>NC_072446.2:68431562-69060000 GCF_028878055.3 Symphalangus syndactylus
TGGGTTCTATCTCTCTTTAGCTCTAAGATTTGCTTTATATGTCTGGTTGCTACAGTGTTGTGTGCATATATGTTTAAATTTTTATATCGTCTTGCTCAGTTAATCCCTTTATCATTATAGAATTACCTTGTCTCTTTTTATGGTTTTGTCTTGAAATCTATTTTATGTAATATAAATGTAGATACCTCTGCTCTTTTTTCATTTCAATTTGCATGGAATATCTTTTTCTGTCACTTTATTTTCAGTCTATATGCATCTTTATAGGTGAAGTGTGTTTCTTATAAACAACAGGTTGCTGAGTCTTATTTTTCTATGCATTCAGCTACTCTGTCTTTTGAATGTAGAGTTTAGTCCATTTACAGAACAGGTAAGTAGAGACTTACTACTGTCATTTTGTTATTTATTTTCTGCTTGTTTCATGGTATTTTCTTTCTTCCTTCTCTTCTGTTTTTCTTTTAGCAAAAGTGATTTTCTCTGGTGGTGTTTTAAGTTTTTGCTTTATATTTTTTGTGTATCTTTTGTAAGTGTTTTAATTTAAGGTTATGGAATCTTCCAAATACCATCTTATAACCCATTATTTTAAACTGATGACAACTTAACTCTACAAAAACAAATAATAAACAAGCAAAGAGAAACTAACAAAAACTACACTTCACTCGCTTGCCTTTTAACTTTTGGTTGCTTCAATTTATGTCTTATTATACTGTCTATATTTTTAAGAGTTATAGTTTTTATTTTTATAGTTTTTTTAGTCTTCTTTTTCAATATATGAGTAGTTTACACACCACGATTATAGTGTTATAATCTTCTGTATTTATCTGTGCACTTACTGTTACCAGTGAGTTTTGTACCCTTAAATGATTTCCTTTTTTTTTTTTTTTTTTTTTTTTTTGAGATGGAGTCTTGCTCTGTCACACAGGCTGGAGTGCAATGGTGCGATCTTGGCTCAGTGCAACCTCCACCTCCTGAGTTTAAGGGATTCTCCTGCCTCAGCCTCCTGAGCAGCTGGGATTACAGGTTCCCACCACCCTGCCTGGCTAATTTTTGTGTTTTTAGTAGAGACGGGGTTTCACCATTTTGGCCAGGCTGATCTTGAACTCCTGACCTCAGGTGATCCACTTGCCTAAAGTGCTGGGATTACAGGTGTGAGACACTGTGCTCGGCCCCCTTAGATGATTACTTATTGCTCATTAATGCCCTTTTAATTCAGTTCGAATAACTCACTTTAGCATTTCTTGTAGGACAGATCTGGTGTTGATGAAATTCCTCAGCTTTTGTTTGTCTGGAAAGTATTTATTATTCATGTTTGAAGGATATAATCACTGGATACAATATTATAAGTTCTTTTTTGAGCACTTTAAATATTTCATGCCACTCTTAACAGGCCTGTAAGGTTTCCACTGAGAAATCTGCTGCCAGACATATTGGAGTTCCTTCATAGAGGTTTTTTTTTGTTTTTGTTTTTGTTTTTTTGTTTTTTTTTTGTTTGTTTGTTTTACTGCTGTTAGGATCCTTGACTTTTGGGAATTTAATCAAATTCTTGAGGTAGTTTCATTTGGGTTAAATCTGCTTAGTGTTCTATAACCTTCTTGTACTTGAATATTGATGTCTTTCTCCAGGTTTGAAATATCTTTTTTATTATCCATTCGAATAAACTGTCTACCCTAATCTCTCTCTCTACCTCCTCTTTGAGGCCAATAACTTTTAGATTTCCCTTTTGAGGCTATTTTCTAGATCCTGTAGGCCTGGTTTATCATTTTTTATTCCTTTTTCTTTTGACTTCTCTCACTTTGTTTTCAAATAGTCTGTCTTCAAGCTCATTCATTATTTACTACACTTGAACAATTCTGCTGTTTAGAAATCCTGATATATTCTTCACCTTGTCAGTTGCATTTTTTCAGCTCCAGAATTTCTGCTTGGTTCTTTTTAATTATTTTAATCTCCTTTTTATATTTATCTGATTGGATTCTGAATTCCTTCTCTGCATTATCTTGGATTTCATTATGCTTCCTCAAAACAGCTATTTTGAATTCTTTGTGTGAAAGGCAACATGTCCCTATCAGTGTGGGATTGGTCACTGGTGCCTTATTTAGTTCCTTTGGTGAGGTCATATTTTCCTGGATGGTCTTGATGCTTTTGGATGTTTCTTGATACCTGGGCATTGAAGAGTTAGATATTTATTGTAATCTCCATGGTCCAAGCTGGTTTGTACTCATCCTTCTCGGGAAGGCTTTCCAAGTATTCAAAAGGAATTGAGTGTTGTGACCTGAGTCCTTGGTCATAGCAGCTGTATCTGTATTCAGGAGCACTCCAGGCTCAGTAACACCATAATTTTTAAAGACTTGTAGAGGTACTGCCTTGATGGTATTGGGAAAGATCCTAGAAAATTTCCTGGATTATCAGGCAGAATCTCTTGTTCTCTTCCCTTACTTTCCTCCAAACAAACCATGTCTCTCTCTCTCTCTCTGTGAGAAGCTGCCTGGAGTTGGTAGAGGGGTAGCAAAAACACTTCTGTGGCCACCACTGCTGAGACTGTTCTGGGTCACACCTGACATCAGCACAGCAATGGGTCTTGTCCAAGGCCTGTAGTGACTATTTCCTGGCTACTGCTGATGTTTATTCATGTCGCAAGGGCTCTGTAGTCAGCAGATGATAAGTCTTGTCAGGACTGGCTCTTTCCCTTCATTGCAGCAGGTTCCCTTCTGGCCCAGGGTGGGTCTAGAAATGCCATCCAGAAGCTAGGGCCTGGGATCAGAGGTTTTAGGAATCTGCTTGGTGCTTTATTTTCCTGGGGCTGTGCTGGTATCCAGATTGCAAAACAAAGTCCTCTTGACTTTTCCTTCTATTTTCCTCAAGCAGAATGAATCTCTCCCCATGGCCACTGCAGCTGAGATGGCAGTTGCTGATTGGTTATTGCTGATGTTTATTCAAAACATCAGTCAGCAGATGGTAAATTCTGCCAGGAATTGGTTCTTGCCTTCAGGACTATGAGTTCCCTTCTGGCCCAGGTGGGTCTTGAAATATTGTCCATGAGCTATGGCCTGGAATGAGGTCTTTGAGACTCTGGTTGATGCACTATTTTACTGTCTGAGCTGGTATCCTAGTTGCAAGAGAAAGTCATCTTTACTCTTCCCTTTTCTCCCAGAGCTGTGACCTTCAGTGCTTAAGAGTTGGAGGTGGAGTAATGCATGCATTCCTTTTGTCACTGGGGCTGGTGTCTCACTGGCCCACATGCATCCCAAGTCCACTGGCCTCAAGACAAGCCCAAAACCAGAAATTGAAGTCCTTGCAGCCTGGGTTGTTTTCCCAGTTTATTTAGAACCCCAGAGCAGTTTAGCCCATGGTGGTGGGGCTAGCCAGAACTCTAAGGCTGGTATAAATGCTTCCTACTTGAGTGCTGGCTGAATTCTGCCCTGTGTTGCTTTCCGCTGTGACAGGGCAGTGCTGAGTCCTAGTGCAAAGTCCCAATCACCTTGCTCTCCCTCCCCCAGGCACACAGATTCTCACTCCCTGTGATATGCCACTGCTGGTGGGTGGGGGAGGGCTGGTGTAGGAGATTCAAGACTGTCCTACCCTTTTCAGTGTCTCTTGCTGTGATATAATGTTTAATCCACTTACTGTGATTGCTCATCTGAGTCTTTGTTATTATGAAGGTGTTTTATTGTGTGGATAGTTTTTCAATTTAACATTCCTGAAGGAAAGATGATCACTGGAAAGTTCTATACAGCCACCTTGCTCAATTTCCCCCAGGAATTAAAATTTTGAGAAATTATATGGATACATACTATATTATGAGGAATCTGCTACAGTGATGACGTATTTTTTAAAATTTCCTTCTTCTGTGGCTCCAAGTGGGAATGAGCATGGGGTAAAAGATGATGAGTGTCAATATAAAATGGGATGGAAACAGGAGTCATAAGAAAATGACCTCTTTTAATTAGGTATGATTTTTGGAAATCAATCTTTCCTTCCTCAATAAGAATGGAAGTGTTAAAATTAATTTCATCATATTGATTCTACAATTACAAATTTTTGGACTTAGAATCATGGTTTTGGGGCACAATTTATAAATTGTCCATCAAGGAATCTTTTTTTTTTTTTTGAGATGGGGTCTCACTCTGTCACCAAGGCTAGAGTGTGCAGTAGCACCATATTGGCTCACTGCAACCTCCACCTTCCAGGCTCAAGCTACCTTCCCACCTCAGCTTCCTGAGTAACTGGGACCAGAGGCACCTGCTAGCACAGCTGACTGATTTTTTGTATTTTTGGTAGAGACAAGGTTTCACCATATTGCCTGGGCTCGTCTCAAGCTCCTGAGCTCAAACTATCCACCTGCCTTGGCCTCCCAAAGTGCTGGAAGTACAGGCTTGAGCCACTGCATCTGACCCAAGGAATCTTAATGCATTAAGATGGTTCAAGCTAGTACAGAAAACTTATTAACATCTCCAAATCCCATTAAAATTACAGATTATAAGTGTTCAAAGTGGAAAAAATCCATAGCATTGTGAACAAACAAACAAACAAATGCCTTCTGCTTTCAAAGAAAACCAGGAGAAAGGACTGGCAGTAAACTCAAGATATGGCTGCATTCTCTTTTGATGATGCAGACAGGACCAGAATGATGGATATGCTAAGAACAAGGGTTATGAAAACAACCACAGCCGATGGAGGTGAAATCATTTTTTACGCCAGAACTGAGAGACAAGATGCACAAACTTGAAGCTGCAAAGGAAGAAACAGTTTGAGGGACAGTGTTCCATGTATTGCATCTTGAGATAATTTTTATGTTGTTATATTTGATTAAGGTTTACTACAATGCCAAGAATGTGTTTTCTATATTTTTGAGTGATTCAGACACATAGTGTATTAGTGTTTCAGGGCACATCTTCTGGAGCTAGACAACATGTATTTGAACATCTCCAGATACTAGCTTTGTTCAGGGTAGGTAACCTCTGCACTTCTTTTCACTAGTCTGGAAAATGAGAATAATATTAACAGCAATATCAACAACATAGAGTTCTACAGAATAAATGAGTTATGATAGGTAAAGCACAATGCTTGACAAGTAAAAAGCTCTAAATTATATTAAATTTTATTATGTTGGAAGGTTTATCTGTGCTCCAAATTCCTAAACACAACTGACCCCTGGACATCTTTAATTTATGCCTGAAAGGTTGAACTGAACATATCCCAAAGGAAACTGAACACATTCCCAAGAAAATTAATGTTTGCTTCCTCAAAGCTAGGTCATATTTTAATGTTACCCCTCTTAGTGAATGAAATCCCCAGACTTCTATATCCACTAGTAGAAATATGGGACTTATTTTTGACACCTCCATCAAGCTCACCCCCTACATGCAACATATCAGCAAATCCTGCCAATGTTACCTCCTAAATAGATCTCAAATCCTTTCATTTCTCTCTATTGCTCCTACTACCACCCTATATTTTTTAACTGAAAATTGTCTATACTTTTACAAATTCAGGTAAAATATACATATAAAGTTTACTATCTTTACCATTTTTATGTGTACTGTTGAGTGGTAACAAAGACATTTATATATTTTCTCCTCCATTACCTATTCAACCCATGATATAAGAATCCCATAGTAGGCCGTGCGCGGTGGCTCACGCCTGTAATCCCAGCACTTTGGGAGGCTGAGGCGGGCGGATCACGAGGTCAGGAGATCGAGACCATCCTGGCTAACAGGTGAAACCCCGTCTCTACTAAAAATACAGAAAAATTAGCCGGGCGTAGTGGCGGGCGCCTGTAGTCCCAGCTACTTGGGAGGCTGAGGCAGGAGAATGGCGTGAACCTGGGAGGCGGAGCTTGCAGTGAGCCGAGATGGCGCCACTGCACTCCAGCCTGGGCGACAGAGCGAGACTCCGTCTCAAAAAAAAAAAAAAAAAAAAAAAGAATCCCATAGTACACTAATAGCCTCCTATGAGGGCTTATCTCTTCTGCTCTCGGCCTTCTCTCATTCTGAGTCATAGGGGAATTTATTCAAAATACAAATCTGATTATATAATACTGTCTTCTACAATATCTTCACATGCTCCCAACTGCTCTCAGGGTTAAGACCAAAATTTTTAAGCAAACCACAATCTGGACCCTACCTATCTCTTCAATCACACAATACACCACTTTTCCCTTCAGCACCCTTTTACCTTTATTGAATATTTAAGGATGCTGGTCGCTGGGTCTAGTATGCTGTCCTGCCTCTTCAACCTACTACCACATCTTCATTTGTCAAATTGCACTTTATCACTTGCTTAGAGCAGTTCTTCCTGATATTCCTACATGAAGTCCTTCTTTTATAAACTTACAACGCCATGAATCTTAACTTCCTACATTTATTCCAGTTATACATTTTCATTATTATTATTATTATTATCATTATTATTATTTTGAGACAGAGTCTTGCTCTGTCACCCAGGCTGGAGAGCAGTGGCATCATCATAGCTCACTGCAGCCTTAAATGCCTGGGCTCCAGAAAATCATCCAAATTCAGCCCCATGAGCAGCTAGGACTGCAGGCATGCACCACCACACTTGGCTAATTTTTTAATTTTTTGTAGAGATGGGATCTCACTATGTTGCCCAGGCTAATCTTGCACACCTGACCCCTGGCAATCCTCCTGCCCTGGCCTACCAAAATGCTGGGATTATAGGTGTGAGCCACCATCCCCAGCCTAGGTTTTAAATTTAATTTTAAAACTTAAATTTTTACATATTAATTTTTGAAATAAAATTTTAAAATTTAATTTTATTTCTCTTAATTTAAATTTTCCCTTATTATTTAAAGAATGTTTTATGCACTCTATTAATTGCAGCAACTAACACAAATAAATAAATGATAATGTATAAATGGATGTTCACAGAGTGAAATTGGATTTGTTAAATTAACATTTATAGATACAGAAGAGTAAACAAATCAGAAATGTACAGATTGATAAAATGTTAGACACACCCTTGTGTAATCATCACATGAATAAAGAAACCAGAATCCTATAAGCCCACCTGGTATTCTCTTTTATTCACTATACTCACTCTTCTTTCTAAAGATAGCCACTATCCTCATTTTACCAACAATAATAAGTTGATTATGTAATCACATAAGTGAAATCAGAAGCACAAGTTCTTGTGTATGTGTGTGTGTGTGTTTAATAACATTATGTTGGGATATTTATTCATTCAATTTCTGTGTAGTATTTTGCTGTGGTACTTAACATTTGATTGTTTTAATTTTCTATCTACTATACTAATGTTTGTAGGAACATTCTTATATCTGTATTTTAGTGATTATATGTGTACATTCTTTTCGGGTATAATCCTAGAAGAGAAATTTGGGTATACTTAGGTTGAGATATTAAATACTGCCAAGTAGTTTTCTAAGGTGCCTGTACAATTTATATCTATGTAGTAGATGAAAGTCCAATTGCCCTGTTCCTACACTTTGGTATTTTCTGCTTTTTTTTCATTTTACTTTGCTAGTAGGTGCGTGGTTGATTTACTTTATCTAATGACTAATGATATTGGATACCTTTTATTATGTTTATTGGCCATTTGGATGATTTATTTTATAAAGTATATATTAAATATTTTTGCCCAGTCTTTTAAATTGTATTTTTCCATAAGTTATTGGGATACAGTCGGTATTTGGTTAGATGAGTAAGTTCTTTAGTGGAGATTTGTGAGGACCTGGTGTGCCCATCACCATCACCTGAGCAGTATAAACTGCACCATATTTGTAGTCTTCTATCCATCACCCCCTCCCACTTTTCCCTGCAAGTCCCCAAAGTCCATTCTGTCATTCTTATGCTTTTGCGTCCTCATAGCTTAGCTCCCACATATTAGTGAGAACATACGATATTTGGTTTTCCATTCTTGAGTTACTTCACTTAGAATAATAGTCTCAACTAGGTCATTGAAATGCTGTTAATTCATTCCTGTTTATGGATGAGTAGTATTCCATCATATATATGTGTGTGTGTGTATCAGTTTCTTTTTCCACTCATTGATTGATGCTTGCCCTCGTTTTTTAATGTGTCGCCTTCTTCTTTCTTGAGTTGTAGAAGTATTTAATAGATTTTGGATCTAAACCTTTTATAAAGCGTATTCATTGACATATATTGTCCTTGTATCTAGCTTATATTTTTTAGTCTCTCAATTCTGTTTCAATGAATGGATCTTCCTTTTGATAGACTCCAATTCATCAACAATCTCCATTACGGTTAGTGCTTTATTGTCCTATAAAAATGTTTCTAAAATTACAGATTTCTTATCCTGTGTTTTATTCTAAAATTATTATTATTTTTACGTTTAGTTCTATAATGAATCTGGACAAATTTTTGCGCATGCTGTGAGGTAGGAGTCAAGTCTTATGTTTCTCATATTGTATAGACCATTTACTCAGCGCAATTTACTGAAAAGTCCTTCTTTACCAACTGTACTGCAATGCTGTCTTTGACATGATTGAGTGACTATAAACATGTGGTTCTATTTCCAGATTCTCTTTGTTTCTCCCCAAATTTTTTTTTCTTTTTGTTGGAATAACCACACTGTCTTAATTACTATAGCTTTATAGTAAGTATAGATATCTGATAGTATAAATCCATGCTTTTTTCTTCCTCAATATTGTCTTGAATATGCCAATTCATTTGTTATTTCCATATAAGTTTTATAATCATCTTTTTAATTTCCATCAAAAAATCTAGATTTTTATTGGAATTATACAAAATTTGAAGAGAACTGACATCTTTATGATACTAAGTCACACAATTTATGACTATTTTCTTCATTTATTTCAATGTTATTTAATTTGTCTCAGCATTTAACAGCTTTTAGCATAAATGTCATGTTCACCATTCATTACATTTATTCCCAGAAATTTATATTTTTGGTATTATTGTAAAGCATGTTTTTTTAAATTTACTTTTTATTTGTTGTTGCTGGTATCCAACTAATTTTTTATATTGGTCTTATATTTGGTGATCCTTCTAAATTTGTTTATTAATGTAATAGCTTATGCTAGATTCTTATTTTGTATGTGTGCCATCATTTTCTTTATAAATCTATCTATCCATCTATCAAATGTCTTATTTCATTGGCTGGTCCTCATAATACAGAGTTGAAAATCTTGATGACAGTGGCAATCTTTGTTTTTCTTCTAACTTAGAGAAAATACTTTAAATATTTCATTTGTGTTTATTGTGGGCTTTCTGTGAATATCTCTGGTCACATTGAGGACATTTTCTTCTATTACTAGGTTTTAAGTAATTACTTAAATTTTTAAATGAGTGATTGAATTCTACAAATGCTTTTTCTGCACCCATAGAAATAGTAAAAGTATTTCCATCTTTTTTTCTCAAAATGTAACAATAACATTGTTTGATAACATTGATTGACTGTTAAAATTTACATTCGATTTTGAATGTTAACTCCCATGTGATAATGGTTACATACATACAATTGCATTTGGTGCACTAATAATGTATCTATGCAGATCTTATCCAGCAATGTTGGTGAGAGAGATTAATCTGTAATTTTCCATTCTCATAATGTCTATATTAGGTTTTATAATCAAAATTATGCTGCCTTTTATAAAAAGCTGAGATGTATTTTTCTCTTTTTCTTTCATTTGAAAGTATTTGTAAAAGAGTGATATTATTTCTTCCTTAAATGTCTGGTAAAATTAATCTCTTATTCCTCCTGGGCCTGAAATTTCTTTGTATAAGGTTTGGATAACAAATATTATTTTTAAAATGGCTACAAGCACGTTAAAAATTGTTTTCCTTTTTTATTGTATCGGCTTTGTTAATTTGTCTTCTTCAAGTAATTTATATACTTCATCTTAATTGTCAAAGTTATTGGGATAATTGTTTCTAATACCTATAATTATGTTTTTGTTGTCAATAAGAACTGTAGTGTTGTCCCTCTTTTCAGTTATCATAGTAATTTGTATTCTCTCGGTCTCTCTCATAAACAATCTGATTCAGAATTTTTCAACTTCATTACTCTTTACAGAGAAACAATTTTTGATTTGTTGACTTTTCTAGTGAATATTTAGTTTTATTATATATTTTATGGATTTCCACTATTATTTTACTCATTTCTTTCTTTTATTTCATTTGAATTTTGTTTTCTGGAATTCTGTTTTCAGAAGTTTGATATTCAAACTCCTCAAAACTGAAGTTTTCCTCTAATATATGCATTTCAGGCTTTGCTCTATTCTTAGAGTTTGACATATCCAACCTTATTTTTTTTCAGAATAAATATTTAAAATTTTGCTTATTCTTTGATCTGCAAGTTATTTAGAAGGATATTGTTTAATTTCCAGGCACTAAGTGGAGATTTTTTGGGTGGTTAGCTGTGTCTGATTTATTATTACACTCATATTGATTTTTTGACTAAATATTGTATAATTCAGTTCGATAATTCCAATTTTATTTTCATAGATTTTAATACTCTTCTAAAACATTTCCTCTTACTTTTCATATTATTCATCTTTTCTTCTATATTTAAAATATATGAATCATAATTTATGACCAGAAACCAAAAAAAAAAATAAACAAACACTAGAAACAAACCCAGAGGTGATCCAGAAATAAACAGTAGCTGACAAAGATTTTAAAATAACTAAAATTAATATATTCAAGAGAGCATAAAGTGGAGAATACATAAAAAAAGATATAAGACTTGTGAGATATAGTAAATAATTATTTCTTTCTCTTCTCGTCCAGCTCTGACCATAGTAGTCCCCCTTATTGGGGTACATATGTTCCAAGAGCCCCTGTGGATGGCAGAAACCATGGATAGTATCAAACCTTCTATAAATTGTGTATGTCTAATCTGAAAATCTGAAATCTGAAATGCTTCAAAATCCTACACCTTTTGAATACTGACATGATGCTCAAAGGAAATACTCATTGGAGCATTTTGGATTTTGGATATTTAGATTAGGGACTGTCAACTAACAAGTATATTGGAGATATTCCAAAATTCAAAATAATATAGACCCAAATCCACCTATGGTCCAAATCATTTCAGATAAGGATTATCAGGTAGCACATATGGTATGGATATGCTGGACAAAGTGATGATTCATGTCTTGGACGAGACTGAGAAGGAGAGTGTGAGATTTTATCTCACTACTCAGAAGGACACGCAACTTAAAACTTATGACTTGTTTATTTCTGGGATTTTCTACTTAATATTTTTGAAACATGGCTCGCCATAGGTCACTGAAACTACGGAAAGTAAAACTGCAAATAAGGAGGGACTACCATGTGTAATTATTGTCCCAGAAAGAGAAGAGAGAGAAAACGTGACAGAAGACATTTTGAATAGAAAATGGTCCAAAAAAGAAATAAAAAAAAAAACACATTTATTTACAAATTCTTCTCTTTCCATTCTGTGTAAGACATTTATTTAAGAATGAGATGATTCTTACTCACTCACTCAGAGGAGTATACATTTAAATTAAATTCCTTGTAATGTCATCTGACATAATTCACAAATGTCACAAATAACTTGATCTTTAAAAGATGTATGACAAATCAGCTCCAAACAAAGACAATTCAAAAACATAGGGTAAGATTATAGAGGAATAGGGTGGGGGTTCTTTTGCATTGGAAGGAAGTAATGAATTGGAGGGAGGAGTAACAGAATATAAATGTATGAACATTTGTTTTTCTGCTTCTAAAATTTGGATCGATCCACTACTGAAAGATTAAATGAGACTTTCCCTGTAGTTAGAATTTGTGGTGACTCAATCTCCAAGCTGAAATCAGGGAGACATTAAATACATTAAATATTTCAACATTCTAAAGAGAACTACTAATAATTGGTACTGGCATGCTATTCAGGTTTTAGTAAGCGGCAACTGGATCTTCTTTGCTATCCCAACTTTTATCCCAGCACCTCTTTTCTTTATTCCTTACTTTCCAGTTTCCTTCTCCTTTCTCTCCAATCGATTTACTGGAGGAAGGAGAGGAAAAGGATGTTGTTATAGCATTTCCTTGCTGCATTCCATCAAATCAAATAAGACAGGACTTCAAAGGAATCACCTTATAAATAGAGCATGTCTGCATAAACTGCACCCCTTTTTCCCAAATTGATCTCTAGCCTACTCTAGTATTGTCATTAGAATGAGTTATGGTGAGAAAATTCTATGGAGAGATTGGCATGTATGCCCTGGCAATTTTTAGAGGTACATAAATGTAGAGATGTATTCCTGTGTCTCATTTTTAGCTCTCTAAAGGCTGAAGCCTTGTGTGGTTAGCGAAAAGCAGAGGGATGGGGAATGACCATATTTGTTGTGCCTGGGAAAAAGAGGAGCCCTTCCCTCCACAACTCCAACCCACATACCATATCCCTTTGGCTTTCAGATGGTATGGAAGAGGATTTCTATAGCTCTCGTGGTTCTGTATGAAATATATAGGGTTAGGGGCAAGGCAGGATCAATAGGACCACCAAGGAAGCTACCAACCAAGCTAGGAGATGTGCAATCTGATCTCTAGAGGTGGAAAGTGGTGTTGATCATTTGCAGAGACTAAAGAGAGATAAATGATTATCTTTCTGTAAGTATATGTGGCCTTCTATCCTCCCTCCCTTTCCTCAAGACTGGTGGAATTGATTCAAGATGGGAGAAAGGAAAGAAAAGTGCAAAGTGAGACTACTCCTTTCTCTACTCCAAAGTCCTAGATTTAGAGAAGTAAAAGCATAGACAATAGCACCTATCCACTCTATCTCCACAAGCTCTACCACCCTGGATATGTTGAAAGGACAGACATAAGACATAAGATAGGAATTTTGAGTTAGATTAGACTGAATTATCAATTATTTATCTTAAACGGAAATGTATGTGTTGTGTTAAAAATGTTACATTGTTACGATGCAGAACTTGGGAGAAAAAATAATGGATGTATACTTATGCCTCAATAAATTTGGACTTAACAATAAGCCAGTTACTTGAGATTATTATGTAAATTTACCTTCTTCATTGGTTGCTGATAGATAAAGCCTATTGTTAAAGAACTTAGATTAAAAAATTGGAATTTCTCAGCAATTTGGGATGATCTTGTTACTAGAGAAATTGCTGCCTGAAGAAAACTAATGTTAATAAAATGCTCAGATCCTGTATCCCTAAATTTATGCTATACTTACTGCTGATTAAAATTTGGACATTAGCTAGGGTTGGGGAATCCTTTAACTGCAATAAGATCTCGAATATAATGGTGTCTTCTCTAACAGTATTATTGACTTGTTTCTTTGGGATTACAATGGCTAAAGGAAAATAGGTAATTGTTTTCTACATTACTTTAAACATACATCAATAAATACATCCATTTTACTTATTGATTAATGTTTTAATTTCAAATACATTCACCAACTTTCTTCTTTTAATGTAAAATAATGAAAATAAGTTCAGTGATCAAACTAAATACAGATTAGTAGGTAGTTGACTGTGACAGGTTTCAAATAGAGTATAAAAAAATTGTTCAAATTCTTTACATGTATGATAGAATTCAGCTGTGAATCTATCTGGTCCAGGGAATTTTTCTTTTCTTCATACGACTTTTATTACTGATTTAATTTCAGAGCTTGATGTTGGTCTATTCAGGGTTTCAATCTTTCTGATTCAATCTTGTGAGATTGTGTGTTTCCAGGAATGTATTTATTTCCTCTAGATTTTCTAATTTGCCTGCATAGATGTGCTCATAATAGTCTCTGTGGATCTTTCGTATTTCTGAGGGGGCAGTTGTTTTGCATCTTTTTCATCTCTGATTGGGTTTATTTTGATCTTCTCTTTTTCACTCTTTGTTAATCCAACTAGTGGTCTTTCAATCTTGGTTTATTTACTAATTTTTTTAAAAACCAATTCTTGGTTTTATTGATCTTTTGTATAAATTTTTGCATCTTAATGTCACTCTGTTCTTCTCTAATTTTACTTATTTCATTTCTTCTGCTAGCTTATGGGTTGGTTGGTTATTTTTTTTCCTGGTTTCTTTAGATGCAAAGTTAGGTTGTTAATTTGTAATCTTTCTAACTTCTTAATGAAGTTGTTTAGGGCTATAAACTTTCCTCTTAACACTGCTTTAGCTACATCCCATAGATTTTGGTAAGTTCTGTTCCTATTTTCATGAATTTCAAAATCTTTTTTGATTTCTACCTTAATTTTGATGTTCACCCCAAAGTTATTCAGGAGTAAGTTACTTAATTTCCATATATTTGTATAGTTTTGAAACTTTTTTGATATTGATTTCTATTTTTATTACACTGTGGTCCAAGAGTGTGCTTGGTAGGATTTCAATTTTTTTTTTTTTTTTTTTTTTTTTTTTTTTTTTTTTTTTTTTTTTTTTTTTTTTTTAGTTTATGGAGACTTCTTCTGTCTGAGCATGTGGCCAATCTTAGAATATGTTCCACATGCAGATGAGAAGAATGTATATTCTGTGATTGCTGGGTGGAGTGTTCTACAGATGTCTATTAAGTTAATTGCTCCAGTGTCTAGTTTAAGTCCATAGTTTCTTCATTAGTTTACCACCTTGATGACCTGTTTAATCCTGCCAGTGGGGTGTCCGTGTCTCCCACTATTATTGTATAGTTGTCTGGGTTTTGTGATAGGTCGAAAACTTTTTTTTTTTTTAATCTAGGTGATCCAATGTTGGGTGTGTATATATTTGGAATAGTTAATTCTTCTTGTTGGATTGTACCCTTTGTCATTATGTAATTCCCTTCATCGTCTTTCTTATTTATTTATTTTTTGTCTAAAGTCCGTTTTATCTGATACAAGAATAATGACTCCTTGTTCTCCCCTACCCTTGTATGATTTTTGAACTTGTGAGTGTTATTACATGTGAGATGGGTCTCTTAAAGACACAGATGGTTGGGTGTTATCTTTTTATCTATGTCTTTTATGTGGGGAATTTACTCCGTTTACATTCAGTGTTAGTATTGATATGTGAGATTTTGATCCTGGGTCATGTTGTTAGCTGGTTGTTATGCAGATTTGATTGTGTAGTTGTTTTATACTGCATGTGGGCTATGTTCTTAAGTGTGGTTTTGTGGTAGCAGGTATCATTCTTTCAATTCCATGTTTAACACACTCTTAGGGCCTCTTTTAAGGCTGGTCTAGTTGAAATAAATTCCCTCAGCATTTGCTTGCCTGAGAGAGACTGTATTTCTCCTCCACTTATAAAGCTTACTTTGGCAGAATATGAATTTTTTTTGGTGGGGGGATTTCTTTTATTTAAGGACACTGATAATGGGCTTTTAATCTCTTCTTGTTTGTAAAGTTTCTTCTGAGAGATCTGCTGCTAGCCTGATGGGGTTGCCTTTGTATGTGATTTGAGCTTTATCTCCACCCACTTTTTTTTTTTTTGAGACAGAGACTTGCTCTGTCGGCCAGGCTGGAATGCAGTGGCATGATCTGGGCTCACTGCAACCTCTGCCTCCTGGGCTTAAGCAATTCTCCTGCCTCAGCCTCCCGAGTAGCTGGGATTGCAGGCTTGTGCCACCACACCCAGCTAATTTTTGTACTTTTAGTAGAGACAGGGTTTCACCATGTTGGCCAAGATGGTCTCTAACTCCTGACCTCAGGTAATCCACCCACCTTGACCTCCCAAAGTGCTGGGATTACAGGCGTGAGCCACTGCGCCCAGCCTCCAGCCACTTTTAAGATTATTTCTTTTGCATTGACCTTGGTGAATCTGATGGCTATGTGTCCTGGAGGTGGCTGTTTTGTTTAGTGTCTAGCTAGGTTTCTCTGTATTTCTTGGATTTGCGTGTTAATCTGTCTAGAATGATTAGGAAATTTTCATGGACTGTATCCTCAAATATATTTTCCAAGTTGCTTATTCTCTGTCCTCTGCAAGGTATGTAAATTAGTCATAGTTTTGGTCTTTTTATGGATTTGAAAGAATATGCAATTCTTGTAAGTATGTAGTAAAATAGTATCTTAGAATATTAATTCATGTTCTTTCCTCCTCTTATACTTCTTCTCTGTCATGTAATTTAGTCTGGGCTATGCATTGTAATGGAGAAAATTAAGATCAAAATAGCAAAAGTACAAAGGGAAATAAATGCTGAAGATTAAGATTTGACTTAGTGGATCCTAAATCCCACTGCAGCAATGATACATCTAAGAGGTAATGGTATTAATTTCAGAGACACATTATTAGCTATATCTTTGGAATAATCCTTTCCCACCATTAAAATAGGAGAGAAAAGTCCTTTCTGGGAAGAGGCGGGAAGATCAGATTTGGAAGAGGAGTTTGAGAATGTGTGCTTGCAAAAGGGGCTTCACATCATATCTCTCCCAGAGTAGAAACTGTTAATGTGGAGCTAGAGATGTTCTGAGCCAATATAAGTATTTCTTGCTCCCTGTTTTCCTATACAAATGTGGTGAAGAAGGCTTTGAAGAGTGGTCCATACTGACATGGGATAACTAGAGCAGGGCAAAGATAATGCCAGGAGAAATCTAGACAGAGAGAAAACCTGAGACACAATGGGGCGGGAAAGTGGAGAAGCCCCCTTTAGTTTCTTGTGCCACTTAAAGTTGTGTGCAGTTTGGCCAAAAGAGGGCTGATGGATCTAGCAGGGCTGGCTGGTTAGAAACAAAGAGGACATACCATGGCTTCTTCGTCTTTGGCTATGGCTTCCAAAGAGTAGGCTTGGAACATGGAGATTCAGGATGCATGGAGGCTAGGATGCCGGGAAATACAGTGAGGATAAAAAGAACCAAGGAGTAAATATCAGTAGACTTTGTATGTGAAAATGGATTCCAATTTAATCCCCAAACCATAATGACAGATTTAGAATTAAATATGATTAAGGCTTCTATAAGTGAATTTCAAAATGTTACCAGTAAAGTTTGTGTTTTTTTTGTTTCCATTCAGGCAACGAATTTGGTGGAAAATTCAGGTGAGTGCATTGACCATGATATGGCAATGACAAAAGCTTTAGTTTGCCAGCATTGTCATTTCTTCCAGTCAATGACATTCCAGGGCCTGAGAAACCAGCAAAGTAACTGACTGGTTTAAAAATAATAATGTGCATGGCAGGATAAAAAGACATTTGGGCATCAGTGTTGCTGTTCTATCACCAGTATTGTTTCCACCAAATTTGTAGTCTGTATATAGGTCCATGCAAAATGAATTTCTGTGAATCCAAAACAACATAAAAGCTGGCAAAAATCTGTGTATTATAATGTGAATATATTCTCAAAGTAGAGCCATGCCTTAAGAAAAAAAAAAAAAAACACTATTTATCATGATGCAAGACTTTAAAATACACTTGATTGTCATGAAAGTCAGCCAGCTCTTATGGATTACCTCTGTGTGATTGCCCATAATCTATCCCTGCAATACACTTTTTCATATATCACCTTTTATTTTTAATATTTTTACCTTATTTTTTCACCATTTTAAATTTTCATCATTTTTTTAATACTCTATGCTATGTATTTTATCTTTACATCATTTCCAATACTGGATATATAAATTGTGTAAAAACTTTTAGAGAGTTCTATTTTGTTTTATGCATTTGTTTTGAAGATTTGACTACACAAAGTTGTATTACTGCAAAGCTGAGTTTGTGTGAAAGCATTGTGTGCATATGTAAAAATGTTGAAACTAATAAATGAAGAGGTATCCTTTTTATGCATCTATATTTGTGAAACATAAAATTTCTCAAGATCTCATCTCTTTGGGTGAATGCATATGCTGTGGTGATCCATCCCAGTTTTTGATTGATCTCATCAAAAGACTTAGGTCATCCATTGTGGTATTTCAGATGACTGCAACTATATAAGGAATTTATTAATACATGTAGTTTGTCTCCTTCTGCTTTGCCTGTGCAACTGCAATTAGTATATCTGAGTGTCCATGCTTGCAAAAATATGTATGCTATTATTGCCTGTTTTATGACATAAAGTAGCCTATAAAATGTTCTGTTGTTTTTATATGTTTCTCACATAAATTCCTTTTTAGCAATGTAAATAAATATTTTTAAAATATTTTAAAACTATTTTTCCCAGAATTTTATTTTATTTTGGGATTTCAACATTCAGGATTCGGTGTTCAGGGATTGTGTCTTCTGGGACTATGATCAGCTTCCCTCAACAAAAGCACAAGAGCCTAGAAGGATGTAGGATGCCCATTTTTGAGTATTGAAAGAAAAGAATTGTCAACTCAAAATCTTATTTCCAGTGAAAATATCCTTTAAGAATGGAGAAGGAATCAAGACATTATGTTATGAGACTAGGATATTATTTAAGGCTTTTGTTTTAACTGGCTTCTTCTGATACCACTTTTGTTGGGGAAGGTGGGGAGTGAGGTACCACTTCATTACTGCCAAGTAAAGATAGAAGTCCAGGATTCTCCCTAAATTTCCACTGATAACTGAGGGGAAGGTCATCATTACAGAGGTCCAGCTATGGTTTAGGAAACCAACAAATGATGTCAAAGCAGCAGGAACAGCTATCAGGAGGTCTTAGGGGCACTAGGGTTGTTACTCCCCTAAGCAACAGTAGTGAGTGGAGTTACTGATACTTAGAGGCGCTGTGGTGATGGGCAGAGGGATGAAGTCACTGCTCCCTGGCTAGAGAGAGTAGGTGTGCATCATTACTGCTCTCCACATGGCCTCCACTAACTCCATGGTGGAGGCATGACCTTATTAGTGATGAACAGAGATGAAATTTTTGACTCTCCATGGGCCTCCTCTCATACCACCCCAGTAGGAAGACAGACGGACATGTTGTTACTTCCAGGTAAGAATGGAAGTGCTGGCTCCCTATTTGGTCTTCACTGACATGGTAGGAAAAGAGGAAACTTGTAATCAATCAGCAGGGATGAACATTTTGATTCCCTACTTTGTCTTCTCTGATCATCCAGCAGGAGTTCTGAGGTGCCTTGTTATAGCCTGGTGAGGTTGGATCCTTCAGTTAATCACTCAGCCTTTGCCAGCATAGGGATGGGGGGTGGGCATAGTTTTTCTGTGGTGTTTAGCTGGAATAGACTAGATACTCTCTAAAACTTTTTATTTTATGTCTCATTAGGCTGCCTTTTACTTTGGCTAGAGAGAACAGGGTTTTGTTGTGGCTTTTTTCTGTCTGCACAGATTTACATTAATTGGTTTCCAGCTTTATCACCTCCAAATTTTGTACAAGGAAAAAATATACTCCCAAACGAGAAAATCATATCATGTTTCCTCTTTTGTCCTGTGTTCCTTAGATCATTTGTGATCCACCTTTCAGTCTTATGTCTGTCTATCTATCTATCTATCTATCTATCTATCTATCTATCTATCATATAGCTGTAATCTGTCTGTATAGCTATTTATCTATTATATCATCTATCTATCACATTCAGGCTTTAAAAACATACTTAGGAATAGGGAAAAGTATGTGTACTTTCTTTCTCCAGAATCTGAAGTCTGAAATCCATTTTTAAAAGAAGTTGCAGAACTTAAAAGTCAGGTATGTCGTTTATGTTCTGTTTGCCCCTCTTGAAAAATAATCTGTGTTTAATCTTTGCCACAGAAAGTTGTCCTCTACAAATTGCAACTCTTGTGCTTCCATGACCTCTGGCTTCCCACCGAGTTTAGCTGCAGAATACACCTGCAAAAGACTTGGAATTCACAGGAGAAAAATGTTAGGGTGATTATTTGCCTTGCTCCCTCCCTAGCAGGCCATGGTTCTAGCAGTGACTCCATTGCCTGCCCATGGCCACAGCACATTCTCAGTATCAGCAACCCCACTTGCCACTCTTGCTTAGGGGAGTGACAAGGCTAGCACTCATAAAGCTTTCTCCTGACTGTTCTTGGTGCTTTCCCATTCCTTGTTGGTTTCTTTAACCATACCCAGACCTTTTAAATTAGTTATTACGTAAAACTCTCTATAAATATTTGTTTTCTGTTGGGAAACTGATTGACTTACCAAGAAACTGACTTTTTTTTTTTCCTCTGCCTCTTTTTGGAGCAATTGAAGGCAACCTCCAGCAGCTCTAGTTGATGTTGGTCAAATGCAAGCAGGAAGTGAGGAAAGGCATATTAGTTAATATCCTCCAATAAATCTGTCACTGTATAACATGCCTAGACCTTTTTCTTCAAGGTTCAGCTGATTCCCATGTGATCACTGACTAAGTTAATCATGTGAAGATCATATGTATCATGGGAGAAATATTATTAAACCCTTCCCAGTTAAACCTTGGGGAAGCCTTCCTCAAATTAGCCTTGTTGTTGAAGTAGCTCTAATTTGTGTAGCTAGACAAATAAATATAGAGTTATCAATACAAATATAGATGCAGAGGATGTAGATATATTTATTATCGATTAAAGAGCTGATTTTTGCCTTTGTTTAATCTCTGCAGATATTCTAATACTGTCCTTTATCTATTCTTTCATTTTCCTGATATAAAGAAAAAATGCTGTGTGGTTGCTATCTTTGATCAGGCTCATTTAAAAAATCATTTCATAGACTTGTCACTTCTCTAGTTCTCTTTTCTGTAGAATACATTTGGTCACTAACATTTCCTATTCTTCTGCAAAATCTATTCTCTTTTTTTTCCCAGCGATGAGGCCACTTTGCTAAATAAGGTGATGGGCGACTTGTAAGGAGATTTTAATGTGTACATTGGCTCTAGTTCATAAAAATGGTCTGCTGAAAATATGGACTATGTGTACAGCTGATTTTCATCTTAGGTAATAATGGGATTTTCATCTTTTGTTACTATGGGAACTGAACCATAGTGCCATATTAAAGTGCAAGACTGGTGCTAAGAACTTTGGCCAAATCAGTAAAACTGGTGAAATCCCCATCCATTTGGAATCTGTCTGTGTGCAAAACCACAGTTCAACTAGAGGACAACACAGAGGCATTAGCAGAACATATAATGAGGGTGACCTGGGGTTGCCACATACCCATTGGGTTTCAAAAGAATACTGTGATCCTAATTCTGTGAAGAAAGAGTTTATGAATGTAAGTTTGGAAGGCTGGGGAAAATAAAGCCAAAAGACCCAAGAGCTATTTCAGTTATTCTACATGTCAAATTGGCCGAGTCTCTTCACCTTTCAATCTCGGATCCTTTCTCTTAAAGGCACTCCTTATTTATATCCATTTTAACTTTTTGTGAAAAATATTTTCAATAGCTAATCTATAATAATGTTAATATAGTCTCAAAAGATGAAATGATATTTTTTATTTTCATTTTGCAAAATGTTGATATTTCTTATGTATATACATCAGAAGGAATCCACAATGTTATCCATTTATTTGTGTCATTTGTCAAGTATAAGCATATTCTAAATTTTTCAAAATGTGATGGAGTGATTAGTAAATATAAAGTTATCTAGGGAAAAAAGCTAACACTTCTGAATCCTTACAGTCTTATGTTTATCATAAGTTTTTAAATATAGGCAAAAGTAGATAGAGAAATGTGACAAATGAGTGCAACTAATATTAATTCTTCCTCAGACTGGTGTTGCTTAGAAAAAAATTCTTGGGAAATGTAGGCTCGTCTTTACATGGAAGATAGTTGAACATAGAAAGATGAGAGAGGATATTTCAGGCTTGTAGGGTTCTTGAAGAATTGCAAGGAGGGCAATTTAGGGGAGATAGCACTGAAGATGAAGCTGAAAAGGAGCACAGAGGCGTGTTATGGGTCTCTACATAGTCCGCAGTGATCCAGTTACATAAAGAGCATGATGTTGGAAGACAGAAGCAGTTCTAGGCCTGGATTCCTCACTGATGAATTGTGAGACTTACATTTTCCTTTAGTCTGTATGAGCATTAGTTTCCCTTGTTGTCAAAGAGAAGGGAATTGGATAAGATGTATATTAGGATTTCTTATAGAACTGAAAATGTATTACTCAATGCCATTTTTCAGTAACCCATAGAGAAATAATTCAGGGGTTTGAATTGGGAAATAATGAAATAAAAACAGCATTTCAAGAAAATAAGGTTGTCTTATTCAGCTAAGTATATGAACAAGGAAGCCTGATGCATAGAAGCAATGATTCAGGGCTCAAAAATTCTCTCAACCCTATTCATTGTTTTAGCCATTGGTGAAGAGAAAGTAAAAATATTTCCTCTGAAGTTATTTCTCATCACATTTTGAAATAGAGAACATCAAAGAAGTCCTGCCTGCTTCATATGTTCCTTTTTTTTTTTTTTTTTTTGTCTATTTGTTATTAAATGAAGGTCTGTATTTTTTGGAGAAATGAAGCACAACTAACACAATAAGGGTACTTAAGACATCTGTTCCAGTGAATGTGAGATTAAGCGTCTATGCATTTCATGAGATTGCCTCACCCAGCATGGCTCCCCAAGCACTGCAAGGACTTGGTGAAAATCTGAAGCTGACAAGGAAACGTCAAAGATGGTACAATCCAAGTAAATACCGGAATGAAACATTAGCATTTGATCCAAAGCCTAGCCACTTCTTATACTGAAAATTTTTCTCTTTTTCAACAGCTCTTATTTGTGTTTCTAACACTTCTTATTGTTGACTGGTTCAGACACAGGGTGTATTGAATGACCATATCCTAGGACCTTAGACTCCTCTACTTTGTCTAAGAGAGTCACATTATGGGATTTCTTTACTTTCCTTGTTGCTTCCAACTATTCCTTACAGTGTAAGGTGTGTCATAAGCAGATGACTCTGTAGGATGACCATGAGACCACTGATAGAGTTTGCAATTGTCCTTTCTATGGCACTGTCTCTTGAAACAAAATGCCGTCAAATTCTATAGTGGTTCAATTCTCAGCTTTGTTTTTTATGCTCCACTTACATGATTTTTGAAATCTCTAACTTTAGGACAACAAAATTTTAAAATATGATGTCAAGCTGACTTCATAAACACAATCTTTAGCTTGATTGCCCCTTCTATGGAGAGAGAGGCTGAGGAGTTGCTATGGGTACAGGAAGTCAGCTTTTTCTGGCCTGCCTTCCCACAGGGCTTACCTTCCTTTTCTTGCTCCTAATGTGCCAGCCCAGCATGGCTACAAGACCTAGCACTCTTCATATTCAGGCTCGAGTGCCTGTGACTCTGACTCAGTTGTAAAGAATTCTAATTCCCCACCACTGGATATGCTCTGATTGAGTCTTGCTGTTCAAGATCTAATAGCCCTCATGTTGTCCCTGGAATGATCACTGAAGATCATTTTTTCAATCTGTGTGTTGGTTTCTGCCTTAGTTTCTTTGTCTGTTTCCTCAATTCTAAACTGGAAATGGTATGAATGATTTCTCTGAGATGTGACCTTTCTCTTTAGCTTCCTCTCAGGTAAGATCGGACTCCTCTCTTCATCTTCCCACTCAAGGCTGTAATGTCCCTTCTACACTAGTGGATTACTGGCAACACAGTGGCTTGTTGCTCACCTATCTACTCACCTCCACCATCGTACTCTGCTGATCAGATCAACCTCTCACCAGTTCAAGCCAAGCCCAATTTTACCTGCTTTTCTTGTAAGCACAGAACTGGAGACCATTTCTCCCCTTTCTCTCCTGCTTGGCTACTGAGGTCCCAGCCAGTGACCCCAAGTAGGTGGCCAAGTCCCCATGTGATCAGTAACAGGTTAGTTTCTCTCCTCCCTATAGATGTTATCCCCCCATCTTAATCCTCTAATAATCAAGCATCTGTGACCACAGAAACACACTATGTTGCTGTGGTTCTATAACTTCAAAGCTCTCTAGTGGGTTTTAGTGGAGAAAATAAATAAAACTGGGTGTTCTAATAGAATTGCAATGGAATTAAATAGATATTATATCAAATATGGGTCTGTCAGTACAGACCACTTGGTAAATAAAGAATTCCATAGAGAAATAAAAAGTTTAATCCTTGGTCCCCTAACTGGTCCTCACACCCTGCTTTGGAATCTGAAACAAAATGCACTCTCATCACGAAATGATGTCGCAACAACTAGATATTCACATGTAAAGGAATCAACTTGGACTCTTACACAATTAAGAAAAATAAATTAAAGTGAATTAACAACCTATGTATAAGAACTAAAACCATAAAACTCTTCAAAGAAAACATAAGGGAACATCCTCTTGTCTTTAGATTTGGCAATAAATTCTTATGTATGATCCCAAAACCATGAACAACAAAAGAAAAAAATGGTAAGTTGACCTTCAGTAAATTAAAATTTTCTATCCATCAAAGGATATGATTAAGAAAGTGAAAAGACAACTTAAGGAACAGGAGAAAATATTTGCAAATCATATAGCTGAACAAGGTTAATAGCCAGAATATATAAATCATCCCTACAACTCAACAACAAAAAGACAAACAATCAAATTGAAAAATGGGCAAATTATTTGAAAAGGCATTTCTCCAAAGAAAAAATACGATGGCCAACAAGCACGGCAATAATAATAATACTAACTGCTGGCAGTGATGGGTAGGTAAAATTGTCCTGCTGCTTTAGAAAGCAATTTGGCAGTTCTTAAAAATGTTAATACAGAATTACTATATAAACTAGCAATTCCACTCCAAGGTAAGTGAAATAATTGAGAATAAAGGTAAAAACAGATACTTGTACACTAGTTTTCACATCAGCTTTATGCACAACAGCCCAAAGGTGGTAACAACCCAGTGTTCATTGATGGATGAATGGATAATCAAATGGGGTAGATACATACAATGGAATATTATTCAGCCATAAGAAGGAATGAAACATATGATACCTGTGGCAATATAGATGAGTCTGAAAGAGATTATGCTAAATAAAATAAACCAGATATTATTCCACTTTCATAAAATACCTACACATAGGGCAAATTCATAAAAACAGAAAGTATATTGGAGGTTACTAGGGGCTGGAAAGACAGAAATGGGGATTGCCACTTATTGGGTATAGAATTTCTGTATGGATGATGTAAAAAATTTAAAAATAGATAGTGGTGCTGGTTGTACTACACTGTGAATGCAACTAAAGTCACTGAATTGTACACTGAAAGATGGTTATAATGGCATATTTTCCATTATACATATTTTGCCACAATAACCTTTAAAAACTATTATATGCCCTCTGAACACAAACTTACTTTGGGATAGATCAATCATTTATTTGTAGCTCTCATCTCTGTAACAATAAAATTTAAAAGTCATAAAGACTCATACACATTGTTCTGATTTGTCTTTGGTGCCCGGGGAAGAATCATAGTTCCTCTTTTGTCTTGCCCCTCACTCTCACACCATTCTATTAATTTCTCCTTTCATAAGTTCTTATGGAGCAATATCACTCTATACCCAAAAAGTGGCAATTCTCCGTTTCTCACCCTTTCCAACCCTTGGTAACCTCTAATGTACTTTCTGTCTCTATGAGTTTGCCTATGTGTAGGTATTTTATAAAAGTGGAATAATATAATATCTGGTTTATTTTGCCTAGCATAATCTCTTTCAGACTCATCTCATGGAGCACAAAGGTGTTCAGCCTTGAGCTGGGCATCTGAGGAACTGGCAGAAAGGAGGATGCTGAAATGGGAGCATCAAATTGATCTTCGTGAGTTACTACTCAGCTCAGGTCTCCTGGAGTCTCACTGGTACTTTGAATTCTATTTCTTATTTAACCCCAAGAAGACAGACTAAAGAAACAATGCAGGGAAACTGGAGTCAGGCTCCTCTGGTTTCAAAACAAATTTATGTACTGTTTGCTTCAGTTTTTGAGGGGCTAAAAAGAGACAGTTGGAGAGTGTAGATATTCTGTTGAAATCTTAACAGTGACACATGATGGAAATTTAGTTTCTTTTACACTTTATTATTTTCTCCTAACACTAAGCCATCTTGGCACACTACTAGAGGGGAATGCTGAGATACAGCATAAGTGCTGAATTAATTAATTGTAATCAGTGATACTGCAGTGGATTCCATATGACACCGAGGTTTTTGGCAAAAACCCGGTTGTGTGCAGTTCTTCACAGCACTTGTAGATTAGTTGTTAAACAATATAGCCTGTGTTTGTGCCCCAGGATCCCTTTCTTGCGGTTCACAACATTTCCAAAGGGGAAATTGTAGAGCAATAATGTAGATAAAAGGAACTTGAATGAGTAGAGGCTGAGAGCTATTGGGTTCTTATTTTCTTGTGCCATTTTATCCAGAAATCTTACCTTAAGAGGAAAGAAAGTACATGAGAACCGTTTTACCAACTTGTCGAAACTTCAAAGATAAAAACTTCCCCTTCAGAACAGGGGGCTTTCAGAAGGAGTCACCCATGTTGCTGCATTTTGGACAAACTCTAAATTACTTCCTACTCCCTGAACTCCAGCTTGAGGTATCTGGGAGATCATATGCTCATGCCCAAAGATGCTAGATAAATGTCAAGCAGACATGTTTGCATAATCATCATTACCTTTACAATAATTCAATGTAATTTTTCCAAATGTTTCATTTATTTTATTCCAGAGATTGTGACAGTTAGAATTTTGAAGTACAAACCTACATCTGTAATCCATTTATGAACTCTCTCCAGTGCAATTGTGAAGAGACAGAGAGGAAAAAACGTTGGTGGTTGGGGGGGATTTATTTGGAGAAAAAAAAAATTGAAAAACAAGCAGAGGGAGAAAGAGCACATCTGTTTTCTTAAGAAATCATGGAACCTGGCCCCTTTTCAGTGGGGTATTTTACTACCATATGGCTTTAATCCTACATCTGGGCCTGTTGTTTTATGAAATATTTCCCACAGATGATGTCAATTATAATTTTTGTCCCACTCGTCAATTTACGGACTCTTGGAATAAGACAAAATGAAACAACCAGAAAAAGAACAACTTATGTGGTCTACTCTCTGACAAAATTATAGCTGTGTGATACGCATCTAAAATCAATAACTCTGCTAATGATTAGCAGAACACATTGCTTGGTTTATGAGCAGAGATGGGGCCCACACTGTGCACATGTTTGGCCCTGAGTTGCATTTTTTGTTTGCTGTGTATTTACCAGCAGATGTCTCGTCGTTCATTTAATGCTTCTTCTATGAGCCAGTAGTCAGCCCGTGTCTGTGCGACATTTATAAGTCATCTGCCAGCAATACAGGTGGAATGCTTTTATGAAGCCTTTTTTCGTTCCTTCTGCAGTGATGATCTACCAGAGAAATCGGGGATAATTCTTTATAGAGTTATATGGCTATTAAGATGTGGAGTTCTGATCTTGTGTGTAAAGTTTAAGAAATTTAGATTCCAGCATATGGTTTTTCAGAATTGCTTTGAAAGAATCATCTGTGGTGTTCAACTTTAGCAGCTGGTCTGAGGGCAAAAGGTTTTCCTACGGAACAAAGAAACTCCATTAGTCCTAAGTAGACCCAAAGTTTTGACAGAAACAGCTTCTCTTCTTATTTATAGGTAAACTTTTAATTTAGGGAGATAAACTGAATTTAAAAAAAAACTTTCTTCATAACTACAAGATTTTGTAAGTAATACAAAACCAGATAATTGGATACTGTTTGGAGGGCAAAATTGTGCTGGGAAGATTCTGCCTCTTTTGGTCTGCCAGAACAGGGACTAATTTTACGGAAGCCAGTATTCTGACCATTATTTTTTTTTTTTAATAAGAAAGAAAGAAAAGGAAAGATGAAATAATTTCAGAATATTGTAAATCCTTATGATTAGTGTGTGTGTGTACACATGTGTGCATGTGTATTTGATATAATTATTTGAATTAATTTTGGACATTCAATGTTGATTTCAACATCCAAAGATTAATGTACATTTAATGATGTTTAATATTTATTAGTGAGACTTTTCAGATATCATTTTATTTCTTGACATGATCCCTCCATTTTGTCATGCATTTCACTGTGGACTAGATTGCCTTTGTGATTTCTGCTTTTCTGGGTTCTCTCATAGGATTCCTCACTTTACCTACAACTGTGTCATAGGTAGAGATCTAGGAGAGGAAGAAGCTGGGAATGAAGTTTCAGGCAAGCGTGATTTATTAAAGGTGGGTCCTCAGGGAGCAGGAATGGCAAATTTGGCCAGGCCAGGGAGGGGAACTGAGCAAAGAAGTGGTATGATGTGCGTTCTGACTTCAGCCTGATCCCACAGCAGGCTGTGGAGAGTCAATTTCACAATAGCCTCAGTCCCAACTTGAGGCAAGAGAGCAGGGCAGGCACACGTATACTCTCCTTGGCAGTGCTTCCTGCTCAGCCAAGGGCAATTCTCCAGAGAAGAGCTATGAATCTTTAGTAGCTAACACAGATAGCATGTGGAAGAAGGGTACAGGAATTCTAAGGAGGATGTGGGCAGGGCATCAGGAGTGTCCACTCCAATGACTAACAGTGTGAGAGAAAAAGATAGTCCAAAGGCAGATCTGTTGAAAGAAACTTCGCCTTCATTGGCCAAGCCCAGAAGCATTTGATTGGAACTGCACAGATATGTTACCTCTTTCCAAGTATCTCCCCACTACTGACAACTGTGAAATCATCTAGGAGACATAGATGGGGTTGCCCTGAGGCTTAAGACAATGAGTCTGATAGCTCACACACCGACAAATCCTTTCACTGTTGCTGAATGGTGAATTGTTCTGCCTTATAGCATGTACTCTTTTAAATTGGCAATACTTTTTCATGCAAAACCAGGTTAGGGCTTATTGTGTACCTTGAGAAGGAGAGTATGAAATGATACCTTCACAAAATCCTTTAGAAAGACAGCACCAAGTGTAGCTACAGCAGAATTAATTGCTTGACATAATTTCAAAGGAACTGTGAGAT
The DNA here is from genome assembly GCF_028878055.3 of Symphalangus syndactylus. Classification (NCBI taxonomy): domain Eukaryota; kingdom Metazoa; phylum Chordata; class Mammalia; order Primates; family Hylobatidae; genus Symphalangus; species Symphalangus syndactylus. The sequence continues at coordinate 68,460,268 of NC_072446.2, forward strand.
AGATTCATTTGGGCCAAATGTCTTATCCATTGTGCTAGAATTTTCAACACTCCAGATATTTTTTACATGAGTTAAGGCTTTGTTACCTCAACAGTACTCTTTTTAAATAGACATGTCATGGGTAGAATTATTATAACTGAGCACCAAGGTGGGCAGAGTGAAATAAATATTGTAGGGTTCTGTGGACTTGGGCACTGTTCACAATTCCTGAAGCTGGGGAAAATTTCCATATTTTATCTGTGTGCTTATTTTATTATATTTCTTCAAGTTAAAAACTTAGTTATTATGTTTAAAACAGCTCATTATAGCTAGTCTTATGGTTGTGAGAATAAAGTATCTACCTTCCCCCCTATTTTTTATCAACCAGAATTTTCAAAAGAATTGTCTGCACTCTTTTTCTCCCGTCTCTGGCCACTCTCTCACTCACTGTTTCATTTTCACATTTGTATTTATTGTTTACTTTTTCAGAAGACATTTAACAGGCCCCTCGTTAAGTGCTGGATTTGTCAAGTGTAAGAAACAGCTTCCAAGCAGATAATCATGACATAATGTTACCAAGCTGCAATAGAACTCAGTATAGAAATCTAGAAAGGAAAAATGGAAACAATGCTAAGAGAGCACTCAAATTTAAGAAGAGCACAGAAAGATGAGGAGAATTTTTCCAAGGAATGAAGAAGAGGATGGCAAAAATCACATGTGCAAAGGTGCAGAATCATAAAAACAAGCCACATAACCGGACACAACATGGAGGAGGCAGAGGATGAAATCAGTAGAATAGCTTAGAAATAAGCCATAAAGGATCTTTTCAAAGGGCAAAGGTATATGGGCTTTCTTCCACCGAAATTGTGGAATAGCAAAGGCATAGAAATTGATCTGTTTTCAGGGTGATGATTCCGATGGTTTTCTGGAGTCAAGCAGGAGTTAGCACACTTCGAAAGCCTTACTGGCATGCAGCCACACCCATGCACTTACAGATTATTATGCCTGCTCTCTCATTGCAAGAACAGACTTGAGTTCTTACAGCACAGAACTTATAGCCTGCAAAGCCAAAACTGTTTACTATTTGGCCCTTTACAGAAACAAAGCTTGTGGACCCCAGCATTAGGGTTAGGAGAGGTTTATTTGCCGAGATACCTACCAGAAAACTTCTGCGATATCTGTGGACATGGGGAATTAAGTGGATGACCCATGGCTCTAGTATAGGGATCCAGGGGAGGTGACAGATTCAGGAGATATTCCCATGATGAACTTTAAAATATATGTTGACTAATTGGATATTGGAGGGTGAAGAAGGGGGCCAAGTGTTATTTCCAGATTTTCAACTTGGACAATGAATCTGGTAGTTGATCATGATGATAATTGTAGAAAGAGGAAGAAATTAATGGAAGGAAAGGGGAGAAAAAATAACCAGTATAATTTTGGACACGTTGAAAGTGAAGTGTTGATGAAATACCCCAGAGCTAATCACTGGTTGGCAGTTGGATAAATGAATCAAGAGATATAGATTTGGGTTCCTTGGGTTTCCTTTGCTACATAAGTGCTCCCTGCCCCACCAACACTATCATTCTTCTACAATATTATATACAAATCTTTATTGTAGCATTGCTCTATTATGTTGCAATTATCTGCTTGTAAGCAGTTTCTCACATTTGGTTATGAACTATTTGCACATAGCACTTAATGCAGAGCCTGTCAAACAAATAGAATACAGAAGGAAGATTCTACCATCTCCCACTTATGATCTCATATGTGTTCTCATCCATGTCCTCAGCTTTAATTACAATGTCAATGATTCACAAATATATAGCTCCAGCCAGACTCCATCTCTGTATGACATCTGTCCTTTTTCAATGTCTCAACCTTTTGCATACCTCCTCCTCTTCCCATTATAATTATTCTGTGTTTTGTCAATCCTGCCTTTCCCAGGTAGAATTCCCAGCCTACATGTTCCATGCCCCCATGCTGCTGATGTATAAATGTGTGTGGCTGGCTCCCACCAAGCCTATCTTTTATCATGGCATGTGAAGGTCTGTGGGAGTATTGCAAGGCTGCATAGTCCTTCTGCTAACTAAGGTGGTGGATATCTTTGCTTCTCAGAAACAACTGTAGCCGAGGTTCTGGTGTTCGCCTTCTGGCTGGGTGACTATAAACACTCAGTGGTAGGCACCATGGAGTTTTTCTGAAATTTCCCTGGACCAGGTCCCTATTAATTGTGTGGCATTCAAGCTTGGCTTCTTGACTTCCAAAAATTTTGGCAGGTAATTAAAGCTCATGTACCCTTTCTCTTTAGCCAGAATACCTATAACTGATTTTTCATTTATATCACCTCACATTTAATCTCTAGTCTTGTTTATGCCACAGATTACCTCACTCATTGTGATCCATCATATTCAACTTCTTCAGGTCCCTCAAACTTCCCAGCCTACCACGGGGCCTTTGTGCCTGCTTTTCCCTATGGTCTGGGATACTTTTCCCAACTACCTATTCCCAAACCCAATGCATCATTTAGCTTCTGCTATTTTTCTATACCTCATCTTAGCTATTACTTGTTCTGAAATTTATCTGATCCTCCTGGTTGCATCAAACTTCCCTATGAAGGTCTTTTATGTATGGTTACTTATCTTAATTGTAATTTTCATTTAGGTGTATGGCTATTGCATTAATGCCTCTCAATATTTTACACTGTAAGCTCTGTGGGAGCAATGCTTACTAATTTATCCCCAGAATTTAGAATAATACCTGGCACATAGAGTTGCTTCATAAATATTGGTTGTTTTGATAAGTGGTAAAGATTTTTAAAGAGTTCAAACAATTGTCATTGCTTTAAGTTTCTGTTATTTTAATCTTAGGAGGACATTTAAGAACTCTTTATTCTTGTTTTACAAATAAGTTTATGTGTGTGTGTATACACATGATGATATACATCTTACATCTCGGTTAAGATTATCAGGCTAAATAATTTGAAATCACAGAGAGTCAAAAAATGTTTATAAGTTAAGGTTATGCATGAGAAAGGTACATCTATATATTTTTAAATTTTTATTTTGAAAAATATAAATTATATATATTTATGAAGCACAACGTGAGGTTTTTATATATTTATTACATTGTGGAATTAATAAATCAAACTAACATAACTATCACCTCATGTACTTGTTTTTTTGAGGGTAAGAGAGTAAGATACATCTATATCTGGAGGTGGTATGCAGGACAAATTAAGAAGAGGTAATAGTGGTGACCTACTATGGGCTGGAGGAGGGAGAGTACATAAATTAAAAAAAGAGAACATGATTGACATCTAAGCCACTGGAGAATAAACCGACTAGTAGTTTCTCTTTAACATATATGAAAAGCATTATTTATAAGATATATTTTGAAGGAAACTCTCATGTTGGTTGATTCAATTTCTAAAACAAAGGCTAGTTTAATACAAATAACCACCATCTAGTTTGTCTGCTTGGGGATCTCCAAAGACTATCTCCATGGACATCTGCATTTGTATGGTTACAAGAGTTCCATACTCATAGCCTTTAAATTTTTTTTTTAAAGATCCAATGTTGTCCTATCACATATAGTCCCATCTCTTGCACTACATTACGTTACAAAAATATCCTGAACACATTAAGTCACGTATATATTTTGAGTCTTGGGCTCTACTCATATCTTGATCTGAAAGTCTATGCATATAGAAGAGACATTGTTTAATCTGAGAGTAGCACTGGGAGATCTGGTTTATCCTTTCACTTTCCTCCTTAAGTGTAATGAAAACTTCCCAGATGAGTGACAAATACTCATGTAACCAGACATAAATTTAGAAACGAGTGGGGGAAAAAATGACTTTAAACCAACTTTGAACTGTCCCAAGACATTAAGGGGTGTGCAGTGCATTCACTGGAATTAGTAAAATTTGAACCAGGAATATTTAATTACACTCAAGAAATATTGTGGTGAACCTCTTGATCAAAAGAGATGACCTTGAATACTGTTCTCTAAAGAAAAACAAAAAATTTTATTATAAATTATACTTACTCAATATTTATTGTCACTAATAATGTCATCAGAGCCAGACTTAATTCCAGCAAAAAAGTCCAGAGTTAGGGAAGTTTTGCATTCTTGTGTCTATTACAGGGGGACATAAAACAGAGTGAAGCTTATAAAAGAGTTTACATACATCGTTTTATTAAAGAAGGGCCAATTTGGACATATTAGGGATTTGTCATTTGTCTTGAACTATTTACCAAATGCCTTGGAGTTGGAAAACACTAAACCTAGTTTGATTGTGTGTTTTTTCCTTAATTTTTAAGCCCAAGTGATTCCTAGGAAAATTTAATCCATATGTTTCAGAATCGTTTACACTTAGCTCATCAAAATGTTTTGTAAGAACTATTTGATGTTCAAGATGTCTTTTAAAGACACTTTTCTTAGAAACAGGAAATTGTTCTTTGTTTTGATATTGTGTGTGTGTGTGTGTGTTTTCGGAGGATAAACAACCTAGGAACCCAGAAAGAATAAAACAGACTTTAAAATTTTTACCAATTTGGGTTAAGCCAATCCTGTACCCAAAGAATAGCACATTCTGACAGTTAGAATTTTATCATAGTTTATTGACTTAGAGTACTGGTATCCAGGATTCAAATCAGCTGATTAACATCAAATAGGTGTTCAATGATTGTTCTAGAAAACTATAAAAGCAAAGCTGTTGTTGAAAGACATAGAAAACACAGTATAATCATAGACAGAATACAAATATTGTTAATCATGATTTCCTAATAAAGGCACCAATCTTTATAGGTTTTGTAGAAGATTTCTAATAAATACTAAGTAATAAAATGGGTAAGAGATACTCAAGAAATCTCCAGAAGAATAAATAGACAATGCTAATAAATATATAAAAAGTTGTACAATGACACTAATATTCAGTAATACATTTTGCATATTGTTGGCAATTGTCTGGGGAAATAGGAAATGTCATATGTGGTGCTACTATAAATTGGTAAAGTTTTTATCAAAGGGAATTTGATATTATTAATTTTTTAAAAAAGAAAGTGGCAGTCCCCCATTCTGGCTGTCCAACCTAGAGCAATTGTCATAAGCATAAGAAAAATTCCCAAAAATATACATTACAACATTAACAGTGAAATAAAGTGTTTCGTAATAACAGTTGTCATAAAGGCAGGGGAAACAAAATTATTTAAGAGATCGAACCAGTAGAGGCCTCAAACATGAGAAAGAGATTTCTGGAAGAACTTTGTCAGGGAAAGGTTATCTGAAGGGCTTTTTATCATATTGTTTTTAGAGAAAAATATTCTCTCCATAAAAAAAGCTTACAATAAATTGAAACCTTGGGGGAAGGAATGCTGCTACCAGGAGGTCCTGGTCAGGCCACTTGACACCATGATTCTAAGAAGTCCCTTGCTTTTTTTTTTCTTCAACGTTTATTTTAGATTCAGAGCGTACATGTACAGGTTTGTTACAAGGGTGTATTAGGTGATGCTGAGGTTTGGGGTGTGATTGAACCCATCACTCAGAGACGTAGTTTGGATGTCATCACCTGTAAATCTCATATTGAATTGTAATCCTCGTTGTTAGAAGTGGGGCACAGTTGGAGGTGTTTGAGACATAGGATAGATCCCTAATGGCTTAGTTCTAGTTCTCGTCCTTATGATAGTAAGTGAGTTCTCATGAGATCTGATTGTAAAACGTGTGTGATACTTTCACTCCCCAACCCTGCTCCATCTCTTGCCATGTGACATGTCTGCTCCCGCTTTGCCTCCTGACATGAGTAAAAGCTCCATGAGGCCTCCACAGAAGCTAAACAAATGCTAGCACCATGCTCGTACAGCCTGCAGAACCAAGCGGCAATTAAACCTCTTTTCTTTATAAATTGTCCAGCCTCAGGTACTTCTTTATGGCAATGCAAGAATGGCCTAACACACACAGTATTGGGTACTATGCAGATAGTCAGCATAGTACCCAACAGGTAGTTTTTCAATGTTTACTCTCCTCCCTGCCTCCCCTATCTTAGTCTCTCGTGCCTATTGTTCCCATCTTTGTGTCCATGAGTACCCAATATTTAGCTCCGACTTATGAGAACATGCAGAATTTGCATTTTTGTTACAAAATTTTCAAATTTTTTTTTTTTAGAATTTTGTTTCTGTGTTGTTTATGATGATGGCCTCCAGCTGTATCCATGTTGCTGCAAAGGACATGATTTCAGTCTTTTTATTGCTGCATAATATTCCATGGTGTAAATGTACCACATTTTCTTTACCTAATCTGCCATTGATGGACATCTAGGTTGATCCCATGTCTTTACGATTGTGAATAGTGCTGCAATAAACATGGGAGTGCAGGTGTCTTTTTGGTAGAACAAATTACATCCCTTTGGTTCACCTGCATTCAAACAGGGTCCTAAGAACTTGGTGCTGGTGTTTGTTGTCTTCTAGAGAGTGGCTCACACACCAGAAGAGCATCTCCTTTTTCCTCTCAAACCATGGAGACTTGTCCCAGTGCAGGAATAATAAAATCACTGTATTTTCCCATTGAATCTTCAGAGAGTGGAACCACATCTTAACAGTACTTGAAGAGTTGGAAGTTTGCACTTTCTATATCAGCCACTTGCAGAGGTACTGACAGTGCTTTGGGACAAGGATCACTGAAGCTTCACTAACATCTTCCTACCAGCAAGATTTAAAATTTGATCAAGAATCAATCCATTTATAGATCTTCTCCTGGGATCAGATACCTGGTTGATGACTAAGAAAAAACATTTTACCCTCCACCTCCAATATACCACCTGGTAGTTTAAACCTTACCCACTACCTTCAATAAACATCAGGCAGCCCGGGGATGCTGAAAAAAGCTCATTTTCTTTTTTTTCTTTCTTTCTTTTTTTTCTTTCTTTCTTCCTTTTTTTTTTTTTTTTTTTTGAGACAGAATATCGCTCTGTTGCCCAGGCTGGAGTGCAGTGGTGCGATCTCAGCTCCCTGCAACATCTGCCTCCTGGGTTCAAGTGATTCTCCTGCTTCAGCCTCCCTAGTAGCTGGGACTACAGTCGTCTGCCACCATGCCCAGCTAATTTTTTGTATTTTTAGTACAGACGGGGTTTCACCATGTTAGCCAGGATGGTCTCGATCTCCTGACCTCGTGATCCACCCGCCTTGGTCTCCCAAAATGCTGGGATTACAGGCGTGAGCCACTGTGCCTGGCCCAAAAACATCATTTTCTCTAAAATAAAATAGCTCTTTGATTTTTGTCAAGGAAGGCTACCAATCTGCCAGCATGGAATCATTATAAGTCTATAGCAATGGGTATAAGTATTTGGGAGATTTTTATAAATAAAATAATTAGCCTTTTTAGAAGGTGTGCTTTTGTTAATTGTAGTTCAGCCACAGTGGCTTTGAACAAACCAAGATGGACCTTACTTAAGGCTGGAGCCATGATAGAGTGGCCTTTAAGAGTAGCAAGGCAGCTGGGCGAGGTGGCTCACGCCTGCAATCCCAGCACTTCAGGAGGCTGAGGTGAGCGGATCACAAGGTCAAGAGATGGAGACCATCCTAGCCTACATGGTGAAACCCTGTCTCTACTAAAATACAAAAAAAATTAGCCAGGCATGGTGGTGCGCACCTTTAGTCCCAGTTACTCCAGAAGCTGAGGCAGGGGAATCGCTTGAACCAGGGAGGCAGAGATTTCAGTGAGCAGAGATTGTGCCACTGCACTCCAGCCTGGCAACAGAGTGAGACTCAGTATCAGAAAAAAAGAAAAGAAAGAAAGAGTAACAAGGCTATAACCAGGCTGCAGGTGTCTCAGAGTCAGCTCCACTACTCTCATGCTACACTAAGAGTTACTGAGCTAAGCTTCAGTTTTCTTATTTGTAACAAGGAGGCCATGTTCACTGCAGAGCCATGTTAAAAGTCACAGCAGTAAATACACAGTGTTTAGACAGTGCTTGGCATAGTGAGAAGATTGCAAGGGCTATTCTCATCAGCAGCAGTTTTTTGCCCTGAGATTGTTGCATCTTACTCTCCATGACATCATTCATGCCCTGTTCAAATGTCATCTCCTCACAGAACCACTCTGACCCCCTTTTCCAAATAACCCCACAAATTGAATAAACTTCCTATTCCTTGGCCCAGCTTCAGGGCAATTATTATTATTAGAATTTAAGTTGTATGTTTATTTGTTTATTATATCTTCCACTCTCTCCAAAATAAACCCTTGAAGATAGGACACTTGTTTTTGTATTCCCATAATCTTGAACAGTGCATGGCACATAGTATTTGTGTAATAGATTATTCCTTAGTGAATGAACAAATAGAAGAATGGTAGACTCCTACTACAAAATACTGGTCATCAATTAAAACAAATGAGGTAGATGTATAAGTTCTGATGTGAAATTGTCTCCGAGACATTTTTTGAATATAAAATAGCAAGTTTCAAAAGAATGTAAACCTGTAATCTGATTAATGTAGAAAGCTCACAAAACAGCATAATTCAATATGATTATAGATAAAAATTGTAAAAGCCTTGGAAATTGCCTGGAAGGAAACAGAATTGATAACACTGGCTATTTTTGAGGAGGAGGTGGAAATGCATAGAGGACAAATATATATATATATATATATATATATATACCCATTATAATTGTACCAGAGTTATGTCACTGGGTATAAAATATCAGGGGAAGGATAGAATTCTGTGTGCATACCACATACCTTAACTATACTGGTAAAATTGCAACTGCTTGGTCTTATAAAATAATTTTATTTAAATTTTGTTTTTAAGTTATAGAAACATCCAGTTTATTAAAATTTGCACTCTATCCAACTCTTACTTTTATAGGTATTTCTTTTCATTAGGTTATTATTTCTCTCAAGAAGGTGATATTTACACATTTGTTATTTCTTCCACATTCATCAACATTTTTCTACAACAAAATGTCCCTCCTGGTTACTTAACTGTCTCTTTTTCCCTTTTACTTTTATATGGTAAAACTCTAGCCATCTCAGTGCTAATAACACTATCTCTTAAAGTGCTAGCACTTATTGATCTGAAAAGCCTCACTAGTAGCCATTCATTTACTTATGCATTTGCTGTACTCATGGAATGTACCAAGCAATAAATTTACTGTCTCAAAGATTCCCAGTCTAAAGCTTTCCCAACTGACTTTTTACTCAAGGTTTTTAGCAGGTGAAGATTTACCATAATAATAAATATTTTAGATGATGCTTTTAAATATCAGAAATAAATAAGAAAAGTACCTCAGTTTTGCAGAAGATGACCACAAAACACAAAGGTTATTATTTGTCCATATTTGCACAGCTATGTAAACCAAGATATGGAATATAAGTTCATATCTTCTAAGGAGAAATTGCTTAATTGACTGAGTCTGTGTAAAATAATGCAGTTGGTCAAAATTATTTTAAAGACCTTGTTTCAGTTATCTATTCCCTTCGTAATGGTGGTGTATTAGTTCATTCTCTCACTGCTATAAAGATACACCTGTGACTGGATAGTTTATAAAGAAAAGAGGTTTAATTGACTTCCTTTTTGGCTAAAATCTTTTTTTTTCCTCTTTCTGATAGATTTGCTCTTTTTCTAGTGTTTAAATCCCTTGATCATAATTTAGTTCCAAGAAACAGCATGGCATATCAATCTATAACACATGGCAGATCAGCTTCACTTCTGGGTTATTTGACTGCATACATCATGGCTGACACATCCATATTTTTCTGTTGATTCTAAAGAGGATTTTCTGCTTTGAGATATCCTGGTGCAATTATAGAGATACCATTGTTTTGTTGTTATTATTGAAACAAGATTAAATCATGTAGCAAGTACTTTGGTGTCCTGCTCAAATCTCCTTGGATTCCTTTGGCCAGGTCCACAACTCAGCTCCCAGCTTCTGTTTCTTGATCTTCAGTTGATTACTCTTGGGCAATGGCATTACCTCATCTGACTGGAGAACTCCAAGTACCTGAGGTGTTATTTACACGCTCTGAGACCTCAGGGTCTCAGGCTGGACCTAAAACACTAAGCACTTGTTGGGCTTCTTCCTCTTCCCTGTCCTGTTCCCCTCAGTCCTTTACTGGTTGCTCTTGGGAGACCTTCCCTAATAAATCACTTGCACCCAAATCCTTAAGTCAGGTCCTATTTCTGAGAGGATGCAAACTATGACAGAAGATTATCATGAAAGGCAAAACCACTGAAGAAAAACTTCAAGGTACTCTGACAAGAGGATCTGTCACTGACAACTGACATGTACACAGGCTCACAATGCACATTAGTTTATGTTCAGTGTTTTGGTGCAATCCTTGAAGAGTAAACATCAATAATTATCATCTAAAAACATGGCTGACAGAATACTTAGGAAATTTACAGTCTATCTGACACATACTGTATTTATAATTGAACATAGAATTTCATGGAAAAAGAAGAATATAAAAGGATCTATTGTTTACTACAGATTCTAATATGGGTTGTGGTGGAATCATGGTATTGAATTTTAGCTCTTTTCCATCTTCTTTTCTTTCAACCTGTGTGGTCCATCCGCTCAGGGCTTAATACCAAGACTAACTATAAAATGTGGGGAAGAGGCCAGGCGTCCCTGTAATCCCAGCACTTTGGGAGGCTAAAGCAGGTGGATCATGAGGTCATGAGTTCGAGACCAGCCAGGCCAACATGGTGAAACCTTGTCTCTACTAAAAATACAAAAATTAGCCAGGTTTGGTGGCACATGCCTGTAATCCCAGCTACTCGGGAGGCTGAGGCAGGAAAATTGCTTGAACCCGGAAGGCAGAGGTTGCAGTGAGCCGAGATCACACCACTACACTCCAGCTGGGGTAACAGAGTCAGACTCCATCTCAAATAATAAAAAAAAAATGTGGGGAAGGGGGCTGTGGTTTCCAATGTGCCTTCAAATAAAGAACAGTGATGTGAAGAACCAAACACTTGACCAGTGGGACCTCCCAGCCCATTCTAAGAAATGGCATAGGAAAATCAATCTAAGGAATAATGTTCTGGGAAGTCTGGACATGCCACTGCATGTGCGAGAGCCCAGAGATCATGTGGGCACTTGGAAATGCTGACCTGGACAATTAGCATCACAAGCATTTTTGTGGTCATTAAATACACATGACATATTGAAGAGGACATATTGAAGAAAATTACTGTGATGAATGATGAACTTGGAGTTTAAACAGCAGATCATCCCTGGATCATCTATCTCCAGGGAATGAAGCTGGTGAGCTGAGGCCCTGTGGTGGAACACAGACACTACACTCTGAACCCCGGAAGCAGGACCCTTTCTTTTGAGAACTGTTATTCAAAGCTACTTGAAAGTTAATCTCTAAAACCAAAAACCACAAAACTACTCTTTCCATGGAGCAACTCAGGTGAGAACTTAAAAACAAATATTTTAGGCACAGACATTTCCTTAAAGTTCATGTATTTCCTTAAGTCTATTCTATTCTACTTTGTCTTCCCAATCCATCATTTGTGTTTGTTTGTTTCCGTAGATTTAATTAAACAAACAACATATGGCTAAAAATTAATTTTGGCATGTCTCAACATGGACACCTGGAATCAGCTAGCTGACTCATTACTAAAAGAAAAGATAACAATTTCAAAAAGCTAAAAATAATAATTGAAAGACCCACCTATCTCAAAGTGAATGCTAAGAAAATACATGTTTTAAGAAAGGAAGTGATGAATATACCTATAGCCAATATTATGGGTGAACCTGACAAATAGAATACTGAGTAAAAAAAATATAAAAAGTACATCCTTTAGAGTTTTATTTCTATAAAGTTCAGAAACAGGTTAAAAGTATTTATGGCATTAGAAGTTAGGCTCCTCTTGGTGGCAGCAATTACTAGAAATGAGCGTAAGTTAGGCTTCTAAAGTCCTCAAAACATTCTCTACTTTCTTTTTAAGGCAGTTGCTGAATAGCAGAAATATCTGCTCTTTTGAGGATCTATTAAGCTGTACACTTACAATTTGTCATTTTGTTTAGGATTATTAAAGTTTATAGGAGGCCATTGTTTTGGACCAGCCTCCTGCACTGGGCTCCAGCAGACCAGACCCAACCAGAATGAAGTCGTTTGTGCTAATGCCATGTAATCAAACTTAACTTTGAAATGAGCCAGTTTTCAAAAAAACCAGGAGATTCCAGTCAACCCTAGTCAGCATAATAAGGATATTTCCTCTGTTTTAATCCTATAAGGAAAGTAACTTTGAAACCACCAATCTGCTTTTTGTTCTGTTTCTACTTTCTTCAGCCCTTTTCTGTCTATAAGGTCAACCTTCTCTGCTGAGCTCATTGGAACACTCGTTCTATTTTATAGAATGTGATATTGACAAATTCTAGAATTGTAAATAAAGGCCAATTATATTTTAAACTAAATTGTTGTAATTTTGTCTTTTAATAGGTTTCTCATGAAATGTTCAAAAACTTATGGTATCCAGCTTACCCTTAAGAGAAGTCTTTATTCTTCCAACCGCATTGAACTCGTCTTGGTGTTTATTGAAAATACAGATTCCTGGGTCTAATTTGTTGAATCAGATTCTCCGGGTTGGAGTCTATCAACCCCAATAATTAAGCATTTCCTTGGGCAATTCGGGGACATATTCAAGTTTGAGAATTCGGTGGTGCCTATTTGGTCAAACTGTTCCTCAACACATGTTTGGTTACCTTCAGCAAATACTTAAAGCATGGCCCGTGTCATAGCTTCCTGGGCCACACAGTCCCTCATCTTGCCTGAATTCCTCCCCCTGCACCTTTTGAGAACTGCCACCTATGATGTTAGCAGTTGTCAGACACTACACTCTCATTCACTGCACCAGCCCCTTCACCCAGTGAGTCTGAGATGTTGACAAACCATCCTTTACAAATATTTTTAATAGCATTTATAAGGTAACTGCCTCCCTCCCTAACAAAAGTGGTAAATTAAATGAAAATTTGATCCCCATAATATCTTGCCTTGTTCTTTTAAGTAGACACTCAAAGGGGGATGGAGGGTAAACCACTGGCTTTAATGAGACAGTTGGGTGAAAAAGAAAAAAAAAATAAGTAGGAAATGGTACCCAGGGCTTCTGGTATTTTTATCATAGCAGAAAGGGGAAGTTTTGATAAGAAGAGGCCATTTCTTTGTTGTACCAGGATCCAAGCATTGCATCACCATCTCCAGAAGCTGCTGCCTTGTCTGTGCCAGATGATAATTTGGGCATAGGCACACATCAATACCAGGAATGGGTGTGCTGGGAGTGTGCACTGTAAGTACTGTGAGTATAAATAGAGCTGGAAGAATAACCTTTTTGTGAACTACTGTGTGGTAATCCTCGGGAAGCCAGGAAGCTGGTATGGCTTCAATGGGCCTTTTATAACATTACATGCTACCCCCCAACTGCCCTCCTACACACACAGGGACTGCTTACTAAAGTTACCATTTTTAATGCAAATCATCATAATGGCTTGATAATTATTTCAATTGGCATTTGTGGAGCCATTCAGTAAAAGAACAGCCAGGGCAAAACCCCCACTAATCTTCCCATCTTTCATATCCTCTGGGTTTGAGGTGGAATAACACAAGAAAGCCCCAAAGCCAGAGGGTTTTTGAAGTTTCTTCTTAATGGACCCAACTCTCCCTGCCCGTTACTCTATGAAGTGTATTCAGCCCAAGTTAAACAAAATAGCAAGAGCATAATATTTGTGGTGGCTTGAAAGGAGAGGAGGCAATGACAAGCGTCCCCTTCCTCCTCAGCTTAGCTTTCAGATTGGTTGGAAAGCATTTTAACACATTGTTGTTATTATTGAGGAAAATAATAATAAACGTTTATTGAATGCTGTCATATGGTGAGTAACTGTTCTAAAAATGTTTTGTCGGAGAGGAGCTTATTAAAAAATAACTATTTAGGTTTTTTACTTTTCCATAGAGGGTGACTTTTTAACTAGTTCACTGGCTCTTAGGGGTGCACAGTGTATTCGTATTCTGCAAAATATAAAGTACTGGTCTCCTACAAGGCCTGTCCCTGACTCTTCCTCTTACCTGCAGTCTGTCATGATTAGAGTCTGGCAGCAACTCATAAATGAGAAATTTAAGACATTGTCACTTTGTGGAGGGTAAACAAAGCTGGAAAGAATGACTAACTAAAATTTCTGTTTGAAATTGCTTTTCTCCCAAATCAGGCAAAGAGAACTAATACATGTCAACATTACTACAAAATATTTTTACAAAGGAAAAGCTGGCTGAAGGTTGTCTTTTTTGTTTTTTGGGTTTTTTTTTTGTTTTTTGAGACAGAGTCTCACTCCGTCTTCCAAGCTGGAGTGCAATGGCACAATCTTGGCTCACTGGAACCTCCACCTCCCAGGCTCAAGGGATTCTCCTGCCTCAGCCTCCCCAGTAGCTGGGATTCCAGGCACGTGCGACCATGCCTGGCTAATTTTTTGTTATTTTTAGTAGACAGGGTTTTACCATGTTGCCCAGGCTGGTTTCGAAATCATGAGCTCAGGAGTTTGCCCACCTTGGCCTCCCAAAGTGCTAGGATTACAATACACGAAGCTTGCTTGCTAGACTGATGGAACTATGTGTTGTGTTTAGTTCTGTGTTCACTCCTTAAACCTACTGGTGAGCCCTATTTAGAAAGCTGGCTTCTAACTCCTTACATGAGAACAAGCCACTAGCCAGCCAGTTCAGTGGGTGGAAGATCCATCAGCTAATTTGGAAACAATAAGTTTAAGTAGTAGTTTTTTGTCTTCACCTAATAGAAGATGGGATGCTTGCTATTATTATTAAAAACCTATATTAATATATGTTTTAGTCTCTGAATGGCTCAATAGATTGAGGTGTTTTCCAAACTCACTCCACACCAGTCTTCTCTTTCCACTAAAGTGACTTGGTTCAGCAGAAGTGTTTGATTTTTATGGCAGTAATCTAGTTTTGAATAGATCCTTCCTGAACCTAAGGTTCATAAACCTCCAAAGGGTCTGTGAATAGAATTCAAGGGTTCTATGCACTTGAATGGAAAAAAAAAATCTTTATTTTTACCATACTCTACATGAAATTTAACATTTCATTCAATTGTTAATATAGGCAGCAAACCACACATTAAAAAGACTCCTGATTTTGTCATCTCATAGAATGGTTGTTGTAAGTATCTCAGAACATCATTAAGTACATCCAGACTTTGAAATTGTGATAATTATTATAATACTTTAAAAATATTTATATTTAATATAGTAATGAATCAGCATATAACATATAAAATACATTTGAATATATCATGTTTTAATATCTTGATGACTATATTTCAATGTAATTGCTTGTTTGTAATCCTATGTACTTTATTTTATGCATTTAGAAACATGATTTTGAGATAGATCCATGGGCTTTACCTGACAACATGGGTCCATAACACCACAAATGTTTAAGAACTCTTGGTAGTCTTTAATGTGGCTACTGATACAGAAACTAAATTTATTTCATGGGGCAGCCATACAACTCTGGCCCACAGTAAAGTCAAAACAAAAAGACCCCAGGCCATGGAGAATCCTAACAAATAACCACAATGGTCAGGAGAAATCTGCATGGACCAATTTAAGTAGTGGTTCTTTTGCTTCCTCAACTTGCATTGTGCAACTTCAGGACTGGCCTGAATGTCAAGATGACAGGAATACCCAGATACAATGAAAAGACGGAGCCAGATGATTCTGGAAAGCAAATAATAGCCAAATGTCTGTTGTCACATTGATGCTTAATTGGGCAACATTTATTTCGGAACAGAAAACAATATTTGGTAATACTATTTACATGGTAAAACTAGCCTACTTCTCACATAAATTCGTCTGCCTTTGGATCATTCATTAATTTCAAATGGAACTCCATGCTCAGATGACTTCAGTGGTATATTGGAAGAACCAAATCTTAGTAAAAAATAAATTGTAAAAAAGCAACAACAGTTTGGGCAACTATGCCTTTTCCTAAGTAGGTCATCTAGATTGTTGGCCAGCACTGCAATACTTTACTTTGGTCTTAATGGAACCTTAAATAATTCTGTACTGGAACCATTTGTGGGTTCCCTGAGAGTATGATTTTGTCCATAACATAAGCCCATAATTATAATACATCATATATCACAATAGTCTGAATTATTGTTGACAACATCAAATGTCAGGAGAGATGTGGCAGAAAATAGAACTGAATATGAGCAGAGTAAGACTGTTAGTATAGAAGGATTAAAGCTATACTAAGATATATAGCTTGTTAGTAGTTCTAGATGAGAATGTGTGCCTCATCTAAAGAGCACAGCATTACCTGCACCCTCCATGGGGTTGCTATATTAGGAATGCAAACCTGCTGTTGCTAAATCTGCCAGCATATCTGGAAAAACTAAAAATGAGATGAGGGTTTAGTGTGAAGCCACCTAGTGTTTAGAGGAATTGACTAGTGCAATTATTTTCAAACATTCTTTGAGATGAGCAAGGGTTTCCAAAGACTGAGTCTTACTCCTAGGTCATTAACTCTTCTATGCAGATACTACCCACTCATACAGTGGACCATCAATGAAAATGAGAAATGGGATTTGTTTTCAACACCTACTAATCTGTAGAGGTAGAGGGAAAGCGTCCTCACTGCTTACGGATGGTTCACTGAAAATGAGCTGATAAAAGGTGGATTAATAGGAGAAAAATATTTACAAAATTTATTAATATGCATGAGGAAAAAATCACATGAGTGTGATTACCCAATAACCCAATGAGGTGCTTATAAATCCTACTTAATAAGGGAAGAGGAGATGGAGGGTGAAATGATTTTAAGGGTAGATTAATGAGCCTAAAATAAATGGGCTGGAATGAAGTTCTTCAGTGCTCTGGGAGAGGTGATGGGAAGATGAAGGGCAGAACTTCATTGTGAACAAAAGTTGTCTTATTATACAGATAATGCCTCACAGCTAATCTCTGGGACTGTCCTCAGAAGAATAGATGAAAACTCTGGGTTTCAGATACCATGAAACTGAGTCAAAGGTTGAATTCATCTTTATAATCCCTGGATTTTTACTAGAGGATCTCTCTCTCTCTCTCTCTCTCTCTCTCTCTCCCCATCCCCCTTCTTAAATGAAATCTCTTGTCTTATTATATTCTCATGGAAATATAATTGGGCTGTATTAAAGAGAGATAGGAGAAAAAAGAGAATGCAGGCATTATAGAATTTTTACTTGCCCTCATCTTATCTTTGTCAAGTTAATTTACTCAGAACTAATTATTTTAAAAGCTAGCATGCCCCATTATGGTGAATAAATACAGACTTATTTTTCCATAAGACTATGTATAATAACTAAAATAAAACATGTATGTGTATTTATTATCAACAAGGTCTTAACTCCAGCTGTCATTCCATCATGATCATGTCAGCCTTCCATCTGCCTTTCCCAAGTCATGCAACCAAACTCTTCCTCAATTCCTTGCCCCTCCTCATTCAACAGTTTTCTTTCTTTCATCTGTTTTTCTTGACTCATATCCTTATTTTCATCAGAATCATACACCTGCTCAAATTCAGAAGGCTCTTCTCTTTCACAACCAGCTGTGTTCTCTGACTAATATATGAAAAACCCCTTGCGTAGGAAATGGTTCATACCTGACTCAATTTCATTTTTAACTATATTTTCAGGTTGCCTTTCATGGAGATACATTTCTTTCCAATACAGATGTGTCCAAGTGGTTTATCTATATATGAAAGTGATTGGCATGTAGGCTGCGTAATCTCTCTTTGTCCTCCCGGATTCACCCCTACCTTGTATACCCTACTCTGTGCCACAGGAGGCTGACCTGAATAGGCAGCATAAACCAGGCTCCTTTGCCCTGTGTCCTCAGTTGTAATCGAGCAATGGAAGCCACAGGTAAGAAACCCTCAATTGTTGGGGAGAGAGAACACAGGTTGATGGTGGTCATTTCCTTATCAAGGGCCTCAATTGTGTGCCTTCATGTCTAACGTTCTGAAGGCTTCCCTGCTATTTCAGCCTGTCGGGTGTTTCATCTTCCCTGTGATTTCCCTTATCCACATTTTTATATATTTGCATTGTTCATTTATTAAATCCCATTTACTTCGCCCTATTTGAGTTTCTGCCAGGACCCTGGTGACACAGTAAGGAAACATTCTTAGTGCATGGTAGATATATCATGTAAATAAGAGATCTAGACCTAGATTTAAGCCCTAATTCCATTTTTTTCTTGTTAAGCAAGATTTTTTGTTATTAAGTGGGGATAAAAATCCTGATCTCAAAGAATCATGAGAATTAGAGAGAGAAAACGATGATGGTGGTGGCAAGTACATTGTTTACTCTATAAAACTCTATGTTTGTTATTTTTCTTCAACCAGAATCTTAGTGCTTCACAATTCTATGGATATTATTTACTCCAAAACCTGAG
This sequence comes from Symphalangus syndactylus, assembly GCF_028878055.3. Classification (NCBI taxonomy): domain Eukaryota; kingdom Metazoa; phylum Chordata; class Mammalia; order Primates; family Hylobatidae; genus Symphalangus; species Symphalangus syndactylus. The sequence continues at coordinate 68,478,689 of NC_072446.2, forward strand.
CCTAAAAGTGCTTAAATAATTTTTTTTACTATAGCAAAATACATATTTTCTTAATTCTATAGTATGCTGTATACAAAAGTTTGTAATATAAAATAATAAAAAGTCTAACTAATGTTTGTGTGTGAATGTATACAAAATGATTCTTTGCCTTAAATGGGTTCATATAATGTGTAAATGGAAAAAACGCTAAAAATACACAAATAGCATCAATATTTCCTTAATATTAGGTAAATGTAAGATTCTATTTATATATGTGGGGGGGAGTGTTTTCATATGAGCTCACTTTTTATAATTGTTTAAATAGATCATGTGATGTTCATAGTTTTAAAGAAATCTCTGTGTTAATCATAATCAGTATGTAGGGCTATGACTGATTGCTAGTTTCAAATTTTCATCAATCAGTGGGTAAAAAAGCATCTCCCCACCCTTAGTCAAAAATTAGTGATGCTGTTTCTTTACAGGAGTGGTTACTGGGAAAATTGAGAGTAGAGTGTAAATGTTTTTATCTCAACTATTACTCAAGAATTACTGCAACTATAAGTCAGAATAGGTAGGTGATGTTTAACTCTTCAAATTCTATTTATTATTCACACCAAGAATGCAACAACTCAATCAGTATTTGCCTTCCAGTGCTGCCTTCTTAGCACGTAGTTCCTATGTGAATCACAGCCTCATGGAAGAAACATGTGAAGAAATTATACCTCATCCTGTATATTTTGACCTGGAAGTGAGACATGGCACTTCTGTTCATAGGCTATGGGTAAAACTAGTGACACGACCCCACAGAAAAGCAAGAGGGCTATGAAATGTGAAGAAACTCATGGATTTTTTGGAAAAATTGAGCAGTTAATATTACTGCCATACCCAATGTTATTTTAATGTTTCTCACTTAATTTCACTGGATATCATAAGACAGATAACTGTGTCTGTGTGAATCACCACATTCTATATTAAAACCAAATGTTATGTAACAACTTCAGCATATTAGAAGGTGTCTGAGAAACGATTCGGGGGCACACTATGCTTCTTTCTCAGTGCAGACATTTTTACCCTTCGCTAGCTGGGATCTCCATTTTATATCATTATTTCTTAATAGGATACCTCTTTAAACATGGCAATTTAAACCATGGCAAGGTTCCTTGGTGATTGCATTTGTTCTTATCATAGGATAACATACAGAATATAGGAATTTATTAATAATAAGGGAACTTGGAAAATCTTGCCCATTTTCTTAAATCAAGATAAGGCATATTTAAATGACGTCAGATAGAAAATAATATTTCAATAGAGATTTTCAGAGAGGAGATTATATACTTTCCCATAGTAATTACCCTGAAAGTGAACAAGTTGAAGATCAGACAGTTTCTCAGAGCGCTTTATAAAGTTTTCCTTTGGTTGTGATCTCAGGATAAGTGAACCACAGTCGCTCTCTAATCTTGCCTAAGATATTTTTTCCTTTTGGTTTTATTTAGTTTATTCTTAGGTAGTATGCTTCTCGGTTGCCCTCAGTTTTTTCTTCTCCATCATGAATAGTCCTGGTTCTTTGAATGTTTCCTTGTAGATTTAAATCACCAGGTCTTACTCATCTCTGTGACTATTTTTTCTAAACTTCCCAACTCTTCTATTTTGCTATTTCATGGTATAACCTAGATTTTAGGATAATGCAGCAAGAATAAATGAGGTATTATTTTCCACTACAAGTACATTAAAGTGGCCACGCTTATAGCATCTTTTACAGATATTGCCACAGCACAATGTATAAAGGTCTGCAATATTCACTTGGGAAGTTAATTCTCTACAACTAGATTTTACATTGAATGTATTGCTATTTACTTTTTGGCTTGTTTTTGCTTTCCAGCCCTCTTGAGACCTGTCAGCTGTCTGACCTTCAGAAAGTGTGTGGACTATTTCTGGCTGAGAGTGGAAAGAGAAATTGCATGGGAAAGGAAATCCTCATACGAGTGTCAGCTGAATTTGGGATGGTGATGAAATTCAGATGATTTAGATAAGCTCTGGATGAACAGATAACATTTTGGAGGATCATTTGAACTAATTATGAATTCCCAAGAGTGCATGGTTCATCTATCATTGGGTATCCAGGAGGCTAACTCATCTATCCACCGTAATTTCCTAGGGTTTCTTATTGCATCACACTCAAACAGTTGCAGATTTGAATGTGGACTTCAAAGTCCTTTCAAGCAATACAGTATGGTCGGAGCAAAACACACTGTGGAAAGCTGCTCAGTGGATTGTATCTGATTTCAAAGTCATCTTTTCAACTGTTGTATTGCCTATATCAGAGTTTGTTATTTTTCTGGTCCCTAGCTGAGAGTTGAGCTCATTCTGTGGGAAGTATCTCTAAACCGCTAACTGACTTTGAAGCCAGTACAACTAAGGGAGATTAGAAACTTGGCATAGCCTTCTTCTCAAAGCATTTAGAGCATCTTCCTCAAGTTTGTTTGTTTGTTTGTTTTTGAGACAGTGTCTTGCTCTGTCACCCAGGCCAGGGTGCAGGGAGCGATCTCGGCTCACTGCAACCTCCACCTCCTGGGCTCAGGTGATTCTCCCACCTTAGCCTCCCGAGTAGTTGAAACTACAGGCACTCACCCAGCTAATTTCTTAATTTTTGTAGAGATGGGGTTTCTCCATGTTGTCCAGGCTGGTCTTGACCTCCTGGACTCAAGTGATCTGCCCGCCTCTGCCTTCCAAAGTGCTGGGCTTACAGGTGTGAGCCACTGTGCCAGGCCCGAGTTTTTTGATATGTATAATTTAGTATAATTCAGAAGCAAAGATGGGATTTCAGAGATTTGTAACTAGGCAGAACTCATACCAGCTTGGCATCTGGAAGTGTCAGAGATGTTCAGGTGGACATATGAGAGAACATAGAAAAGAATCCAGGCCCTTGGCTTATCTGGTTTTATTTAAGTGACTTTAAACAAGGTTTTGCCTTCTTTTTCTGTTTCTCCATTTGTAAATGCGTTATAAGGATATCTTTCTTGTTTCTATTACATCATATTTTGAGGCACACATGATATCGGAAGTTATTTCTTAGTTTTCTTATAATGAATCCCATGGGCAGCCTGTACAGAGTCTATGAAATGTTTCTCAGAATAGGATTTTTTAAATATCAATACACATACACATATATATGCATACATAGATAGCTTTAAAAAAAAGCTTTTACAAAGATAGTTATCTAAATGTAAAAAGATAAATTTGTAATAAAGAAATACATGTGTTACTATATCAGTGCATTGTATAATAAGGATCTAGTGATGCATCTACTATCATTTTATTTTTTAATTTTAATTTTAGATCGAGGGGGTACATATGCAGGTTTGTTACAGTTTGTTACAAGAGTGTACTGTGTCATACTAAGATTGGGCTTCTATTGATCATGTCACCTAGATAGTGAACATAATACCCAATAGGAAGCTTTTCATCCTTTTATCACCTCCCTTCCTTCCCTCTCTTCTAGTTCCCAGTGTCTATTGTTCCCAACTTTATGCTCATGTTACCCAAGATTTAGCCACTACTTACAAGTGAGAACATGTGATATTTGGTTTTCTGTTTTATGTTAAATTCACTTAGGATAATGGCTTCTAGCTGCATGCATGTTGCTGCAAAGGACATGATTTTGTTATATTTTATGGCTGTATAGTATTCCATGGTATATGTATACCACATTTTCTTTATCCAGTCCAGTGGGTTGATGGATACCTAGACTGATTCTATGTCTTTGCTATTGTAGTTAGTGCTGTGATAAACATATAGGTACAGATGTCTTTTTGATGGAATAATTTATTTTCCTTTGGGTATATATCCAGTAATGGGGTTGATGGGACTGAATGATAGTTCTACTTTTAGTTCTTTGAGAAATTTTCATACCACTTTCTACAGTGGCTGAACCAATTTATATTCCCATGAACAGTGTATTAATGTTCCCTTTTCACCATAGTCTTCCCAACATATTATTTTTTGACATTTTAATAATCCATTCTGACTGGTGTGAGATGGTATCTCCTTGTGGTTTTGAATTACATTTCTCTGATGATTAGTTATGTGTAACATTTTTAAACATGTTTCTTGGCTGTTTTATGTCTTCTTTTGAGGTGTGTGTGTTTATGACCTTTGACCATTTTTTAATTTTTTTCCTTGTTGATTTGTTTATGTTTCTTATAAGTTCTGAATATTAATACTTTTTAAGATGCATAGTTTGCAGATATTTTCTCCCATTCTGTACATTGTAGGTTTACTCTGTTGATAGTTTCTTTTGCCGTGTAGAAGCTCGTTAGTGTAATTAGGTCCCATTTGTCAATTTTTGTTTTTGTTGCAATTGCTTTCAGAGACTTAGTTACAAATTCTTCACCTAGGTCACTGTCCAGAAGGGTATTTCCTAGGCTTTCTTCTAGGATTTTGATAGTTTGAGGTTTTGCATTTAAGTATTTGATCCCTCTTGAGTTAAGTTTTTATACAGTGATAAGCAGGGGTCCAGTTTCATTTGTCTGTGTGTACTTAGCCAGGTTTTCTAGCACCAACTATTGAATAAGCAGTCCTTTCTCTATTGCTTATTTTTGTCAACTTTGTCAAAGATCAGTAGGTTGTAGGTGTCTGGCTTTATTTCTAGGTTCTCTATTCTGTTTATTAATCTATGTCTGTATTTTTTTAGCCAGTACCATGCTGTTTTGGTTACTGTAGCTTTATAGTATAGTTTGAAGTCAATGTGGTGCCTGCCTTCAGCTTTGTTCTTTTTGCTTAGGATTGCTTTAGCTGTCTGTGCTCTTTTTGGTTCCCTATGTATTTTAGAATATCTTTTTTCTCTAATTCTGTCAAAAATGACATTGGTAATTTGATAAGAATAGTGTTTAATCTGTAGATTGCCTTGGGCAATGTGAACATTTTAACAATGTTGATTTTTCCAATCCATGAGCATGGAGTGTATTACCATTTGTTTATGTTGTCTATGATTTGTTCCAGAAGTATTTTGTAGTTCTCCTTGTAGAGATCTTTCACCTCCTTGGTTAGATATACTCCTATGTGTTTTATTTTTTTGCATGGCTATTCTAAATGGGATTGCATTTTTATTGCTCTCAGCTTAAGTGTTATTGATGCATAGAAATGCTACTGATTTTTATAAGCTGATTTGGTATCTTGAAACTTTACTGAAGTCATTTATCAGGTCTGGGAGCCTTTTGGCAGAGTCTTTAGTGACTTCTACCTATAGAATTATATCATCAGAGAAGAGAGATAATTTGACTTCGTCTTTTCCTATTTATATGCCTTTTATTTCTTTCTTTTGCCTGGTTGCTCTGGCTAGAACTTTGTTTTCTGTTTTTGTTTTGCTTTGTTTTGTTTTGTTTTGTTTTGTTTTGTTTTGTTTTGTTTTGTTTGAGACAGGGTCTGGCTCTGTTACTCAGGCTGAAGATCGAGATCTCAGCTCACTGCAACCTCTCCTTCCTGGGGTCAAGTGATCCTCCTGCCTCAACTGATTCCCCCCCACCCCAAGTAGCTGGAACCGTAGGTGTGTGCCACCATGCCTGGCTAATTGTTATGTATTTTTTGTAAAGAAATACATAAAACATAGTGGGGTTTCACCATGTTTCTCAAGCTGGTCTTGAACTCCTGGACTCAAGCTGTCTGCCTGCCTCAGCCTACCAGAGTGCTGGGATCACAGGCACAAGCCACTGCACCCAGCTGGACCTCTAGTACTATGCTGAATAGGAGTGGTGAGAGTGGGCATCTTTGCCTTGTTTTAGTTCTTAGGAGAATGCTTCCAGCTTTTTCATGTTCAGTATGATGTTGGCTGTGAGTCTGTCATAGATGGCTTTTATTATTTTGTGATATGTTCCTTTGATGCCTAGTTTGTTGAGGGGTTTTATCATGAAGGGATGTTGGGATTTATTGAAAACTTTCTCTGCACCTATTGAGATGATCACATAATTTTTGTTTTTAATTCTTTTTATGTAGTGAAATACATTTATTGATCAGCAAGGTACTACAATAATTTTAAAACAGTGATGAGTACAAAGGAAATTAAGAGAATCTGCAATAATTATAATGTAATAGGAACCTATCTGTGATTTCTATTGGTAACTACAAAACAGTTTCTGCCTTTACTACTGTGGGCTATCACTTACTTTCATAATTGAAGGACATGTTATATTTCAATTAGAGTTGAGTAAAAAATAAGATTTGTTTTTTGACTTCAGACCACTTTCTGTGGACTCCCAATTAAAAATAAAAAAAAATCTATTTACTATTGGAGACTTTAAATCATAAATTTGATCTCTTTCATTTTTTTTTAGATGATGAAATAAAGACCCACAGTAAGTCTGCAGAGTCACACAGCTGGGTAGGGACAGAAGTCCCGAGTAGGACCATTTTGCCTGCATCTCGTCACTGCATTGACACGGATAATTTTCTTTACCTCCTGCCTCCCCCGGGGTTCTTTCTGTATTTGCTTGCCTAGCTGGATGCCTAATCTCTTCTTCATGCCCTTGGGCCTCTGCAGAGTTCTCTTTAAGTTTTTTTTTCCATGTATTTATTTCATTAACAAACTCTTCGTAACACAACTTTGTTGGCATATTAACATTTCTACTGAATAATTTAGAGCAGATTCTCCCATTTTGCCATCCACCAAAATTACCTAGTGGGCTTGTTAAAATACTGAAGGTCCAATTTTCACGTCTCTTAGGTTTTCTACTACTGCTATAAGAAATTGCCACAACATATTGTCTTAAAACAACACAAATGTATAATATTACTGTTATAGAGGGAAGACGTCCAAGGTAGGTCAGCTGGGCCTCATTCCTTCTGGAGACTCCAGTGGAGAATCTGTTTCCTTGCCTTTTCTAACTTCCAGAAGTCACCTGCCTTTCCTGCATCACTCTGAGCTCTACTTCTATCACCATGTCTCCTTTCCCACTGTGGTCCTCCTGCTTTTCTCTTATTAGGACCCTTGCAATTACACTGGGTCAAATAACCCAGGATAATCTTTCCATCTCAAGATTCTTAACATACCTGTGAAGTCCCTTTGCCATGCAAAGTAACTATTCCCAGGTTCAGGGAATTAAGATGTGGATGTCTTTGCCAGGCTCTTACTCTGTCTAACCTAGTGTATTAGTCTGTTTTCACACTGCTATGAAGAACTGCCTGGCCGGGCATGGTGGCTCACACCTATAATCCCATCACTTTGGGAGGCCCAGGCAGGTGGATCACCTCAGATCAGGAGTTCAAGACCAGCCCGGCCAACATGGTGAAACCCCATTGTACATGTTGTATTTGTACCAAAAATACAAAAATTAGCTGGGTGTGGTGGCACGCGTCTGTAATCCCAGCTATTCCAGAGACTGAGGCAGGAGAATTGCTTGAACCCAGGAGGCAGAGGTTGCAGTGAGCCGAGATCACACCACTGCACTCCAGCCTGGGCAACAGAGCAAGACTCTGTCAAAAAAAAAAAAAAAAAAAAACTGCCTGAGACCAGGTAATTTATAAAGGAAAGAAGAGATTTAATTGACTCACAGTTCAGGATGGCTGGGAAGGCCTTAGGAAACTTACAGTCATGGTGGAAGGCGAAGGGGAAACAAGGCACCTTCTTCACAAGGCGACAGGAAAAAGAAGTGCAGAATGATGAGGGAAGAGCTCCTTCTGTAATCATCAGATCTTGTGGGAACTTACTATTACAAGAACAGCATGGGGGAAACCGCCCCCATGATTCAGTTAGCTCCACCTGGTCTTTCCCTTGACATGTGGGGATTATGGGGATTACAATTAAAGACGAGATTTGGGTGGGGACACAAAGCCTAACCATATCACATAGGTTGGGACACAGCAAGCTTCCAGGTGATGCTGATGCTACTGATCTGGGTATCACACATTAAGAACTATTGGTTGAGTGGAATGAGCATTTAGGTAAGTAGACAGTCATGTTTTCTAAATCAGACCAACTGAAAACTGATGAAGCAACCTTGAAGATGTCAGGAAATCTCTCTGACTTAGTTTTCACATTTATAAAAAGAGCACTCAATTGTCTTAACTGCTCACTAGTTCATTACAATAAAGAATGTTTGGATTATTATGCTATTACAAGCAAATATCTATTACCAGTAATAGTAATAAAGACAGTCCCTTTATACTCTATGGGAGATGAGGAAGAAAATTGGCAGAGAATAGAACTGATCTGGCCTAAAATAAAAGGTAAATACTTGCTTCCTTTCCTGTTACCAGCAATTTCAAGTTAAAAAAAAAAAAAGGATACAGTCAAGTCCCAAAGCTGAATTAATGACCTCATCTTGGTAAAAATCAACCTTTGACAGAACAATAAACTTACAAAGAAATTGTGCATGCATAACTATCTTTCTCCTACATTTAAGGAAATGTTAGTCATAGGCAGTTGGCTGAGGCATCGGGCATCATTAGGTCTTACTGAGTTACTGTTAGGTCTAAATCCACGTGGACTGTATGTCAAGGCATCAAAGAGACCTGTCTCTGTGCATAGCTACTAGAAGGTTATCATCAGACATTAAGACAATCAAGTCTCCTCTAAAAGTTAAGTATGTAAATTGTACTATCTTCCTCTTTTTTCCCTTACCATGTTTTCCTTTTATTTTCCTTAAACAAAATCCCCAAAACCTATTTTTAGAAAGTACACTGCAATAGGCCGGGCGCGGTGGCTCAAGCCTGTAATCCCAGAACTTTGGGAGGCCGAGACGGGCGGATCACGAGGTCAGGAGATCGAGACCATCCTGGCTAACACAGTGAAACCCCGTCTCTACTAAAAATACAAAAAATTAGCCGGGCGTGGTGGCGGGCGCCTGTAGTCCCAGCTACTTGGGAGGCTGAGGCAGGAGAATGGCATGAACCCTGGGGGGCGGAGCCTGCAGTGAGCCGAGATTGCGCCACTGCACTCCAGCCTGGGCGACAGAGCGAGACTCCGTCTCAAAAAAAAAAAAAAAAGAAAGTAAAGAAAGTACACTGCAATAATTAATTACAACACGTCATTCCCGTGAAGCACAAAAATACTGAATAGTTGCAGAGCACTTTATTTATTTTACCCAGAAAATCTTTCAATGACATTTAAATAATTGCTTGTTACACTTTGGAAAGAATGGGAAGTTATAAACTATATGCTATGTACTAAATCTTTTTATGGAAAATCATTCAATCCTGTGCTTGACAAATTTGGTAAAATGGTGGCTAACAGTTATCCATCAAAATTATTCAAATTATCCTTAATCTAAAGGTTAATTTTTTTTTTATCAATCACAGGTCATGATGTAATTCATTTGACAACATTGTGAAAAGTACAGAGAGATCAAGCTTTATTATCTCCATTTTCTAGAAGGAAAAATGAAGCTATAAAATATAAGTGTCACAGCTAGTGGTGGAGATGGAAATAGGTTCTGGTTTAATTCACATTTTACCATGTGACATATATAATATATATCTGGCTGGATTTGATTTCTTTTATCTTTCTTAATTGAGATAATTATTTTTTAGTGGCACCCAAATAAAAGCACTTAATAATAAACAATTTTTTTATAAAAGATAGTCATTAAGCTCTTTGAATGTCAGTTTTCCTTCTGCAAAATGAGAATGATGTAGAATATAGTGTCTAAGTTTGAATATATTTTAAAATCCATGAGGAATTAAGTCCTCTTGGTCAATTCTAGATTGTAAGCACCTAGAATATTTTTCTGGCATGTAGATTGTACACAATAATTATTTGTTTAATTAAACTGAACTGAATTGAATGGTTCTTTCCAACTCCATGTTTCATTGTTCCTGATAATTTTAAAACGACAGCACTCTTTGACTGATGGTACATACATAATCAATCCCTGAAGCAACAGAAAAGAGAATAACCCCAAAGATGAAGCGATGCCTCCCTTTGACATGCAGTTGTGTAGCTAAAATGATGGAGAAATTTGTGAAACTGAGTCCCATGATAGTACCTGAGATTTACTGACTTTTCCAAAGAATAAAACCAGCTTAAACAATCTAGAATAGATGGGGTCAACTATATTATATGTCTCTCACTATTATAATTTTGCAAAGGTAGTCTCATGACTTTCTCCAGGCCTCTCAGAAAGAAATTTAAAACAAAGAATGATGGTCAAAGTTCAGACCTTAGTTTCCCCTTATTTGAGGTCTATATGCCAATGGATCCATTTGGTACGGATCTGGGCTTTGGAGAAACAACTTAGACACTTATGTTTTTGTCTTTAGTTTCTATAGGGAACAAAATGTCTCGTGAGTCCAACTTCATTGGCTATTATTTTAAGCTACTATTACATTCTGGCTTACCAAGTCTTTTATTTACTTCTCAAGGCTAGCTAGGTGCCTGAAATTTCCCTTGAAGGAACTCAAGATTTCTCTTTATTTCCATACTTGGTGGGGAGGTGCACCTGACTCTAAGCGGGGGGTCCCGGCTCTGTCTCACTGGTGAAACTCTAATAAATAGTCTAAACATCCATTTATGTTCAGCGTAAAATCAGAAATGTTAGTACCCATTAAAATGTCCAAAAAGATAATTAATATTATAATTTTAGAGACCTATTAGATTTCATGATTACTGCTGAGTTTAACTACGGTGGCTTGTCATATATAAATATTACCACTGACTTAAGAGCAGCAGGATATGCATTTTCCAGATTTTATTGTAATGTCTTTTATCCTTAGATAAGGAGCTTAGTGCCACAAATCCACTGATATTTTCTTGTAGCCACATTCTCTGGCCTAATTTCTAGCACCTATGGTGAGCCTTTCTGATGTATGGATAAAGACTCATCTATGGAGATGTGGCATGTGTGCCATTTTGTCAAATATTCAGCTCAGATTTTTTATTTGGTCCTGATATGGTTTGTCTGTATCTCCACTCAAATCTCATCTTGAACTGTAACTCCCACATTCCCATGTGTTGTAGGAAGAACCCTGTGAAAGGTAATTGAGTAATGGGGGTGGGTCTTTCCCATGCTGTTTTCATGATAGTGAATAAGTCTCATGAGATCTGATGGGTTTAAAAATGAGAGTTTCTCTGCACAAGCTCTCTCTCTTTCTGCCTGCTGCCATCCACGTAAGATGTGCCTCCTGTCATGACTGTGAGGTCTCCCCAGCCACGTGGAACTGTAAGTCCATTAAAACCTTTTTTTCTTCCCAGTCTCAGGTATGTCTTTATCAGCAGTGTGAAAACAGACTAATACAGGTCCCCTTTATATTGTCTCTTAATTCTAAAATGCTATTTTTACAAGAATTGACAACTTTATAAAATGTACAACCCTAAGTATAGCATTTTTTTGTTATTGGTAAAGTGGGTCTATATCAGATGGATTTTTCCAAAAGATATTTTCCTCTACAAGCCAGATTAATAAGATAAAATCAGTGGGAGGCTGACATTCAAGTCATTTAAAAGCTAAAAAGGCAAATAGAAAGCAAATATATCTAGTTCTCAAATCATATCACCCACTAACAATAAAGGAAGGCTACTTGTGTAGTCCCAGAACTACGAAAAATGCTCTATGTGTCCTATGCTTTATGTGTCCTTGGTTTTGCTGTTTCCTATCCTTGGTTCAGAGCGGTGAGGGGACAGATTCCAAACTTGCACTGTTCTTTACTTTTTGAGCAGGACTCCTTCCCACCAAAGATTGTTCCAATATGCATATTCTACAAATACACTCATTAAGTTTAAAAACTTTTCAACTTAGACCAGCTGTCTTATTTTAAACTTTGTCTTAATTATACGTAAGTAGAAAAAGCTGTTTTAACAATTTGATTTAAGTGGTCATCAAATCAAAGAGAAAATAATTTTCTTGTTACAGCTACTTCATATAAATGATCTACTATTTGGATTATGATACAAATATTGGATGAGAGTGCTTCCAACATCTTCATGCTTAGCTTCGTCACCATAGTAAAGTTTGGTGATGGGAACAAGATGCATAAAGATGGCATGATGCAATACATCTTAATTTTACATATTCTTAAAATAATTTGCTTCAACGATACATCCTTAAGGTGCCTTGTCTACCTACTATTATTACACAACACCTCATGTCCGTGTTCTCAGTTTCCTGTTAGGAACACACACATTTATTACCACAATAGCTGTCTATTATCTGATGGGAAAAGGTATAATAATGGGTCATGAGGAGAACATTTGCATGATGGCTGATATTAAGCCAAAGGTGTTTTATATTCTTTCAGAGGATATAGTCCAGATGCCATAACATTATTAGCAGAAGCTGGAAATGTGCTTTGAAGGATATATTCCTGACGTTTCTGTGGAAACAACAAGACTGTGAATGGAAAGCCTTCAGGCATGAATGGGCTTAATAAGTCACGGATTCTGGGTCAGTGTTTGAAAGGCTGGATTTGTATAGTTAAAGGTATTCTAAAGGACATATAAGTCCCCATGGAAATTAAGTGAAAGATAAACTCACTATTATTTGTATTTCTAAATATGTCTCCTCATGACATGTTTTTTTTCTGGAATTGAGAGTGACTTTTGCTTGCAAGTCTTGTTACATTCAATGCTTTTTTCTTGTTCACTCATTGTGAGTCTGAAAGTTCCAGCTGATCTGTTCCACCTGTGACGCTCTGCTGAGTCTGGTCTGTATGCTGTACAATAATTGAGATTGTTTACTTGCAACTTTTACAAGTTGTGAACTCTAGTAAGTGCCTACTAAATACCAAAACATCCTTATGAAGTAAGTACTGTTGTTTGCATCCCTAGTTGAGGAATCTGAGGTAGAGGCATGAGTTGGTACATTAGTAAACATTTTTTTCTGACCATCAATATGCATTTTTATGGACTGAAAATGTAAGTAGACACATCTTTAACTTAATCAGATTTTGGAATACTGAAGCATGACAAATGTCTTTGATGACCTGAGAAGTACCCACATTTATATCAAGAGCAAAGAAAAGTGAATCACACACACACTGATCCACAGGTGTTTTGAGGGTTACAAATGTTGAGGCAAATATGTGCTACTTTTTATCTCAGTGTCACATTCTTAAACTTGATGTGCAGTTCAATTCATTGGACCTCAGTGAGGAAGGAGGGGAAAGAGGACCAGTGTGAACAACAATAAGTATTTTGGGAGGCCCTTCTCTTTCCCAAAGAGTTTTCAAGGGCTTTCTTTCATATTACCTGATATAGTATTTAGAGCAATCCTGTCAAGGAGGTGTTATCAGTACATTTTATAAATGTAAAATTCATAGTCTTAGGGAGGCACAATAAAAATGTCTCAATATTACACAGCTAACAAGAAGCAAAACCAAAATTCCAAGCAATGCTTTGCCTCCAAGCTCAACCCTAGTGTCTTTTCAGGACCCTGCACAAGTCCTTCTCAGGCCCTAGTCATACTTCTCAAAATATTCTCTTCTCCATGGCTTTCCATATTTTCCTTAAGAGCACTTGAAAACTTTGCTACTTTCTAGTCTTCGAAGCCAGATTTACACATGTTCCTGAGTAGTGGAATGAGTCCTTAGAAAAATTTCACGAGTACTCATTCTTTGAACTACAATTGATATATTTCTCCATACTATCAAGCTCCAGGTCTGTGTTCCTGAGATATCAATTGATTGCTGATAATCACTTTTAAAATCACCACTAAAACTAGTTTTTAAAGAATAATATTATATAAAATACCATCAAGAAAGTTACCTCTTGGGCAGAAATGGCTGAGTCTTGCAGAACATGACCATGTCAAATAATAGCCTGGGAAGAATTAATTATAATTAAAAATTGTAGTGGAAACTATTACTTAAAATTTCCCCAGTGACTCTTTACCCTAAGGATTTTTTTTTTTTTTTTTTTTGAGACAGAGTCTCGCTCTGTCGCCCAGGCTGGAGTGCAGTGGCGCAATCTCGGCTCACTGCAAGCTCCGCCTCCCGGGTTCATGCCATTCTCCTGCCTCAGCCTCTCCGAGTAGCTGGGACTACAGGCACCCGCCACCACGCCCGGCTAATTTTTTGTATTTTTTAGTAGAGACGGGGTTTCACCGTGGTCTCGATCTCCTGACCTCATGATTCGCCCGCCTCGGCCTCCCAAAGTGCTGGGATTACAAGCGTGAGCCACCGCGCCCGGCCTACCCTAAGGATTTTGTATTTCTTTTTTGGTTTCAATAATGAGCACCAAAGGAAGAGCCAGTTAGAACGTTTCTCAACTCAGATAAGTAGTTCAAGTCATTGAGTGTGTGATACCAAAGACCTTATCAACAAAATTACCATGATTTCTTATCCCATGCATGAGCATGATTTTGCTCTCCATTGATTCTAGTTTTTGTTTATAATTGTCAGAGATGGCTTTTATTATTTTATGGTATTTTCCTTTGATGACTAGTTTATTGAGGATTTTTATCATAAAGGGATGTTAGGATTTATTGAAAACTTTCTCTGCAGTTATTGAGATGATCACATGATTTTTGTTTTTAATTCTGTTTATGTGGTGAAATGCATTTATTGACTAGCAATCTACTACTATAATTTTAAAACAATGATGAGCAGAAAGGATAGTAAGAGACATTTGCAGTAAGTGTAATGTAATAGGAACATATCTGTGATTTATATTGGTAACTGCAAAACAGTTTCTGCCTTTATTACTATGGGCTATCACTTTTAATTGAAGGACATGTTAGATGTCAATTGGAGTTGAGAAAAAAATAATTTTTTTTTTTGTCCATGTCTTCAGACCATTTTCCATGGACTCTCAATCAAAAATTTAAAAAACCCAGTTATTTGACTATTGGAGACTTTAAGTTATGAATTTGGTCCTTTCCGTTTTTCAGAGGATGAAATAAAGACTCACAGTAAGTCTGCAGAATCACACAGCTAAACAGAGGCAGAAGTCTTCAGTCAGCCCATTTCACCTGCGTCTTATTACTGCATTGACATGGATAGTTTTCTTTACCTCCTTTAATTTTTTAAAAAAGTTTAAAATATATCTTTGTTTGGATTTTATGAATTCTTTTTCCAATATATTCCAGATACTCTGGGATATTGTTATTGTGAATGGGATGATGTTTTCTCATTATACTTTCTAGTTGGTTATTGATGGTGTAGAACCTGGTATTCAAAGAGCAGTCTATGTTGCAGCAGCGTTGGTATCACCTGGGAGATTGTTAGAAAGGTCCAATCTCTGGCATCACGTCAGACTTCGTGAATCAATGTCTTTCAGAGTAATACGTTCATATGATTCACATGGACATAAAAATTGTAAAAGAAATCAATATAGAGATACTTGATTTAGAGAACCATTGTCTTAATTTTCTCTTGAAGAAAAACACTTTCAGTTGCAGTATGGGGAGAGCGGTCCCATTGTCCCATAGCACTTTCTCTTCTGTTCCTAACCCCTTCAGATCTATTCCTGCAACCCTTCCACAAGAGTTTTTGGGGAAACTCAGATTTTAAATCTCTATAGGGTTGCAGATTTGTTAGCTTGATGAGATTTTGCTCTTAATCTGATTGTAAAATGTTCTTAAGTTCTTAAATATTTCAGGGTTTCTATTTCCCATGTTTTTTTTTTAACTTATTATTTTCTATAATATTAAGGCATGGGGAAAGAAGAAATATTATGAATGGGAGCTCAGCAGCCATCTGGCATCTTCTAAATATGTGGGGGTTTTTTTAATTGTATTTTTGTTTTTTGTTTTTTGTGTTTTTTTTGAGACAGAGTCTTG
Source organism: Symphalangus syndactylus (assembly GCF_028878055.3). Classification (NCBI taxonomy): domain Eukaryota; kingdom Metazoa; phylum Chordata; class Mammalia; order Primates; family Hylobatidae; genus Symphalangus; species Symphalangus syndactylus. The sequence continues at coordinate 68,494,369 of NC_072446.2, forward strand.
CTCTGTTGCCCAGACTGGAGTGCAGCGGCGTGATCTTGGCTCACTGCAAACTCCACCTCCCAGGTTAAAGGGATTCTCTTGCGTCAGCCTCCCAAGTAGCTGGGATTACAGGCGTGTGCCACTATGCTCACCTAACGTTTGTATTTTTATTAAAGACAGTGTTTCACCATGTTGGCCAAGCTGCTCTCAAACTCCTGACCTCAAGTGATTTGCTTGCCTTGGCCTCCCAAAGTGCTGGGATTATAGGCATGAGCCACCACCCCTGGCCTAAATATGTACATTTTAAAGTCTAGTAATATGTTGATTCAATAGAATAGTGTTTCTTTTAGTTCCAAGCAAAATGTTCAGAATTACACATTTTACTCTGTTAACTCATATATAGATACATACATAAATTTGTAAAAGTATCTGCTGTATTGAATTTACACTGAAGCTCTCCTTTGAAAATAAAAACATATGCTAGCAAGAAAAATTTTTTATTAAAAGGCTTTTAAATTTTGACTGTATTTTCCAAATTATCTCAGTAAACTAAATATTTCTCTTTTCTCTAGAGCCAGCTAAGTTAGCCACGATATATTGTTGGACATTCCATCTAGTACGATAATGAAGATAATGATACCCATTTTTGTCATGATTTAGTTAATCTAGTCTACATGGGAATTTACACTTTTCTGTCTAGACACTTCTGTGATGTCCTTCTTTATTTTTTACTTTTGTAAGTTCTCATTCTGAGTTCCATTTATGAATCAGTGCTGTCCATCACTATTTTTTTAACTCTTGTCTGGAATAAAAGAAAGCCCCAGACCTTTTGTAGGTTTAACTATAGTATTAATAATGATTGTGGGGCCAGGCGTGGTGGCTCACGCCTGTAATCCCAGCATTTTGGGAGGCCAAGGAAGGCGGATCATGAGGTCAGGAGTTCAAGATCAGCCTGACCAACATGGTGAAACCCCGTCTCTACTAAAAATACAAAAATTAGCCAGGCGTGGTGGCGCATGCCTGTAATCCCAGTTACTTGGGAGGCTGAGCCAGTATAATCACTTGAACCTGGGAGGTGGAGGTTGTAGTGAGCCGAGATCACACCACTGCACTCCAGCCTGGGCAACAGAGCCAGACTCCGTCTCAAAAAAAAAAAAAATTGTTGGATATATTATGGTCTACTTGTTACTAATATTAAAACGATTTTAGGGAATAATTATCACTTTAATAGTGTTATTAAATCCTTGGATGCAGAATATACTTTTTTGGCTATTTTAAGTGGGGTACAGTGGAAATTGTCTGTAACATTAGGTATGACCAGAGGCACATATTATAATACAATTGTAAATAGGAACAGCAGGAAATGGCTACAAACTATGATTCTAGAATAGTGCTTCTTCTCAATCTTAAATGGGCATTCCAATCACCTGATGATCTTGCTAAAATGCAGATCCTGATTTTCCATATCTAGGCTGGAGCCTGAGATCTTTTGTTTCTCACAAGCTCCTAGGTGACTGCCCGTGTTGCTGGTCCACAGATCATACTTAGGGTAGTAAGGCTGCAGAGCAGTGGTTCTGAAAGTGGAGTGCCCAGAAGCGATCTGCTAGTGAACTCTCAAATAATTCTGATGCACCTTGAGTTTGAGAACCTCTATTCTAAATCATAGAAATGTTTATATCTTTGGTACCGTAATCCAAATGTTCACCCTTCATTAAAAGTGAAAGAAGGCGAAGACGTGAGGTCTAATGACCACATCCTCCTGAAGAGTTGTTTAATGTATGTATCTTCCTGAAATAGTTGTTTTACAAGACAAGGGAGAAGTTAATTTTCCTAACTGACGAGACTCTCCTTGAAGTAACTGTCATTCCATCATAGAGGAGGGTGCTATTCTTACCTTATGATATGTATATGTAGAGAGAGAGGAAGAGAGACAGGGAGAGAGACCCTTATTTTCGCATGACCTTTCCCACTGTGAAGATAGGACCCTTAATTTTAAAGGATGAATTGCTTTGGAGCACATGATTAAGATTCTACAAGGTACACACTACATGTTAGAGAGTGTATCGTAATGGAAGAAGGGCAAATGTACAATATATATTTATAAATGTTATATATATAAGTACTATATATTTATAAATGTATATATATAGCACTTATATATAAATGTGTATATATATAGCACTTATATATATATAACATTTATAGATGCATTATAAAATACAATATATAAAGTGCCCGGTGTATTAGTTTTGCTTTTTCGTGAACAATTCACTGATGGTTTCATTTTCCTCAAAATCCTTGGTGGAAAATTGCAATATTGGCAAAAGCTTCGAAAAAATATTTTTGAGGCAGTTTACTTAGACTACAGTCCAAAAACAACAGGGAGATAGGTTCGTCCAGGGGCTGCATGCAGGTAGCTACCTCAATTAACCCATTGTCTCATCTCCTAGGCTACTGAAAGAGGAGAGGGAAACTCAGGAAAGGGGCCCAACTCACTAAGGCACATTCATTTTAATAAAGTTCACAGAAAGGTAAGGTACCTTAGAATCATTAGCAGAGTTTGGAAAGAGACAGAAAGATGCAAATAAGCCCAAAGCCTTTACCTAGGACCCCCAGGTTCAGAATCTTGAGACCTTTGGGGTTTTCAAGATAACTCTCCATACAGGAAATAGCCTTGTATTGAACCAGGGTCACCCAATGCAGTAGGCCACCTCTTATGGACAAGTTGTTCAATTTCTATGAAACATACAGGCTTATCAAATAATGCTACAGATTTGGGCACAAATTAACTCGATTCTAGTTTTAGAAACTTCTTTGCTCTTTAAATATTTTTTCTTCAACTGTTAGCAGCAGTCAGTCAAAGCAATTTTTAACCCAATTTCCACATCTTAAGTATGTTTTTCCACCTAGTCCAAGGTAAAGTGGATGGGTCACAGGTCCAGATAAATCATAAAGGTTTTTCACGTTTGACCCACAGAAGTGAGTCATTTCTCCTTTGCTTAAAAAAAAGGCCTGTTGTCTTCTCCCATTAAGATACATTACCAACATCCAGCATGTACCTTATGGAATCTTAATTGTGTCCATCAAAGCAAGTTAAACTTGAGAAGTAAGGATTCTGTCTTCACAGTGAAACATGTCATGCTACAGTAAGGCAGTCCCAACATTTTGTAATACAAGAAGTAAATCATCCAAATAGTGAAAACCAAGTGTGACTCAGAGAAGTGAGATGGTCCCTTGACAGGTTATCTTTTTCCAAAGATCACTGCAAAATAATCCCATCTCACGAACTCCTAGAGTGTGGATTTGACACTCCTCTCATCGAGAGGGGGGATTCTACGTGGGTGGCTTATGACTTTGACCAAACTGAAGCCAATGCTAATTCCTAAAAGGTGATGCATCTTCTGTCTGATTCTTTTTGAGCACCTGTTTTTGGAACACAACCACCATGATGTGAGAAAGCCTAAGCAGACCCATGAGCTTGCCTATGTAGGTGCTCAAGCAATAACCCCAGTAGAGAGCCAACCACCAGTATTAGCCTCAAGACACATGAATAAATGTCTTCAGATGATTCAAGCCCCCAGTCATCAAGTCACCTGGGGTATTTGAAGATTGCAGTTGAGACCTCAGACATCACAAAGCAGAAACACAAAATCATCATTGTGCTCTTTTGGAATTTTTGAATTGCAGAATCCATGAACATAATAATATACTTATTGTTTTATCGAGTGATGAGTTATGCAGTAATACACATATACACACATGCAAACTATGTTTACCAGTAGATGGATGGCATTTATCATCTAGAAGGTTTCTTTTCTTCTCACAGCATTGTATATTTGCAGAAAAGAGAACTACTTCAAAGATTGTACATTGCCTCATACCTCAGACCATTGCTAATTGTATGGCCTGATCAGATAATATTATAATTGCAATGTCAGTGGTCCCAAAAAGCTGCATAAGTACCACAAATTTTAGAATGTATCTCATCTCCAATATGGCTTAGTCCTTAATCAGACTGATAATAACCTACCCCATGCAGAAGTCATGAATATGTGTACAAATCAAAATATGCTTATTCTCTTTATTCCAGATTCTTTGCAAGACCAAGCTTTCTCTTTGGATGCAAGCTGCATGGCATAAGCCCAGGTGGGTGGGCTAAGCTCTGACATAGTACAGCTCCCTCGTGGCCTGTTTTTCCTCCCAGTCTTTATTCAGGACCATGACTGCCAGATAGGCCATCAGGGTTTATTCACTGCCTGATGTCCACATGTTAAATCCAGATCCAAGTTGTCATATGATTGGAAGGAGATGTTATAAAATGTAGATTTTGTGTTTACATTTTGTTCCAGATGGACCAGCGTGGATATTTCCCTGGCATAACTTGTTCTTTTACATCTGTGGAGCAGCAGTGAGTTGATTGTGTCTTCTTGAAGATCAAGCTTGGTGAGGATGTTTGGATAATAATCAAAAGACTATGTTGGACATCATATTCTTGAAAATATTTAACAGCATCCTCTCTGTGCTAATATGAACTTTGAAGAAAAAGATGCAGTAGGATACAGAAAAGCTCCAAAACATGTTCATGGGAAACAATAGTGATGGTTATTGGAATTAATCACTGCTAAATACCCTCTTATTACAGGACATTTGGATGGTTCTAGCTAATGCCAGAGAGGGGTAGATTTTATAAAAAGATAAGAACAGATTAAGGAAAATCATGAATAAGGAGAAGAAGAAGACTGGAACATTTATAAATAAGATACAGAATCAGAGTATGTAAGGCATGAATGGAGTCTTGGAGTGTAATGGGAGGTGATTTGCTACATCTAGTTGCATCCAAATATGGGGCTGAGACTTTCTTTTCCACCTTAGTAGTGATATGTCTGTTTATCAAGGGCCCCATTTTTTGCTTTCAGGTATTTTCAACTAATTTAGATCCTTAAAAACAGTGGGTTCCCAAGAGATTACATGGGATTTAGCCAAATTTCAGAATATGGCCAAGTATTTTCACTAAAATAACCAAATGCTAGCAGTTGGCAACTTTGATGAGCCCTAATTCCCAGGGACCTAGAGAATATCTTCTATGCCAGAAGATATATATTCTTATTTGATCAGCTGTGATATATTCTGTATGCATTGGCTGCATTTTTACATGGCTTTCCAGAGCAAGCCATAGTAAAGTCTTCATCTGGAAGCTGATTTTTTAAATCCTTTTCTTGACTTTAGGCCATTCCTCCTTCTCCTAAATCACTAGTTCTCAAAGTGTCGTCTGTAGATTAACAGTATCAACAATGGCTGGAAACTAATTAGAAATGCAAATTATTGAGCCACACCCCAGATCTACTTCAGAAACTCGGAGGTTGACTAAGCCTTGCATCTCGTTAAGTCATCCAGGCAATTTTAACACATGCTAGCGTTTGAGCACCACCTTCCTAAGGTTGTGCATGAGCTCTGTCAGCCCGGGTAAGCCTCACACATTGGGTTTTGTGGGAGAGCTAGAGCAGGTTTGTCAACCTCTCTCCTTTTTTCTCTATTTGCTCCATACTCAGTTCCACCAGGGCCTTCTCTTTGGATGCTCAGGAGCACGTATTGGAGGTCAAAACAACTGCCTTTCTCTTTGTTCTTTTGTTTTAACAAACCTAATTTTCCTTGAGGTGGTGTGGTTTCATCTGACTGAGAAGGGGAGAGGGTTGATCTACCTAATTTAACATCTTTTTTTTCATTTTTAGCAGATATATCACATGGAGAAAATATAATTTTATGTAAATAAAAATCAGTGAAACAAATTTTGCTTTGCTTTGTGCTTAGTGTATGTGATATTAATAACCAATAAGTTATTAAAGGTTCTTCTGTTTTATTTTAAATTACATTTTTAATCGATGTATTTTAAATCATCTGTCTTACTGCTTCCATACCTCTAGATTATATAAGAATATAAAATATGACTCTCAGAATGATCAGCCCGAGTAATGCAACATTTCAGATAATCAAAACAATTTCATTAAGAGTTTGTCAGCATCCAGTATGGTAAGCTCCAATCACAAAGATAAAATAATCAGAATTTCCACTCATAGTTTAACTTAAGTTGCCATCTCCTATTAGATTTAGGTCAATGCCTCCTCAAAAGTTATATGCAGATACAGTGACTGACTCTTCATTCAAAAATATTTATTTTATATTTTTATCACATAGGGAAAAAAACAGTGTGTGTGTGTGTGTGTGTGTGTGTTTCTCCGTCATCTTTTTCTTTTCTGCATTAGTCCATTCTCACGCTGGTCTGAGGAAATACCCAAGATTGGGTAATTTATAAAGAAGAGGTTTAATTGACTCACAGTTCCACATGGCTAGGGAGGCCTCAGGAAACTTATTCTGTTTCTCCATCATCTTTTTCTTTTCTGTATTAGTCCATTCTCACGCTGCTCTGAGGAAATACCCAAGACTGGGTAATTTATAAAGAAGAGATTTAATTGACTCACAGTTCCACATGGCTAGGGAGGCCTCAGGAAGCTTACAATCATGGTGGAAGGCACCTCTTCACAGGACAACAGGAGAGAGAATGAGTGCTGAGCAAAAGGGAAAGCCCCCTATAAAAACCATCAGATCTCAGGGGAACTCCCTATCACAAGAACAACATGGGGAAACCATCCCCATGATTCAATTACCTCCACCTGGTCCTGCCCTTGACACGTGGGGATTATTATAATTCAAGGTGAGATTTGGGTGAGGACACAGAGCCAAACCATATCATTTTCCTTCTTTAAACCATCTTTGTTGCGTCTACCCTATTAAAATAAAATAGCATAAAATACTTCTCTCATTAATCCTGTTCTAAAAAGTCTATTCTACCTCCGTATTTTCATTGAAAAGTATGAATGTGAGTTATTTTAAGTCTACAGGAAGCCTCCTGTATGGAAACAGCTTCTTCATAATTCAGTTATAAATGATATTCTATTCACTAAGGCTGCAAATTTAAAGGCACATTATTTTTAAAATGTCAAGTTCAACTTTCTATGTTTGTTTAAAATAAAATTATTTTTATGAAAATTCAATAATTTGTACTTATCATAAGTATAAATTAATTTTCTTTTATTATATTAAATATCTATAATGATTAGCTCCCATTTAATTAAGTATTTTGTTTAGCCCCCATTTAATTAAATGTCTTAAACATTTTAAAAGGCAGTCAGTCCTCAGGTAAATTTATTTTCCTGAAGAAACTTTAATGCATGTCAGGACAAATTTGACAAAGGAAGACCAAAAAGGGTACAGAAATGGGCAGGTTACCACCATGGACAACTGAGGCTCAATCCTTCAGAGAATACTCTGACAGATTCTAGAACACTCTCCCTGCAGAGTCTTGGGAATCTGGGAGAGCTGCCAATTGGTTGAGGGTGGTTTTTGGGAACGTTAACATCCTGGCACTTCTAATCTGCCGCTTGTTGGTTGAGCATGCTTCTGAAGTCAGAAGAAGCCTTCAGGCAGAGAGATGCAGAAGTTTAAAGAAGAAAAAAAAAAAAACCTGACGTGTGCCCCAGAATTGTGCACACACTCCAGTAGCAAAGGTGACCAAGGAACACGGAAAAAGGAGCATCAATTTCTTCTCTATCTAGTAGTAGTTTAAATAGCATAAAAACAGCAAAGAAATCATCTTTTTTGTTTCTATTGGATATTTGTACTAGAAGAAATGCTTAGCAAATAGAGGAAGAAATAATAGAAGGACGTGTGAACATTTAGAAGAGAACATCTATTATCATTCAGTGATTCAGAAGATAATGACAAGAGACTTTTAGGAATTCTTCACAACAGTTTGCTTCTATGGCTGCTCTTTATTTTATTTTTATTTAAAAATACTCATTAAATATTAATTAATTTGATTAACTAGGACTTAAGAGATGTTTTAAATATACAGAAAAGAAATAGAATGGTCATGTCACTGTCACCCAGATTTAACATTCTATAACATTTATTTCCAAAAGAAACCTAGTAACAGCACATATAGAAATGTTTTATGTAAAGAATCTGAAATTTCTATGTATTGCAGGTAAGAGGATAAAGTTGAACAACATTTTAGAGGAAACTTTGGCAAGATCTACTGAAGTGAAAGATACATACGAAACTACTACCCACAACTGCATTTCTAAGTGTTTATCTTAGAGAAACTCTTGTGAATGCCTATAAGGAAAGATTTGTAAGCACTGTTTGTAACAATAAAATGCAAAATAAAATGGCCGTCTCTCCATTGATTAACAGACAAGTAAGTTATTTTATTTATACAGTGGAAGCTAAATAGTACTTAAAATGTTTCCAGTATCCTGTATTATTACTATCAAATGTTTGCTGTCCTATGTCCCTTACCTAGTGGCTGATAGATGATTTAGCCCTATAATTTTGTGGTGTCCTTTCTAGTGGGGAGATTAAAGCTCCCCATCCCACTGGAGTTATTTGAGGTGACATGACTTATTCCAGCCAATAAAATGTTGGCAGTAGTGAGCATGCCTCTTCCAAGCAGAGGGGTGAGAAGCCATTGCATGAGTCTACTATTACTGAATGTTCCCTTGGCCGCAAGCTTAACAATATCCCAGAAAGAAGCTGATTATCCTATCTGCCTCAGAATAAACGAAAATGAAATAGACCCACAGCTCATATGGTCTATGAGTGAGAATTAAACTTGTTTATTGTAAGGCACTGAGATTTTGGGGATGTTTGTAGCATAACTCCAGAAATACTGGCTTCCCATCCAAATAACTAGATACTCAGGGTTATGTGCAGATAAAGTGAAAGGAAAAGCAATATAAATTTTATCAAAGGCAAAGGAAAATAATGTAGTTGTTTATAGTGAGACATAAAAGCTAATGGGTCAGGCTTTCTTCATTAGTACTGCAGTTCCATCAACCTCTTACGGTAATATTAGCTGTATTCACCTAATGGAAAATTAAATACCCTTGATTAATAAACATGGGAAAATATTATTTACTAGTGAGTAAATGTAGATTATCTGGTAGAAGGTGTTTTATAGAGTGTAGGCTTTGAAGTCAGATCTGGGTATAGACACTAGGCCTGCCACTCGCTGGCTCTATATCCTGGAGCTTCACCTGGTTGAAGTAGAGGACTCTCTCAATACACTGCAGCTATTATCCAGTAGAAGATTTCAAAACATTAAGTCTTTCATTTAAGTGCTAAATAAGTGAGCTTGAGGTGGAGCACGATCACAGAACAGAAGGCTCCACTCATCATTCCCCTACCCTCTCAAAAGGACACCAATTTAACAACTATCTACACAAAAACGGCACCTTTACAAGAGCAAAAATCAGGTGGGCAGTCAGAGTACTTGGTTTTAACTTTGTATCACTGAAGGAGGAACAAAAAGACAGGCTTGAATCGCTTTTGCCACCCCCTCTTCTATTTTCCAGAATTAGCAGTTTGCTGTGGAGAGTGTTTCTGTGTGCTGGAGGAGGGAGAGCACAGCAATTGTGAAGCATTGAAATCAATGTCGTGCTATTATAGCAGAAGGAAAAACTGGACCAAACTCAGTTGCCACCAGCTCACAGAGAGAGCATTTAAACCAGCCCTAGTTAGAGAGGAATTGCTGATCCCAGCGGTCAGAACTTGAGTTCCCAGAGGCCTTATTCTAGGCTGCAATTCCAGGTGACTTCTAGTGCTGAACTGGGCCTGTAGCCAGACCACTGAAGGGACATGCAATCTACTGAGACACCAGCCAGTGTGGGGCTAAGGGAGTATTGCCATCACCTCTCTCCTAACCCCAGGCTACACAGCTCATGGCTTCTAAAAAGATCCCTCCCTACTGCTTGAGGAGAGGAGAGGGAAGAGTGTGGAGGACTTTGTCTTACATCCTAGATACTAGCTCAGCTACAGCAGGACAAGGCACTAATCAGAGTTGTGAGGTCGCCTTTCCGAGCCCTAGCTCCCAGATGACATTCCTAGATACAACCTGGACCATGAGAGAACTTGCTGCCTTAATGGGAAGGACCTAGTCCTGGCAGCATTCATCATCCGCTCACAGAAGAGTATTTGGGCCCTGAATAACCAGCAGTGATACCTAGGTACTAGTTGAGGGCCTTGGGTGAAACTCTGAGACATACGGGCTTCAGGTGAGACTCAGCACACTACCATCTGTGGTGACTATGGGGCAAGACTCCTCCTGCTTGAGAAAAGAAGAAGGAAAAATAAAGGGGACTTTGTCTTTCACCTTATGCACCAACTCAGTCAAAATGAGATAGAGGACCAAGTGGGCTCTTGGGGCCCCTGATTCCAGCACTTGACTCTTCGATGGCATTTCTGGACCTGCCCTCAGCCAGAGGGGAGCCCAGTGCCCTGAAGGGTAAGTCCCAGGCCAGGCAGCATTTGCCACAAGCTGACTGAATAGCCCTTGGGACTTAAGGAAACATAGGTGGCAGTCTGGCAGTACTCCTTGTGGCCTGTGGTGGCAGTGGCCACGGGGTGAGGCTCCTCAGCCTTTGGAAATGGGGGAGGGGTGGAGAGTGGGAAAGACTGTGTCTTGTGGCTTCAGTGCCAGCCCAGCCTCAGTACAACAGAACACCAAATAGACTTCTAAGATTTCAGACTCTAGTCTCTGGCTTCTGTGCATCACCTCTGTGCCCACCCAGGTCCTAGGGAACTCACCACCTTGAAGTGAAGGACAGGCCTGGCTGAATTTACCACCTGATAATTGCAGAGCCTAAGGGCCTTGAGAAAGCATAGGCAGTAGCCAAGGAGTGGTGTCAGCAGGTTTTGAGTGAGAACCAGCGCTGTACTGGCTTCAAGTCAGACCCAGAACAGAATGGTGGTAGCCAAAAGGGTACTTACGTCACTCCACCCACAGAATCAGGTGGCTCAGAACAGAGTGAGAAACCCCATTTGTTTGGGAGAAAGGGAAGAGAACAAGAATCTCTGCCTGTTAATCCAGATAATTCTTTCAGATCTTGTCTAAGATCATTAAGGCAGTGCCTGTATAAGTCTGTGAGAACCACAGTGTTACTAGACTTGGGGTGCTCCCTAAAGCAGACACAGATGAACATCTACAAGTATCAAAACAATCCAGAAGGCTGGGCACGGTGGCTCACGCCTGTAATCCCAGCACTGTGGGAGGCAGAGGCGGGTGGATCACGAGGTCAGGAGATCGAGACCATCCTGGTTAACACAGTGAAACCCCGTCTCTACTAAAAATACAAAAAATTAGCCACGTCTGGTGGCGGGTGCCTGTAGTCCCAGCTACTCGGGAGGCTGAGGCAGGAGAATGGCGTGAACCAAGGAGGCGGAGCTTGCAGTGAGCCAAGATTGCGCCACTGCACTCCAGCCTGGGCGACAGAGCGAGACCCCATCTCAAAAGAAAAAAAAAAAATCCAGAAAAACATGACTCACTAAATGAACTAAATAAGGTATCAATGACCAATCCTGGAGAAACAGAGATATATGACTTTTCAGACAGAAAATTCAAAACAGCTGTTTTGAGGAAACTAAAAAAAAATTTAACATACACATAGAAAGTATGCAGAATTATATCAGATAAATTTTACAAAGAGATTGAAAAAGTTGAATAGAATCATGCAGAAATTCTGGAGCTGACAAATGCAATTGGCATACTGAAGAATGCATCAGAGTATTTTAATGGCAGAATTGATCAAGTAGAAGAAAAAATTAGCTTGAAAACAGACTATTTGAAAATACACAGTAAGAGGAGACAAAAGAAAAAAAATTAAGATATAGAAAATAGCCTCAAAGGGGCAAATCTAAGAGTTATGGGCCTTAAAGAGGAGGTAGAGAAAGAGGTAGGGGTAGAAAATTTATTCAAAGGGATAAAAACAGAGAACTTCCCAAGCCTAGAGAATGATATCAATAGCCAAGTACCAGAAGGTTATAAAACACAAAGCAGATTTAACCCAGACTTAACTAGCATTTAATAGTCAAACTTTCAAAGTTCAAGAAGGGATCCTAAGCGCAGTGAGAGAACAGAAACAAGTAACATAAAATGGAACTCCAATACGTCTGGCAGCAGACTTTTCAACGAAAACCTTACAGGCTGGTTGAGAATAGTATGACATATTTGAAGTACTGAAGAAAAGAAAACTTTTACCCTAGAATAGTATATCTTGGGAAAACATTCTTCAAATATGAAGGAGAAATAAAGACTTTCTCAGACAAATGAAACCTGAGGGATTTCATCATTACCACTCCCATCCTACAAGAAATGCTACAGGGAGTAGAAAAAAAAAAAGAGTATGTTAATAAACAATGAGTACTCACCTGAAAGCACAAAACTCACTAATAATAGCGAGTACACAGAAAAATGCAGAATACTATAACACTGTCATGGTGGTATGTAAACTACTTCTATCCTAAATAGAAAGATTAAACAATGAACCTATCAAAAACCAAACAAAGCTAAGGAGTAGAATTCTTATTAGTTTTCTTTTTGCTTGATAGTTTGTTTATGCAAACAGTGTTACGTTGTTATCTGCTTAAAATACTTGGTTATAGATAATATTTGCAAGCCTCATGGTAACCTCAAACCAAAAAGCATACAATGGATACACAAAAAAATAAAAAGCAAGAAACAAAATCACATTACCAGATAAAACCACTTCTACTAAAGGAAAGACACGAAGAAAGATAGAAGGAAAGGAAGACAAAACAAACAAACAAACAAAAAAACAGAAAACAAATAGCAAAATGACAGCGGTAAGTGCTTATTTATCAACAAAAACATTGAATGTAAATGGATTAAACACCCCAATCAAAAGACGTAGAGTGGCTGAATGGATTAAATATCCAAAAGCCAATGATCTATTATCTATTACAAATACACATCACCTGTAAAGAAACGCATAGACTGAAAATAAACGGATGGAAAAAGGTATTCCTTTCTAACAGAAACCAATATGGAGCAAGAGTAGTTACACAAAATAAACTTCAAGACAAAAGCTATAAGAAGGAATAAAGAAGGTCACAATATAATGATAAAGGGGTCAATTCAGCAGCAGAATGTAAGAATTTTAAATATATATTCCCCCAACACTGGAGTACCCAGATAAACAGAGCAGATATAGAGCTAAAGGAGAGATAGACTCCCATACAATGATAGCTGGAGAATTCAACACCCCACTCTCATCATTGGATAGATCTTCCAGACAAAACATCAACAAAGACACTTCAGACTTAATCTGCACTATAGACCAAGTGGAACTTCATCTAATGGCTGCAGAATACACAATTTTTCTCAGCACATAGATTGTTCTCAAGAATAGACCATATATTAGGTCACAAAACAAGTGTTAAAACATTCAAAAGAAAATGAAATAATATCAACCATCTCCTGTGACCACAATTGAATAAAACTATATACAATAAAATGAAACTATATGAATACATGGAAATTAAACAATATACCCCTGAATGACCAGTGGGTCAATGAAAAAAGAGGGAAATTGAAAAGTTTCTTGAAACAAATGATAATGGAAATGCAACATACCAAAACTTACAGGATATAGCAAAAGCAGTACCAAAATGGAATTTTATAGCAAAAAGTGCCTACATCAAAATAGAAGAAAAACTTAAACAACCTAATGATTCATCTTAAAGAACTTGCAAAGAAAGAGCAAACCAAATGCAAAATTAATAGATGAAAAGAAATAATAAAGTTGAGAGCAGAAATGAAAGAAATTGAAATGAAGAAAACAATATAAAACATGAATGAAACAAAAAGTCGTTTTTTTAAAAAAAGTTAAACAAAATTGACATTTAGTCGGACTAACTAAGGAAAAGGGAGAGAAGATTCAAATAAATAAAATCAGAAATGAAAACAGAAGACATTACAACTGATACAGCAGAAATTTAAAGAATCATTAGTGGCTACTATGAGCAACTGTATGCCAATGAATTGGAAAATCTAGAAGAGATGAACACATTCCTAGACACATATAACCTGCCAAGACTGAATCATGAAGAAATCCAAAACCTGTTCAGACATATAACACATATTGATATCAAAACAATAATAAAAACTCTCCAAGTAAAGAAAAGCCTGAGACGTGAGGCATTTATAACTGAATTCTACCAAATATTTAAAGAAGAACTAATACTAATCCTACTCAAACTATTCCAAAAAATAAAAGAAAAGGGAATACTTCCAAACTCATTCTATGAGGCCAGTATTACCCTTATACCAAAACCAAAGACACATCAAAAAAGAAAACTACAGGCTAATATATCTGACGAATATTGATGCAAAATTCCTCAATAAAATACTAGCAAACTATATGCAACAATACGCATTAAAAAGGTGATTCATTATGACCAAGAGGGATTTATCTCTGGGATGCAAGGATGGTTCAACATATGCAAATTAATCAATGTGATATATCATGTCAACAGAATGAAGGCCAAAAATCATATGATCATAACAATTGATGCTGAAAAAGCATTTGATAAAATTCAACATCCCTTCATAATAAAAACCCTAAAAAAACTAGGCATAAAAGGTACATACTTCAACATAATAAAAGCCATATACAACAGATGCATATCTAGTATCATACTGAATTGGGAAAACTGAAAGCCTTTCTTCTAAGATCTGGAACATGACAAGGATGCCCACTTTCACCCCTGTTATTAAACATGGTACAAAGTACTAGCTAGAGCAATCAAACAGAAGAAAAAATAAAGGACATCCGAATTGTAATGGAAGGAGTCAAATTATCTTTGTTTGCAAATGATACAATCTTATATTTGGAAAAACCTAAAGACTCCACCAAAAAACTAATAGAACTAATAAACAGATTCAGTAAAATTGTGGAACACAAATCAACATACAAAAAGTAATAGCATTTCTATATGTCAATAGTGAACAATCTGAAAAAGAAATTAAAAAGTAATTTCATTTATTATAGCCACAAACAAAATTAAATACCTAGGAATTAACCAAAGAAGTGAAAGATGTCTATGATGAAAACTATAAAACACTGATACAAGAAACTAAAGAGGCCACAAAAAAATTGAAAGATATTCCATGTGCATGGATTGGAACAATGGATATTGTTATAATGTCCATACTACCCAAAGCAATCTAGAGCTTTAATGCAATTCCTATCAAAATCCCAATAACATTCTTCACAGAAATAGAAAAAACAATCTTAAAATTTACATGGAACCATAAAAGACCCAGAATAACCAAAGCTATCTTAAGCAAAAGAACAAAACTGGGGAATCTCATTACCTGACTTCAAATTATTCTAGAGAGCTCTAGTAACTAAAACAGCCTGGTACTGGCATAAAAGCAGACATTTAAATCAACAGAACATAACACAGAGCTCAAAAAACATCCACACACCTAAAGTGAACTCATTTTTGACATAGGTGCCAAGAATACATACTGGCAAAAAGATAGTCTTTTCAATAAATGATGCTGGGAAAAATAGATATCCATATGCAGAAGAATAAAACTATACTCCTATTTCATGCCATATACATATGCCATATATACAAATCAAATCTAAGATATCAAAATGCAAAACTACACAAAGAAAACATTGGAAAAAATCTTCAAGACATTGGTCTGGGAAAAAAATTTCTTAAATAATATTCCAAAAGCACAGGTAACAAAGCAAATATAGACAAATGGGATCATATCAAATTAAAAAGCTTCTGCATGGCAAAGGCAACAATCAACAAAGTGAAGAGACAGTCCACAGAATGGGAGAAAATATTTGCAAACTACCCATTTGACAAGCGATTAATATCCAAAATATATAAGCAGCTTAAACCACTCCGTGGGGAAAAATCCAATCAAAAAATTCACCAAATATTTGAATAAACATTTCTGTAAAGAAGACATACAAATGGCAAACAGGCATTAGAAAAGGTGCTCAACATTATTGATCATCAGAGAAATGCAAATCAAAACTACAACAAGATATCATCTCACCCCAGTTAAAATGGCTTATGATAGGGTTTGGATTCTCATCCTTGTTTAGAAATAACTTTGTGCTGAAAAAAAAAAATAGTTCTGCCTCTAAAGTCGCTGGGCTTAAATAGATAAGGAACATCTCTTTCAAACTCAGCCTTAAATGAACTCTCCTGATGATCACCCCTAAGCCACTCTGGATCCTGATGAATTTGGGGAGATTCTTCTTAGGCTTAGTTAGTAAATGCTCTTCTCACCACCTCTAGAAATTTCTGCTTCCTATATTTCGGGTTTTATTATCCCTGTTTGTTTCCTTATTTTCATGCAATCCTCCATCTACCGGAAATTTCTGAAAAGTTTCTAACCTAATAAACATACCCCTTTTTTTCCTATGCCTCTTATTTATTTATTTTTCCTTTTACATTTTTTTTCTGTCACTTCAACAGAGTGGAGTGAATAAAAGGATACAATTCATTATCTTGATCCAAATAAATTCCCTGTTATTGGAAACTCTTTAATTCTTTTGAAGTTGAAAGCTTTTGACACACACATTATCTTCTTTCTCCAAGAACCTGCTATATGAATTTTGCCAAGGTATGGTTTACAGTTCTGCATGCTCAACTCTCTTTAGTGATTTTATGCACTCTAGTGGCTATTTGTGTGTGTGTGTGTGTGTGTGTATGAGATTATTATTTAAAACTATGCAATGTATACATGTAGATCTAAATGATGATAATTATGTTTAACACAGGTGCTCATTAGGTGCTGGGCATTTTGCTAATTATTTTATATGCTTAATTTTGTTTAACCCTCATAACATATGAACCACCAAAACCTTCATTTTACAAATGAGAAGACCAAAGCTGGAAGAATTTGCAGAAGTATCCCAGGTTCTGTAGGCTTGTGAGTGTTGGAGTCATGATTGCATCCAGCACTGGGATTCCAGAACCAGCATTTATAAAAACTCTGCTATATTGCTGCTCATGTGTATTTATAATTATTTACCCAAGAAGTGAAGACCTCATGTTCTCTCAGGTATTGAAAAATAAGAAGAAACACAAAGACTCTTGAGGACTTCCACATTTAGTAGCCAAATATTAAGCAACAAGGCAAATTACTTGTGGGAAAAATTCTAGTAACTCAGAGTTAAGGATAAACTGCAAATTGCCACATGGAGATTTATTATAATGTCTAGTGACTGGAATGGTTTTCTAATAGTTTTCATGAGGAACAAATAGTGCTTTGTGGTTTTCTTTGTATCTGGGTCAATTATCGATATCATGTCTGGATATAAGCAAATGCTTTCTCTTTTAACATCAGAAACATACTTTGAAGTATATTTACCTCCTTAAACCCTACAAACATACATGGTATCTTACAAGGTCCTTGGTCAACCTGAAGCTCTGACCTAACTTTTCTAGGCCATTGACTTAGAAAGCCCATAATTCCTTATACACTTTCTTTTTAAAATTAAACTCATCTTTAAGCAATGCTCCCTGTGACAAAGTCCTTGCAGATGACTCTCTTAGTTTTCTCAGTTGAAACAAAATGAAAGCAATAAATAAAAGCCCAAAGAAATAGATTCAGAAGCAGGACTATGTCCAAATCTTTTATCTATCACTTATGTTTTCCTAAATCAGTGATTCATATCTGAGTTTTGTTTTCTGATTTTTTTAGAAAGGATACTTAATATATTTAGGATTTTATAAAATTTGATTAAAATATAATATTGTAGG
This sequence comes from Symphalangus syndactylus, assembly GCF_028878055.3. Lineage (NCBI taxonomy): Eukaryota > Metazoa > Chordata > Mammalia > Primates > Hylobatidae > Symphalangus > Symphalangus syndactylus. The sequence continues at coordinate 68,512,000 of NC_072446.2, forward strand.
CCTTACACTGGAAACATGTTTTAAGTCTAAATAGAACATCTTCCCTGCAAGGTCAATACAATATATGAAAGTACAGTGACCCCTGAACAATGCAGGAGTTAGAAGTGCTGACCTCGTGCAGTAGAAAATTTGTGTATAACTTTTGACTCCCCCAAAACTTAACTACTAATAGCCTACTGTTGACCTGAAGCCTTACTAATAACATAAAATCAATTAATACAGATTTTGTATGTTATATGTATTATACACTATACCCTTACAATGAAAAAAGCTAGAGAAAATAAAATGTTGTTAAGAAAATCCTCAGAAGGAGGAAATGTATTACAATTCATTAAATGAAAGTGGATCAGGCCAGGCACGGTGGCTAAAGCCTGTAATCCTAGCACTTTGGGAGGCCGAGGCGGGTGGATCACGAGATCAGGAGATCGAGACCATCCTGGCTAACACGGTGATACCCCGTCTCTACTAAAAATACAAAAAAGTTAGCCGGGCGTGGTGGCGGGCGCCTGTAGTCCCAGCTACTCGGGAGGCTGAGGCAGGAGAATGGCGTGAACCCGGGAGGCGGAGCTCGCAGTGAGCCGAGATCGCGCCACTGCACTCCAGCCTGGGCGACAGAGAAAGACTCCGTCTCAAAAAAAAAAAAAAAAATGGATCATCATAAAGGTCTTCATCCTCATCATCTTCATGTTGAATAGACTGACGACGTGACCGAAGAGGAGAGGAGGGGTCGGTCTTGCTGCCTCAGGGGTGGCAGAGGTGGAAAAAAATCCTCATATAAGTGGACTCTTTCAGTTCAAACACCTGTTATTCAAGGGTCAACTGTATTTTATAAAATGTGAGGCACATATACTACATATACTAAGACAGAGGAAAACAAACAGGCTCTGAAAACAAACACTCTGATCCCAAAACGTTCACAAGAGCTGTGCAGCCCTGGGTAACTCTTTTAATTTTATTAAAATGTTATTTATTTACCAATAAATTGGTGCAATTAAACTATTTCAAAATAAAGATGGAAAATAAAATTTGATGAAGTGAGAAGACATTAACTCGTATTTAATACTCATTAAATTCTGTACATTTCTCTTTATAAAACATTTTATATTACACCTATTCAACTAAAAAACCTTAAACTCATGTGTTTGTATGTCTATGTATACACACAAACACACACAGAAATAACATTCTTTCTGTATTTGTGTTACATATGCTGGGAAAACTAATATCAAGTGTTGGTGAGGCACGGAACAATAAAAACTTTCATATTTTATTCTTATGGGAATGTAAACACTAATAATCATTTGGAAAGCAATATGGCAATTTCTAATAAATAGATATTTCTAGTAGACAATGCATCAGTTTCACTTTGAGTTATGTGTCGTAGAAAAGTTTTTGAACATGTGCTCACTGAGGCATGTTTAAAGGTATGAATTATATAATTTAAAAGTTCCACAAATTGCTAACAACCTCAGTGCCACCAGTAAGTCAGTGGAAGAATAAATTGTAGTCTGTTTATATAATAAAATGTCATAAAGTAATGATACATTGAGTGAATAAAACGAGTTGTACAAGAATACACAAGGATGCTTACATAGTCAAATGAAAAACACATGGAAAATATGATTGTTTACAGACACAGACGTAGGTTGCAAAAGCATAAAACCTTGGATGGAAATGATATTCACAAGTTTCAGTTTAGAAGTAGCTTCCAAAAAGAAATTGAGAGAAACGGTGGCACCAACTAGATCTGTCACATTGTATTTATTTAAGAGAAGAAGATGATGTGAAAGCAAATATATTCAAATGTCAACATCATTTGTTAAGTCTGGATAGTAGGTATGAAGTCTCTGCATTTGTATGTTTATTGGCAGGGTTATAAAAGCATACGAATAAGCTCTTTTGGAAACTATAAAAATCCTTTAGTTGTCTTAAATTCTTTCTGGGTAACAGTTATACAATCTATATAGGGGATCATATATTTGTATTTTCTATATGTGCAGCTTAGTTACTGAGAGGATGCAATATATGTGTGCATATATGGATATGCATACACTCCATTTCTTTATCTCTGTGTGTATATAAATAACACTCTTATATGCATACCATATGTACAATGAATTGTGTCCCTGCTGTCTCTTCTCACTGTAGATTACTTTAAATTTTCATAAAATACATTAATTTAGGGAAATGTTTTTTGGCTTACCCTTGACTCTTTTAACAGATTTTATTGACAGATGTTGCTTTAAATTTTCTTAGGTAGCACTACCGTTTTTTCTCCAACCGTTGGCCAAGACAGATCCAGGATTTTGTTCCTCTCTGCTTTGTTTCATCATTTTCTGTGAAAACAGGCTGGACACACTTTAATAACATTTTTTATTAACATATTTTAACTTTAAATCTGTTAAATAAGATATAGTGTATTCAGAGTGTACTTGGGTCATAAAAAGACCGGAGATCTGCCTTTACATCTCATGGAAATGCCTTATGAAATGTCTAGTAATACACCCGCCTAATTGCAATTTCCTGTAACTTAGAGTGGCTTTTAATAAGCTTATTCTTTTTATGGTTTACTGTAGCCTGACTTCTGGATTGTGTGATTTGACATCAGAAATAACTTAGATGAGATTATTTCCTTGTATTTTTTACTCTTAGGATATGTGGAGTCACATTCTTTTCCATAATGAAAAAAAATTAATAAAATGCTCAAGAAACAAATGGACCACAATTCCACCCATTCAAAATAATTGCAAGGAGGGTTGGCCTGAATCTGGAAACAAAGAAAATGTTAAAAGAGGCACCATATGTTCACTTTCAACTTGAGGGCAGTAATGAGGATCCACTTTCAACACCAGTCTACCTATGCAAGGGTCCTGCTGAGACCCTTATGATGAACAGAACATGCTTATTTCCTATTCTGTTGATTACTGATGCGACTGCTGATGTGGTTTTAAAAGTGCTTGAGAATAGCAGTTTATTATAATAAGTTAAATATTCCTTCTCTGCTCCACCACCAAATCTTGTTTAAACCAAGATTTCCTTTATAAAGTAACTTTCTTTCCTAATGTTTCTTTCCTAATGTTATGAATTAATTATCATGTCAAATAAATAAAATCACCCACGTTCATGAATTCACATGGAAAGTATGTGGGGTATTTTTTTTTAATAAATCTAAAAGTATCAGGTTAGCTCAGAGTTAGATGGTAAGAAAAAGTAATGCATTTCAGGGTAGCTTTTTCCCTTACAATTAATTTATATTTCTCTTATCTCTCTTATATTTCTCTTGCTGTCAAGTATACGCACAATCTAATAAAGCATGAATGGAAAGTAACTCTGAGGCTTTGATTATATGAAAATATCTTTAATTTTGTCCCTGACACTTTGGCTGGTTTTAGAATTTAGGTAAAAAAAATTTTCTTCTTTGCTAAGATCAGTAAAAACATTACTGAAAACATTATTTCTGTGACCCAGAATTGCCAGTGAAGTATGGTTTCATTTTGTGAAAACAATTTATATTTCTTTATAAGAGGTCACTACTTTCTTTCTGGAAATTTAAAGAGCTTCTGTGCATCCTCGGTGTTCTGAAAATTCACGAGTTATATACAAAGTATTTCAAAATATATATATTTTGTTCAGAAGTTTATAGGCACCTTAAATCTTAAAACATATGTCATTCAGCCATTCAACTCTAGAAAGGTTAGTATTTATAAATAATTTCCTTGATAGTTATTATTTAACCTCCATTTTTTATTTTATCTTCTTTTTTAGAGATTTCTTTTATCATATATTACACCTTCCAGATAGGTAATATTTTATCTCTTTTTGGTCATATTCTTTCTCTCTCTCTCTTTTACACACACGTGCACACACACACACACACACACACACACACAAGCATGATACATGATAGAGGGCAGCAGCCCTCTATTTCAGAAAATCAAAAACTTCTAAAACTTACAAACTTCACATTAGGACCCTCACATGGTAATCCTAGCTGACATTTAGAATAGAAAAGTGAAAACTGGCTGAGGCCAATTGTAATGCCTTAGTTGTAAAATCACATCATTGATCCATTCAGAATGTGAGTTTTGAGTACTAAATAAGAAATTCCAAAGCCCCACACACCGTCTCTTTCTACTATGAACAAGAATTTCTCCGGGGGTTTCAGCCAATGTAATATGGCAAGAAATAATATGTAGAGCTTTGAATGGAAAGAGAGGGACACATTTTATTGTTTCTAGATGATTTAAGTATGCTTAATATGCTGTACTTAAAGTCCACTCATTTAGATGTTACTCTCATCCAAAATACCCTCATAGAACAACCAAAATAATGTTTAACTACATATTTGAGTACCATAGCCCAGCCATGTTGACACATGAAATTAGGTACCATACCTTCTATTGCTGAGAGATTTCTTATGAAAGGGTGTTGGATTTCGTCAAATGCTTTTCTTCACCTATTGATGTTGTTATTCAATTTTACTTGTTTAGCCTGTTGATGTGATGGATTATATTAATTGATTTTCTAATGTTGGATGATCCTTGCATACTAGAGATGAATCCAATTTGGTCATAGTGTACAATCCTTTACTTTCATTGCTAAATTAAATTTGACAACATTTTTTTGAGAGTTTCTGCATGTATGTTCATAAGTTATATTGGTCTGTAGTTTTATTTTTTTGTACTGCCTTTTCGTAGTTTTGATATTTAGGTAATGCTGGCCTCACAGAGTAAGCCAGTAAGTATTCCCTCTGCTTCTAGTTTTTGGAAGAGATTGTAGATAATTTGTATAATTGATTCCTTTACTGTTTGGTAGAATTCATCAGTGAACCATTTCGGCATAGTGCTTTGTCGTTTGGAAGGTTATTAATTATTGATTCAATGTTTTAAATACATATGGGCTTCAAGTATCTTTCGTGTGAGTTTTGGTAGATGATGTCTTTCAAAGGATTCATTCATTCATTTAAATTATCAAATTTGTGGATATAAAGTGTTCAGGATATTCATTTATAATCCTTGTAATATGCATGTAGTTAGTAATGATGAAATTCTTTTATTTCTGATATTTATAACTTGTGTCTTCTCTCTTTTTTCTTGGTTGACCTGACTAAAATTTTATCAATTGCATTGATGCTTTTAAAAAATAAACTTTTTTTCTCTATTGTTTTCCACTTTTTGATTTCATTAATTTCTGCCCTTTTATTATTTCTTTCTTCTGCTTGTTTTAGGTTTATATTGCTCTTCTGTCTCTAATTTCTGAAAGTGAAAGTTGAGATGATTGATTTTAAATATTTGTTTTCTTCTAGAGTATGTATTGTTGTAAGGTTCTCCCTCAGAACTGCTTTTGCTGCATCCCACAAATTTTCGTAAATTTCATTTTCATTTAGTTCAAGTTATTTTAAAATTTCTCTGGAGACTTTTTTTTGTTCCATATTTTATTTAAAATTATGTTGTTTGATCTCCAAATATTTTGTGATTTTTCTGCTGTCTTTCTGCCATTAATTTCTATTTTAATTTTATTGTAGTCTGGGAGCATTCAAACTATGAATCTCAGTTTTATATAGTTTGCTAAAGTATGGTCCAGAATGAGTTCTATTTTGGCAAATGTTCCATGCAAGCTTAAGAAGAATGTGTATTCTGCTCTCATTAGATAAAATATTCTATAAATGACAGAATTAATTGCTGCTGCATTTCAGTTCAACTGTATTCTTACTGAATTTCTGCCTGCACAATCATAGAAATAGGTATGTTGAACTCTCCAACTATCATAGTGAATTTGTCTGCATCTCCTTGAATTTCTATTAGTGTTCTTCTTCCATGTATTTACATTCTGCTTTTAGACACACACACAATAAAAATTGTTTTATCTTGTTGGGGAATTGACCCTTTATTATTATGGAATACCTCTCATTATCCCCGAGGATAATTTCCCCTTTCCGTGAAGTCTGTTTTGTCTGAAATTGACGTAGCTACTCTGTCTTCCCTTTGATTAGTGTTAACATGGTTGATCTTTCTCCATTCATTTACTTTTTATCTATCTATGTCTTTATGTTTAATGTTTTAGACAATGAAAATTTGGGACTTCTATTTCTATTCCTTATTTCTGTCTTTGTTATTTAGTGTATTTAGACCATTTTTATTTCCAGTGATTAATGATCTAGTTTTATTAATATCATATTTGTAAGTTTTCTCTTTATTGCTCTTGCTATTTATTATTTTTTAAATTTTCCTTTTCTGTCTTCTCTGGTTTTACTTGAGCATTACTTATGAGTCCATTCTTTCACTTCACTTAGCAAATCAATTATGTATTTTTAAAAATTAGTGGTTATTCTAGAGTTGTGAATATACATTTAAAATTAATATGTCTATTTGCAAATAACACAATATCACTCTTAAAATAAACTTCACTGAGTCCAGTGGCTCACACTTGTAACCATAGCACTTTGGTAGGCCAAAGTGAGCAGATCACTTAAGCCCGGAAGTTCAAGACCAGCCTTGGCTACATGGCAAAACCCTGTCTCTACAAAATAGTAAAAAAATTAGCCAGGAGTGGTGACATATCCCTACAGTTCCAGATACCGGGGAGGCTGAGGTGGGAGGATCACCTGAGCTCTGGGAGGACAACGCTGCCGTCAGCCATGATGGTGTCACTGCACTCCAGCCAGAGTAACACAGTGAGTCTCTGTCTCAAAATAACATCACATCACATCATGTCACGTCGTGTCGCATCATGTCATGTCATGTCACATCACATCACGACACATCACATCACATCACAACATCACATCACATCACAATGTCAATGTAAGTTTAACCAGTTGGAAGATGCCAGCCAACTTATATAACTAGAGACTTTTCAATGGGATCAAACAGGTAAGGCACCTGTATAACTGTAGCTAACCAAACATTTTCTTTGTTTTGCTTCCATTTTCACTCTATAAAAGCCTTCCCTCATGCTACTTTGATACAGCCCCAAACCATTTTCCTCTTGTGCTGCCTAATTCATGAATTAATATTTGCTTAAATAAATGCTTTAACATTTTTATTGTGACTCATTTTATCTTTCAACACCACTTCATGGTTAATGCAGGCATCTTACAACAAGGAATTCTCAATTATTCCCACTATTTTTATAGCATTTCTGCCACAAATTTTCAAATACATTGTTGCTATTACTATACTTAACAAAGTTATCCATTAAATTAAGAATAAAAAACTAAAAGATTTTGTCTTCCATTTTTCCTTCTTTAATAGTTTTCTTTATGGGTATCTATCTGAGTTGAATTTTATCATTTTTCTTTTCTCCGGTGAATACCTCTTAACATTTCTTGCAAGGCAGGTCTGTTGGCAATGAATTCTCACAGTTCTTTTTTGTCTGAGAAAGATCTTTATTTCACCTTAACTTTTGAAGAATGATTTCTTTGAGGACTGAATTCTATATTAGTGTTTTATTTTCTTTTTTCCATTCAATACTTTTATTTCACCTTTTCCTTTCAATACATTTTACTCCACTCTCTTCTTCTTTGCACTGATTGTGAAGATAAGTCCAATGTAATTCTTATTATTCCTTTTATATAGGTAAGAATTTTTTCCCCGTGGTTAATTCTTTGAATATTTTCTACTTGTCTTTGGTTTTCTGTAATTTAAATATGATATGCCCTGGTGTAGATATTTTGGTGTTTACCATATTCGATTTTCTCTGCACTTCCTGGCATATAATTAATTTTGTAAAATTGGTGGTGTGTAATTAATTTTTGAAAATTCTTATCCAATATTACTTTAAATATTTCTTTTTATTTTTTTCTCATTTGATTTTCCCTTATACATCATAATTATTGGATTGTTCCACAATTATTTGATAGCCTGTTCTGTTTTATTTCATTCTTTTTCTTTTTGTATTTTCGTTCGTGTGGTTTCTATTCACATATCTTCAAGCTCACTGGTTCTTTTCTTGGCTGTGTCTAGTCTACAAGTGAGACCATCAAAAATATTCTTTATTTCCGTTAACACGTTTTAATTTGTAGCATTTACTTTTGATTCTTGCTGAGAGTTTCAACCTACGTGCTGACACTACCTAGTTGTTATTGCATGTTGTCCACTTTTTCCTTCATATCCCTTAGCACAGCCATCAGTTATTTTTAGATCTTGTCTCATACCTGAGTGTGGTTTTGATGCTTGCTTTGTCTCATGAGATTGTGATGTCTTTCTTGTTATTTAGCATGACTTGTAATTTTCTCACTAAAATTCAGACATGATACTTTGGGAAAAAGAACTGAGGTAAACAGGATTTTGGTGTGGTTTTTATGTTTTACTGGCTAGGCGTTAAACTGTGTTTAATATTTGCTATAGCTGAAGGTTCAGAAACTCACATTTCTTCTGCAGTCCTTGTTTTTGTCTCTCCTGCTATCTTGGATTTCCCTAGAAATTACCTCTTAAATAGAGTCTGTGTCTTGCAACTCTTGCAATTTCAGTCCACTCTTATTATCCTGGAGCCCCAATTTGTTGGGAAGATATTGGGAGAGCCAGGGGTCTATAATCTTATGATTAAACCTCCACTTTTTGCCATGGACTGGGCTGTGACTTTCATCTTAGCCTTTTTTTTCCCCTTATGTGAGACAGGAAAGTTAGAGGAAATTGCCCTTCCCCAGATGAGATAAGACTTTAGTAAAGTAGTGCCCCCTGAGGATTGGTCTTCATGACAGAGAACAAAGAAAGGACAAAATACCGTGGCTCTATGTCAAAATCATTACTTTCCCCTGAGCATATTTCAAATTATTATTTTTTCCCCTTCCCCTGAGCATATTTCAAATTATTATTTTTTCCCCTTCCCCTGATGGAATTAAGAGGCGATTTTCTCAGATCCTCGTGGTAAGGACTTGCTGGGTCTCTTTCAGGTAAAACTTATAAAAGTGTGGGAAGCCCCCTTAAGACTGGGCATTCCCCAGGAATTGTGAACTCTCAACTTAGACCACACTGAGCCTCTAATAATTCAACAATTAAAGTTTAAGTGTTCCTGTTGGCACTGGCTCCAGCAGCATGTTTCTGCTCTTGAAATTCTGTTTCTAGTAAGCTGTGGTTCTCTGTAGCCACCTCTCTCTCTTCAGGTTTTGCAGCCATTTTCTGATAGACCTGGAAAAGTGGTTGTCTTTCCATTTGTTCAGCTTTTTTTCTTGCTGTGAGCATGATGGAGGGACAACTTCCAAGCCCTTTACAGGTCAAAGAAGAAACCAGAAATCCCAAGGATAGATGCTCAATAAATTATGCTGGAAGAATTGGAAACCACAGGCCAAGAGGAAAAAAAATAAGAAGAAGAAGGCTCAACCTAAATCTTATAAATTATCCAGAATTAACTCAAAATGGACCATAGATTTAATAGTAACGTGTGAAACTATGAGAAAAAAAAAAAAAACAGAAAATTTTTAGGACCCAAGACTGAGCAAAGAGTTCTTAGACCTATACCAAAAAATACAACCCATAAAAAGAAATACTAACTGAACTTCATCAAATTTAAAACTTCCCTTTTTTAAAATCTCCATTAAGACAACAAAAAGACAAACTTCAGACTGGGAGAAAATGTTTGCAAACCACATATACAACAAAAAAAATGTATCTAGAATAGAAATAGAACTCAATGCTCAAAGATTAAAAATAAACACAAAAACAAAAAATCTAATAAGCAAATGGGCAAAAGACATCAAAAATAAACATTCATCAAAGAGAATACATGAATGGCAAATGAGTGCACAAAAAATGTCCAACATCATTAGGCACTTTAGTCATTAGGGAAATGTAAATTAATACCACAATGCAATATCACTGTATACCTATTATAATAAATAAAATTTAAAAAGCAATCATAGAACTAAATGTTGGCAAGAATGTTGAGAAACTGGATCACATATATATTGCTGGTAGAAATGCAAAATGATACAGCTAGTCTTGAAAAGAGTATGGCATATTCTAGCAAAATTAAACATGCATTTACTATAAAACCCAGCAACTGTACTCTTAGGCTTTTATCCCAGATAAATGAAAACTTACATTTATATAAATACCTATGCACAAATGTTCATAGTAGCTTTATTCTTAATAGCCTCAAATTGAAAACAATCCAGATGCCCTGAAACAGATGAACGGTTAAACCAATTGTGATATATTCGTGCCGTGGATTACTACTTGAAAATTACAAAGGAACAAACAATACATGCAGCAATTTAGATGGATCACTAGTGAATTAGGCTGAGTGATAAAAGCTAATTTCAAATTGTTACATATTGTGTAATTCCACTGATATAGCAATCTTGAAATAACAAAATTATAGAGATGGAGAAGATGCGAATGGTTGTCAGGGGTTATTGAGAAGGGATGGTAGGAAAGTGGCTGAGGCTATAAAATTGTAGCATGTGGAATCCTTATGTTGGAACTGCAGTGCCGGTACACAGATTTACACAGGACAAAACTGCACTGAAATACATACACATATGTGTGCGCATACACACATATGCACGCACACAGAAATGAGCCCATCTAAACTGTTAAAATCTAAATAAAGCCAATAGGTTGTATCAATAATATATGCATGGTTATAATATTATACCAGAATAATGCAAGATGTTGTCTTTGGAGGAAATTAGGTGAATGTTATACAGGATCTCTTTGTATTATTTCTTAAAACTGCATGTAAATCTATAATTATCTCACACAAACACACACACACACAAACACACACACCTATGTATATTATGGAGTATTATTCAGCCTTAAAAAAGAATGAAATTCTGATGCATGCAACACAGATGAACCTTGAAAACATGCTAAGTAAAATAAGCCAGATGCACAAAAATGCAAATATCATTTCCTTCTCCTTATATTTAGTACCTAGAATAGTCAAATCAATAGAAATGAAAAATACAACAGAGGTTACCAGGGACTGGGAAAAAGAAATAATGGACATTTATAGCATAAGGGATACAGAGCTTTAGTTTGGAATTGTAAAAATTCTAGGAATGAAGAGCAATTATGGTTGCACAACTATGTGAATGTACTTATGGCACGAATTGCACACTTAAAATGGTTAAAATGGTAAATTTCATGTTATGGATATTTGCCACAATGAAAAACTACAATTCTCTCAAAATAAAAAGTTTAAAAAGAGGGGTGGGGAATGAGAACGTTAAAAATAACCCAGAGACAATTAGTCTAAAGTATTCAAATTTTACTCCTGTATAATTTTATGAGAGGAAGAACAGCACCTGTGGACAGCACCTCCTAGCCCCAAGGCAAGTGTGGGATTGAGAAAGAATAAAGTCACACAAATTCAAAGAAAAGGATGACTAGTTATTTAATGCTTGGGTTCAAGATTGGTTAGCATAGTGGAGCTCAACATTGTGATTTCTGAACCCCAAGTTATTGTGTTTTAGGGACAGTGTTGACCCAATAATTCCATTAGTGTGAGCCCGGATTACCTACTAGGATCACAGACCACAAATAGTTTTCCATCAATATGTTTTTATGCTGATCATGATCAGCTCTTTTGAAAGAAGTGGTTGCTCTTATTTTCTTCTGCAAGCTTGGAAGCTCATGCAGCCCCTAAGTCAGGCAGGAGCACAGCCCCCAAGCTAAGGCTCAAGGCTCAGTGGAAAATTCCTTTATTACTGCCTTCAGTCACCAAAGTTGGTTTGGGGTAGCTTCCCCATAAGCAGTTTCCTTCAGTTTACAGTTTAGTTTAGAATCATCAGGAGAGCTTTAAAAAATACTGGTGACTGGGTCCCACCCCTAGAATTTCTGCTGTAATTGGTTTTGATATGGCCAAGGCCTTGGGATTTTTAAAAGCTCCCTAAATAATTCCATTTTGTCTTTATGCATCACTTGAGAATTACTGATGTATAAAGAGTGAAAAAAGCCGAAGTTCATTATACTGGAAAAGGAATACCTCTTTTTGCCTGATACTTCAGTAAAAAAGGGGGCATTTTCCTTACCTGGCAATATCTACCATGTCCTTCACCAATCCATCCCAAAATCTAAAAAGCCTCATTGAAAACTAAATTTTCACTGTAATGAACCTGATGACCTCATGCTGCAGCAAAAGCATAGTCCCTCTTGCCCCCATGGGTGATACAGAACAGCTGCCAACCATCCTTCTTCCCATGAGCTGCTAGACACAAATAACAGCACAGCTCTACGTGTGTGTATTGTGCTGAATGAAAATATACAGAGGAAGCTGGTGAATTCTTTTCCTATTCAACAAATTTATTAATTTGTTTAAACTCCCAGAAGCCTGAACCTTTCACAGGAGCACAATAAGTTAATTGCCTTCTTATGTTTAAACAGCATCAATAGTGGGGCACAACCATGGATAGTGCCTTTTTAATATCCTGTGGTGTAGATGTGGCAGGAGGTAGTTAAATTGAGGGAATTCTTACTAAAGCAATCAAATGGAGGTTGTTTTTAATGCGGTGCCTTGGAGCTATACAAGCTTCTTTACAGCCAAGTTATGCCCAAAATGCTTCCTTGCTTAGATCTCACTAGTTTCAAGGTGAAGTAGATTATATTGGAGAGTTGTAGAAACTCCGACATCAAAGACACTTGGGCTGTCTTTCTCAGGCACATGGATAAGAACAGTGCTCTTGCACTCAGCTGAGTTACATCTGCCTACAAATTGAGACGTTTTTCATTCGTTTGTTTAGCTCAGGAAGGGAACTAACCATGGTCGTCCCTTTACCTTTTCACGTAACAGATATTTACTAAGCCTCTGTTGTATGCTAGGTGCTATGCAAGATCTTGGAGTTAAAACGAGACTGGCAGGGTATAAATCCAGGGGAGAAAAAATCTATACATATTAGAACCTGATGTCTAGAGTCAGCCTCCCTGGTTCTGCAGCCAGGCTCTACAATAAGCGGTGCGTAATTTCTCAGAGACTCAGTCATTTCATCATAACATTGGGTAAATAATGGATTCTTCATTACAGAGAGTAGAATTATTAGGAGGAGTAAATGGAATAATAGATGAGAACTACATAGCAACATGCAAAGCACTTTGTTACCTATTATTTCTATTATTCTTACCCATTGTCACTGCTTATTATTTACCTAAGTAAATAAGATTAGCTGTTTACAGACATTCATATCGGTGGTAATTATCAAAACCACTTTCATTTTTCAGTGTAGATGTGGATATTTTGATATTTAAGAGAAAAAAGCATGAATAACATGCTGCCATCAAAATGAAAGTAACAGATCCAAAAATTGTATGTATAAGACTTCAGTGGAGTTTTGCACAAGTGTCCATCTCTTGGAAAGCTCAGATTTAAATGATCTGACATGAAGAGAAAGATTCACCTGAACTTGACTTAATCCTAGATAAGGAAGTTAGCTTTGTACTTTTTTAGACTTTACTCTGTTTTATGGTCACAACCAGCTTTTATAACCACAGATATACACGTGGAAAATGACTTCTTACATTTTCAAAGAAAATTGACATAATCTCAGCTCTTAAGAGATGTACTTCCTGAGATTTCAGTGTCTGTGAATATCGTGTTGAAATATGTGAGAACAACATAAGATAGCTCACTTCTTCTTGTCCACAGACTTGGTGGCATAAAGAGTTGGTGTCTAATATGTTGGGAATGAAGAAGTAGAAGGGTGGTTGTAAAGGACGCAATCAACCTGGAGAAGTCTGGAAGCCAATCCAGAGTTAGCTATACCACGAATAAACTGTGTGTAATGAGACGGGCAATGTATATTTGGACTTCACTGTCTTCATCTCTAACAAAGAAGAGATTAGACTTCTAACAATCTGTGATTCATTTAGACCTGGTATTTTCATGTAATTTGATAGAACAGTAGACAGTGGTTTAAGCGAGAGAATTGTATTCCAGGTATAAACACAAGATCTGGATGAAGATTTATGCATTAATACTTTGCAGCAGCTGTGAGTCTCCCAAGCACCTTCACTCAAGATTTCTCAGCAAGGTGTATATTAGGAAAGGCCAAATCAGGTGCAAGTGTTTCATAATTGTCAGATACATAAATATATACCTTGTGATGTAGCTTGCAATCTTTATAGAAAAAATAATGCTGTAAGTAAATACACAATGTTAATGACTTATAAGTAATTTTGAAGTAAATAATTACCTTCAAGTTGGCCAAAGATCTTTGTTATCTACCCCAAATTATTAACCTATTCTGAATAAAGGGGTTATGTTTGCTTAGTTCAGGTTCCCAACATATACTATGGTTTTCGCAGAGCAATTTTCTTGTGTAGTTTACAATTATTTTATTTTGTCACAGCCCAACTTCAATAGCAATAAAAATCTCTGTAATAAGTGTGCATGACTTTCTATTGCAATCATCCTACAAAAATAGAATAGACCCCTACCAAATCTGAACCAAAATTTGGCTCGGACACCGGGATTAATGACACCACAAACATATACCAAGAGGGAAATAAAATGTTTATTACTTATGAGGTTCTATGATCGTTGCAGGGTGGGCTTCCCAAGTAGGTCCAAAAATAGCTTGAAAAACCAAGAGAGGAAGACACACGTGGAGTTTTTATGGTGCTTGGGGAATGGAGTTGAGACGAGGTTTCCACAAGCAGGCAGGGCCTTGTGTGGTTTGTATCTCCTCCTGGCTCCAAAAGAGGGAGTATCTGGGCTTTTCCAGCTCGCTCAGATGTGGGGCAGAAAGGTAAGAGAGAAGGGTGACGCTTAAAAGTTGTTAGCCGTCAACTACACAAAGTAAACTCAGACTTATTATTCCACTTTCTACACAATAAATTTTTCATTAAAAAGTCCAGATAGAGAGTTCATCAGGTTCACTCAAATTATCAACAGACATACTAAAATATGTCTAATGTATGATTTGGGTTTGCATTATTTTATTGAAATTTTGCAGCCCTCAATTATATCAGTTGTGAGTGATTTAAAAAAATATATTTTGCAAAGATGCTATTTATTGGTCTTGACCTTCTCTAAACCTTTTCTTGCCCTGCCTCTTCCCCAAGCTGTGTAGGCCAATGAACTAGTCCCACTCACTGGGGCAAGATCACTGAGCACCCACAAAACTGGATTGATATTCATATATTTTGTGTAGTCAAAATTACAGAAAGGTATGGAAATGAGGGGCTTTGCATAAGCTATAAACCACTTTCCCTGCAGTCCTATGCCAATACAAAGTTACTTTTATTTGTTTCCTTTTAGCTCATTTTTGAGGTGATGCAAACTGCTGGACCCTCTTTGGCAATGTATTAATCGTTTCAATAATTTGAAACGTTGCTTCCAATATCTTATAAACAAATCCTTTGCCATTTCTATTATTTTAATATTATACACATATATTGCTTGTCCTGATGGATGAAGTAAAAGGGAAAGGTATGTCTATTTGAGACTGCATGGGTGTTTTCTATTTGAGACTGCATGGGTGTTTTCATGTTTTAGTTTTTTTGTTTTTTTTTTTTTTGGAGACGGAGTCTTGTTCTGTCTCCTGGGCAGGAGTGCAGTGGCGCAATCTTGGCTCACTGCAACCTCTGCCTCCCGGGTTCAAGCAATTCTTTTGCCTCAGCCTCCAAAGTGGCTGGGATTTCAGGTGCATGCCCAGCTAATTTTTTGTGTTTTCAGTAGAGATGGGGTTTCACCATGTTGGCCAAGCTTGTCTTGAACTTCTGATCTCGTGATCCACCTGCCTCAGCCTCCCAAAGTGCTGGGATTACAGGCTTGAGCCATCTCGCCCCGCCTGAGTTTAAAGCTTTTTAGAGATAAGTAGTCCCATTGTTCTTCAACTCTTGCAGCTGATGTCCGTAAGTGATTACAGAAAGAGTTTCAACAAGATATTTAATGATAATAAGTGATAAAATGGAAACAAGACAAAAGTAAAGACTACTTGTGGGGGTTCCTTTAAATTATAGAAAAGCTACACACTTAATTTATGCCCATAATTTGGTTTGGTCTTATATAACATAGTCCATTAAGAATGTATAAAAATGTGATATATGACAGAGAAGAAAAATCAAATAAAAAACAGAAAGCAGATTGAAAATATCTTGTATCAATACTTGATCAGGGTGTACAACGTAATTCCACATTTACTTTGTACCATATTTCAGAAACATAGAGTCAACGTTGTCCACATTCATTACTGTACTGTACTTTGTATACTCATTACTGCACCATACATTCATCCAGTACTGTACTTCATAAACGTGGAGTTCAGTGGGAAGCATCAAAGTAAACACACAGCCTTTATAGCAGACTTATTTTTCTGGCACCTTTACAAAAATGGAATATAACCCTTGTCACCCACAAACCAATACTCATAGAAGAGATCGTGAATTGTATCCCCACCACCCAGATTTTGGTCTCTAATTCAATTAACTTCTAAATGTAAACAGGAGAATAGTTGATTGAATGTAGTAGAACAGAGAAAACCAAGATAAACAGGAACAACTTGTTGCCACAGTGCAAAAATATTGTCATACAGGTCTAAAAGAACAAAGGAGCTAGAGGTTCCCCCTGACCAAGATGTGAAGATTTCTGATTTTGAAAGAAAATCACATTTTGTGAAAAGTCACAGTTCATAATGATACTCAAAAGAAAAATATAATATGAGGTATGCTAGAAAAAAAAGATATAAAAGTTTCCAATTATTTTAACAGATAATTCTGTATTGATCCAACCCAGCTATATGCGGCATGGTATTTATGCTTTAGTACAACCTTTGTTTATACAAATTTAATAAAGTTTATACCATTGTGCTACTTTGTATATGTTTTAAGAGGTATAAAAAGCAGATGAAGATCTTACCAATTACATTTCTAAATTAGATTAAATACACGTACAAGACTTGCTTAAGGGTTTGGGCAGAATTTTTCCTTCTTTGATTGTAAGCTTGTCTTATTGGGTAATTTAAATATTTGAGAAAATCAGATATATTATATTTGTGACTATAGTATGAAATGCTCATAGAAATCTTATTTAGGTCACTATTACTAAATGTTTGCAGAGTATTTAATCAAATAAACTTATTAATTCATTAGACTAGTGAGAGTAATTGATTTCTTATGAATAAAACGTATTTGTAAATTGAAGGCTTAAGGAAAACTAAAGTTTTGATTTTAACTTTAATGAAAGAATATTACTGAAATCACATTAACTGTAGATATATTTCCTACTCTCAAAATCTTCTTCAAAGACTCTAATCCAAAATCGATTGCTAATACCAGACCATTTCACTACTTACATGTAGTTTTATATGATGCCATATCCTTCATTATGCCAGATTACATCTTTCCCTGTAGATTGTCATCTCCTCGAGGACCTTTGCCACAAATCTTAGCACAGTGTCAGGAATATCACAGGTGCCCTCACAGCTCTGAAATTTCATTTGTCAAAGTCACCCAACAAGCCAGATAGGTGTTGCTAAATCCAATGATCAATTTCAGTCTCAACTTACTTGAATTCCCAGTAGTTACCCCAGATGTTCATTTTATCCTTCTTTAAACACTGTCAGGACACCAAAACCTCTTGGTTTTCTTCCCCCTCCCCAGCTTTATTGGGGTTTAACTGATAAATAAAGTTTTGTAAATTTAAGATAAGGTGTACAATATGATGATTGGATATATGCGTATCTTGTGAAATTATTACCACAATCAAGGTAGTTAACACATTCATCACCTCACTTAGTTATAATTTCTTTGCTTTGTGGTAAGAACATTCAAGATAGACTCTCTTAGCTAATTTTCAGTTTACAATACAGTACTGTTAACTGTAGTCACCATGTTTCTCCTGGTTTTCTTCCTAACCCAATGACCAATGCTTCTCATTTCCCAAAGCTGGCTTTCTTCACCTCTCTAAACACTGGAGTTCTCTGGGGTTCACTCCTCTTCATGTCACTGTGAAAATCTTGTCTAAATGGACTGGAATCATGGGTCTACAATCCTCTGAATTCTACTAGTACTAAGCACTGGATGAGTGATCAATCACATTATAAATAGGCAAGAAGTCTTTATCCTGTTTTACATGTCCTCTCATATGGTCTGCGGTTGCCTCTCCAACCTCATCTCTGTTGCTTGTCACTCTTGGCATTTCTGTTCCAGGAACACTGACCCCTTACAATTCATCATTCAAAGCAAACTACTTTCTGCCTCACCGCTTCGCTTTGTTATTTCTTCCGTGGATGAAATAACAGGGATCCATCTTGCTAGATCCCTCTCCCTGTAAGTAGCAAATTTTATTAGTTTCTTTAATGTCATCTTAGTTTTTTATTTAGTGTCCGGATAGATAGAAATATTAACAGATAATAGAAAATCTTGTCCTTTCTCACACATAAAATGTCCTGACATTTATTACATTATTTATTAACTGTGTTTCCTAATTGAAGTATAAGCTCCAAGAAACCAGGGAATTTTTAAGTTTTGTATTATTAGGAGCCTCAGTCTACTTGGCATTTAGTAATTGCTCAAGAAAATATTTGTTAAATAAGCTGAATGTGGTAGAAAAAGAAGGGTAGGGATATTTAAAATTGGACAATTAACTTCTAATACAAATTAATGTTACTTTTTGATTAAATTCTTTTTGGGCTATTGCCTGTAATTTTTCTAGGGGAATAAACAATAGCCAGCCATGGTGGCTCATGCCTGTAATTCCAGCACTTTTGGGGACTGAGGTGGGAGGATCCCATGAGGCTGGGTGTTCGAGCCCAGTCTGGGCAACATAGCAAAACCCCATTACTACAAAAAATTCAAAAATCAGCCAGACATGATGGTGTGTGTCCATAGTCCCAGCTACTCAGGAGGCTGAGATGGAAGGATGACTTGAGCCTGGGAGTGTAAGGGTGTAGTGAGCTATGATTGTGCCACTATAATCTGGCCTGGGGGACAGAGAGAGACCTTGTCTAAAAAAAAGTAATATAAATTGATATTATTAAATTAATTAATAAATAATAAAATAAAAAGCTCACATTTCACCAAGATAAAAAATCTCAAAAAAGAAATAAACAATAAACAAACAAATAACAAAGAAACAAAGAGTATGCAATTTGGACATCAACTTAGAGTCCTAGAATTTCTTTTTAATTATTATGTAGCAAATATTCTAGCTATCTATTGATTGCATGGCATGTGCCAAATGCAGTTCTATATAAATTGTCCTTCTTTAATCCTCACAAAACCTATATGATGTACATATTTTTATCCTCATTTTGTTGACGAGAATAGAAACTTGAAATAGACCCCATAGCTACTGGGTGAAAAAGCCTGGTTTTGATATTGAGCCTTCTTGCTACTGTGCCCCGGTTCTTTGAACTATAACCCAGTATTTCAGAGAAGTACTAGGTTTTCAAAAATTACTTTCATTTAGGGAGAGTCATGTAAAGTTCAAATTAAGCATTGTCTAATAGAAAGAAAATATGAGCTATGTATGTAATTTTAAGTTTTCAAGCAGACATAGATAAAAATATTAATTTTAATAATGAATGTTATTTAATAAAATATACACAAAATATTTCAGCAGGTAATCAATATAAAATTATTAATAACACATTTGCATTGCTTTTTTCATGTTAACTTTTTGAAATCTAGTTTGTATTGCATATTTACAGCATATCCCAATTTGATTAGCCACATTTCAATGCCTGTAAATGGCTAGTGGTTATGTGTCGGATAATGCAAATCTCTTCATGTAATTCAGTACATTCAATGTCCTGGTTTCATTTTTTTCTGTATTACCTGCAGTGCTATGAATAGATCTGCTTTTAATATATTTATTGTTAGAATCTAGGCACCTCAGGATACAATATTAGCTAAAAAGAAAAATCAAAAGCTCACATTTCACGAGGTTAAAAACTCTAGCTCCTCCCAGTTTCCAGAGTGAAGATTTAGGACCAAATACCCTAATTTGAAAGATATTTATCAGCTGTTTAATCTATTGCCTATGTGGTAGATGAGCTGTTACTTATTAGACTGCAGCCTTTTTGTCCTTGCAGTGCCTATTGTAGGAATATAATACTCAGTTTTGAGTAATTTCTAATATTCTACTTCACCTATCATAGTATGAATATGATTTATCATATTATATTTCCCTTTACCTATCATGGAAGAAGAATTGTGTTTCAGTTATCAGATCTGATTTACCAAGGTATGAAGGCTAGTCCACCCCTGCAACCCAACTAGAAAAAGAGATGGTAGACACAATGGTCATACTGATTGTACGCAAGATCCACCATGAAAGACAATCAGTGGGCAAAGGTTTGAGAAACAGGATATTGACACAATCCCAAAGTACCCACCCCCTGAA
This sequence comes from Symphalangus syndactylus, assembly GCF_028878055.3. Lineage (NCBI taxonomy): Eukaryota > Metazoa > Chordata > Mammalia > Primates > Hylobatidae > Symphalangus > Symphalangus syndactylus. The sequence continues at coordinate 68,532,286 of NC_072446.2, forward strand.
GATATTTACTCATTACAAGGGGAAAAATAATAATGTTAGAGTAAAATGAGTAAGTAATTAGGACTCACATCATCAGTAATGAGACATCTCAGCCTCATGCATGAGCTCACCTAATCATAAGAACACATCAGACAAAAACTAATTGAGGATAATTCTACAAAATACCTGATAAGTGCTCTTGAAAAGTCCCAAGGTCATGAAAGACAAGGAAAAACCAAGCAATTGTCACAGATGGAAAAGGCTAAGAAGACAGAGATGAAATGCAACGTGGGATCCTGGATTGGATCCCAGGCCAGGAAAACAACATTAGAGAAATAATTAGCAAAATTTTAACAAAATCTGTTATTTATTTATTAGTATTTCACCAATGTTCATTTCTTAATTAATTTCTTAGTTGTACTGTGATTAATGCAAAATGTTAAAATTAGAAGAAGCTGGGGGATCAAGGTATATGTAAACTCTCTGCACTATTTTATAACTTTTCTGTAAATATAAAACTATCTCAAAATTAAAAGGCTTTTCTCTTGCCAAAGGCAAAGATTTGAACAATTCTTTGCTAAGTGTTCTTTCCATTTGCCATTCTACTCTTTGTCAGTACCTATTTATCATTGGAATAACTTATTCAAAGGAGTTAAGTAAGCATAGCTAATTATATGATATTGTGCAGGGAAAATAACCTCTTCACTTAATTTTTCACTTTTTAAATAGCTGTTTATGTTGTTTAACCTCAACCCAAAAGAGTCTTAAGAAGGTGATACGTCTTTCTATTCCCAAATATTTGTACATTCATACAACTCCTACCCAACTACATTACCTTTGTTAGGCTCTTATTTATTACGATACACGGTATGTTAAAAAATATCTTGTCATGGTATTTTATTAACTTTTCCTGAGCTTTTTTGGAAGAATGACTCTTCTAAATAGGTAATAAAATGTTACACAAGTAGTTTTGAAGAAAGAGTAACTCTCACAACTTATTTAAAAAGTGTGAATGCTATTCAATGGAGGAAGAATGAAAGTAAGCTCTGTTACCGTTACAGGCAGTGCTTAGAAAGTTTACTCTATGCTTCTTTCTTACCTTATATATACAGGCAAAGGAGCCTCCAATTTAAAAGAAAAAAATGATGTTTTTCACACAAATGTGTTCTCTCTCTGGAGGCATTTCAGTGCCCTTAAATCAGGCTGATTTCATGTACTTCTTAACAATATTAATGTCATTCACTGAAAAAAATGGGTGTGAAACACTGAAGCCCACTTGAAGTACGGGCAATGTGTGCTTATTCTCTAACATCAAGGACATTTAAGGATGAAATTACATCCTACGGATGATTGCCTTTCTGAGGCACCAGCAATGCTTGCATCAGGCTGTATAGTGTGTGCAATGGGGAATATAAACGGGCCCCACCTTGGGGTTGCTTACCATCCAAAAGGGATTCCCAGAGCATCTTGGAAATCCTGTGTAATCTGACTGCAGGCTTAGTAGGCCCACCTCAATTTGCACTCCAACCACAAAGTACCTGGTCTAAAACGGAGTATCAACAACTTGAACTTAGAGATTGAACTTGAGTGAAGACCAGGTTTAAATGATTCTTTGTTCTATTTATTTTTTCCCCACATAAATGTAAATGAGCTCTTTATAGAAGTCATAGTAAATGCACCATTTTAGGGTTTATAGAGAATGTTTATTTAAAGTACTTAAAACAACCCAGTCTGTGGGCTTGGCCTTACCTTGCAAAATAAACAACTGCCCATTTGATAACCATTAGTGCATATACAGACTTAAAGTGCAAGGACTTAACATAAAGCAGATTCAAGCATAGCTTTCTAATTATAGAGTCAGAATGATGCAGTGGGTGGGCAGCAGTGGCTAATTATTAAGACTGTCTTGCTTGGAAAGCATAATGTGATGTTTCTAAACCATTGATTATTTTTCCCCACTTAATTATTAGGATTGTACTGATGCTCCTTCCTTGTTGTTGCTTGGAAAACATAAATGTGATGTTTCTAAGCCATTGATTATTTTTTCCCCTTTTGGAGAAGTTAATTCTAAGGAGATAAGAGACAGAGAGTTTATTTGGCTTCATATTTCATGCTGAAAGCCACTGATGTTTCCCCTTGCTTTAAGTCTATAGCTAAATATGCAGACTGTAATGAAATATTGAGAAATTTGATGTTTCTCTGAATCCAGAGCCCTAATCAGGACTATGTGAGTTCAGTCTTCCTCTCCTCGAATATATTATTTATTTCTGGCATTATTTCTCACTCAACTATCTTTTCAAAATAATTTTCTCAGCCTCTACTGTTTCTGTAGAGAACAGAGAAGTAGTAAAGTATTGTGAAAAGAGCATGGACATTGGAGTTTGGTAGGTTCTTTATGTGACATATTAAAAATAAAAACTACTTGAAATCCTAGTATCTTCATCTGTCAAATAGATGGGTAATAATACTGACAATATTGTTCTAAGAATTAAATAATAAAGCATGCACAATGCACTTAAGACAGTGGTAGGTATATATAAAGCATTCAAAAATGGTAGTCATAACTGTTACAGAAGTATTAAATTATGAAATATGCTGAGCTAGCACAAACTTATTGTGTGTGTGTGGATGTATACATGTTTACATTTGCTATGTGTAATCATACTATGTGTTAAAGATAGTTGATCATAGACTATTGATTGATAGGGTACTCTAGTAACTCCAATTTTCCTTCAGTTCTCAGTATTCTGGAAAAACACTTGAAGATTGTAGGACATGTGGTAACAATTTTATATACAAAACTATGGGAGATAAATTGTCTATCAGTTGTTAAAAATTAATGTAAAACTATGGTATTTTAAAAAGTATACTGTTACTATAATAACAGAAAGGAAATCAACAGATTAGGAAGTAGAGATGCACACGTAGGCAGATAAATAGATTTTATATATAATTATTGTGGCATTTTAAAACAGTGGGAGAAAACAGATTATTACACAATATTGGGACAACTGGTTAGTAGGTTGAATAAAAAACAAAACTAGATCTTTATTAATTTTACTAAAAAAATTAAATATAAAAAGTTTTTAAAATGTAATGAAAATATGAAAGGAAAAGATGACTGAATATTTGTCATCATTTTGTGGAAAAGAATAACCTTCTAACAATGTTGTTAAACTGAAGGTCATAATGAAACATATTGATAAATTTGAGGCTTAAAAACTAGAAATCTCATGTAGCAATAAACAATCATAGATATCATAAACAAGTGAAAAGACAGATAACAAACTGAAAATCATAGTTGATATTTATGCACCAGGCAATGAGTTAATATTTATCATATAAAGACTGTCTTTATATATCATGAATAAAAAGAGGGACACTCAGGAAAAAAATTAAGCAAAATATGTAAAACTTAAATTCATGAAAGAAGATAAATAAAAAGGCTAGTAAGCATTAAAATATGTAAATCTAATAGATAACTAAAAATACAAGTTATAAGCAACATTGAAATGTCAACTTGACTAGAATAACAGAGCAAGAAAAAGTGAATATTGGTGATGATGTCATAAAATGGTCTCCAATGATGGAGAAAATGTCAATCAATATAATTTCTGAGGACAAAGTTGTTAATCACTGTATACTTTAAAAGTGCAACATGGTCTTTAATTGGAAATCTTTAAAGAATTTACTCTAAGAGAAACATGTTGCAATTGTAAAAAGATTTTTGTATCAGAATTTGCACTATCTTTCTTTACAATATTGAATAATTGATAATTACCTAAGTAGTAACCATTGGGAATTGAAGACATATGGCACCTAACTTTGGTTATTAAACATAATGATATAGATTTATATTGAATGACAAGAAAGTCAGGACAAGATTTCCACATGATAAAGCAGGTTTTTTGCAAAGTTCCACAGTGAGATCTTCCTTATGTAAAATTGCATAACCTATAAGGTAAGAAAAAAAAAAGCTAACGTTTTTAGATATTGATCTTATAACAGATACTGTGCTAAGTACTTCTGATTCTTTATCTCATTTAATTCCATTATAATTCTGTAAGGTAGGTGTTGCGGGAAGTCAGGAACCCCAAATGGAGGGACCGGCTGAAGCCATGGCAGAAGAACGTGGGTTGTGAAGATTTCATGGACATTTATCAGTTCTCTAAATTAATACTTTTATAATTTCTTATGCCTGTCTTTAATGCAATCTCTGAACATAAATTGTGAAGATTTCATGGACACTTATCACTTCCCCAATCAATACCCTTGTGATGTCCTATGCCTGTCTTCACTTTAATCTCTTAATCCTGTCATCTTTGTAAGCTGAGGAGGATGTATGTCGCCTCAGGACCCTGTGATGATTGTGTTAACTGCACAAATTGTAGAGCATGTGTGTTTGAACAATATGAAATCTGGGCACCTTGAAAAAAGAGCAGGATAACAGCAATGTTCAGGGAACAAGAGAGATAACCTTAAACTCTGACTGCCAGTGAGCCGGGTGGAACAGAGCCATATTTCGCTTCTTTCAAAAGCAAGTGGGAGAAATATTGCTGAATTCTTTTTCTCAGCAAGGAACATCCCTGAGAAAAAGAGTGTGTCCCTGAGGGTGGGCCTCTGAAATGGCCACTTCGGGGGGCGGCCATCTTTTATAGTCGAAGCTGTAGGGATGAAATAAGCTCCAGTCTCCTGTAGCGCTCCCAGGCTTATTAGGAAGAGGAAATTCCTGCCTAATAAATTTTGGTCCAACTGGTTGTCTGCTCTCAAACCCTGTCTCCTGATAAGATGTTGTCAATGACAATGTGTGCCCTAAACTTCATTAGCAATTTTAATTTCGCCCTGGTCCTGTGGTCCTGTGATCTCGCCCTGCTTCCATTTGCCTTGTGATATCTTATTACCTTGTGAAGCATGTGATCTCTGTGACCCACACCCTATTTGTACACTCCCTCCCCTTTTGAAAATCACTAATAAAAACTTTCTGGTTTTACGGCTCAGGGGGCATCACGGAACCTGCCGACATGTGATGTCTCCCCCGGACACCCAGCTTTACAATTTCTCTCTTTCGTACTCTGTCCCTTTATTTCCCAGACTCGCCGACACTTAAGCAAAATAGAAAAGAACCTACGTGAAATATCGGGGGTGAATGTTGCCTGATTATCAGGCTGAATTTCCCTCTATAGGTAGGTACTGCACTTTTTCTATTTTAAAGATAAGAAATCTGAGGCTTAGAGGATTTGTTTATTTTCTTCTTTTATACTTCAGAGCCTATGGGGTGTGTGTATGTGTGTGTGTGTGTGTGTGTGTGTTATCTGTCAGTCTGTTTAACTAAATATTTTCTAACAGTGGTTTAAGGTACTTGTTTTTCAAATAAACTTTCTTATTTGCTTTACTACATTTTAAAAAATAACTAGAAGTCCTAGCAAGATGAATCAGGCAAAAGAAAACAATAAAAAGTATCCAAACAGGAGGAGGAGAAGTCAAATTATCTTTCTTCACAGATGATATGATCCTATACTTAAGGACTCCACAAAAAAAAAAAAGAAAAAACAAAGACTCCACCAAAAGGCTCTGGAAACTGAGAAAGACTTCAATAAAGTTTCAGGATACAAAATCAACGTAAAAAAGTCAGTGGCATTTTAATGCATGAATAATGTTCAAGTTGAAAGCCAAATCAAGAACACAAACCCATTTACAATAGCCACACACACACACACACACACACAAATCCTAGGAATACATCTAACCAAGGAGGTAAAAGATCTCTACAAGGAGAACTACAAAACACCACTTAATGAAATCAATAGATGATACAAACAAATGGAAAAACATTCCATGCTCAGGGTTTAGAAGAATAAAAATTATTAATGTGGCCATAAGGCCGAAAGCAATCTGCAATTTCAATGCTATTTGTATCAAACTAACAAAGTCATTTTTGACAGAACCAGGAAAAAACTATTCTAAAATATGAGTCAAAAAAGAGCACGGATAGCCAAAGCAATCGTAAGCAAAAAGAGCAAAGCTGAAGGGATCACATTTAACCAACTTAAAACTCTACTATAATGCTACGGGAACCAAAATAGCATAGTACTGTTAAAAAACATACACACAGACCAATGGATCAGAACAGAGAACTCAGAAATAAAGCTGCACACTGACCGTCATCTGATCTTTGACAAAGTGGACAAAAAAAAAAATGGGGAAAGGACTGCCAATTTAATAAGTGATACTGGAATAGCTGACTAGCCATATGCAGAAGAATAAAATTGTACTCCTACTTTTCACCATATTCAAAAATTAACTCGAGGGATTAAAGATTCAAATGTAAATCCTCAAATAAAAGAATCCTAGAAGAAAACCTAGGAAACATAATTCTGGACATCAGCCTTGGGAAAGAATTTATGACTAAGTCCTCAAACTCAATTGCAACAAAAACAAATATTGACAGGTGGGTCCTAATTAAGCTAAAGAGTTTCTGCACAGCAGAAGAAACTATCAACAGAGAAAACAGACAACCTTCAGAATGGGAGAAAATATTTTAAAACTATGCATCTGACAAAGGTCTAATATCCAGAATCTATAAGGAACTAAAACAATTCAACAAGCAAAAAAAAATTACCCCATTAAAAAATGAGAAAAAGGCATGAACAGATAACTTTCAAAAGAATATATATAAGTAGACAGGAAACATATTTAAAAATGTTCCACATCGCTAAACATCAGAGAAATGCAAATGAAAACCATGATGAGATACTATCTCACACCAGTTAGATGGCTATTATTAGTCAAAAAAATAACAAATGCTGGTGAGGTTTCAGAGAAGGAGAACACTTTTACACTGTTGGTGAGAATGTAAATTAGTTCAGCCACTGTGGAAAGCAGTTTGGAGATTCTCTAAAGAACGTGACCTATCATTCAACCCAGAAATTCCATTATTGGGCATATATCCACAAGAAAATAAATTGTTCAGCCAAAAAGACACATGCACTTATATATTCATTCACAATAGCAAAGACTTGAAATCAACCTAGATGCCCATCAAATGGTGGATTGGTTAATGAAAATGTGGTACATATACACCATGGAATACTAGACAGTCATAAAGAAAAATGAAATCATGTACTTTGCAGCAACATGGTTGCAGCTGGAGGTCATTATCCTAACTGAATTCATGCAGGAATAGAAAAGCAAATACTGCATGTTCTCACTTATAGGCAGGAATTAAACATTGGGTCCTCCTGGAAAAAAAAGGTGGTAATGATAGATACTGGGGACAACTGGAGGGAAGAAAGACGAAGGGGAGAAAGGGTTAAAAAAGTAACTATTGGGTACTATGCTCACTATCTGTGTGACAAGATTGTTTGCACTCCAAACCTCAGCATCACACCACATACCCATGTAACAAACCTGCACATGGCACCCCCTAAATCTAAAATAAAAGGTAAAGTTATTTTAAAAATAAAAATATAAATTAAAAAACACAAAAAATTACTATCCTTTTACCAAACAAAACTAGTTGTTTTTACGAAAATCAAAATAAAAAGAAGGATGTTTAGTGATTTTATTTTTTCTGAATGGGATGTAGACATAAAAATTCCATATGGAATTTTCCGAACTCTTTTTCAGGATATTATTAAAAGGTTATTGTGTTAGTCCATTCTCACGCTGCTATAAGGAACTACTTGAAACTGGGTAATTTATAAAGAAAAGAGGTGTAATTGACTTACAGTACCTCAGGCTGGATAGGAAGCCGGCTGGGGAGGCCTCAGGAAAGTTACAATTCAGGCAGAAAGCAAAGAGGAAGGAGGCACGTCTTCCTCCTGGACAGAGCAGGAGGGAGACAGTGAAGGGGTAGGTGCTACACACTTTTCAACAACCAGACCTCATGAGAACTCATGATCATGGGAGCAGCAAGGGAGAATTCCACCTCCATAGTCCAATCACCTCTCACTATGCCCCTCCTCCAACATTGGGGATTACAATTCTACACGAGATTTGAGCAGGAATATAAATCCAAACCATATCAGTTATTTTAAGTTGATTCTCCAAGGATGGGCTCTATTTTTTTTTCGAGATACATAGGTCTCATTTATTTTATTTGGGTATTAAAAAGTGAAATTCCTAAAGGTATGTATGAGTTATCTGCTTCCTGCACTTTGAGCTTCTGTCACCTTAACAAGTGGGGTTGCAGATATATACAGCTATAATTCCAGATGCCATTTTCTTATTCTTCTCAACAAACTTCACTAAATAATAATAATAATATCAAGCTAAAATCCTGATGATATTCTAAGACACGAATGACATCGAAATTTTAAAAGAAGTCATTATTCTAATCATTTGATTAACATAGGATTAACTTATCATTTCTTGGGATCACTTGTTTATAGCCCTTTGATCACTACAAATAGGCTTCTTTGGGAAATTAATATTCTGCATTTTGTACACATGATCAGAAATCATCATATATGCTGAGGGACAAATTTGTTCTAGTTAATAGTCCTCTCACGGCAACAGCATGATTCAGGAGCAAAGCAATTCTACTGGATATTGAAAATGTTTAATGGAATCTCCAATTTCTCCATGCAGACAGAGAATTTTGTTTTCTAAATGCTTTAGTTCATCACTTTTCCCTAAGCATTCATCATCTGGGTACAATATCAATCAGAAGAGAAGCAGAAGAATCATTTGTACTGCATAACCACAAAAGCCAAGGACAGTATGTTCTCTCTAAACACAGACTTACCTCAATAAGGGTTGCTCAGGTAATGACTTTTCATAGCTCTTTAAAAATTGTATTTCAACATCATGGTTTCAGGCAAAATCACACTTACTCACTTGACACAATGGTCAGAGGACACCATATGGAGTAAGTTAGAATAGAATGCCATGTTTGTATGAGGGCTAAGGGATTTGCCTTGCATACTTACAACTGGAGGAAGCAGTGGAAAGGTATCATCTTCCACAACTTTTCCGGCTGTTGTGTGGATGTCCTATTTACATGTGTTTGAGCCCTTTAATGTTTAGCAATTGATTTGACTGAAGATGTTCTTCTGTGCTTTAACTTCATTTTAAATTTCAGTTTGAATGTAAGAAAATTATGAGCCTCATAAAAGTTCAAATATTAGTGAAAAAATAGTGCAGAAGGAATAGACCTTCCAAAAAAATACGACTCCCTGAAACCTATCCTTCAACAACCACCACCTGCTTCATTGTACCATATTAAGTACAATAAATTTTACTTCATTATATTTTATGCACACACTATTTGTGCACTTTCAAATTACTGTTTATTACCTATGTAAATTTGTTATTATTGGTTATTTGATACATTTTCATCTGTTATAAATTTATTCATATTTTGGGGTTGAAATAGATGCATAATTTTTCCATAAAAATAATAAAAATATATTGATTTCACTTAACATGTTTTACTTAGACTCTGGGTCTTCAGAAAAAGATAAGTCATTAAGTATGTGATTAGTAAACCAAATACAAAAAAGGTAGAGTAAGGAAAGACTATATGAAATAGCCCGTTTCCTTCAGGTGCACCCACGTTTGCCTTAGGGCCTTAGCATTTCTCATTCTGTTGGTTGTAAAAGAAAAAATATAATATGTTTGAGTTACGGCAAACCCAGTGTTTAATGTTTATGAAGTGCCTGCCTTCTGGAAGCACATTATTGGAGTCCCTGGCAAGCACAAGCATCTGATGTTAAACATAGCATAGAGGTGATGAAGATTAAATTTGTGCAGAAGCTGACAATTCCGTTGATAGGTTCCCAAGTCTCACAGCCGAGGTATAGGTCTAAAATTAAAGTTGTCGTAGGTGATATTATTACTAAGTTGTTCTGAAAGGCATCACTTACTCCATATAATTGAAACAGAGTGTCTCCCTACAAAAATTAACATGCCATAAATCATATGGGTTTTGGAAAAAGACTTGCTTTCAACAGGGTTTTATTTAATGAAAATTAACACAATAAAATGTCTTCATTGCAAGAATCATGCTGCAATGGAACCCACTCAAAACACATGGCTTTCATTTTTTTCTTGAAAGACTAAAACATCTTGCCAAAACAAGATAGGCAAAAAGAAAAAAATGATTATTTAACATTCTATGATTTGTAATGGACGGAGCAATAGAGAATAACAGTGATGAATACCAGAATTGATCTCATGTCACCAACTTAGAACTTTACTTTTGGTAGCACATTACAGTGACGTGGTAAAAGTAGCCAAAGTTTTACAGCAAAAATGAAGAGTGGGAAAAAAATTCAATGTTGTTCCTTAAAAATTATGAATTGAGAAGGCTTTTAAAATGTTAGTTCAGCTGAGACTTTCTGATGAGTAGGAAGGTGTGAATAATTTGCTTTGAAAAGTAGTCATTTAAAATTGCTGGCCATTTGACAGCTAACCAGAGCAGGTAATATGTAGCATATTTTTTGAGAGAATCACTTAAGGCTCAAAGATCCTTCCAAAATAACACCTTGGCTCAATGAATCTCCCAACGGAGAATGACCACTTGTGTACATTTATATTAAGCACATTTAGTCTGAAACCAAGTTAAATGAGACATTTGCAAGATCTTCAGAAAATTAATTTATACTGAATTTGGCATGACAACAAGAGAGGGAATATTCTCATAGATTTCTGGCCTGCTAACATATAAGACATGATGTTTCTGTAAATGTAAAAGTGCATAAGTATAGTTTATAAGAGTATAGTTGGGAGGAAAAAAATTAAATGCCTCTATTAAAAAAGGAAAACATCTAAGATAATGTTAGCTATTCAATGTGAGCATCTTAAACTTTGATATTTATTGGGTTTTTTTTTTTTTTTTTTTTTTTTGGTCTAAGGGTGGTTGGAGTTTTGCCCTTGTCACTCAGGCTGGAGTGCAATGGCGCGATCTCGGCTCACTGCAACTGCCACCTCCCCGGTTCAAGCGATTTTCCTGCCTCAGCCTCCAGAGTAGCTGGAATTACAGGCTCTGGCCACCACACCTGGCTAAATTTTTGTATATTTAGTAGAGATGGGGTTTCACCATGATGGCCAGGCTGGTCTCGAACACCTGACCTTAGGCGATCCATCTGCCTTGGCCTCCCAAAGTGGAAATTACAGGCATGAGCCACCACGCCTGGCCTATTTATTGTTATTGAGAGACAATTTTCTTTTATAATATGGGCAAAGGAGAGAAAAGTGTTCAGCTAAAAATGCATATATTTCTTAACTATGATTTTGCATATGACTAAAACCATAATTAAAAAAATAGCTAACCAAACTGATCTGATATTTATAAATTACACATAATAAATGATAAGCAGGTGCCAGGTCACACACAACAGATTCACTTACCAATCTTCTCCAGTAACTTCTCACACTTGTCTTCTAGAATCCCACATGGATGCTGGCCACTTGTTCATGATAGTGCAGAGGTGGCAAACACCTTCTGCCACCCTCACTCCCAATAACATTCTCATGTCTATTAATAGGGAAATCCAGGTGGGGAAAATTTTACTAGACTAGAGCAGCCTCCATGGGTCAAGAGAAGGGGGCAAGACTCCACCTTCTTTGAAATAGAGTTCAGTATGCCTAGGGTGCACAGTTTAATTGTTCTTGGATGAAAGATAGAATATCTATTGTTGAGATGGGATTATTACTGAAAACTATTAGATCTGCCTATACCTATGCCTATTTCAAACTTATGATTTGGATTATTTTTGAGTTCTTGTAGCTGTGAGCACTAAATTCTTGGGGTAGAGTGTTTGACTGACAGTTTTGATCCCAGTATTGAAGTCTTCTTGTTTAGCATTAGAGTGGCAATGGGGAGGGTTGCACTTGAAGCTTTAAGGAGTGGGATAGCTGGGAGAGTCTCTCATACTCTGTTTTCTAAGTGTGCACTTCTGTGTCCTACAGCTTGCAGACTCAGCTCCAAAGGCAAAAGTGACTGTAAAATCTGTTGTCCAAAAGTAGTAATCAGATTCATAGCCATGCCTATAATTAAAATGTGGCCTCATTTTTCAAGTTGAATGATTGAGTCTTGTTTCTGAGATAATTTTTACTGTATTCTATATGTATGTGTTTGATATTGCAAAGTCAACGACCCCCCAAGACTTAGTGGCTTAAGCATTAAGCATTTTGATATCTCAAGAGTCTCTGTCATCTAGCTGGTTCCAGGTGAGCTGTGTCAGCTACAGTGTTGGTTTGTCTAGGCATTTCTCAGAGAGAATGGCTCATCTCTGCTCCATGACACACCTCAGTCTCCAATAGTTTACCTGGCCTTATTCCCAGTGTGACTTGGCTGGGTTCTGAGAGAGAATTGAGGACATGCAAGTCTTTATGCTACATTCTGTTGGTCAAACCAAGTCCTAACCTGATATACATTCAAGAGGTAAGGAAATAAATGTCACCTCTTGATAACAATGACTTTATAGTCATATTATAGGGAGAAATATATCAGGAAAAAAATAATAATTTTTGCAATTCATCTACCTAATCTCTGTTTTGGCAACTGGAACCCCATTTTATTTACTAGTAACTGATTTTTGCCTTGATAATTATTCCCAAAACCATAGGTTGAAAAAAATTAAGAAATATTATTATAAAATTTTGTAACTTGGAAGCAAAGATAAGATTTTAAAAGGAGAGAGAGAGAAGAGAAGAGAGAAAGAGAAATTATTCATATTAAAGGTAAGGGAAGGAGTGGAGTAAGGTTGTTGTGTTCTTGGCTGAATTCTTGTGTCAGTTTGATCCTTGAAAGAGCCCTGGAGGATGAACTGAACCACACCACTGGTCTCATCTTGAAGGAAAGGGGCTAACCTTGTTGACCCATCTCCCATCCTCTACACAAACCTCTGCCAGTCAATTATTAATGTGTGCTGACTTGTGGGAGGCATCCTGTCAGTGAAAGGGCTTCCATTTAACCCAGGACAATTCTTCAGACAGCAGGGGACCTAGAACCAGGAGGAGCCAACATGCACGGCAGATGGAGTGTAGGTGCACCAGAAGTGAAAAAGATCTGGCCAGGGCATAAAACAGTGTCGATACACACATGAAACAATGGCATATTATTTATGGCTTTACATGTGTAGTAAAATTGCCATTTGTATGAAAATAGAAAACCACTCATTTCAAAATAAGTTTCCTCCACATAGGGAGACAAGAAGGAAAGAAAAGTGATTCAAATGCTCTATTTGTATTATTCAATTTCTTTTAAAAATGATCTGAAGTAATAAAGCAACATGTTAACATTACATGGGTATAGGTACATGTATATTTGAAACCTTTAAAGCTTAAAATCATGTATAAAGACAAAAACGAGTAGTAAAGTGTGTAGATTTTGAAATAAAAATGATATTTCTAATAATATTTTGACTTAATTTTGGAGGAATCATTTAGAAACTACCTGTAAAAATATCAATGGTGAAAAATTTATCTTTTCTAAATTAAAGATAAAATAGGAAAGTATTGTTCTATTTGGTTTTTTATTCTACTAATTCCAATCATCAAGAACTATACTTTCAATTATACAAAGTAGTTATATAATTCAATTCGTATAATGTCTTTATCTCTAGATATTTTTATCTATCCTCATTAACATTTCGTGTGAAGATATGTGTGAGGGAGAAGGAAAAGGAGGAAAAGAGGATGAGTGAGAGGTTGAGATTTCTGGAAAATATTTATTTTCATTTCAAAATATTAATTTTGAAATGAAATATATCTAGATGGCGGGATTGGATTATTCATTTCTTCTTTATAAGTTTATTAATTGCTTCCATTTTTTATAATGACCATTGCCTCATTTTTACAGAAACAATAGAGTCATTCTTAAAAATAATGAAAAATGTGTACCCTCCCTGGTAATAAAGCCATTACAAATTTAACAACTACCTGATATTATTTTACACTTTACATATTTGCTACTTGCCAAAATTAAATGAAGAACTATCTGAAATTGGCAAGGTTTTAAAAACCTGGTACAATGATATATTGCAAGTAGCGGCATAAATCATTATAATTTTATAATAAAAATAAAACCTGGCAAAATTTCTGGAATAGCAAACAGATATTTATATCCTCGTATCCATAAACTCATTTCCTAGAATTTATTCCATGGGAAATTACAGTAAATCAAAAATCTTCTCCATGAATGATAGTTGTTATAACAAAGCATTTGAAACAACTTTCTTTGGTTAATAAAATTATGGATTACAAACTTAATGGAGCACTTTGCTATGATTAAAACAGGAAACCTGTGAATAAGTAAAGAAATGATAGTTCCTGGGCACTTAATTTGTACCTAAAGAGCTCAGGTGACTTTGTAAACCCTCTTATCTCCCAAAATTCGTGGGTTCTACAGCATTAAAATACCATTATGGGGGAATTAGTTCTAACTTGTCCATAGTCCCCTGGCATGCTAGTAAATGGCAGTATTAAGATTCAAGTCACATTCTAACTCCAAATTATAAACTCTTTCCACTAAAGAGTTTTTCTTACCCACAGAATTCATTTTACAAATAAATTTTTAAGTGGAATTATCTTAGTTCCAAATCAAATAGATAACAATGGCTGCCTCCACTCCACTCCATCCACTGGCTTCAACAGAATCTTAGAGTACCACAGACACTATTTTAAAAATCACTACACTACAATCTTATTACATCTGAACAACGTTAAAAGGGGTTTGCTTTAATGTGAAGTTTAAAATGATAGTAAAATAAAATACTGGCAGCTGCAATTCTTTCAACTGAGTAGAAATACATATAAAGACACATAGGCACGTATATCAAAACATATGTGTGTTTAAATAAGAATGGAAGCTATTTCCTGGTGGTATATTAAGCTAAGCCATGGGATTCTAGGCTGACATCTTTCGTTATGTTTGTTATTCATTATCACTGATGAAGTGGTCCTCAGAACTTCATCAAACCTGCATAGATCCACTTACGTTTGTCCCAATTCAGACTTAGTTATTCATAAAATATCAGCAAAGATGTTCACTGTTTATGAATGTGGGTGTTACAGCAGTGTGGGAGATATGAGAAGACTCATACATAAAATGTTTGAGATCAAAATATCTTCCTCAACATACTGTTTGGGACAGGCAGTGTGAGTTACTAACAATTTCTCCCTCCTCCTACCTTCTCGCCCATGAGAAAACTTCTACTTCTGTCATCCCTTCCCTTTATTCTACCCGAGTAAAAACTAAAGGTAGTAGACACTTGCTTTCCCAGCCTCCTTTGCGGATACTGTGTGGACATGTGATCACTCTTGGCCAATGAGACATGAGAGGAGAAATCTGGTGGCTCAAGAAAAAGTGTTCTCTCTGTCAAGATGAGATGTGTGAAGAGCACTCTTATCTCCCTTTCTGCATGTGGAAGTTCTTTCTGTGTGGAGTGAGGCTTAAAGTTACGGCAGCCATCTTGAAAACTGGGGAAAAGGCCAAGAGTTACAGGAAGCTGTCAAGTATCTTCCTACAGAGTTTTCTGTGTGCAATAAAAATAACCTTCTATTGTGAAGCTCCTTTGTATTATGGTATTCTGTTATTTGCTGCCAAAAGTATCCTAATGAAAATTGGTGAAATCTATCAGACGCCTGAAATTCTCAACTAGAATGTATCAATTAGAAAGTATCCAGGGCACCTTCTTTTTTTGCTAATATAAATATAATTTAGCTACTCCCAATGTGGGCTTTTTATGGTCATAAAAAATTTCTGGTAATTTCCTTCTTTTTATAGTGCTTATCTCATAAGTCATGAATTTTATCTGAAGTGTGATTGTTTCCGATTATTGTGCCTTCCTCCTGATTTTCACAAGTGAAGCTGCTGATTTCAGACTTCCTGAAAAACATGCTGGCAGTTTTCCAAAGAGCGTGGCTATTAGGTCCCCAAAAGATGAAAAATTAATTCTTTCCTTTCCCTTTGCGTTCCCTCTCAGTTGTTTCTGCGCTAAGGCCGGTGTTTTGAAGCATACCTCAACTACTGCTGTTGTAAGTCTCCGCATGCTCCACCACAAGGATCAAATAAAATATGTGGCAAAGTGCTTTAAATGTAAGAAGACATTCTCCAAGGTGGGGGAGCTGATATTATTACTCTTGTTATGTCTAAACAACATTGCCCCCATGTTAACAATGAAAAACTATGAATGGGCAAATGATGGTAAAGTCTGCCTAAATTATTTTCATAAATGGAACTAAATTTGTCCCTAAAATTGAGATAGCTTTGGTTATGACTGTAGCCCTGGGTAACATGGTCATAATAAACCCCAAATTTTTGTTTTTGGTTAACGAACACTTATACAACAGTGGTTTAACCGTAGCTATATTTCAGGCACTGTTTAACATACTAAAAAGTAATAACTCTTTTAATTCTTATTATAGCTTTTGAGGGAGGAACTTTTATCATTCTCATTTTTATGATAAGGAAACTGAGGCATAAATGGTTTAAGTAACTTGCCAAAGCCACACAGCTGGTAAGTGGCAGAATTGGAATGAATATAATTTTACTTCACATATAAAAATAAATGTATGAAGTTATTTACTAAATGTAAGAAAGTGTGAATAGGTTCACCACGTTTCATTTTGCTTTTAAAGGCAAGTCTGAAAGGAAGAAAAAAAGGATAAAAAGTCTAGTTGAAATTGTTTTATTTACCTTTTTATTTTATTTTCTTTATTTGTATTTTTATTTCATTTTAAGGGGTATAATAAGCATATTTTTCTGGAAATAACTGTACTTCATTAATGTGCACATACTGTGAGAGGGAAATTTTAAACAAAAATATCATACTATGAAAGACTCCACATCTTCTCCTCAATAAGCAGAGCTGAATGCACGTACAGCAGGAATGTATTCAGCTTTCTTTTCATTTTTTGCCTCATATGGTTAATTGCAAAACAGAGCACAAATACTTTCTCTTCCTGAATCTATGCATTTTTTTTTCAATGAGACTTTGCAGCTTGTCCCATCAAGGAGTGGAGTTTATTTCTTGATTTTTTAAATCTAGATTTAGTCATGTGATATAGTGTTGGCCAATGGGACATTAGAAAATCTGATGTAAGCAGGGGCTGGAAACGTGCTTGAATACTGGAGCTGCTCTTCTCTTGCAACTCTGAGGAACTCTGACTACCACCACAAAAATGAGCATCAGCTAGTTTGCTAGACAAGGAGCCACATATGGTCCAGTTACTGCCATTGTCCCTATAGCCAGCTATCCAACCACAAAGCATATAAATGAAACCATCAGCCACCAACTGACCACAAACAAATGGATACACTCTAACAACACCTTATGGAGCAGAGATAAGCAATCCTACATAAGCCCAGCCCAAAGTGCCAACTTACAGTATGTCTCAGTCTGTTCTGGCTGCTATAACAAAAATATTATAGATTGGGTGGATTAATCAACAAACATTTATTTATCACAGTTCTGTAGGCTACAAAGTCTAAGGTCATAGTACCAGCAGATTTCTTGTCTGGTGAGGACCCATTTCCTGGTCCATAGACAATTGTCTTCTCATTGTCTGTGTACTCACATGGTGGGAGGGCTGAGTGACCTCTCCAGGACCTCTTTTATAAGGGCACTAATTCTATTTGTGAGGGCTCCACTCTTATGACCTAATCACCTCCCAAAAGCCTTGCCTCCAAATACCATAAAAATTGGGATTAATCTTCGACACTTGAATTTTGGGTCTGAGAGGAGGCATATTGAGTCTATAACCCAGTGTCCTAAGAAAATTAAAATTTTTTAATTTAAGTCAGCCATTTGTGTATAATATATTACGTAGCAAAACTAACTTCCCTACCTCGAAAGAAAGTAGTATGTGATTCTCCTTTAAAGGGAATAGAAGCTTCCAGTAGGACAGGTGACTAAAAAAAGGAAAGTCTTACTTCATTCTGGAGTTAATGTAGACATATCCACACTCAGAGCAAGTCAAAATTCTGATCAAAATGCTGAAAAATGAGGAAATTTGATTCAAATCCTCCAAGTCTTGATAGAACCCCCACTAACCTCAAGGGAAAAACCATCCACTGAGGGATTGCCTGAAGTCTACAGCAGGGACAAGACTCATTACAGTCAAAAAGGACTTATTTTTACCTCATCCAGCCTTTCTTTGGGCTTTCCTATGCTTAGTAGCCTTCAGAAGCAGAGCAGGTAATGGCTGTATGCTTTAACCAGCTCACGGGCATTTCAGTGCTGCAAATCAGTCTTAATTCTCCTAGAATGTGTATAATTTCATTGCAATAGCCATGTATGAGCTAATGAGACTTAGGTTCCTTGGCTGAGTTTCCTTTCCTTCTCACCTTAGAGCCCTTGCCACTACCCAGCACCTTTCATTTCCAAAAGATGCCTGAGCACTTCATAAACTTAGCAGGTAGACTTATAAACTTTATGGCCAAGGAATAAGTCCACCTCTGAAAGGTAACCTGCTTCTGGTGTTAAAAGTAGCAATTGTTTACATATGGTTAACCTGAAGGCATACGGAGGCCAAGCAATAGATTTAAAACCCTGAGATCCTTGGAGCAAGTCCTGGTAGGATTTCCTTTCTTTTATTAAGTTCTCTCCTGCATTGGGTTTAGTTGACTGAGTCCAAAGGAAGTACATTCAGTGAATGAACTGAACCCATGACCCTAAGCACCTGTTTAGAATTGGATTTTGTGTAATGACCTGAGACAACCTTCCAAATCTACATGTAAGGAAGCTCAGTATGAAAAAAATCTCACGCCTTAAACTCTTTAAATTCAAATAATGTTTTAAAGAAATCCATTAATACACTATCATTTGCCTATTTCTGTGCATTTTACATATAATTTCACACTTCCTATTTTGTGTTTTATTTGTGGAACTAATTTGCCTCCATTAAAGGCAGGATCTTTGAATGAGCCATGCTGAGAATGCCTTTAGATCCTATTACAATAAATATGTAGGAAAGAAAGCACTCTGTGTCTATCTCTCGGTTCATTACTACCATCTCCTCCCAAGAGGATGAGAAAGATTTGCTAGTCATAATGCTGAGCTCAGGACATTCACCTGGACCCAGTTATGAATGGCAGGGTGGCCAAGGGTTAAGTAGGAACTCTGTTTCTTTTCTCACTCACTCCATGTGAAAGGAGCAATAGCTGTTGACGCCCAGGAAGCTTGCTTTCTTTACTCTCTTTATGCTCACATTGTGCTGACCACTGCTTGTACCATGTGACCAACTGGTAACTGTTAAGACTTGGGATTAAAGGTGAAGGAGGGAGATTCAGTTTTGTCAAACCTTTTTGCTGGTAGGTCTTAAGCTCTGAGTTGATGAAAACATGTTCTTGTTTTCCATTGGCTTTTGACCAATGTGCACTTACTTCTGTTGGTAACCTCAAGATCCCTTGGAAAGTAAATCATAAACAGGAATGGGTTTTGGTATCCCTGGGTCTGCCAGTCCAAATACAATGAGATCTTTTTCCCTAACAGACTATTTTGAAGATATAAATGTTGATACAATTAATTTATTCTGTTTTTATTTTTCCAAAGTTGGCTGTTTATATGAAAAAATATTAGTTTGCAGCTTAAATCACAATTTACAAGCTATTGATACAATATCTTGGGATCTTTGATTCAAAATAGTCAAAGCAAATTCCACATCTAAGTAACTCCAGAAATATTAGAATCTATTCACTGCTTCAAGATGTTCAATGTGGGAGATTTCCATGCCAATGTGTAGTGCTATGACAGAAGCTGTCTTTTGGCTCAAACCACTCATGTCGTATATATGGGTTTTCTCCTCACTGTCCTCTTCTTGGTGGCAATGGAGATAGGGTGAGCACTATTCTTTTGCTTTATCATAGTGGAATATTATTTGGTGAGCGGCTCAATGTTAAAGTCTTCCTAGGGAGTGCTCAAAGACTCATAGGGATGAGTCAAAAGAATGAACAAGCTAGCCACAAGGGGTTCCTACTGGCCAAAGCTGAGACAAGTTGATCATCACAATATATAAGATAGTAAAGACAATGAATCAATGAATCAAGCAGGAATCCATGAGAATACTCTGATGTGTATAAATACAGACATTGATAAATAATTGAAAGTTTTATGACTGGTGAGTTATTTACATAGGCTTGGAGTCTTTCCTCTCAAGATATTTCTTAATTGCAAAAGTGAAAATAGTAACCTGACAGTGGAAAAGTCTGCCGGAGACCACTTCAACCAAATGATCAAGGTTAACATTACCAGTAATGAGATAAATAAAAAATTATCCATCGATTATGAAGTAATGAGCAGACTGCAGTATTAGCTCTGTGATATTTCTGCCAGGAATATTTGACTTAAATATCATCATGAGGAAAAATAGGACAAATCTAAACCCAAATTAAAGGACATTCTACAACATAAGCGTCAAGGTTTAAAAAAGTTTAAAAAAAGATTGAGAAACTTGTACAGATTGAAAAAGATTAAAAAAATATGACAATCACAATGCAATGTATAATTCTGAAATGAATTATCTTGCTATAAAGTTTGTTACGGAGACAATTTGTAAAACTCAGATGGGATCTCAGGATTAGACGACAGAAATGCATCAGTGTTAATTTCCTGATTTGATGGATACGTTGTGATTATGATATATGGTTAAGAGAATGTCGTTGTTTGTATAAAATACACTAAAATATTTGAAAGTGTGGGGGAATCAGATTAGCATTTTACTCTCCAATGGTTTGGGAAAAAAATACTTGCACCAAACTTTCAATAATCAACAGACAACTAGGTTCTCCTAGAGTTATGATCTCAGGCTAATCAGCCATGCAGATTTCTGATGTCTAGTTAAGTAAGGGACACAGAAAGGCAGTCAGAAATGTGAATATGACAAAATTAAAAGTCAATGATGCCTTATGTTTCAAAGCCAGGGGTTCCCACAGATGCTACATCAGTGCAGGGTTTCAAAGATAAGCTTAAAACCAGTGATCATTCTTGTTGAAGTTCCAGAAAGTGCAATGGTGGTGCAGACATTGCTGGTGCCCTGTCATCCTAGTGCTCACCAGCAGTCCTTCGACAGCTGCATCTCCATCAATTTGCCTAAATATTGTTTGATGATGAGAGTCTATATTGCTTGGGTACACTGGTTTAATTAAATTTCTTGGGAGTAGTCCTCACCTATTGACTGATGGATGTTAGTGTATAAAGATTCCAGATTTCTTGCTCCACAGAGGGAACAACTCTTGAGTTGCATGTTTTCTACAGCTTCTTGAAGTTCTCCATTGGGATTGAGCTGCAGCTGCCCACAGTGGTAACTTGTTTGATAATATATCCTTTATATATTTTGACTTTCTTCTCTTCGTTGAATTATTCCTAACTCTCTTTCTGCAATCACTTCCAAATTAAACTCTATATACTCACACCCCAGTCTAAATGTCTGTTTTCAGAAATCTCAAGCTGAGACCAATGTTTAGCTTAATCATTTTTAGTAGGGACCAGCCTAAGTCTATACATGGAGTCATATAAAGTTAAGATGTTGTTGTAGGTACCAATTTTTCATCTCACTTTAAATCAGAAGATTTTTGTCTTCCTGTGTTCAATTTAAAACTAAATTATAATAAATTATTGGCACCTTTAAATGTGATTGGTACCACAAAGATAGAAGGTCTGGACACCTCTCTTGATTTCAATACATCCATTATTATGTATTCAATTGTTACAATGAATGAGTAACACTATTTGCTCTGGGTAAAGGAGAGAGTTGAAGAGAAAATGCCAAGACAAAGCAAAAATTCAAAGTCAAAGTCAAACACTCAAGCTAACCCAGTAGTTTACATATGTAAGAGATGTAAGAATCTTTCTGCATAGATTTACTCTGAAGATATGCTTCCTGTAAGAACACACACACATGCATGCACACACACACACGCATGCACACACATCAGTGCTTCAAGAAAATAAATCACTGTCTTTGGGTTTTCATGCATTTTCAGTTTGACTGGCTCTGTCACTAGGATGTGGACAAATGAGAAACACTGGGGAGAGAATACAGAGAACCAAGGCAATGGGCAAGTAGAAACTGTTCTATTATGTGCTGTCAGGCTCAAGTGTGAATAGGCCTGCACCTGGAGGAAGGGAAAAAAGGAAGCATTCATCCATCGCTCCTCACATGGGGAGCCAGATAGGGCAAGGGGGCTGTCCTGTCAAGAGAATGATTCAGGAGTCCTTTCTCACTGAAGATTAATCATACCAAAGGGCAGGGGTAAAGAATACCCTGCTCTATTTGCTTCCCAATCTTTCCCCTCTGCCCAAATCCCAGATGCCTCTGTTTTCATATGTCCAGATATTGGTGGAGCAGAGCTGCTGAAAGGTCTGAGATATCTGGGAGATGAATCACTCCATGCAGAAATGGAACAATTAGCTGCGTTTAGTCCAGTACAAAGGCCTTGAGAGGTGTCTAATTGAGTGGCCTGCAACAGGGCCAGGAAACAATGTGGATTTGAAAAGAATCCCACAATTAATTTCTGCATTGACCCAATGGTACATAATTTGTTAATGTGTACAGAGCCTAGAGTGGGCCTTTCCCATGATGCTCATGGATTTGAAGCGTATGGCATTCCCTTGTGTTTGTGCATACTTGGATGAGTGCTTGAAAAGTAAAGGATGTAGTTAAATGCAATCTTTTATTTTGCAGCCCATTATTAAATCTGTGACCATTTAAACATAAAACGAGACTTTCTGGCATGGTTAAGGCCACACATTTCTCTCTAGAACATCAGGTTTCGAATTAGGCATTGGCAGTAAATGATTTTGGGCCATTAGGCCATTTTACAAAAATCACATTGCCTTAGGACAATTTTAGAAATAGGAAGAAGGTAAAAGTGTTAAAAATTGAACATATTTTTATTCAAAAAGTGGAAACAGATTATATCATACAGACTCTTTTGTCCAAGAAAAAAAAACTTACTTCCTTATAGATGCTAAAAATATATTAACCACACGTGCTCATGGATGAGTGTGCTCTAGTCTCTTTTCTTCCTGGTTCCCAGATAATTAGTAGTATTTTTGTTAACTTTGGTATTTGAAAGAAGAAATTATAGTTATTTTTCTAAGTAAAGTAATTGAAGGAATATAAGGAGACATGACCCTTTAGAATAATAATAATTTATCACTATAATTAAACTTGCATTTTTATAATAATGAATTAGACTTCAGATATAAGTTATGCTTAGATTTTATCTCTTCTTTTTTCACTCATTTTAGATTCCCAAGTAAGCACTATGTGAACAAAGACACTTAACAACTGGGTAACTGAGTTCTTTGCATGAAAAAATAAGGGAGAAGAAGGAACTGATTCTTAGGAGCTCTTTCTGCTCGGCATTTCCCAGATGTCTCTCTATGGCTCTATGGTGCCACTGATGACAGCATAACCTCCATAATATTTACAAAGACAATAATTAAAATATTGGTGTGAAAAGATGGCATTTATTGAACTACACACAAATATCCCCTTTCTTCTAATGCCTGTCAGGAAAGCAGCTTTTCTGCAGCTTATGGTTCTTCTTATCAGGCTAGGGGGCATGATGTGCAGCAAAGGAGCAAGTGGGACATTGGATTTTACAGTGTTGCAGATCATTTCAATTTAGCAGGGGCTGGTTCTGCAGGGGAACAGTCTGACCAGTACGTGGCTAAGGAAGACCAGGGTTGTATACTCAAATAAGAAGAACAATTCTTTTGTCATGAAGCAGAGGATGGCAAAAAGACAGAGATGGCTGAGAGAAAATTCCTTAGAAATGAGTGTATGGTCCTGGTTGCTTTTAGTTCACCACCTCACGGATCCAGCAAAATGCCTAGGACATGGTGGGCACTCAGTGAATGTCAGATAATAAATGTGAACTTCTGTGTCAATACAGTCCCTTCACCTAAAGCAGAAATGAAATGGAAATGATCCAAAGTGGGGCAATAAAAGTAAGTGTCAAATTGTTGGGGAACGTTGTACATAAGCTGCCACTGCACACCCAGAGTTTGTTATATGCACAGTTATTCAACTTTTACCTTAGTTGTCCAATGATATCAAACAAATAACTGGTCAATTCAGGAAACAATACAAGTCAAATCGATTGGTTTGCTGCATTGGTTGGGAAGCTCAGAGGTAGCCACTAAGCTGGTTTTGAGTGCTCACACACTGGAAATCTCAAAATATTTGGTGGATTAGATATTCAAAAGTAATGAAAGCAGAGTATGAGGGTGCTATATTTTTATTACATTTTAAATCAAGAATACCATTATCTTGTGTTGTTAGTGGATTAAAAACTTTAAACTACTAGTAAGTGGAATAGTTGCTTATGCAGATAGACTATCTGACAGTGGTATGAAATATTTATTAGCTTTTTTTAAGTGTAAGAGGTATGAAAACTACATTAGTGTTCATCTAGTTACTCAGTAATCAATATTGTAGTCCTAAGCAAAAATCACTGAAAGATTTTTGTTTAGGATTTTTTTTTTTTTAGATTTTTGTTCCTTGGGGATGAAAATTGTGCAAAAAAAAATGAATATTTTTAAAAGTTTGCTTCCCTTATAATAAAATAGAAGAAAAACTTCATCCTTGCTGGAAAAGTGTTGAAACTGATAAACCATTGAGTAACATATGCCATGTGAAAATTCTTACATTAAGAGACTATAAATGCATTCCAACAGAGATATTCTTAATAGTTTCATCATTCTTATGTGATAGGATAAAGTAGCTTCCAACATTTGCTCCTAATACTACACATGCATTCTGACTGAGCATACTTGACCCTTATTTAGCAAAGTTTCTCCCTGGATTTCCAAAGAATTGTGTGTAGCCTTTGAAATTCAAGCCAAATCATCGGCCCTCATGGCTGTGGTGGAAACAGAAAATGGTTCTTCTTCCTACAAAACCATCTTTATGACATCTTCTCACATTTATTAGTGAGCCGAAGACTCCTACATCCTTTTCATCAGAGGCACCTCCTGCCTTGATTCCTGATTTCCATATGTCCTTCCAGTGGAGAAGCCTATTTCTGTATAGTTTTGCTTCTGGGGACATTGCTGTTGGTTAGGCTAAATAATTTATTGTTCCTCTTCACAGTGTGTCCCATCAATTTCCAGATGGCTTTTCATGTTGGAATCTGTGACCTAGGTAGTTTTCTAAGACCAGAGTTCTTCACTGGCAATAAGAGCAACAAAAATAAATGTACTGTTATTTATATTTGTCTCTGAAAATCATATGTTTGGTTCAGCACATTTACATGCCAGCACATTTTGATCTAGAGGGCAGTTTCTTTAACTTGAAATGTGGGTACATCCAAATCAGATAGATAAAACTAACAAGTGTACTAAATGACTGGATATGGATTCTGTTTCTGGCATGACTTATAAGAACATAAGAAAACTGGTGTGTGATTTGCTCATTGTGAAGCTCGGTGGTGGCTGTGTTGCTGAAGAAAGAAAGGCTACTTCTGTGAGACAAGACATAAAATTCAAAAAGCTTCCTTTTAAGAAATGTTGAATCTCATTCTGGTTCATAAGATAGTAGACATGTGCATAAGCAATTTATTAATCATACAATAGCACTTTTCTCCAAGATTGCCTGACATGGTTACTTTGATTTATAGGGAAACCATTCCATGTGAATCTTCCATAATTACAGAAAAGCATACACTTAGCTTACCCCCCAAAAATTTGACCTATGACTTATTAGTAAGCAGGGATTTGAGAGCAAGATCCATGTGGAATGTCAATGGAAATGAAGGGGGAAAAAAAGGAAGGTAGAATCTTTATTGCTTTTTCAAACTGGTCCTGCTTGAATATGGAAGAATCCAGAAGGGCAAGTAAAGAGTCTTTCTATAGTTTGAATTTTAAGATCTCGTACTTGCTTTCTAATTACTACACTTTGAAGATGTCCTGCCATACGTGAGTTTTTGTGTGTTTTTTGTTGTTGTTGTTTTGTTTTGTTTGTTTGTTTGTGACAGAGTCTCACCCTGTCACCCAGGCTGGAGTGCAGTGGACTAACTGCAACCTCTGCCTCCTGGGCTCAAGCAATTCTCCCACCTCAGCCCCCCAAGTAGCTGGGACCACAGGGGCATGCCACCACGCCCGGCTAGTTTTTGTATTTTTTGTAGAGACAGGGTTTCACCATGTTGCCCAGGCTGTTCTCTAACTTCTGGACTAAAGCAATCCACCCGCCTTGGCCTGCCAAAGTGCTGGGATTACAGGTGTGAGCCACTGCACCCAGCCCATATGTGGTTTTATTTGTCTTGCGAGTAATCCTGTATGTTTTCTAGATGAAAAAGGCGTGGGGGGCAGAAGGAAAGAAGACTAATGTGCTTTGTATTTAAATAATGTGTTCTTTTTCAGAATCAGATTCAAATAGAGGCATGCTGCTACAACCCTGCACTCCCCTCCTGGTACCAAACACCACTTACCAAAGCTTGCTGTCCACCTCTTTGTGGATAGGACACACTCCCTTCAAGATCAAGAGGAGTAACCCTGGACTCATTATCCCTCTTTTGAAAGCTGTTATTTTCTCCTGTGCTCTTCA
Organism: Symphalangus syndactylus; assembly: GCF_028878055.3. Taxonomy (NCBI): domain Eukaryota; kingdom Metazoa; phylum Chordata; class Mammalia; order Primates; family Hylobatidae; genus Symphalangus; species Symphalangus syndactylus. The sequence goes on from NC_072446.2 coordinate 68,558,767, forward strand.
TTAAGCAAGGATTTTTTGCATGTACCACATAATATGCATTATATATATATATATATATACACACATGCACACACACACAATATATTATATATGTACATATGTATTTTATATAATCAATGTATAAATGCACACACACATACATCTCTGTGTGTGTGTTTGTGTGTGTGTGTGTGTGTTATGAGTACTTGAAGACATAACTATTTGAGAAACCAGAGACCTAATTTTCAGGCAAAGAGAAGAATATGTACAAAGTCACTATGGCATGAATGGATATAGAGTAAGAAAAATGAAGAGAAGATTAGTGTGGCTGGAATGGAGGGGCTATGTAAGGTTATTTCATGTGGCTAGTGTGGCAAAAGAAAGGAAGTATGAACTCAAATTATAAAGGTCCTAATATGGTTCCAGACAAGACTTGAAATTTAAAATGTAGGCCTTGCTGAAGTTCACAGTTAAACATGTTAGGACAATGGCTAACAGCTACGTACAGGGACTTTCAATGACAATTGTGAAACAGTAAATATCTAGGTGAGATCATGGTTTCAGTGTCCAAATAGTGTTGGTGAAAAAAAAAAAAAAAAAAAGCTCATGAGACAGAAAAAAAAAAAAAAAGCGAAATGAATGGCCATAGGTGAAAGGTGAGATAAATGAAATATCAGGTTGTCTCTGAGCTACTGGTGCCAATTTTTTCCTTCACTATCTTTTACTTTCTGTTTAACCTACGTTCAACAACCTTTAATGGAACTCCAATATCTACGGAATAAAATCCTAATACCCAGCTTTGTTGTAAGGAATGCTGTTGGGAATTCTTCCCGATTCCCCAGGCTTTGCCATTTCACAGTTTGCAAATCTGAATAACAAATATTAATCCTTGCATCTCTTTGCCTGGGAGCTTTGTCTAGCCACCAGCGTCCCCTCTGCTTTGCACATGGAAAGGCAGGAATACCAAGAGATTAACACTTACTATAGAAGTAGCTCTCAACGAATGACAACGACTGAGTGTTGATATATAAAATACACTTCTTTACTCCTGAGAAACAACAAACTTGAGGACTACGGTCAACACTTTTTTCTGTATTCCCTCAGTGATTAAGCTTCAGTTGCCTAGAGTAGTTCAGTAATTCACCCTACAGTGGCTTCCTCATCTTCCTCGTCTCACTTCCTTACTCTACCATTGGTGTTTCTGGAACTTTCTAAATTAACATCTTGCACTTGAATGCTTATCTAAGGGTCTGCTCTTGGAGAAGCCAAGATAAGACACATAGCATTAACGTCATTTTCAATCAAGCCCCTTATTGTTCATTTTCAAATGCTGCACGTTCTGTGAAGCATACCACTAGCCCTCCAAAGAGAATGTATTCTCAAGGAGAACTTTGTGACTTTCATGATACTGAATCATACATACATCTGTTTCTGCCCAATGAGTGTGACCTTTTGGAACACAAGGAACTGTGTTCTATCCACATCAGTGGGCCTAATGTTTAGTACAATGCATAGTACATATAAGATGTTGTGATGTTTTATTTTGTGTATTAACTTGACAGAGCCGTGAGGTATTCAGATATTTGATCAAATATTATTCTGTGTATGTCTGCGAGGGCATTTCTGAATAAGTTTAACACTTGAGTTGGCAGATAGAGTTAAAGAAGATAGCCCTCCCTAATGTGGGGTGGGGCGGTGGGAGGCAGGTTGTGCTCACCCAGTCTGTTGAAGGCCTGAATAGCACAAAAAGGCTGACCTTCCTGCAAGTAAGTGAGAACTCTTCCTGTTTGACTGTCTTCAATCTATAACATTGATTATTTTTCTTCCTGCTTTCAGAATCGAACTGAAACATGGGATCTTTCTAGGTCTTGAGTATACTAACATTTGGACTGTAACTGTACCATTGCCTCTACTGTTTCTCCAGCTTGCCAACTGCTTCTATTTCTCTGAAAGACCTAAAAACCCGAATGCAAATTTTGGTACCAAGAGAGGTTCTAAAGGAATATAATTTTAAAGATGAGTCTTCTAAATTGGATCTCTAGTTTTTAGAATTTCCTCTTTTATCTGGTTAGATTTAAAGATGCTAATGATTCTGCTTCCAATAGTAAAGACAGCACTGATAGAATATGACATGATTTGAAAGAAGATATGGAAAATTATCACCATTGGATACTCCTAATCAACCACGTATAAGAAACAAGGACCTGGGGTATTATGTATGTGATACTTTTGAACATTTTTGTCAAACTAATGAATATAATGAGATTTGCTGTTTGCTTCTAATGTTGCAGGACAAAGTGGGAAAACAAAATGAGACAAGGATTCAAATTCTCAACTCAAGTTCTCCATGAATTACCTGAAAGTTTCTATTTGTGCCCTGAAAGAGGTCCTAATTTCCTGTACCTGCAGGGCTGAGTCTACTGAAACCAACCCAGAATCTCATTCTATGACTGAATGAATAACAAAATTAGTTAAACTCACAGCCTTACAGAGTGTGGAATGTTAAAGTGAGGGCACTGACTGGAAAAGAATGAGATCATAAAGATGAATGGAAATCGTAAGACCCTGTTGGAGCTGGAGATGTTGAACAACTAATTCTTTTTAAAATTTATTTTTAAAATTATTTTTATTGATATATAATATTTGTACATATTTGTGGGGTGCATGTGATATTGTATCACAAGCATAGACTGTAAAATGATCAAGTCAGGTTATTTGGGGTGGCTGTCACCTTCAATATTTATCATTTTTAGGTATTGGGAATATTTCAAGTTCTCTCTTCTAGTTATTTTGAAAAATATGACACATTATTGTTAACTGCAGTCACCCTACTCTGCAACCAAACATTAGAACTTATTCCTTCTATCTAACTGTATGTTTGTACCTACTAATCAACCTCTCCTTATCCCTGACTCCCACTCATACACCCTTCTTAGCCTCTGGTATCTGTCATTCTACTCTCTACCTCCATGAGATCAACTTTTTTCATCTTCCACATATGAGTGACAGAGAATATGGAAAATGTATCTTTCTGTGTCTGGCTTATGATACTTAACACAATGACCTCTCAGTTCCATTCCTGTTGTTACAAATTACACGATTTCATTCTTTTTTATATGGCTGAATAGTATTCAATTGTGTATATATACCACTTTTCTTTGCCTATGCATTAACAGATACTGTAGTTAATTCTATATCTTTGCTATTGTGAATAGTGCTACTATAAACATGGAGGTACAGATATCCTTTTGATATACTGATTTTTTTCCTTTGGCTATTTGGGCTTTTTTTGGTTCCATATGAATTTTTGGATTATCTTTTCTATTTATGTTCAAAATGATATTGGTACTTGGTACTTTGGTAAGAATTGCATTGAATCTGATGATTATCTGGGCAGTATGGTCATTTTAACAATATTATTTCTTCCAATTCATGAGCATGGCATGCCTTTCCAAGTTTTGTGTTTTCTCCAATTTATTTCATCAGTGTTTTGTAGTTTTTCTTATAGAGGTCTTTCACCTCCTTAGTAAAATTTATTTTTAGATATTTTATTATTTTTATAGCTGTTGTAAACGAGATTGCCTTCTTGACTTCTTTCTCAGCTAGTCCATTATTTGGTGATAGAAATGCTACTGATTTTTACATGTTGATTTTTTATTCTACTTTTTACTAAATTTATTTATTATATCTAAGAATTTATTGATGGAGTCTTTAGGTTTTCCTAGGTATATGATCACATCATCTGCAAAGAGGCACAGTTTGATTTCCTTTTTTTCAAAGTAGATGGCTTTTATTTCTCTTGACTGATTTCTCTGGCTAGGACTTCCAGAACTATGTTGAATACAAGTAGGAGCACTACATTGTAATGAGTTTCATCCCTAGTTACAGTGGTCTCTCCACTTCTATCTGCGGGGATTAATCTGATTTCCAGAGAAATGGTAGTGGCCTCTCCAGAGGCAGTTGCCATGCAAGACAATGCTGATTTTCCTCAAGTCTCATCCCACTACCCTTTTCCTTCTAGACCTATAACTAGACTCACATCTGATCAGGTCCTTAAAGGTGAGAAACAAAGTGTGACCCATGTGGAGATGCGCCATACTCCAAAAGAATTACTTGAGTTTCCTAATTTATGTAGACAAAAATTCAAGAAACATATGTGGAAAAGATATTAAAGGTGTGGGATAGTGATAGAAGACACATAAAGTTGTAGCAGGATGAATTTATTGAAATGGACTTTATGAAATTTATTGATATGAACTCAGTAAGCAGACAATCTGCATTCACTGTTTCAGATTGGGGTGAACTTGAAAGGACTCTAACAGTTTGTTTGATTGGTTAGTTGGTTGAAAACTGAACCAAAAGGTGACCTACAGTAAACAAGTTAGAGATACCATACTTGCTTTGGTTTAATGTATAGTAAGGGATTCACAGGCTTAGAGAGATCGGAATGTTAGAGTGGGTTTGTCACTTTCAGTTTAATGTAAAGACACATGCACATGTATGTTCATTGCAGCACTATTCACAATAGTAAAGACATGGAAGCACCCTAAATGCCCCTCAAAGATAGGCCAGATAAAGAAAATGTGGTACATATATACCATGGAATATTATGCAGCCATAAAAAAGAATGAGATTATGTCCTTTGTAGGGACATGGAGTTGGAGGCTGTTATTCCTAGGACACTAACACAGGAACAGAACACCATATACCGCATGTTCTCACTTATAAGTGAGAGCTAAATGATGAGAACACATGGACACACAGAGGGGAACAACACATACTGGGGTCTTTCAAAAGGTGGAGGGTGGAAGGAGGGAGAGAATCAGGAAAAATCACTAATGGGTGGTAGCTTTAATACCTGAGTGATGAGATAATCTGTACAACTAACCCCATGACTCAAGTTTACTTATGTCACAAACTTGCACTTGTATCCCCAAACTTAAAATAAAAAAAAGTCTATTTGCCCAGTCTGGGAAGACTCAGAAGACATACCTTTTGCCATGGCTGTGAGAAATAAATTTGTGAGTGGAGTCCTTTCATCCTTGAAGAGGTCTCTGTAACTCTTCTCTGTCTGCCAGACCTTACAGTGAGAGCTGTGGACAGTAGGAACTTTGGTCACTGAATTGGAAAATATAATTCAGCTGGAGTAATTTGATCCTGGCAAATTGGCAAGGGACCATTGGTGGCAATCAACCACTAAAAGTAAGATGGGAGTGGTTATTGTAATAGCAGAATCAAAGCAGCAATCAGAATAACCTGATTTTCTCAGACCCATGGTGTTGGAGCAAGATGAATTTATTAATACTGCCTAGTTTATCATGGCATTTCTAGAAGTGAAACAGATAGGAAAAATAGTAAGTCCTCAATTTTGTTCTAGCAAAACAATTCTAGTTCAGTGAATACAAATCTAACCAGAATGATAAAACAGAGGGTCACTGCCCCTCAATCAATTCCCAGACTAAACATGTTTACACTTCCAAGACCTATTGTATGAATAGAAGGTCAAGTCGCCTTGAGAAAGGACACTGTTTTGGTCTATCTTGTGTTGCTATCAAACAATACTTGAGGCCAGGTGATTTATAAGCAAAAGTGGTTTATTTGGCTCACAGTTTTGCAGGCTGTACAAGAAGCATGGTAACAGCATTTGTTTCTGGTAAGGACCTCAGGAAGTTTTCAATTCTGGTGGAAGACAAGGGGAATGCAGGCACATCACATGGCAAAAAAAGGAGCAAGAGTGAAAGGAGGGAGGCCAGCCTCTTTTCAACAACCAGCTCTTGAGTGAACCAGCAGAGCAAGAACTCCTTTATTCTCACAAGGAGAACATGAAGCCATTTATGAAGGATTCACCCTCATGACACAAACACCTCTCATTATGCTCCACCTCCAATAGTAAAGACACGGAAGCACCCTAAATGCCCCTCAAAGATAGGCCAGATAAAGAAAATGTGGTACATATATACCATGGAATACTACGCAGCCATAAAAAAGAATGAGATTATGTCCTTTGTAGGGACATGGAGTTGGAGGCTGTTATTCCTAGGACACTAACACAGGAACAGAACACCATATACCGCATGTTCTCACTTATAAGTGAGAGCTAAATGATGAGAACACATGGACACACAGAGGGGATCAAAATTTAACATGAGGTTTGGAGGAGACAAATATCTAAACTATATTAGACTCTGGTACACTGTCAAAAATGTGTGTTGCTATTTTTTTTCTCCTAGCCTTCACCAAAGTGATCTATGACCTTTTACCAGGATAACTGTGCATTAAGAAAAAAGATATACTCTTTTTGCACTACTAGACAGTTATTCTGGACAAATCCTATTTTCAGGAGATCTAAGACATCACTGTTGTCCACCAGTCAGATTAGGGGCTTATGGAAGTCAGGTAACCAAAAAGGTTTCAGCTCAGATTCTTCTCACAGAGGGACAAGTATGTCCCTGACCCCAGCCTGTAGTTATTTCCCTGGTTCTGGAAGGCATAAGTGGAATAGGCATAGTTAGCAAATAACAGAATCCCAACATTTGTTCCCTTACCTGTGGTGTGAAGGCTACTATGGTAGGAATGGCCAAGTGGAAGCCACTAGAAAAATCTCTATCTAGGAAAGTAACAAATCAGAAGCAATTGAAGTATTACAAAGATTAGTGCCACCACAAGGAACTAGAAAAATGCAGGGGTGGCAATGCCCACTACATTCCCATTCCTAAGCATGACTATTTGGCTTGTGCAGGAGACAGATGAACCTTGGAAAACGACAGTGGATTATGGCAAGCTTAACAAGGTAGTGACTCCATTAGCAGTTGCTATACCAAATGTTATTTCATTGCTTGAGGAAATTAACACTTTTCCTGATATTTGATATGTACTATTGATCTGGCAAGAGCTTTTTAGTCTATTCTTTTCAAAAGGACCATAAGAAGCAGTTTTCTTTCAGTTGGCATGGCCAGCAATCCTTCTTCACTGTCCTATCTCAGAGGCATATCAACTCTTCAGCCCTATGGCGTAATTTAGTTTGCAGTGATCTCAACTGAATTTCCCTTGCACGAGGTATCATCCTGGTCCTTGACACTGGTAACATAATGCTGATTGAACTTAGTGAACAAGAAGTAGCAACTATAAGTCTATTCTAGACATATTGGTAAGACATTTGTGTGTCAGAGGGTCGTTTTACCACACTTTCATTACCTAGGGGCCCAGTGGTATGGGGCATATTGAGGAATTTCTTCTAAAGTGAGGGATAATTTGTTTCATCTTGTCCTGACTAAACTAAAGAAGAGGCACCACAAGAAAAGTGGACCTTATTGGATTTTGGAGGCAACACATTTCTCACTTGGTGTCTTGCTCCAGCCCATTTACCTAATGATATAAAAGCTATTAGTTTTGAGTGGGGCTCAAAATAAAAGATGCTTCTGCAACAAGTTCAGGCTGCTGTGCAAGCTGCTCTGTCATGTAGGGCACATGCTCCAAAAGATCAAACAGCACTTGAAGTGATAGCAGCAGATAGAGACATTATTTGTAGCCTTTGGCAGGACCCCTAAAGGTCAATCACAGAGCAGGCCCTTAAGATTTTGGAGCAATATCCTGCCATGCTTTCCTCTGTAGTTAACTACTCTTTGTGTGTGTGTGTGTGTGTGTGTGTGTGTGTGTGTGTGTGTGTCTGTGTGTGTGCGTAGCAGTTCTTGGCCTGCTACTGGGCCTTTGTAGAGGCTGGGTGCTTAACATGGGCTAGTAAGTTACCAGGTGACCTGAGCTTCCCATCAAGAACCAGCTAGTATTTGACACACTATTCCATAAATTTGGATGTGTACAACAGAGCTCCATCATCTAATGAAAGTGGTATATACCTAATGGGACCCACACAGGCCCTGAAGGCTCAAGTTAAGTTACACAAAGAAGTAGAGAAACTGTCCATGGTCCTCAGTGCTGCTATATTACTGTGTCTTTCCCAGCTTGTACCTATGGCCTCATGAGAAGCTTCCAAAGGATAAGTGGACAGGGGAAGAGAAGATTTGATGTCTAAATCCATCCATGCTGCTGTTAAAAAGTACCTGAGACTGGGCAATTTATAAAAAATAGAAATTTGTTTCTCACAGTTCTGGAAGCTGGAAGATAGAGATCAAGGCACCAGCAGCTTCAGTGTCTGGTGAGGGCTCAGTCTCTGCTTCCGAGATGGCTCCTTGTTCCTGTGTCTCACATGGTGGAAGGGCAGAAGGGCAGAAGGGCAGAAAAAGCCTAGCTGTTTTGTTCTAGTTCTTTTATAAGGGCATGAATCTCTTCATGAGGGTAGAGTTTGCATAGCCGAATCATCTCCTAAAGACCCCACTTTTGAATACTGTTGCATTATGGATTAAGTTTTAACATGAATTTCAGAGGGGGCACAAACATTCAAAGCATAGCAATTGGGATTCATTCACAGATGTTTCTGCACAATATGAATGCAGCATCCAAATGGACAATTAGAACACTGCAGTCAACCTCAAAGGCATTCCTGAGGAATAGAAGAGAAAAAAAAATATCCTCCCAATGGGCAGAAATGTGAGCAATCTACCTGGTTGTTCACATTGTTTGGAAGGAGAAATGGCCTTATGTATGACTATACATCAATTCATGGGATGTGGCCAGTGGTTTCACTGGATGGTCACGGACTTGGGAGAAACATAACTAGAAATTTGAGGAAAAGGTATGTGAATAGGTATCTCTGAGTAAGCAAATAATGTGGAGATATTTGTGTCCCATATGGATGCTCACCAATGGATTACCTCAGCAGAGTAGAATTTTAATGATCAAGTGAATAAGATGACTTACTCTGTGCATATGTGTCAGCCTCTTTCCCCGTCCACTCCTGTCATTGCCTAATGAGCTCATAAACAAAGTAGCCATGGTAGTAGGAATGGAGGTTATGCATGGGTTCAACAACATGGACTTCAATTCACCAAGGCCAACCTGCCTATGACCACTGCTGAGTGTCCAATCTGTCAGCAACAGAGACCAACAATGAGCCCCCAATATGGCACCATTCCCTTTGTTGATCAGCCAGCTACCTGGTGACATGATGATTACGTTGGACTCTTTCCATCATGGAAAGGGCACTGTTTCCAGTACTTTCTTTCTGGAATATACACTTATTTTGGATACAGATTTGCTTTCTATGCATGCAATGCTTCTGTAAAAACTCATCTGTGGGCTTACAGAATTCATCAGCCACCACCATGATAATCTGTAAAGCATTGTGTCTGATTAAGGAACTCACTACCCAATAAATGAAGTGTGACAATTACCCATGCTCATGGAATTCACTGTTCCTCATCATCCTGAAGCATCTGGATGGACAGAACTGGGTAATGACCTCTTGTATACTCAGTTACAGGGCCAGCTAGGTGGCAATACCTTGTGGGACTGGAGAAAGATTCCCCAGCAGGCTGTGTGTTGTCTGAATCAGCCTCCAGTATATGGTACTACTTCCGTAGCCAGGATTCATGAGTCCAGGAATCAAGTGGTGGAAATGGGCCAGGTACTGCTCACTAATATCCTCTAGTGAGCTACTAGAAAGCTTTTCTTCCTGTTTTCATGGCCTTATGTTCTCCTGACCTATAGATTTTAGTTCCACAGTGGGGAACATTGCTACCAGGAGAAACAGCAATGATTTCACTTAACTGGAAGTTAATGCTACATGGTCACTTTGGGCTCTTCCTGCATCTGAATCATCAGAAAGAGGGAAATTACTGAATTACTGTGCTGGGTGGGGTGATTGGTCCTGACTACCTAGGGGGAAATTGGACTACTTCTCCACAATGGCAGAAAGGAAAAATATGTCGGGCATGCAGCAAATCCCTGACGGCATCTCTTAGTTTTACCATGTCCTGTCATTAGGGTCAAAAGAAAATTATAACACCCAATAAAAGGAGGACACTGATATCCATACTTTTCAGGAATGAAGGTTTTATACCATCAGGTAAAGAACCACCACAGCTGAAGTGCTTGCTGAAGGCAAACAGAATACAGAACGGATAGTAGGGGAAGATACTTATAAATACCAGCTATAGCCAACTATGTGACCATTATCAAAATGACGACTGTAAATATCATGACTATTTCCTCCATATTTTGTTATGAATATGTTTGTGTGTATAAGAAAACAATATCATTTAACCTCCCTCACTTATTCTCTTATTATATAACATAAGATATATTGACTTCATATATTTGTGTTGTTAATTTTATGTTATAGTATTTAAGTTATAAGATATCAAAGAGAAGAGTAAAAATCACCTAACACTTTACCTGCTCTTTAGGGGAAGAGACTGGTGTGGTTTTAGTTATGTGCAGAATAGTTCTATCATGTTTTATGAAATTATGGCCTTGCTATGTTCTTTATTTGAAGATTAAGTATGTGTACTAGTCCATTATCAGACTGCTAAGAAGAAATACCCAGGACTGGGTAATTTATAAAGAAAGAGGTTTAATTGACTCACAGTTCTGCATTGCTGGGGAGGCCTCAAGAAATTTAGTCTTGCCAGAAAGCAAAGGAGAAGCAGACACCTTCTTCACAGGGTGGCAATGTGTCCGGAATTCGTGGGTTCTTGGTCTCACTGACTTCAAGAATGAAGCCGCGGACCCTCGCAGTGAGTGTTACAGTTCTAAAGGTGGCGTGTCCAGAGTTTGTTCCTTCTGATGTTCGGATGTGTTCGGAGTTTCTTCCTTCTGGTGGGTTTGTGGTCTCTCTGGCTCAGGAGTGAAGCTGCAGACCTTCGCAGTGAGTGTTACAGCTCTTAAGGCGGCACGTCTGGAGTTGTTCGTTCCTCCTGGTGGGCTCGTGGTCTCGCTGGCTTCAGGAGTGAAGCTGCAGACCTTCGCCGTGAGTGTTACAGCTCATAAAAGCAGTGTGGACCCAAAGAGTGAGCAGTAGCAAGATGTGTTGCAAAGAGGGAAAGAATAAAGCTTCCACAGTGTGGAAGGGGACCCGAGTGGGTTGCCACTGCTGGCTCGGGCAGCCTGCTTTTATTCTCTTATCTGGCCCCATCCACGTCCTGCTGTTTGGTAGAGCCGAGTGGTCTGTTCTGACAGGGCACTGATTGGTGCGTTTACCATCCGTGAGCTAGACATAAAAGTTCTCCACATCCCCATCAGATCAGTTAGATACAGAGTATGGACACAAAGGTTCTCCAAGGCCCCACCGGGGCAGCTAGATACAGAGTGTGGATTGGTGCATTCACAAACCTCGAGCTAGACACAGGGTGCTGATTGGTGTATTTACAATCCCTGAGCTAGACATAAAGGTTCTCCACATCTCCACCAGACTCAGGAGCCCAGCTGGCTTCACCCAGTGGACTCTGCACTGGGGCTGCAGGTGGAGCTGCCCGCAGGTGGAGCTGCCCGCCAGTCCCTCGCCGTGCTCTCACACTCCTCAGCCCTTGGGTGGTCGATGGGACTGGGCGACGTGGAGCAGGGGGCGGCGCTCGTCGGGGAGGCTCGGGTTGCACAGGAGCCCATGGAGGGGTTGGGAGGCTCAGGCATGGCGGGCTGCAGGTCCCGAGCCCTGCCCCGCGGGAAGACAGCTAAGGTCCGGTGAGAAATCGAGCACAGTGCCGGTGGGTCGGCACTGCTGGGGGACCCAGTACACCCTCCGCAGCCGCTGGCCTGGGTGCTAAGCCCCTCATTGCCCGGGCCGGCAGGGCCGGCCGGCTGCTCCGAGTGCGGGGCCCGCCAAGCCCACGCCCACCCGGAACTCCAGCCGGTCCGCAAGCGCGTGCGCAGCCCCGGTTCCCGCGCGTGCGCAGCCCCGGTTCCCGCGCGTGCGCAGCCCCGGTTCCGCGCGGGCCTCTCCCTCCACACCTCCCTGCAAGCTGAGGGAGCCGGCTGCCGCCTTGGCCAGCCCAGAAAGGGGCTCACACAGTGCAGCGGTGGGCTGAAGGGCTCCTCAAGTGCCACCAAAGTGGGAGCCCAGGCAGAGGAGGTGCCGAGAGCGAGCGAGGGCTGCGAGGACTGCCGGCATGCTGTCACCTCTCAGCAAGATGGAGTGAGTACAAGGAGGGGAAATGCCAGACACTTATAAAACCAGCAGATCCCAGTCCGTCCAACATGGTGACACCCCAGCTCTACTAAAAATACAAAAATTAGTTGGGTGTTGTGGCAGGCACCTGTAATCTCAGCTGCTCAGGAGGCTGAGGCATGAGAATCACTTGAACCCAGGAGGCAGAGGTTGCAGTGAGCCAAGATGGCACCACTGCACTCCAGCCTGGGTGACAGAGTGAGACCCTGTCTCAAAAAAAAAAAAAAACAAAAAACCCCGAAAACAAAAAACCCAGCAGATCTCACATGATGAGACTCACTCATTAGCAAGAGAACAGCCTGGAAGAAACCACCCCCATGATCCAATTACCTCCACCTGGTCCTGCCCTTGACACATTACAATTCAAGATGAGATTTTGGGTGGAAACACAGCCAAACTGTATCAGTATGGTTTAAGGAGAGGCGTATATGTGCCGAGATGAGAAGGGGTAGAATTGTGATAGTAAAGTTTATGTATTAGCTTGGCTGGGCCGTGGAGTGGCTAGACGTTAGGTCAAACATTCTGGGCCCTTCTGTAAGGGTGCCCCTGAGTGAGACTAACGTCTGAATAGGTAGACTGAGTAAAGCAGATTGACATCTCTAATGTGGGTGCAACTCTTCCAGCTAGTCGAAGGGCCCTAGCGGAACAAAAAAGTTAATCCTCCCGCAAGTAAGAGGGAATTTCTGTCTTAGTGCTGGGACATCAGATTTCTTCCTGCTTTTAGACTCATATTGAGACATATTTTCTTTCTGGGTCTTGAGCCCACCAGCAGTTTGGACTGGAAATATGCCATAAGCTCTCTTCGGTTCCCAGTTTGCCAACTGCAGATTGTCAGCCTCCATAATCACATAAGTCAGTTTCTTATAATGAATATCTATCTATAAATATATAATGAGTGTGTGTCTGTACATAGACACGCACACATATAAGTGCATCAAGAGATTCAGTCTACCCATTCAAATGTTAATTTCATTCAGTAGCACCTTCATAGACATGTCCAAAATGTTTGACCTACATGCATAGAGAGATTCATTATAAGAAATTGTGTACACAGACACAAACACACGTCAGTTCTATTTCTCTGGAAAAACCTAATACAGATTTCAGAATTATTTTTTATTTTGAATTAAATGAAGTTCAGTTCCTTAGTTGGGATTTGCAGAAAAAAACTGTATAAGTTGAGAAGCATTTAGGGCTTTTTATTCTGGAACTTAAACAAGCTGATTCGAGTAGTAATTTTGTGCCTCCACATGTCCTGGAATTTGAGGTTGAAATTCAAGGCTGCATTTGGTTTACCTGTGAAGCCTAAGTCCTAATCACATTTCAATAATAGAGATGAAAATCTGGGTGGGGAAACATCATCCAACAACTGCACACAGTGTGCCAACTTTGTATTAGATTCTGAAAGGTGCATAATGAGGAAAAGTGACCTCATGGAACACTGTACCTAGTGGGAAGGGAAGACCTTCTCCACATAAGTGCACAAGTAAATTCATAACCACAAATGTGAATACTATTTCAAGGGATTTAGTAAATCACCTGAGAGTATTTGTGATAGAGGCTTAATTGCCTCTAAATTATCAGAGAAAGCTTGTTGAGGAGGTGACAGGTAAAGTAAAATCTGAAGGAGGTGGAAGAAGTGACCAAGTGAAAGGCGGAAGGAAGATTATCCTAGAACAAGAGAAAGTTTGTGGAAAGACCCTAGGGCAAAAATAGAAGGACAGAAAAAGTCATTAAGGCAACAACACAACAATGGGTAACTAGATATTAAATTATCAGAACAACTATTTCAGAAAGTCTATTTATTGTTGCATCTTCAATTTGCATAATTATGAATACTTATATATAAATATATTTGTATGTGTATATATAAAATAACATATACGTAAATGTTATACAAGTGCTTGAGTAAAAATTGTATGGTTTATACAATTGCTCAGCTGTTTATTCATAGATATAGTTGTAATTATTTATACACATATTTGTAAACAACAAGAAAAACCACCCTCCCTGTTTTAAATATCTTTACTGGCAATACCTGAAAATACCACCAGATGGTGATGTTTCTCCTAAAAGAATGATACTTCCTATTTTTTTTAAAAAACGATATTAATTAATTCAAAATTTAATGGTGTCCTTGTCTGCTAATTCTAACATCTGAGGGAGTTTAGGATTCATTGGGAAGGATTGATTGACTTCGTCATAATGAATTGTATCTTTCTGTTCTTTGCATGCCTGTAAATTGTTGGTTGGATATCAGATATTGTAAAGTTTTGCTTCCTGGGTGCTGAATATTCTTTGATTTATATTAATATGCTTGAATTTTGTTTAGGAATACAGCCAGATTTCTTATTTAACAGTAATAGTTTAATCCTCCTGAGTCTTGGTTTTGAAATGTGTTAAGTGGCATGAGCACACTCAGTCTGCTTCTGATTGTTTCCCATTACTAAGGCAAGATCTTTCTGTGCACTCTACACAGCGCCCCTTGAATCTTGAGGTTTTGTAACTAACCTGGCTGATGGGAATGGGCACTATTTCCAATCTCTTGTGAATCCAGTTAGAAAGGACAGTGGCAATTTTTTCAGGTGGTTCTTTCCTCAGTCTCAAGTAGTTTCCTCATATACACAAACAAATCAAATACACAAGGGAACCCTCCGCAGAACTCCAGAGTCCTCTCTCTCTACATCTCTCTCCTCTCTGGTACTCTGCCCTGCCAACTTCAGCTACGTTGTTCTCTGCAGACTCTCAAATCTAATATCAATAAGGAATTTGTTGATTTTCCTAGGTACTCAAGGCAGCCATCTGGGGTAACTGAAAGACTCATCTCATTTGACTTCCATCGCTCAGCAATCACTCGCCCTTCTTGCCTCATGTCCAGTGTCTGGCAGACTTTTGTTTCGTATGTTTTGTGTTTTTCAGTTGTTCTTCCTTGGCCAGAAGTAGAAGTCACTTTCTTACTTTTTAACCAAAGATTTTTGATAACTTGTTTTGGGGAGGGGGTGTGTGTGTGTAATTTTAATTTTTTTTTTTTTTTTTTTTTTTTTTTTTTTTGAGACAGAGTCTTGCTCTGTCACCCAAGCTGGAGTGCAGTAGCACCATCATAGCTAATTGAGGCCTGGAACTCCTGGGCTCAAGCAATCCTCCTGCCTCAGTCTCCTAAGTAGCAGGAACTTATAGGTGCATGCCACTATACTCGGCTAATGTTTTGTTTTGTTTTGTTTTGTAGAGACAGGGTCTCACCATGTTGCTCAAGCTGGTCTTGAACTCCTGGGCTCAAGTAATTCTCCTGTCCCAGCCTCCCAAAGTGTTGGGGTTACAGGTGTGAGCCACCACACCTGGAGTCTGTTCTATTGTTCTTGATATTGACTCATTCAAAATATACTGTCCAATTGTTGTGAACTACAATAATGCTAGGCTAGGGATATCAATGTGATCCTGTAACTGGACAAATTAAACACAGACATGTTTAGGTACAGAAATAGGATGGTAGATTTTTTTTGCTTGCAATTCACAATCATGTGCCTCATAACAACATTTAGGTCAATGATGGACTTTATATACAATGATGATCCCATAAAATTATAAGACAGTATTTTTACTGAACATTACCTATGTTTAGATATGCTTAAATACACAAATACTTACCATTGTGTTACAGTTGCCTACAGTATTCAGTACAGAAACATGCTATACGGGTTTATGGCTTAGGAGTAATAGACTACACCATATAGCCTAGAAGTACATCTAGATTTGTGTAAGTGCACTTTAGGATGTTCATACAAGGGCAAAAATTACCCAACTGCACATTCCTCAGGAGGTATTATCCCCCTCATTTAGCAACAAATGACTGTAGTTTTGTTTTATTGGATTTTTCCAAATGATTATAAAAAAACTGAATATTTTATGAAGACAAAGGTAATGACACTAAAGTGAAGGCTTCTTTAGAAGACGGGTCATGTCACATAATTCTTTAGTTTAGAAGGTTGAAGTGGAAATATTGAGTGTTATAGACCAGAACTTCTCAACCTTTAACATGTATATGAATCATGATCTTGTCAAAATGCAAATTTTGGTTCCAGAGGACTTGGATGAGGCCTGAGATGCTGCATTTGTAATAAACTCTCAAAGGATACAGGTGATCCTAAGTGATGTACTGAATTCAGCAAATAAGAGTCATCTGTGGCCAGGCACCGTGGCTCATGCCTGTAGTCCCAGCACTTTGGTAGGCCAAGGGGTGGATCATTTGAGTTCAGGAGTTCAAGACCATCCTGGCCAACATGGTGAAACCCCGTCTCTACTAAAAATACAAAAATTAACCAGGCGCAGTGGTGCGCACCTGTAATCCCAGCTACTAAGGAGGCTGAGGCAGGAGAATCGCTTAAGACTGGGAGGGAGAGGTTGCAGTAAGCTGAGATCGCGCCATTGCACTCCAGTCTGGGCAACAGATTGAGACCATGTCTCAAAAAAAAAAAAAAAAAAAAAAAAACCGTGAAACAGTATGCTGTTCAGGATTTATGTACTATCTATTTATGTATTTCAAAAGCCTTACACAGTATATTGACTTATAGAAGTTTTCAATTATATTATGGTGATAAAGTTTCCTTAGAGAAATTTTATCCCATGACTCTTAATATTTTGGTCATATCTACTCTTGTAAAAATCAGTAAAAAAAAAAAAAAAAACATGGTCTGACAAGCACCAAATTTTTATTCAAATACATGTATCTTTGCACTTTCTAAATTCCTTCCATAGGGCTTCTAAGATTCTTAAACCCCTTAATTTTTATACATGCTGACACTGTTAATGAGCAGAAATCTTAAGTTATTACTGTAAATTCCAAAGTTGATCATTGGCAGAATTTTTATTATCTCCCAAGTCTGTAAATTTTGAATGATTTTTTCCCATGCCTTCTATTATACTGTACTCTTTTTCAGAAAGGAATAAATTTTCCATTCCTAAAAAAGAGGATGGATTCTATTGCATAAGGCTAAATGAGCTGACTACTGGGAGTTATAATTTTGTCATGGGTTTACTGGCCTGGGAATGTACAGTATAAGCATGTGTTGTTCCCTAGGGGAATGGTTTAAGTGCAACTAGGTCCACCTGTTGCTAAATGCTTCCTTGAGTAGCTCTTAGTACCAAAGGGGATGTCACCATTAATGTGTAGTTGCCTTCAGTCAAAGTGAAGTGGGGAGTATATACCTTTATGCAGATGACATTAGCACATAGACATTCGCATCCTAAGATATCAAAAGAATTAGTGACATTCTCCCTTTCTCATTCTCAATAGGGTTATACAGCTGTAGCAATTGCCTGTGGGCAGTAAAAATGGACACTAGATGTTCTGGACCATGGGTTTATGAACCATGGGTATGGAAGAGTATTTTGAAAACCCTTCATGTGTAGAATCTGAAATAAATGTGCTTGTTGAGATTCAATAATGTTTGCCGATACCCATGTAGGTGCTGGGGGAACCTAAGGAAGAACCTTAGGGAGGCTGCCTTTTTGTGTGTGGAAGAAGAAGGAATGTTTCAGGAATTTTCCCAAGAAAATTCAGAAAGAAAATCTCTGAAAGTTGTTTTGGTGAACCCATGACAACTATTTCACTGTACTGACAATTTAGAGAAACAAGACATGCTCACACACACATACACATTCCCCAGAGCAAAAGTGGACATGAGAGTATCTAGAAACAGAAAGTGATTTCTCACAACACTGCTTCCATAATGAACTCTTTAATGTCTTTTGAAAAGTGAGGTCTGCCTCAGAACCACAAAGGCATACAAGTGCTCAACCATTTGTTGGTCTTTTGTTAAGATATTGATTAGATTCTTGTTCATGTCTTGTTCAAGCTTCCCAGTTTAGTCTATTGATTTGTCTAAGCTTTTTTTCTGAGAGTCTTGAACTAGGTCATCGGAATAACTCTTAACATTTAACTAGAGTCGTTAAAAATAAACAGACATTTGAGAATAGTGTAATTGGTTGTGAAGGCATTTCCAAGGTGGAAAGGCCAAAGGTGGCAAGGCAAGTCCTTGTGGGCATGTTGTCTTTGAGACCTGACTTACTCAGCAGTTCTCCAAGACAACTAAAGACTTCCTATAGCTTCAGGCACTAATTTGTCCGAAGACTGTTGTAAGAGTTTGGCTAAAGAAAACCAGAAAGCCTATGAAAACATGGCTTACTAGTAACACATCCCAGCTGTTTGCTCCCTGTTAAAAAGTAGAGAATGACGTGTTCTGGAACAGCTTAAGTGCTCTACTGGGTATGTTTTTAGAACTGTGCAGAGTCTTAACAGCATGAGTCCTGTTCATTTTAATCAGAGTTGTGTAGTTTAAACTTGTCTCTGAATCCAGCTTTTTGCTATTGATGTCATGTTTAGTGTATAGTCTCTGGAATTAGGTTATTGCCAAATTTCTATTGTGTTTTTGGTGATCATGATCCCTATGATTTTCTTACTCATCCAACTCAAGTAGAAAGATATCTTTACATCTCCTGTTATAGCATAGGTTCTTTGAAGACAATATATTACTCATGTTTGTCTTACCATGAGCAATAATCCTCAAATCACTGCATGCACAAGAGCAGTAGAAGAATCACCTGGAAGGCTTGATAAATCACATCTCACTGGGATGCTGCATGATAGAGTGTGATTCTGTTGGTCTGGGGTGGAGACCAAGAATCTGCATTTTTAACAAGCTCTCTGCTACCAATTCTGAGACCGCATTGAAATAGCACTGCCTTGGAGCCCTGGTCCACAGCCCTATCAGGCTCCTATTTATATAAGATATTTTATAACACAGGCTTTACTACTCTAAAATGAAATTCAAAGATAATATAAACTACCCACATACTTATCTTTAAGTCAATCTAATGGTCTAATTATATTGTAAAAATAAATTGCAAATGAAATTAAGAGGAAAATAATTTATGATAAAATAAGTATTTCAACCTGTTAATGTTTGGGCATAACTACATTGGAAGATATAATTAAGTTGTCATGCTTATACTCATTCATAGGATCACCTTAAGTGTCAGTTACGGATGTAGATATGTTGTGTAGCTACTAACAATAATGACTAGGGTTGCCTTCTGTGATGTGATTTTCTGAAATAGCAAAAAATTCTTGAGAAATTGCCAAACAAGATAAAGTATTTTCTCAATGTGTCTGATAGTTGCTATTAATACAGTGTAAAAGAGATACTTTCATTACATGTAAAATGAATTTAAGTTTTAGGCTTAATATATAAATATGTTTTTCACCCACATGAATGTCACATGAGACCAGATTCATTCTTCATTGTGTGAGACTATTCCGCACATCGTAGAACATCTACAACTCTAGGTCCTACTCACTGAATACCAGTAGTGCACCTCAATTTCCAAGTTCTTCTAATGCCTAAAGATACACCTTAACTAGTATATCTTCCTTTTTTTTTAAGTCCCGGTGTACATGTGAAGGATGTGCAAGTTTGTTACACAGGTAAACGTGTGCCATAGTGGATTTGCTGCACCTATCAACCCATCACCTAGGTATTAAGCCCAGCATTCATTAGCTTTTTCTCCTGATGCACTCCCTCCCTCCACACCCCCGAAAGGCCCCAGCGTGTGTTGTTCTCCTCCCTGTGTCTATGTGCTCACATTTTTCATCTCCCACTTACGAGTGAGAACATGCTGTGTTTGTTTTTCTGTTTCCGCATTAGTTTGCTGAGGATAATGGCTTCCAGCTCTGTCCATGTCCTTTGCAAAAGATATGATCTCATTCCTTTTCATGGCTGCATTGTATTCCATGAGTAAATGTACCATATTTTCTTTATCCAATCCATCATTAATGAGCATTTGGGTTGATTTTATGTGTTTGCTATCGTGAATAGTGCTGCAGTGAACATATGTGTGCATGTATCTTTATAATGGAATGATTTATATTCCTTTGGGTTTATATCCAGTAATGGGAAATGTGAGAAAAACTTTGCTATTTATTCATCTGACAAAGTCTAATATTCAGAATCTACAAGGAATTCAAACAAATTTACAAGAAAACAAACAAACCAATTAAAAAGTGGACAAAAAAACATGAACAGATGCTTCTCAAAAGAAGATATTTATGTGGCCAATAAACATATGAAAAAAAGCTCAACATCACTGATAATTAGAGAAATGCAAATCAAAACCATAATGATATATCATCTCACACCAGTCAGAATTGCAATTATTAAAAAGTTAAGAAACAACAGATGTTGATAAGGCTGGGGAGAAACAGGAACACTTTTACACTATTGGTGGGAATGTAGATTAGCTGAACTAGTATATCTAACCTTACTATCTTTAGTACCTTAAAGATAGCATTTATTTTAATTTATTATCTTAAAAAATGAAGAGAAATGCCCTCCTATGCTGAGTAGAGATTGGTTATCAGACTCTTTTTTCTTGGATGTAGTTTATCGAGTCACTGTTTCTTTGAAAATACAAACTCAACAACAATGATCAATGATATTTTTCTTTACACTAGTTATTTTTACCTAAAATGGGCATTGGACATCTTCATCATTGTGCCTTTGCATCATTATTTCAATCAGCTTGTAAATCAGCTGACAGCAGAGTAGCCTTTGAGTCACATTCGGCAGCTGGACTGGGAAAATGGCTTGAATCCAATTGCATCCAGCTGTGGTCTATACCTAGGTTGTTGGTTTGCCCTGATTTGCCTTGGACAAAGTTCTGGTTTACACCTGTGGTTTTGCTGTAATTATAAATAATTACATTCATTCTCAAAAGTGTCTCTATTTGGACGATAAATTATATTGTCACCACAGTTATACCTCACTAATAATACCAGGTGCTAAAGAGATTTTTTCTTTACTTTGTGTAAGATAAGAAAGAAGTTTCTAAATGGAAACACCATGGCAAAATTTTCTGCAATAAATCAAGATTTGGCAATTCTTAATGTTCTGAGATTTTAGTAAATTGCTCTATATAGAAGCGATTTACTATAAACTGAGTAGGATAGGATATTTTCATTACTAACCATCTTGATGTACAACACTTATTTTTTTTTACTTCTTTTTGACCTTTGCTTAGTCTGACTGTGTACAGTCATATCCCAGAACATTGAATGTGTGCCATCTGCTTCCTCTGAAATTTAATGTCTAAGCTGAAGTTCACTGAGAGAAATTAAGAGGCTGTGACTTTTCTTTTGTCCAAGTCTTTGAAAGCAGCAATCCACATCCAACCTCATGTTCTTAAATCCTTTCATCTATCACTGGATCCAACTTGATCTTGGAAGGAAACTCGGATGTTTATATGACCATTTGGTGGTTTCAACATCAGTCTTGCTGCCCTAATCCTCTTTTCTGGAGTTAGCCTGGGAACCCACAAATCTCTTAAGTGCAGCCTTTCTCCATGCTTGCCTGGATCTTACAACCAAATTTCTGAGTCTTCTCAACTATTCCTACTAAATCTCAGCCTCTTTAGTGAATCCTCAAATACTTCTTACTTTCTCTTTCTTTCCCTTGTCTCTGATAATCATCTTTATTCCTGTCCTCATATCCCCAGGCTCTGGCAGAGTTTATTGCTTAATTCTGTGTAGTTATCGCGTAACAATGGGCTGCCAATTACACACACACACACACACACACACTCAAAGAGCAATAATTGCTTTAGGTTTAAATATATTTACTTAATTGTGATCTAAGGTCAGTTTTTATTTTTCTCTTAACCTGATTTGTCTCAAAGTAATTCACAGATAGATCTTAGTCTCTAAGGTAAGAATCAAATGACACAATATGTGTAAAGCATCTAGCACAGTGTGTGGTACAATGTGAATATTCACCAGGACAAAAATATTATTAATAGTAGTAACAGTTTTTTCATTCATGATAAGTGAATTTTCTAGGTCCAAATTTTAGGGCAACCCTTACTACAGCACTGGAATGAGGAAGCGTTCCATGGATGGCTTTTTTTTAAAAAATCATGTTTCCTATATAAAAGCACTAAGTCCAAAACCCCTCCAATAGCAAAACACTCCAGGTCATTGCTGTCCTATAGACATTTCTGCAGTAATGAAAATGTTCTATATCTGGGCTCTCCAGTATGGTAGCCAATGGCCACATGTGGCTATTGAACACTTTGTATGTGGCCTATGTGGCTGAGGACCTGAATTCCTAATCTCAACCACCTGAAATTTAAATTTAATTGCATGTGATTAGCAGATATAATATTAAAGAGCCCAGTTCAACAAAGATCATCTTGACTAACAGATGTTTATTAACAATATTGTCCCTTATTCTCTGCATACTTATTAGGTTGCATATTGCACTTTTATTGTAACCATCTATTTGATTTTCCCCTTCAATGCTGCAGCACTTATTCATTTTAACCAGCTGTCTCCTGCATCAAATTCTTGGAGTAATTAGCATCTAGAAATGAAAGTTACCTTTGACCCTTCATAACAGTTGTAAGACTATGCCCCTCTGGAGAAACAATCCCTACGGTGACCTGTTTGCGCAGCTCTTCATTTAGTGGTTTCAGTGTGAACTGTGAATGCTTGATACCTTGGCATACCAAAGGGATGCAAATACTGTGTTCAAGGGCATCCTGCCAGGGTTGTGTGCAGGTCACCCTGACCCAGACAGAAAGCTACAGATACCATGGCACATAACCTGGGTCTTTATTGAAGGAGTAGTTTTAAGAAATTAGCCAATCTTTTTATAATAGAGAGTTCTCCCAAGGCTCGATAAATGTTTATGCTCCTTGGGCCATCCGAATGGCAAATGACTTCCTTAACTTTGATAAATGCATTCCTCTGCTGTAATGATGAAAGTCACATGCTCTGTTGGAAAAGATCTAGCCAGCGAACAATGGATGCTAATACCAACATCCTGGAAATATTGATCCTCTTGAAAGCCCTGCCAAGGATAATAAATACCTTTTAAGTTTTGTATATTTATAGATTCCAATAAATATTTTTTTCCAAGAATCAGGAACAATTTACATGTTTAAAGAACAAGATGGTTCTAGTGTAATCTTTTGTTAGAAGGTAGTATATTTGTGTTATAGATTCAAATGATTTTTTAAATATTTACTTGTTTCAGTAGTTATTTGTGTTTTATCTATAAGTCTCTTACATGATATATCACTGTCACAGGAAATATTTGTAATAATTACATAGGGAAAATCCACTAAATTTTCAGGTTTATTTAACTAAAAAAAGCTGGTTGAGGACTTTAGAGAAAAGAATAAAGAAAACAAAATGCAAAATAAAAAAATCAGTTAAAATAAAAATAAAATACAGTACTCTTATGCCTAACCAAACATTTATAAATTGGAAAAACATTGAATTTTGCATATTCAAAGTTATTGGGCAACTGAGGTGGGAAAATGGCTTGAGACAAATATGTACTTTAGCAATTAGTAAATATTTCAGCTTCCTGGTATTTATTCCTACCTGAATGGTAAAAGAATCTGAAAGTTTGTTGTAGGTTATTAGACATACAGCAATTGTATACCAGTCACTGACATATACCCAATTATATACCAAATTAGATTGATTGAGTACTCTAAAACTCTGAGATCACTATAGTAGATTAGATTATTACTTAGGAAATATTTACTCTCTCCTTACTTTCATTGGAAGAGCACACTGCTCACTCCATTGTTTTGGGGCTTGACTGGTGATAGCCAATGAAAAGTGATATTGTGCCAGTTCTGAGTATAAGCTTTCTGAAGTGTCACATGTTTCCACTTAGGACTCTCAACAGAAGTAAAACATGTGTCAGTTGACCACACTAAGACATATGGGAGAGACCTATAGCCAACTTACAGACTGAAATACAACCACCCAGCTGAGCCCATACCAGCTGAACCATATTCTACTTGCTGTTCTGTGAACATGAGAATATGTTCATTGTTTCATGTCACTGAGATTTTCTGGTTGTTGTTTATGGTGGCAATAAGTTCCTGATACATTGGGGGTGAGTCACTTAAAATAGTATGCCTTTCTGTATCATACGCACTGCTCCAGATCTGTGCTCTTCACTTTCATCTGCTCCCCTTCACAGGTTCTACAGAGCTGCTCCTTCCAACTCCACGAGTAGCCCTGTTCTGGCAGTTTCACTACCACATTGAAGGTTGTTAAAAATACAAATTCTCAGGGTTCCCCCAGACCCTGTAGGGGTGGGGCTCAGGGGTCTGTTTTTAACAAGTTCTGCAGGTAATTCAATACACACATTAGGTTGGCCACAGTTTGCCAGGACTGTTTTGATCTTAGCAGAGTCAATGCTGAGAAACTCCTTGGATGGTTGATCACTCTGTGAAAACCTATGCAGTAGCTTACTGTATTAGTCCATTTTCATGCTGCTGATAAAGACATACCCGAGGCTGGGCAATTTACGAAAGAAAGAGGTTTATTGGACTTAACGGTTCCATGTGGCCAGAGAGGCCTCACAAACATGGCAGAAGGTGGAAGTCATGTCTCACCTGGCAGCAGACAAGAGAAGAGCTGTGCAGGGAAACTCTCCTTTTTAAAACCATCAGATCTTGTGAGATTTATTCACTATCACAAGAACAGCATGAGAAAGACCCAGCCCCCCCATGAGTCTATTACCTCCCACTGGGTCCCTCCTACAACACATGTAAATTTAAGATGATATTTGGGTGAGGACACAGCCAAACCATATCATTCTGCCCCAGAACTGTCCAAAATCTCATGTCCTCACATTTCAAAACTAATCATGTCTTTCCAACAGTCCCCCAAAATCTTAACTAATTTCAGCATTAACTCAAAAGTCCAGAGTCCAAAGTCTTATTTGAGACAAGGCAAGTCCTTTCTGCCTATGAGCCTGCAAAATTAAAAGGAAGCCTGTTACTTCCTAGATACAATGGAGGTACAGGCATTGGCCAAATACAGCCATTCCAAAGGGAGAAATTGGCCAAAACAAAGGGGCTACAGGCCTCACGCAAGTCTGAAATCCAGTGGGGCAATCAAATCTTAAAGCTCCAAAATGGTCTCCTTTGACTCCATGTCTCACATCCAGGTCATGCTGATGCAAGAGGTGGGTTCCCATCGTCTTGAGCAGCTGTGCCTCTGTGGCTTTGCAGGGTACAGTCTCCCTCCTGGCTGCTTTCACTGGCTGGCATTGACTGTCTGTGGCTTTTCCAGGTGCACAGTGCAAGCTCTCACTGGATCTACCATTCTGAGATCTAGAGGACAGTGGCCCTCCTCTCACAGCTCCACTAGGGAGTGCCCCAGTAGGGACTCTGTGTGAGGGCTCCAAACCCACATTTTTCTTCTGCACTTCCCTAGCAGAGGTTCTCCATGAGGGCCCCACCCCTGCAGCAAACTTCTGTGTGGTCATCCAGGCATTTCCATACATCTTCTGAAATCTAGGTGGAAGTTCCCAAATCTCAATTCTTGACTTCTGTGCACCTGCAGGCTCAATGCCACATGGAAGCTGCCAATGCTTGGGGCTTCCACTCTCTGAAGCAACAGGCCAAGCTGTACCTTGGCCTCTTTTAGTCATGGCTGGAACAGCTGGGACATAGGGCACCAAGTCCCTAGACTGCACACAGCAGAGGGACCTTGGGCCCAGCCCATGAAACCATTTTTTCCTCCTAAACCTGCAGGCCTGCGATGGGAGGGGCTGCTGCAAATGTCTCTGACATGCCCTGGAGACATTTTCCCCATTGTCTTGGTGATTAACATTCAGCTCCTCATTACTTATGCAAATTTCTGCAGGCTGCTTGAATTTCTCCCCAGAAAATGGTGTTTTCTTTTCTATTGCATTGCCAGGGTGCAAAGTTTTTAAACTTTTATGATCTCTTTCCCTTTTAAAACTGAATGCCTTTAATAGCACCCAAGTCACATCTTGAATGGTTTCCTGCTTACCACAATGAGATACCATCTCACACCAGTTAGAATGGCCATCATTAAAAAGTCAGGAAACAACAGGTGCTGGAGAGGATGTGAAGAAATAGGAACACTTTTACACTGTTGGTGGGACTGTAAACTAGTTCAACCATTGTGGAAGTCAGTGTGGTGATTCCTTAGGGATCTAGAACTAGAAATACCATTTGACCCAGCCATCCCATTACTGGGTATATACCCAAAGGACTATAAATCATGCTTCTATAAAGACACATGCACACATATGTTCATTGTGGCACTATTCACAATAGCAAAGACTTGGAACCAACCCACATGTCCAACAACAATAGACTGGATTAAGAATATGTGGCACATATACACCATGGAATACTATGCAGCCATAAAAAATGATGAGTTCATGTCCTTTATAGGGACATGGATGAAACTGGAAATCATCATTCTCAGTAAACTATCGCAAGGACAAAAAACCAAACACTGCATGTTCTCACTCATAGATGGGAATTGAACAGTGAGAACACATGGACACAGGAAGGGGAACATCACACTCCGGGGACTGTTGTGGGGTGGGGGGAGGGGGGAGGGACAGCATTAGGAGATATACCTAATGCTAAATGATGAGTTAATGGGTGCAGCACACCAACATGGCACATGGATACATATGTAACAAACCTGCACATTGTGCACATGTACCCTAAACTTAAAGTATAATAATAATAAAATAAAATAAATTAAAAAAGAAAAAAAATCACTGAGCTAAGTGAAATAAGCCAAACACAAAGGACAAATATCACATGGTCCACTGATATGAAATAACTAGAACAGGCAAAATCACAGAGACGTAAAGTGGATTAGAAGTTACTAGGGGCTGGGGTGAGGGGAGAGTGGGGAGTTATTGCTCAGTGGTTACAGAGTTTGTATCTGGAGTGATGAAAACATTTTAAAAATAGTGATCATGGCTGCACAACACTGAATGTAATTAATGCTATTAGGCACTTCAAATTGTTAAAATGGCAAATTTTAGTTTATATATTTTTTATTAAATACCACCATAAAAAGCTCAAGTTTAATTAAAAAAAAAAAATTTCTTCCATCAGATACCGTAAATCATCTGTCTCAAGTTCAATGTTCCACAAATCTCTAGGGCAGAGCAAAATGCTCCCAGTCTCTTTGCTGAAACAGCAAGAGTCAGCTTTGCTCTAGTTCCCAACAAGTTCTTCATCTCCATCTGAGACCATCTTAGCCTGGATTTCATTGTCCATATAACTATCAGCCTTTTGGGCAAAGCCATTAAACAAGTGTCCAGAAAGTTCCAAACTTTCCCACATTTTCCTGTCTTCTTCTGAGCCCTCCAGACTCTTCCCACCTCTGCCTGTTACCCAGTTCCAAAGTTGCTTCTATATTTTTGGGTATCTATAGTAGTGCCCCACTCTACTGGTACAAATTTACTGTATTAGTCCATTTTCATGCTGCTGATGAAGACAGACCCAAGACAGGGCAATTTATGAAAGAAAGAGGTTTACTGGACTTAGAGTTCCACATGGCTGGGGAGGCCTCACAATCATGGCAGAAGGTGAAAGTCATGTCTCACATGGCGGCAGACAAGAGAAGAGCTCGTGCAGGGAAACTCCCCTTTTTAAAAACCATCAAATCACATGAGACTTATTCACTATCATGAGAGCAGCATGAGAAAGACTAGTCCTCATGATTCAACTACCTCTCACGGGGTCGCTCTCACAACATGTGGATATACAAGATGATATTTGGCTGGAGACACAGTCAAACCATATCACCTACAATGGTGGGACTTCTGCAGTCTTAGGAAGACACAGCTTTCCCAAAAACTTTATTCTGAAAATTGAAGTTGATATGTCTTGCCTTTGGCTATGACCAAACAGAAATTTCTCTCACTAAGTTGTAAATCTTTACAGGAAGAGAAGATGTTGAGTGTTCCCAAGTGGTGTGTATTGCTTCATGATAAAAGCAGCCTTTTTAGATAGAAGGGAGCAAGGATTTGTAAGTTTCTAATAGAAGCTGTATTTGTACAGTATAAGTAGATGAGATTTTCAGATTCTTGCCTATGAGCCAGTCTTTGCACTGAGCATTGGAACAGGGGCTAGAGACAGTTTGGGGTCAGACAAACGTAATGAAGAAAAAACACTAAACACATATGTTTAATACTTAACAATTTCCCTACTCCAGCTCTTACTTTCCTACATACCTTTCTCCTTCTTCAGAAGCAAAATGTGGTCCCTTTGTTCCAATTTACTTAAGAAGCTGTAGAATTAACTTACGTTCTACTGCACATTGGGTATGTAATTCCCTGTGTAGGTGAAGCTGTGGTACGTTGTGATTTCAGGGTTCTTTCTTTTAGTTAACCTCTCTTACCTTCAATTGAAGCCCATCAGACTTTGAGGCCCATAGCAACCCAACCAGCTTTGAGTAGAATCCACCTAAGAGTTCACCTTGTGCCCTGAAGTTCTGCATATGTGCAAGACCCACAGGAAGGCCAGGATCAAAGGGACCTGAGAGAGCCTCAACAGGGCTGCAGGAACATCGTGTAATTTACCCAAACCATCTGCAAGTGACATAAATACCAGCCGCTTAGAACACCTGCACCAGATGACTCAGCATCAAGTTGGGAAGCCAGTATGGGGTTGATATAAAAGAAAACAAAAACTTCAGTGACTGGAGCAAAACAAATCATCACATTTTGGCGCCAGCTGTACTGGAAAAAAAAAAGGAAAGAAACAAAATGATTTAGCAAATTTTAGTCCACTTCCAATCAGAGGGATCTGCCAGCTGGAAGTGTCAAAGTTTGCATTACCAGGTGTGAGTAAGGGAAAGGGTTAAAAGAAAAAACAAGCTGTAAGAAAGATTAAAGCCAAGAAACCTCCAATAGTAGTTTCAGGATACCAGATAAAGAACAGCTGCTTAAGACACAATACGTTGATTATGACCTAGAAGGAATGGAGAAAGAGGGGCCCTTTGATAGTTAAGAGCAAGGGAGCAGGTGTGGACGTTACATGTGCCGCGCCATAGCCAGCAAGCCCAGGAGGTTCTGTTGGGTTCTTCCTCTCAGCTATGAAGGGAGCTGTTTATTTAGACACAATCCTTCAAAAACTATCAGAAAGTCCCTCTGCAACCCCAGCCACCACAAAGAAGGCCTTCCATACAATTTCAAGACATGAATATACCTTCAATAGGAAAAGAAAAACGTGATTGCCTGTAAGCTATTCTAATGCCGTTTCTGGAATTTCAATTACCCTGAGATGCCTCCTGTTTATGGCATTGACCTTGTATTTTCTTTGGTAGACAGGAGGGATGTAATGAATGGAGGGCACACCGCTTTGTGCCTCATCCACCAGATGAATGGCCACAGATATTCTTGGCATCTGAAGTGGCCCAGGTGGTCCCTCTGGCCTGATTTCCTTGGCCAGTTTTCCTTTCTCATCTGGGAATTTTGACCCTCCTGCTTTCCAACTAATTGTATCATATTATCTCCTTTCTGTTTAAGACTATTCTCTCAGCAAAAAGTTGCAAAAACTCAGATTATTAGGATAGAAAGTCTCAATTAACCTCTGACCTTGCTTCAGTGCCTGCGGCCCGGAGTTATTCCTTACACCTAATTGTGGGCCCATTAACAGGTTGTCTAAAAACAAAACAACACGCACACACAAAAACTGTTTTGACCAGGCTGTAATTGCTGCTAAGTGACACTTAACAATGGCTCTCTTGTACTATTGCTAACTGGACAGTGTGGGCTACTGTGACCAAGCCTAGACAGTGAGATTCACTTGTCATAAGGGCCTCCCTGTATCTCTTTAAGTGCTTTGTCCAGCAACTCCCTTGATTGAAGGGTGGTCATTTTTTGGATTGCCAGAACCGACAACGTGGCACAAAGCATGAAAGACAACTCCCACGGAGGACCACGAAAGCCTTCCTCCCCTCCTGCTGCAAATATAATTAGTTTATGTTAGCTGGAAAAGGTCAGAGGTTGTCAAAGGGTAGCAAAGTCTTTGTTTTTAGGCAAGATAGTGGAATAATTGCTTGATGCTCAGATCTGCAGGTGCTGTAAGGAGCTCATTTGGGCTTGGCAGCCTGCAGGGAAAGCTGATTTCCTCTGGAAAACCATGGAATTCCTCATGACAGAATCTATTTGCTGTGACAGGAGTGATTATGCATTCATGGCCTCAGCACAATACCTGCCACACTCTGCCCTCACCTTACCCCATTTTCACACACTCCAGGCATTGAGCCCCTTTCTTCTCTTTCTTTATGAGAACAGCCGAGGCATGAGCAGACAGACCAACCTGGTTGATTTCATGTAAGGGAATGTCTAGGGTGTCTTAGGAAGCGGAGAAGAGAGAAAAACCTCATGGAGCAATTTATTCAAGATAAAGGAGAAATAAAAAAATGAAAAGGAGAAAAAGATACATTGCCATGAAAAACAGAGTTAAATGTCACAGTAGGTTTTAAGTGGAAGAATGAAGAGGAATGAGGAAATTCTTTAAAAAGTGGGTTTGCTTCAAATATGCTCCATCTTTCCCCATGCTAATCACCTTCATTTTGTTTTGCTTACCTGTCTCAAGACATAGGAGCACATTGCAATGAGATCCCCAATTAAAACAGATTGCAATATCTTTAAAAACCAAGGTAAGCTCTCTGCACTTATTCTGCAACGCACTCACTTTGGCTGAGGTGAAGTCCTTTTCCAGTTAGTCTGTGGATGTTTTACATATATGACAAGGTCATGCATCCAGCCATCTGTTGAGAAAGCAAAGGAAAGTGACTATAGAGCCAGATAAACCAGATACTCTTGTACTTGCTGGTTGTGTGAACTTGGGCAAGGCATTCAACTTCTTTATTACACAGTTGAATTTGAAGAAGTTCAACTGTGGAATGAGAATAATAATGCCTTATTATATTTCTTGCCCAATTGATCTAAGGTTCAAATATTGCATCTCAAATTTCCCATTTTACCACCCAGTTTACATGTGATCAATCTAATATGGGTTATGGATTTAGTATTTTTCAAATCCTTGTTGCTGATGGCTTGGGCCAAGGTCATCTCCCTGGAAACCTAAGCCCTGGGGGCTCTCATTAAACCCTAGACTGTGAAATTGAAAGGTTGGACTTGATAACTATTGTGCCCTTGAACAGTCCACATGACAAGACTTGCACTGTTTCTTTCTACTTTTCAGCTCTGTACTTTTACCTGGAATCTCTATAAAGGTCCTCCAATTATTTGCAAACCTGACATTTCTTTGGCCTCTGCATAAATTATTCAGAAATTAGAATTTGGATTAATGTAGAATTTTAAACACATATAAATGAGATGAGATCAATACCAAGGGCACACTCATATTACCCATATCTTGACCAGTAAAATGGCTCACATGACTAACTTAGACAGGTTTTAGCTTTGTGGTGGCAATGATAAAAAGCTCAGTACCCTGCTGCTACTTCAGAAATAACATGTCTAAAAACAGACTTACCACTGCCCCCAAAACACCAGCTTCCTTTCCGAAATGTTTCAGGTCTGCCAAAGCCCACACCTTGTCCTAGAAGTCCATGCTGAAGGGGTCATGAGGTTGGATGACATCTATATATATGGAGTTGTATGTAGTTAGAAATATGGCATTGTAGATATGTGAGAAAGATAACATCGTTGGTCTTACGAATTTGAGAGTTATAAGCATATAGTCTTAAAGAAAATGTGGATGAATGCAAAATACAAGTTAGTGGTGATCTCTGGGGAGAGACGGGCTGCACATTTTTATTTTGAAAGGCAACCATATTTATAAAGCTTTTTATTGTGAGATATATGGCATTCATATATAACATATGTATGTGATTTTTGAAAAAATAATAAAACATATCAACCAGATTATGGAAGATTACCAATAACTTTGAAGATTATCCCTCAATTATCCTCCCCATATGTAACACCTTGGGTGATGGTAGCCAGGGAGGATTTGTGACTAAAACGAAATTTGACCTGAAATTGTTCCAAAGGTAGAGATACAAATATAGAAAAGAAACACTCAAATTTTTAAAATGTATTTAAGGAAAGGCAAAAGTGTACAATTTATTCATTTTTCTACTCTAAAAATATCAATTGGGTGACAGAATGTTAATGATAAATAAGAGAATACACCACTGCTTTCATATAGTTTATATTCTAAGAGATACAAAATGACCAAACAAAATAATCAGAGAAAATGTTTTCTCAGAAAGTAATGAAATATGATGGCTTGATAGACTTCATCTTGAGTAGGGAGATGACAGTTGGAATAGAACAGTCAAGAAAGACTATTTGAAAAGATCACATTTAGACAGAAGCTAAATGATGAGAAACTGATTTGTATAATTATAATGGAAAACATGCATTAACTTGTAGAGAATGTGAAGTTTCCACATAAAAGGACAGAAGAATACAACTATGAATTTTATTTGGGGGTCATATTATAGATAATAGTCAGGTAACAATGCTACTAGCCATAATATAGTGTCACCAAGTGCTATTTAGCACATTTTCAAATGCCTGTGTTAATTTGACTAACACTTCATTCCCCTATTTGCTTGAGATTTTCTATTTTGAAATATCTCATTTGCCTGTACAAAGCCTATTTATTTTATAAATGTACAGGTAGTATTTAGCCATATAAACTCACTTATCTGGTTCTTGGTGATGAAGGAAGGTACATCTAAATTTGTAAAAGTGGTGTATCTACTATAGCTCTTTATTTGTATTTATATTTTGGGTTGTTTCAGAACCCAAAGAGAAATTTCCTAAACCATAAGATGGGAAGATTAGTGATGGAAATAGAAATCACAGAAGTATAATTGACCTAGGCATGACTACATCCAGGGGTTCAAACAGAAGGTACCAGGGCTCAGTCTCCTGTCATCTTTCAGCTCAGCGTTCATCTGCATTGACTTAGCTTTTGAAGAGAATTTCCGTACATATTGACTGTGAGCTTCTTGTCTGGTAGTTTAAGAACTTTCACTTTCCAATAGTTTCTAGAGTTTCCCTGGATTGGATTTCAATTGACTGCCAAAAGTCATATGTCCAACACTGAATAGCTCATTGTGACCAAGGTAATAAAATACATTGCTGGGGCTAAGAATACAGAAGAGACGTTTTGCACAAGAAAATCAAGATCCACTTGTAAAATTTTGGTGAAATCTATTCTGAGTAGGAACACATAACAGCTACTGACTACAGCAATGGTTCTCAAACTGTTTTTCCTATTCCAAGAGTGTCAGCATCATCTGTTAGAAATGAAAATTCTTGCTCTAACCTAGAAGCAGTAAGTCAGAAACTCTAGTGATGGACCCAATAACTTACGCCTTAGCAAGTCACTCACATAATTCTAATCCACATGAAACTTTGAGAATCATTGTTTTACACCATCGTACTTAGAACAAAATACATAGCCCTTTCCATGATCTATAAAGACGTATATGAAATGGTCCTCTTCTACCTCTCAGACCTCATGCTGTATAATTTCCATCTTTCTCACTTTATCTTCTTTTTATTACTCAACATTCTTAGTAGCTGTCATCTCACAGCATTTGTGTGTGCTGTTCCCTCTGTCTAAAATGTTCTTCAGGTGGCTCACTGTTCTCCTAACTATGGTATCCCTTCAAAAGCCATCTCTCGGAAGCCTGACTACACCAACGTATCCCTCTCTTAACCCATACACCTCTATTACATTTTATTACTTCTATTTTATATCATAATTTAATATTAGCTTACTCATTGGTATATATATTCATTGAGACAAATATTAATATAGATCATTGATTTTTGGTTTCTCTGTTCAATATTCCTAGAATGTCACCACTGTGTGAGCAGGAGTACAGAGTTGGCATTTGGCTGTAATAGCCTTAGTACTTAAAACCATTCCTGCATACAGAAGGTGCTCACTGAATACTTATAGAATGATTTACTAAATAATTCATTGAATATACTGTGGTGGTTCCTGCTGCTCCACCGTCTCTGCCAGTCATCAAATGAGGTAACAGAAAAGCTGAGTTATTAAGGATGGTAGGGGGTGGGATGTCCCAGAGAGAAGAAAGTACTAAAACCACAAGCACAGTGTCTAGTGATTCAAATTGATGGGGCTCAATTTATCAAAAAACACACAAAAACTATCCTGCCTTTCCAGCCATGAAGACCACATCCTTTCAAATGACTGTGCTAAAAGATAAAAGGGAGGAATTATCCCTTTCAGAAAATAGGGTAGAATGTTTAACTGAAGGTTTTCCTTCATTTGCAGTGCATTTTCATAGATTATAGGATACCACTAGCTTGGGAGAGAAGGATGGCAGGATAACTTATTTTAAACAATGTAAAAACTGAAGAATTTGATCCAAGATTCAAGTCAGAAGAATACTATACAAGGAAGTAACTAAAATGGAAACTTAGGGATGTAGATAAATATTCCTATGTGGGTGAGAATAAATAGATTTCCAAATAAATGTTTGAGAATAAAAATAACAAATTGTCTTAAAATAGTTTTCAAAATTGATTTATGCTAAGAACTCACAAATATCATCATAACCCTTCAACTGTAGCATGTGCCTGTGTGTGGTTTCCTAGAAATAGTTTCAGCAGTCCTCAAAGAGTGACACAAAGTATCACTTGGCATTCAAAATTTATTTCACCATCTATTTGTCCTTGTAGATATTCCCACATTTTTGATATTACAGAAACCTAGGTGGTCAGTCATTGTTCTTAATTGTTCCAAATACGTGTCACAATTCATTCTTGAATAACTCTTGAAGTGCAGTAAATGGATGAATAAAAATTCATCAATAAGCTTAACCCTCCCTTTCTCCATTAGTTTCAACAACCTCTTCAGAAAAATAATTTAGAAGTTTAATATACAAGTTGTCAAATTGAATTCCATAAACTTCAGCTTGGTGCATCCCTTTGGCTTAGTGAAAGAAGCATCTATGATAACATTTTTAATTTGTTAGCACAGTAGATTTGGAGGATAAAACCTTATGAGGCAGAAAGGGATGCTCTCTCATTTGTCTGCTTTATAGAAAGGAAACTGAGTTTATGCAACATCCAAACTCGTTTAAAGTTAGTAGCTAAGCTGTGACTAGAACCCAGGTGCCCTGCCCCATGTTTTCCTGTCATTATTACAAAAAAGATTTATAAGCCACAAATTAGACAAAACTACACAAAAACAACAAAACAAATAAACTAAAACCAAGATTAAATTACAGTGGATTGACAGAAAACCAGGCAAAGCCAAGTTAGCCAATTTAAACCTGAGTTTAACTTACAACACAACAGGAAGGTAGAAAGTGTGGGCTCCAGACGAAGACAGCCAACATTTCAATTCTGGCTCAACCACCTGGACAGTTTTTCATCTCTGTGTGCCTCAGTTTCCTCATCTGGAAAATGGATTAATATTAATACCAACTTTACAGGCTTCTTATGAGGAAGTAACGATATAAGTGTTGAGAAAAAGAGCCCTGAACAAAGAAAGTGCATCAAAAGCATTTTGTTATTCACTAAGTTTAGTCTAAAATTCCTATTTTACCAATTGAGAATGAGAATTATTGAACAGAATGTTTTAACCATTTAGGTTTTCTCTTTTCTTTAGTGAAAGAGAGTGTCTCACCCTGTCATGCAGACTGAAGTGCAGTGGCATGATCATGGTTGGTTGATTGCAGCCTCGACTTCTGGGCTGAAGTGATCCTCCCACCTCAGCCTCCTGAGTAGTTGGGTCCGCAGGCATGTGCCACCATACTTAGACTTTTTTTTTTTTTTTTTTTTTTTTTTTAGAGAAATAGGGATCTTCTATGTTGCCTGGGCTTGTCTCCAACTCCTGAGCTCAAATGATCTTCCAGCCTTGGCCTCCCAAAGTGCTGGGATTACAGGTGTGAACTGCCTCTTCAAGCCCAGTAATTTAGCTTTAATCTTCACCAAGGACAGAAATAAATACCAAAGAAGCTATCCAACAGGTGAAAGAATGTCCATCTGTTGCCTTAACCTGGAATTACAGCTGTAAAATATCAGTCTTCTACTGACTACAAGCAATGTTGCACCTTCAGTGATTTCATGGGAAGAAACCTTGCAGTTAAGAATCAGATAGACTTGGATTTTCCAAATTAACAATATTAAAATGTAAATAGTCAAAATAATAAGGACATGAAAATCTGCTTATAACTAAAGAGGCTACAAACTTACATGCATTCAAAGAAGTGTCTCCCTTCTTTGTTACATATCTTGCCCTTTCTTTCTGTCACACTTAAGAACTCACCCACTATTTCCATTTTTTTTGTGTGTGTATTACTGATTATTTTTAAAGGAATGCCAGGTACACATGTGGGAGATCTTTCTTATAATAAAATTGGATTGGAAAAAGCAAAACTATGAATGTTTAGCAAAAACAGACTTTGAAAGGAAACTCAACTTTATTAATGTTTCCTTGGGCATTTTTCTAAAATCAGCCTTGTCTCTGCATAGTATTTTTCTTGGTTGGGTAGAGGCTGGTTAACATATTCATTATTTTTTTAATGTACTATGCTGCTATTTGCAGCTTCAGGTAGTTAATATTTGTGTTTAAGCTTTGCCGTTCAAATGGGAAAATCCACCCTAAACAGCATTGCTGAACAGCATGAAGGAATCCTTCGAAACAGGAGGTCCCTTTCCTGAATACCAATCAGTGTGGCTTTCCCCTGTGGCTGAGAGAGGAAGCACTGACCAATGTTTGCACTCCACTATGTCCTGCATGTCACAAGCTTAATTTCTAACACTGGCCGCCTTGTCGGCAGAATTTCCAGATGGTAGAATGAATTGAACCTCTGAAGAAGGACGGCGCTACTGTGTCTCTGGATGACGTCAACATCTTCTGGGACAACAGCATGAAAAAGTGAAATATAATCAGAAGGATCCTGGCTCAAGATTACCTCAGAGAGTGTGGGTGTGTAAATATGATAGGCCAGCACTACAAGAAAAATCATTAATGTTTGCTAACATGCAAGGCTTGAGTTAATGGGCAAGTATGAGTAGGAGACAGCAAAAGACCTTTGAATAATAGCTAAAGAGGCTTTATTGACACCTCCAACTTCACATAAGCAAATTTAGATTACAATGATCATTTTCTAGCATTTACTGTATATCAAGTCCATATCTCCTAGGTTGTTTAATACTGAGAATGGATATAAATTAATCAGGAAAATAGGAAGAGAAAAACTCAGGATCAGAAAGGCTGAAGTATACTTTTCCAAGATATAACAATTTATTCATTTTTTCCCAAATGTATTAATTAAGCATTTACAATGCCCCTACCAGGACAGACATGATTATGAGCCAGACAAAACTAGGACATGAATTCAAGTTTTGTGCAATATCACATACTGTTTAATTTTCACTTCAATTAGTTCCTTCGATTATCTTCTAGACACATTAATGTAATAAGTTATAATTGCTAACACTCATGTTATACTTAAAAGGATAAATATATGCCATATTTAGTTTCATGTTTTTTCTTATATGTTTTCTCTTTTTTCTCTCATATGAAAAAGAAAGTAAATAACAATGTTATCCCTGTATAATCTCTATGTGTTACCTCTCATTCTCTCCACAATATTTAATTATTTTCCTTCAAGGACTCTGAGTTCACCAAGTGTGAGAATGGTTTCTGTCCTTCCTAGGACAGAAAAGATGTAGTAAATTAAAAGATGAAAAATATAAGCCCAGTATCATAATGCTGGATGTGTGAGGAGGAGTAACTAGGAGTTTAGCAGATAAATGTCGGGAAAGTGAACAGGACAGAGATGGAGTTACTGTCAGGAGGCATTGGCCTCTTGCCAGTGAACCACTGAGATGACAGAGAGGAAGGGTGAATGTTACTCTGTTGCCTCCTCCTACCATTTTGTTCCTTAACACATTTCCTTTCCCAACTTTGTCATTCTCTGTCCTGTTCTGGAACATCTGTACCCAGTTTGGCTAGCCAACTTTATACGACATGGCATCGCTACTCATTCCAAAACTGTATGTATTCTCAACAAAGAAAAGTTGTAGTTTCCTCCATCTTGCCTTTCTTATAACCCAGAGTTTGTTGTTTGTTTGTTTTTATAATAGCCCATATGTTTCAAGGTTGAGAGAAAATCTTGATGGCATTTTTGCTTCCGTTTGCTGCATCTAGTTCATTAACCCTTCTCCCCAATAACAACAACTATATCAATTCAGACCATAAAATGCAGCTCTTGCATCCTGTGTTGTTTGGCTATATTATATTTCCCTTTCCCCACACTTAACTGCTTAACTCCTGGTTACTGCCTCTCGCACATCCAGCACTAGACTTAGATTTTTCATCTTTTCATTTATTACAAGAATGACTCAACACTCTCCTCTTCCCTGACTGTATTTCCTTTGCCTTCCCCTTTTACTAGCTTTACCTCAGCTCCCTACTCAAACTGCCACTTCTTAGACCTTGTTATCTCATAAAATTGTTCTGTCTGAAAACTTCAGGCACCCTCTTCCTGACTGCAACCCCCTCTTTGTCAATATTATGGTTTAAACTATTTTCATTATGAGTAACTTTTGGCTTCAAAAGCCCCCCTTTTTCCATTCTCCCACACCTTCACTTGCCTCGTTAGCCAGTGGATACTTTAAAATGGCTTTACATCAATAACAGCCTTACTTATATCTTACATGGTCTTGCTTATCTGTCTTTCTGCACTTTCTTCATACATTCTAGCAATTCCCACATATAGTTTAAAACATCTTTTTGGTGTTCTACTTAAGCAATCAAATGTTGCTGGAGAAATCCACACAACAGAGCTGTTGGATTCCACTATCCAATGAAGTTAAATTATGTGAATGTGCTCTTAATACTATTGGTGACTTGTAGATTGATTGCATTAAGAGTCTCAATTCCTTGTCATTCGCTGTATTCATATCCACTTGCCACGTGACTTTATTGTTCCTCCCACTGCAGAGAAGATCTCCTTCCCCATTCTTTGATCCTGAATATGGGTAGGTGACTTGGTTTGGCCAATAGAATTAGAATATTAGCAAATATAATGCATGCATACGCTTGAAAATATGCTTGCACCTTCCCACTTCTGCTGCTGCATCTCTGCCTTGACCATGACAACTTCTTGGACTGGCCTGCTAGAGATGAGGGACATGTGGAAAGGAGTCATTTATCTCAGGTGACTCAATGAAGCCAGCCTAGGTCAGTGACAGCCAACCAACCTCAAAATATGTGATAAATCTCAGACAATTCCAGAAGCATTATGAAGCTAATTCACAGAAACACAAATTAAAGAAGAGCCTAGTGTTTTGAGTCACTCACTTTGGGTTGGTTTGTTATGCAGCACTGCTGCAGCAATAGGCAGCTAATACAAAACTCCTGCCTAATTTCTCTGTTATACTTCTGCTCTAATTCCCAATGCAATTTAATATTTTCACCCTCAAAAAATAGCCAAATGCTTTAGAGAGATAATGGAGGCCATATACTGTTAACTCCCTCAACTCACTTCTATGAATTTGGCAAACTTTTCAGCATCCATCCACATCCTCTCCTTTGTCTCTCAAATGTCAGTAGAGAGCTAACCCTTTTGCTGTCCATGGAACCTACACGTTAGGTCCAATTTCTTTTTACCATGATCCTTTCTATTTCATGTGTGTTCAGCCTTTTCTTTTTAACATGATGTATTTTCCCCTCAACTGATTTCTACCTGGCCTTTAGCCCCTTCCTTCTATGTAAAAGAGTTACCTTGGGTTGCCAGTGACCCCTAGATTAAACGTTTTTCAATTCTCATTTTATTTTACCTGTAAGAATTACTTCGCACTATAGACTACTTGTTGATTCTCAAAATGCTCTTTTCTCTTTGTTTCCATGTCACAAGACTGTTTTGGTTTTCCCCGTACATCTTTGTTTACTTCTATTTTATCTCCACTTCAAATTTAATCTCATTTATCTGGCTAAGAAATGCTATTTTGCAAGGTTTGTTCCTACGCCCTCTTCTTATACTCTACATTTAAACAAAGAGATCCCATCTGGGCCAATGGCTTCAATTGTCACCTCACTGTAGATGACTCATGAATTAGTGTCTCTATCACAGACTTTGCCTGTGAGCCCCAAACCCATCCATTCATCTGCCTCTTTGATATCACCTTTTGGGTATCACTAAAGCACCTCATATTTAGTAGTTTCAAAATAAAGTTAATTGTCCTCCTCTCCAACAAATTGACTCTACCCTCAGTGTTTTCTATCTCAGGGAATGACACTATCATCTATATGCTACAAAATCCCAAAATCTAGGAGTTATCCTTTATAACCTTCTATCAAATACAGCCAGCTGCATGCCCTGTAGATTTTATCTTTTTCACATAACTCAAAGCTGGCTATTCTCTCTCCCTTTAAGGCTATTACCTTATTGCAGGCTAATGTCATTTGTTTTTAAGTTTACTGCCTTACAGTAACCTCACTGCCACCAAAGTACACTTGGAATTTCCAAAAAATTACCCTCTTTTTTTTCCTCTTTTACAAACACACATAGAGACATACACAAACTGGTATACTTAAAACATATCTAAGTCTTCATTTCACGAGGGATAAAGACCAAAACTCTTATGATGACCTGCAAGGCAATGCATGATTGGTCACTCCCAATTTTTACAGCCTAATTTCACACATGTATGCCCCTCTCTGCTGCTTTGCCACTCTGACAATTTCTTCAGTCTCTTGAACTTTCCATGCACCCTTTTGTCATAAGCCACGTCTTCTGATGATTTCATCAGCTACATTCCCCAGGCATTACTCTGTCTCTGGGCAGAGGCATCGCCTCTTATATACCACAGAACCTTCTAGAAGTTGACCACTGATCTGAACTATTCTATGCTTCCTGGTGCAGCAACTTCTTCCCATCATATGCCTTACCTACTCCAGTTCTCTTAGTTTCTTGGTTTCTATATACAGCCAGAGTGTACCATTAAAATATTTGGCACACATTTAAAATCACGAAATATTTTAACTTGTCTCTATTTTTATTTATAAACCCCTGGATCATTCCTACAGAAGTGAACATACAGGACTTTCAAAGAAACCCTTCACACAACCTTTTCTTTTAGTCTTGATACATTCTGCAGTGTCAGGGGCTGTATCTATCTTGATCACTGATGCCTTCTCAGCCCCTAGAGAAGTGCCTGGTAGAGTAAGAACCAGTAAACATTTGTTGAATGAAAAAGAAAAGAAAGGATGAGGGAGAAAAGAAAAGAGGAAAGAAGGAAAAAAGAAACTCACATAGAATAAATACAATATTGTGATTTCAG
The DNA here is from genome assembly GCF_028878055.3 of Symphalangus syndactylus. Classification (NCBI taxonomy): domain Eukaryota; kingdom Metazoa; phylum Chordata; class Mammalia; order Primates; family Hylobatidae; genus Symphalangus; species Symphalangus syndactylus. Next base: position 68,599,993 of record NC_072446.2, read on the forward strand.
GCTCCAGAATTCAAAGCTCAATAAACATGAGTTAATTCTGCCCATTCAGTTTATAATTACCAAAATAATCTATCCATAAAGAGGAGTGAAATCTGCCCAACCTATACACCCAACCCTTCTTATTGTGGTGTCTATTATTTCATTTAAGAAGAGTATAGATGCATGTTTCATTTAAGAAGAGTATAGATGCATGTTTCATTTAAGAAGAGTATAGATGCATGTTTCATTTAAGAAGAGTATAGATGCATGTTTTTGATGTAGCACTGGCAAGACAGAGTCTGAACTGGCCTCATAAATCTCCAGGAAACGAGGGTGGGTACAAACCTTCAAAGACTGTCTTGGGCTGTGCAGCATGTCCCAACAGCTCCCATCCAGTGCCGCAGCCACTTTGGAATGTAGCTGACCTCATGGAAATGGTTCCGTACCTACATGCTGAGAGTTTCTCCCTTGACCTTTCACTTTCCCTCTCTTTTGATCACTCATGTCACCTTTACATTTTGGCATGCAGTATATTTCTGTGTCTTGGCCTGATTCAACGAATATCTAATTTGTTGCCATGGTTGTGTTTTGGTTGTAGTTCATTGTCAACATTCTGAGAGGTGAGGTCGAGAAATCCAGACAAATTCTTTTGCTCTTCCTTGGTCATGAGATTTTGTGTTTTTGTTGTTCTCGACAGAGTGATGATTTCCAATTAATGCTTCTGACATAATCCAGTTCAACAATTCAACAGATATATACTTTGGTGGGAATGAGAGAGAAGAAATTCTGCCAGTTACATCAGAAGCTAAGTCAGAGCTCTGAGAGGAAGGTCTAGAGAAAGAGAAAGGGGCATACCAGAAAGGGCAAGGGGATTGTTTATACCATATTACTCCAGTTTAGAGGTCATCTGTCCCAGACTTGGCTCAATCAAATACACAAACCAAAAAAAGTACATGTTCATTTTTACATGTTCTCAAATTGTATTCCCTACTTTACAATAGGAATATATTTTGAAGAAGTATGTGTATACATAGTGCATACAGTCTATATACACACGTGTGTGTGTGTGTGTATGTGTGTCTGTGTGTGTATCTGATTCTGTGAGTCTCTCCACCTGGCCAGCACTCTCCTATAATACTTTTCTTTAGAGAATTTAGGAGATTCTGACCCCAATGGGGTTATTTGAATGACGATAAAATGGTGTGTCATCTCTCCCATTCTACTGACTGGGATGGGCCTTGGCTTCTGTCCAACAGGCTTGGTTTCTAATTCCCAACTTTACTACTAGATGACTCTAGGGATCTAGGCAAGGAAGATTATGCAACATCTCTAAGTCTCTGTCTTATCATGACTTAAAATGAGCTAATGATAAAAATCAACCTCTCAGAGCTTTTGTAAGATCTAATGCCTAAGGTGCCTAGACAATAGCAAGTTCTTAAGGGCGCTGGATTCTTTCCCACCCTTCCTGTGGAACATAAGACTTATAGCATCTTATAAAGTGGCATGATTTTTACCCTGATTCAGGAAGAATTACTCATCTAAACAGAGAAATCTGGCTTTCTATAATACATATTAATTAAATCCTTCTTCCAGTAGAAAACTCTGATCCCCAAATTAACTCTTTTAATTATTTTTAAATGCCATTTGATTGTACTCTATTTAGTACCCATAATCATAAGGAGCTTAAGGTAACATGAAAACAGTACACATATTAAAATGTACAGAATTCTAACTGAATTGTAGAACATCTTAGTGTGTACATGCACACAATCCTATGAAAGATACTATGAGTAAGGTCAACACAATGTTCCGCTTTTCAAAAACCTTATTCATTCATTAACATTTACCACACTTGAAGCATTGAATTAGGATTCAGTGACACATTGGTAACACAACAAGGTCCTTGCTTTTATAAACTTATAATATAAGGCAGTAAATAGATATTAATCAGGTAATTACACTAATATATAGTATGAGGCTGTGCCACTGCTATATGTTCAAAGCTTGGAACCATGCATGGTGCAAGAATTCAATAAATATTTCCTGAATAAATTATCTAATTAATAATTGCATGTTGACTGAAGTTGAGATCAGTATTCAAAGAGACAGAAATCTTGATCTTTGATTTAAAGAGTAGAACAGAGGAACTCAACTCACACTGAGATCTGAAAGATGATTAACAAGTTAAGAAAATGCTTCTGAGAATGTATATTATAGAAAGGGAGGGTGTTAGGGTTCTCTAGAGAAATAGAACCAACCAATAGTTCTCCAGAGATATAGAACTAGATATAGATAGATAGATAAATAGATAGATAGATAGATAGATAGATAGATAGTTAGATAGATAATACAGAGTCAAAATGGTGATGATTTGGGAAGACAGAAGGGAGACGAGTAAACAACAGCTGACATTTACTACATGCTAGGCAAAGTTTTAAAACTATGTAAGCATTAGCTCAATTAATCCTTGCCACAACTCTATGAATGTTCTCTCATTATTTCTATTTTACAGTTGAGAAAATGAAAGTACAGAGAAGTTAAGAGAGCCACACAGTAAGCAGCCGAGCCAGATTCTAAACCCAGGCAGTGGCTCTAGGCCCACAGGCTCAATAAGGACCTGATACTGACTTTTGAGAACACAAGTAAAAATCTCTCAAAGAAAAATGATTCTCAATTTATTAAGTGAGTGCAAGGAAGGAGGAGTCCTCTGATTAGGTCCAAGGATGTTAATGAATGGTCAGAAAAGACTTCACGAGTGAGACAATCTTTAATATAGGTCTTAGAGTATGGATCAAATTTTGACTGGCTTCTACAGTGGAAGAGAAAGGTGTTCTAGGTAGGAGAAAACTAGAGAATAAAAGACATAGGAAAATATTGAAAATCTAGAAGTGGGAAATCCTGGGAAGGATGTTGGTAAAAGAAAAAAATGAGAAAAAAATTGTAAAAGGTAGGCTAAAAATTAACAAGTGCCAGTCTGACAATTCATCATTAATTTGTTATAAATTAATTAATTAATAGAATACAGGGTAGTTATTGCATATTTCTGAAAGGAATATATTATATCTATATCAAGTTATATTCCCACAGCAAATAATTAGAGAAAGCATCTTAGTTCATTTGAGCTACTATAACAAAAATATCATAGAGTGGGTAGCTTAAATGACAAACATTTATTGCTTATAGTTCTGGAGCTGCAAAGTCCAAAGTCAAGGCACTGACAGATTTTGCAACTTGTTCAGGCCACATTTCTGGTTCATGGATGGTGCCTTCTTGTTGTGTCCTACATGGCAGAAAGGGGCAATATAACTTTCTGGGAGCTCTCCTTTTTTATTTTTCCCAAAGTCCAAAACTTTATTTTTTGCTAAGAAGTCTTCAAATATTGTGGAGAATCAAGTTATCTGAGTTCAGTTGAATATTAATGTGTATATATCTGAGGTTTTAGTCATGTTTCAAAATTTCACTTTTTCTCTTTCTTAGTACAGATCAAGAGAATCAGAAGTGCAGAACATCACATTTCTATGTTATCACACTGTTGACAAAATTCTTTCCCAAAGGTATTCAAAAAGGAAGAAGTCGAGTATTCACTTTCAGTTCTGCAACTGGAGTAGATGATGATTGATCACTGGTGATTGATAACCTTAAGTCATTAGTTCACCAATTCAGTTATTCATTTCATGAAGTAGAGAATTTCATAGCATACATTCTTATTCCAAATATATCCCTTATAATATTTTCTTTCAATTTTTAAAGACTCATATATATATATATACCAATTTAATAAATGTTTTTCTAATCAAATGCATTGTACTAATTTGACCAAAAAAGTTTAAATTTTTGTTTTTGTAATTTGTCTCAGGTAACCTGTGAAATGTTTCTCCTCTTTCTTTCCTATTTAAGGATAAATGACAGAGTATTTTTTCTTAGCCTTATACTGAAGCACCTCTGAAAATAAAACAATAGGGAATTATGCAACATTCAGAAGTATCACTCAGCTTTTTACTGAATGACTTGCTTTATTGGCTCAGTCAAAAGCATATGGACAAATAGTGGCTATATTTTGCTTTTGGCTTGTTCTTTTCCCCGAGCTCCCTCTTCTGCTTTTTAAATTGATATATAATATTTTAAACATTGATGGGATACATTTGATATTATTTTATATGCACAGAATGTGTAATGATAAAGTTAGAGTATTTGGAGTGTCCACCACCTCAAGTATTTATCATTTCTGTGTTTTGAGACCATTTAAAGTCTTCTCTTTTAGCTCTTTTGAAATATATATTGTCACTAACTATGGTTACCCTACTCTGCTAAGGAACATTTGAATATATGCCTTTTATTTGACTACATGTTTTCACCCATTGACCAATCTCTTTTTATCCCCACCTCCCACCCACACACTCTTCCCAGATGCCGGTATCTATTATTTTATTTCTACCTCCATGAGATCAACTTTCTTAGCTCCCACATATGAGTGACAACATGAAAAAATTGTCTTTCTGCGTCTGGCTTATTTTGCTTGACATAATGAGTTCTAGTTCATTCATGTTGCTGTGCATGACATGATTTTATTATTTTTTATGGGCAATACTATTGCATCATGTATATATACTTTATTTTTACCTATTCACCTGTTGATGAACACTTAGGTTAATTCCATATCTTTGCTATCGTTGAGTTGTGCTACAGTAAATATGAAAGTACAGGTATGCCTTTGATATACTCATATCTTTTCCTTTGAATAAATACCTAGTAGTGAGATTACTGGATCATATGGTAGTTCTACTTTTAGTTCTTTGAGAAATCTGCATACTGTTGTCCATAATGGCTGTACTAATTTATATACCCACAAATAGTGTATAAGATTTCCCTTTTCTCCGCATCCTTGCCAGCATCTATTATTATTTTTTCTTCTTTATAATGGCCATTCTAATTTGGGAAAGAAGGTATTTCATTTTAGCTTTGATTTGCATTTCCCAAATAATTAGTCATGTCAGCCATTTGTATGTATTATTTTGAGAAAGGTCTATTCATGTATTTTGCCCACATTTTAATGGGACTATTTGTGTCTTTTGTTGTTGTTATTGTTGTTGAGTTCCTTGTACATGCTGGATATTAGCCCTTTGTCAGATAAATAGTTTGTAAATATTTTATCCCATTTGTCAGGTTGTCTCTTCACTCTGCTGACTGTTTCTCTTGCTGTGTGGAAGCTTTTTAGTTTAATGCAGTCCCATTTGTCTATTTTGTGAAGCTTTTTTTTTTTTTCCTGTACTTTTGCCTAGACCAACGTCCTGAAGTGTTTTCACTATGTTTTCTTCTACTAGTTTTATAGTTTTGGGTCTTTCATTTAATTCTGTAATCTATTGTGAGTTAATTTTTTATAGTTACAGATAGGTTTATAGTTTCGTTCTTCTGTATATAGATATCCAATTTTTCCAGCACCATTTATTGAAGAAAGTATCTTTTCCCCAATGTATGTTTTTGGTATCTTTGTCAAAAATACATTGTCTATAAACAGGAAGATTTATTTCTGGATTGTCAATTTTGTTCCATTGGTTTTTGTCTGTTTTTATAACACTATCATGATGTTCTGGTTACTACAACCTTGTGATATATTTTGAAGTTAGGTAGTATGATGCCTCCAGCTTTGTTCTTTTCACTTAGGATCTCTTTGGCTATTCAGTCTCTTTTTGGGTTCCATATAAATGTTTTTTTTTTAATCTATTTCTGTTAAAAATGGCACTGGTGTTTTGATAGGAGTTACCTTGAATTTGCAGACTGCTTTGGGCAGCATAGTCAGTTTAACAACATTAGGTTTTTTCTGATCCTTGTGCATGGAATGTCTTTCCATTTGTATGTGTCCTCTTCAATTTCTTTCACCCATGTTTTACAGTTTTCCTTGTAGAGATCTTTCACTTCCTTTGTTAAATATATTCCTAGTTATTTTTTACCTATTACAAATGAGATTACCTTCTTGATTTCTTTTTTAGCTAGTTCATTATTGACATACATAAATGCCCCTGATTTTTATATTTGATATTGTATCCTGGTTTGATTAATTTATGACATGTAAAAGACTTTTGGTGGACTCTACATTTTTCTAGATAGAAGATTGTATCAACAGCAAAGAAGGAACATTTTACTTCCTCTTTTTCAATCTGGATGTCTTTCATGTCGTTCTCTTGCTTGATTGTTCTGGCTTGGATGCCCAGAACTGTTTTGAATATGAGTGATAAAAGTGGACATCTTTTTCTTGTTCCAGTTCTTAGAGGAAAGACTTTCAGCTTTTCCCTGTTCAGTATGATGTTAGCTGTGGGTTTGTTATGTGTGGTCTTTATTATGTTGAGGTATGTTCCTTCTTTGCCTAGCTTGTTGACAGTGTTTATCATGAGAGGATATTGAATTTTATCAAATGCTTTTTCTTTAGCTATTGAGGTTTTGTTCTTCATTCCATTGCTGTGATATAACACATTTATTGATTCATGTAGCAATCCTTGCATCCTTGGGATAAATTCCACTTGACCATGGTGTATTATTTTTGTAATGTGCTTTTGGATTTTGTTTGCCAGCAAGTTGTTGAGAATTTTTGCATCTGTCTTCATCAGGGATATTGGCTGGTAGTTTTTTTGTTTGTTTTTGTTGCATCCTTGTCTGGTTTTTGTATCCAGGTAATTCCGGCCTGATAGAATGAATCAGGGAGAATTTCTTCCTCTTCACTTTTCTGGAATAGTTTGGGAAGAGTTGGTGTTATTTCTCCCTTGAAAGTTTGGTAGAATTCAGCAATGAAGCCATCCAGTCCTGGACTTTTCTCTGTTGGGAGACTTTTATTGCTGATTCAGTTTTACTGGGCTAAGTGTTGAGTGAGAGGCAACAAGGCCTTGAATAATGTACCAGTAGTGGGCAGGAGGGGGAGGCCATTCAATTTAGAGACATGGAAGCAACAAAATGTATACCTTCCAACAATCAGCTTGTTGTAAGGGAAGAGAAGATGGGAGAAGTGGATTCAGGTTTTGTGATTATTAAAATATTAGCAATAAAAGGGAAAAAATAAATTAGGACAGGTGTTTAGGTACATAAAAAGTTAGAGAAGACAGTATTTTGGGTAAGTAAATTTTTAATAGTTATTATTTATAACATTTAATTTTAAGTCATTTTAACTCAATGAATTATAGTAGTGATCTTTTTAAAGAAAAATTATTGGAAATGTTACTGTTTATATTTTATTAAGTTTATGGTATTTCCAGGAAAAGAGAGCTATTCTTACCTTCAGTTTACAAATGGGCCAAAATAAAGCATAAAGTGAGGGATTAGCCTGCAAACCAAATATAAAAGCATATGCTGTTAAATAAACAACAGTTCTTATATTATTTTAGCATTTCTCTGTCTTTGTGCATCCCCTTTGTGACTGACACCTGATGTGTGTGTGGTCTGGTGGGCCTGAGCCCTTTACTTGTGGGTGTGGGGTTTATGTTATCTCTGGATGGTTAGCATCAGAATTGAATCGAATTGTTGGATATTCTGTGAATGTCAATGCAAGTGAAAAATTTGTGGTACTGGAATCACAGTGGCCCATCCAGTATTTTTTAGGCGCTAAAGTTTAAGGTCACCTTCTTTCTTCCATCCTTTTTATTCTGCCTTCTTCTCCTTTTCCAGATTAAATATTCACCATTTATGATTCCCCTTTAAACCTCTAAAATTGAGAGTAAATACAAATTTTCACAATGTTCTCTTATAGAAAGGTAATAACCTTGTAACTTCCTATTTTTCTATTATTATCTGGATTAGTAGACTATCAAAGAATCTTTTGAGCAAAACTTTTTTTTCCCAATAATGTTTCATGTTTCATGTTTCATGGACTACAATAGCACTGTAGTTTATATGTTTCTCTAGTCCCTTAAATACGCTGGCTGATTTCTCTAACTTGTCCTCAGATCAACACGGTTTATAAAATAAGAGGTTTATTGTACATATATCATTGTCTAGTGCTAAGTATTCAGTGGTGAATGGATCAGACATTGTACTTGTCCACGAAACTTATGCTTGCTCTACTAAGGATTTGTTTGGTTTTACAAGGAGAAACCAATTCTTCAACTCTTTAACACCAACTGAGTATCCAGCAATTCAATTCAATTCTGACGCTAACCATCCAGAGATAAAATAGATCCCACAGTTTAAGGGCTCCGTCCCAGTAGACTGCACACACTTCAGGTGCCAGTCACAAACAGGACTTTTAGACTACTTGCACTTCTGCCTACTATAAATTATGGGGTTTTCACAAGCCCGTTGGGTTTTATAATACTCTGGAACAATGCACAGAACTCAGGAAAGTATCATACTTACAATTACAGTTTTATTATAAAAGATACAGCCTAAGAAAAGCCAAATGGAAGGGATGCATAGGTGAGGTGTAGGGGTGGGTGAGTTTCCACGCTCTCTCCACGCACCACCTGGTCAGCATATCTATGTGTTTTCCAACCTGGAAGCTCCTAAATCTCATTGTTTAAAGTTTTTATCCCAGTTCCATTACTTAGGAATAATTGACTAAATCATTGGCCATTGGTGATTCAACTCAATCTCCAGCCCCACTCCCCTCTTCAGAGATTGGAGGATGGCCTTTCTGGTGACCAGCCTCCATTCTGAAGCCATCTAGGGTCCTCTTCCCTGCCTGGAGTCACCTCCTTAGCATAAACTTAGGTGTGATGAGAAGAGACATGCCCTGAATAACAAAGACATTCCTAGCACTCAGGAGAGACTTTTGGGAACTCTGTTCTAGAAACTGGAGACAAAGACCATTTTGCTTCCCATTATAACAGAAGAATACAGATAAGCAGTCAAAAAATAATTTTAAAGATTTGCTCTCTCTGACATCGTCTCGAATCCACTTGACTGCACCCACTTACTACCAGCTGTGCCAACTCCACTTCTCCCCATCCAGAGCTTGTCTCACCCCGTGTGAGTTTCAGTGTCAGAATCTGAATTAATCAGGTATTTGTCAAGTCCAGTAGGGAGCAAAAGACACTCAGATGGGATTCTGAATAAAACTTTAATTATTGGTAAAAGATGGTGAGACTCTCGGCAATTAACAAGAGTGGAAATCAATTAATACTGTAGGACTTGAGGTCAGCAAAGTTGGGAAGACTGGTGGGAACTACTAAGTTTTTATCCTAGTGCCAATATTCATAGTAAAATTGAAAATTACCAACAACCTAAGTGTGTATTGATAGGGAAACGAATAACAAAATTGTACATATTTCATATCATATTATCATAATAGCATTAAATTATGAAATTTGATCTATAGGTATCAATTTGGATGAATCTTGAAATCATAATGTTTCATGAAAATGCAAGTTGGAAAATAATATCATAGTATAATTTGTCTTATCAATAATAAATACTGGAAGTATACTTTAAGTATGTTTATACTTAAATACAAATATACAATTCATGGAAAATGTTAAAGATATAAAACAATAATGTTCTTGTTATAGATACATATATAGAGTGAAAAAGTAGGTAGGGAACTGTAGTTTTCTCAGAATTAGAGGAAGGGGAGGTGGTGGGGCTGGGGAGAAAAACTTATCAGGGTTTCTGTTAGCCAATAAAAGTCCTTTGAACAAAATGTTAAAAGATAAGCCAGCTTCTTGGAGCAGATGCAGCCTCTCACCAGAGTGTATGACTAGACTCAAACCCCCACCTGCCTGGCTGTACCTCTGGGAAATGAAAGAAGGGGAGAGGAGGGCCACAATAAGACTTCATCTCTACCTACTTTGGTTTATTTTCTTAAAATGAAAAAGAATAAGATCTGAATAAAATATGTCAAATATCAGTGTATGACCATCCTTGTGGGTGAATAGATGAGTAATTGTTACACTGATTACTGTTCATTTTGGTATTTAAGAAATATTTTAGTTTTGAAATCTTTAAATTTTGTAAGCACAATCCTGTATCAAGGATCAGTTATTTATATCATAGTATCAGTTCTTTTACACAGCCTGTGAGATCCATAGACCTGCTTGGAATCTAGATAAGCTAATTAGTTACCAAGACTCCTTTCATTATTTGCAAAATGTGACAATAAACCTATCTGCCTCATAGGATTGCTGAAGACTTGTCATTGATTATTATTATTAGCATCAAAACTGGTAATGACTATACACACACAAAAATGTGATAATTCTTTTTCCAATGTGAGAAAACATAGTGTGTCTAATAAGTTTAGTAAATTAAATACTTCATTTTTCACAGTTAGTAAGATAGAAGGTTAGGATTCCAATTGAGATCTGTCTGATGCAAAAATGTATAATTTTTATAGCAATACAGACACCAAAAGGCATTACTTGAAGGGTTCATGCATTAGGTAAAGGGACATAGACATTACAAGAAAGAGAAGAGTAATGCTTCTGTAATACGTTAATGTGTGAGCAGAGTAGAGAGTGGCTAAATGCATAAAGAAAAGTTAGCAAAATCTTATCTTCACATAGAAACTACATAATTACACATGCACCGGGGTCAGAACTGCAAAATCAACTCCTACTGAGGTAAATGTCTAATTCACACAAATGTGCCAAACCCATGTTTGACTCTTTCCTCTTCACTGTTTGGAGAAACAATGTGATTGACAGAAATAGTATCAATACATTTAGAGTAGGCATTCTGATAGAAAAAGCCTACAAACAGTTCAGCTTAAGCTGGCAGTATTCAACATCAAAGCCTATGATAAACAATATTTTTGTTAGCTTTTTAACACCTTTACTTTGGATAAGAAAGTTACCTCTTAAACTCTTACTACTCTGTGTCCATCACCTCCTGTATTTTATACAGTGAAAGTTTACCAAGAGTATAGGTATACCTCCATGAAGGTTTACATACTCAGCCCAGGTGAATTAAATGTACAATATCTGTTTCATAATGATTTGCAGACTAAGATCATGTGTTTTAAACATTAGCACCTGTAGATTTCTTGTTGAGCATGTTCTTTGTTATAACATAAATTTGTATTCAGATTTTGTTGTATTTTTCAAAATGAATTGACATTTGAAAGCTAATTGAAGATAATCTTTAAAACAGAAAATTAACACTGACACCAAGAATGTGTTTAATAAATTTGCTCCGAGTCTTAAAAATTCAAAAGTAGCTTTTTCTTCACTGCTTACTACAAAGTACTACATTCATTAGGTAAATAAGAAAATATCAATTTAACAATTCCATTACCATTCTCTCTTGCAAATAAGAAAATATTTCATTTCAAAAAAGAAAAAATATGTTGAAAGTAATTTTAAAAAATATTTATCAGGAAAAAAATTCATGAATTTTAAAAAATTATTAAAATTTATTTAATCAAATAATTCAACAATAAATATTCTGACCTTTCCACCACCAAAGACCTTTAAATCTGAGTATATTGAGTACCTATCCACAGAACTGGTGTGGGTACACTTGTAACATCAACACTTTCCACAGCCTTAGTTGAGAATCTAGAATACACTGGAGCCCATTCTGTAATATGACCAAGGGGTTGGAATTTCATAGTTCATAACAGAGCATGTGTTATACATATAATTAGCAAGTACACACACACACACACACACACACACACACACACACACTGGCTCAAATACCTTCTGTCCAAGTATTTAGAAGCAGTAGTTAAAAGTGCTGAACAACACTGGTACTACAGTCAGATCACCTAGATTCTAATTTGATTTTGCCACTCCCCACAAGTGTGATTTGGGGTTTCTAATAGCAATTCCTTTTCCTTCCTCAGTCTGCAGTCTTAATCATTGGCTATGCAAATAGAGTATTGGTATTCATCCACACATCCCAGATAGGAGCTGGCATTTCTGAGGTGTACACTTCTAAATAATATATTTACCCCAAGTCACTAAAATTGTATCTGAAGAGAATATAGACATTAAATGACTCACTAATACTTGTTTAGATCTAAGAAACAACAGGGAGGCCAAGAGACATATGTTTGTTTATATTTTATACACATACATACTCACACATGCCCATATTTTTTTCCCAAGTGAGGAAAAAAAGACAGGCTCATAGTAATTCATAGGAATAACAAAGAGAAAAAAATAAGCCTTCCAAATCCAGCCAAATTCTTGTTAGTCTTTGAAAAACCTAGTCTACCAAGGCCGTTTTGGATCAAAATGAATGCTTCCTAGATTTACTTTAGTGGGCCAAGGGAAGTGGTGTCCAGTTGGAAAGATAGAGGAAGTGAACCATTTGTTAAGGAGAATTAAGTCTTTGTCTGCTGGACAACCCAGATAGATTTCCTTCCCCAGTTCCCTTTTGTTTCTTGGCAATGAGCTGGCTCAGCAGCAATGGAACTGGGATTTCTACACACACTCGGCTTCTGTATGCAAACTCCATTAAGGATCTGAAGTTCAAATTCCAAGAAGGTCAATTTACCTCATTGAAAAGCAACGAACATCACTGTAAACATTTGAAATGGCAGCAGAGGCATGAGGTCTCTCTCCTGATCATAATCCACAGTGTACTCAGACCTACCTGTCTTAGTGTGCCTTCTTATAACATGTGAGACACTGAGCTTGACTTGTGTTCTGCTGATTCTTTGCCCTACAAATTTCCCCAGGAAATCTCCACTGATGACTACATCTTATGACTAGTGGTGTTTGTCTCAATCCTCAGGATTAAGTCAGAGGAATACATCTGAAAATTAAATCATGTGGGGTTTTCCCCTCAAATCCTACTGTAGTTACGACTCATAGGCACTTTCCTATTCTAACTAAATCCATGAAACCTTTTCCTTCTGAATTTCAAAGGCGGATGTCTTAGTTATTTATGTTGCTATAAACGAATACCTGAGACTGGATAATGTATAAAGAAAAGAGGTTTATTTGGCTCACAGTTTTGCAGGCTGTAGAGCATGGTGCCAGCATCTGCATCTGGTGAGGGCCTCAGACTATTTTCACTCAAGGTGGAAGTGAAGGGGAGCTGGCTGGCCTCATCATGAGAAAGGGAACAAGGGTGAGAGGACATTCCCACTCAGATGTGTTATCAGTTCCTCTCATGTAACCCATCTCAAGCTGAACTTACAATATTTCATGTCAAACCTGCTCTGATGTCCCTTCGTGGTAAGTGCATCATCTCCTTGTCATTTGCCCAAACCTGAAACCTGGGAGTTATTCTTGTTTGCTCCAACATTCTATGTCAACACTAAATTCTGACATAGTGTGCCCTAAATAGTTTTAAAGGGTAGCTTTGTTGCCCTGGTACCAGTGCCATTGACCCTGTTCAGGCCACACCCTCTTTTCATGTCTGAATGGCTGGGGCAGTCTCCTGACTCCTCTAATGTTTCATTCTCCACACTAATTCCAGGGTGAACTTTATAACTGTAGGTCTGATATGTCTTTCTCTTGTTCTAAACGTTCCAACCACCCTCCCCTTATTGCTTTTAGAATATGGTACAAATTCTAACACAGTGGAGTCCCAGCTAACTGTATCTTCTAGCAATCCATACAGAAAACATTTTGAACTACATAAGAATTCCATGTGCTCCTTAGACTTAACCCTGACCAAATCTTACTCATTCTTAAAACTCAGCTTACTTGACTCTTCTGCACTAGTCAGCCACTACAGTGGTTACTTTTGCCATTCTTCTTCATATGCCTATGTGGTACTTACTGTACTGTACTAATAGCTAGTAAATGTGGCTGAGAAGACATACATACAAACATCTTCGTAAATTGCATTTAGCAATGGTTGAGAAAAGATAGATGAACTCAAATAGGAGATGTTTATTTTGCCAGAATAATTTAGAAGAAATAATGGGGGCTCAGGACTTGATAGTTTACAAAACAAAACAGTATCTAATCTCTGGTATTTCCAATAGACAAAGATGTTTTAAATAAAGATGTCACCTCAGGGCAAGCATGAAACCACAACTGTGGCTGTAAGAGCCTTTGCTAAACTCTCTGAAAGACTTAAGTTGGTATCTAGTAAACCCTTTCAGATAGACAAAAAGGCATTTAGGAAATTAAGGGCATCATTACATGGATCCCTAATTCCAAAGTGGCTCTGAAAAAGTCTAAGAAAGAAGCCACATAAGAATCATGGGTGTGATTGTTGTTGAATGGAGTAGACTATAATCCAATACATAGGGAAGCCAAAGTAATTTATAGGAAGTTGTAGCACCTTGACATACAAGTAGACACACAGGCCCCTGGGCCCCCAGTTTTCACCAAGCAGGAAACAGGATGAGAAAGCATCTCAGTAGAAAGTACAGAACATATCCTTTGGAATAGGAAAGACATTGCAGAGTGCAGAGCAAACATTCTAGCAGGCAGAGTAAAAGCCCAAAGGGCAAACCAGTATCTAAAGACAACAATGGACTAGAGAGTTAGTCCCAAGGAGCAAAACAGAGCCTTAATCACAGAATATTTTCAGCTTATAGAGTATAAAAACCTGATACTGTGTGCTCTTTCTATATTGTTGTGCTCCACTGTCTGCCATGGAATTTTTGTTCCTTCTCTTTTTGAATGGCACTGCCTACAGTAGTTATTATGCCATCATCTCAGTATCGTGTATTGGGAATAAGGCAGCAGATAATGCATATTTTTATAGGTCTACTAATCAAGAGAAGACATAGTCAAGAAGCCCCATCTACATCTGATATGGTTTGGCTGTGTCCCCACCCAAATCTCATGTTGAATTGTAATATCCAATGTTGGGGGAGGGATATGGTGGGAGATGATTGGATCATGGGGGTGAATTTCCTCTTGCTGTTCTCATGATAGTGAGTTCTCATGAGATCTGATGGTCTAAAAGTGTGTGGCAATTTCCTTGTCACAGGCGCTCTCTCTCTCCTGCTCCACCACGGTAAGATGTGCTTGCTTCTTCTTCTGCTATAATTTTAAGTTTCCTGAGGCCTCCTAGCCATGCTTCCTTTATAGCCTGTGGAACTGTGAGTCAATTAAACCCCTTTTCTTTATAAGTTACCTAGTCTCAGGTAGTCCTTTCTAGTAATGCGAGAATGAACTAATACAACATCTGAACTAGATGCCCTTTTCTATATGTTCTACTTGGGTCCAATGCTATGATTGAATGGGATTTGTGGGCAGTGTTACGTGGGTTCCAGCTCATTAACTCCTTTTAAGAGCTGATCGTAGACATCTTTTCCCAACTGCACTCACTGATGCCATGTCAGTAGCTTGAAATTAGGCATGGTGGTAGTATGTATACCACAAAAATTAGCAAATGCTCCAAATCTGGGCTCTTTTTTTTTTTTCTCAAAAACTCTTTGTTATATACCACTGTTTTCAGGGATCTTAGGAAATGGTGTGTTTTGCATATAAGAAGAATATAAATAATTGTAGCCAAGGAGAAGACTGTTCTACATTTAAAATGGCCACATATTATTTTTAGCTTCTCTCTTTGATAGGTGAAACTTATTTTTTTTTTTTTTTTTTTTTTTTTTTGTATATTAAGAGATTTATTGGCTGGGCATGGTGGCTCAAGCCTGTAATCCCAGCACTTTGGGAGGCTGAGGCGGGTGGATCACAAGGTCAGGAGATTGAGACCATCCTGGCTAACACGGTGAAACCCCGTCTCCACTAAAAACCAGCCGGGCGTGGTGGTGGGCACCTGTAGTCCCAGCTACTCGGGAGGCTGAGGCAGGTGAATGGCATGAACCCGGGAGGCAGAGCTTGCAGTGAGCCGAGATCATGCCACTGTACTCCAGCCTGGGCGACAGAGCAAGACTCCGTCTCAAAAAAAAAAAAAAAAAAGAGAGATTTCCTGGGGCCGGGCACAGTGGCGCATGCCTGTAATCCCAGCACTTTGGGAGGCCAAGGCAGGTGGATAACCTGAGGCCAGGAGTTGGAGACCAGCCTGGCAAACAAATTTGGGCAAACCCCATTTCTACTAAATACAAAAAACTAGCCAGGTTTGGTGCCACATGCCTGTAATCCCAGCTACCTAGGAGGCTGAGGCAGGAGAACCTCTTGAACCCGAGAGGCAAAGGTTGCAGTGAGCCAAGATTGCACCTTTGCACTCCAACCTGGGCAACAAGAGCGAAACTCCATCTTTAAAAAAAAGAGAGAGATAAAGATTTATTGCAGGGAAATATTTATGTGATTGTTGGAGCTGATGTAGGCAAGTCAGAATTTCTTAAGGCAGGCCATCAGGAAGGGCAGGCTGGAACTCTCATCCCTGGAGTGAAGCTGCCACCCACAGGTGGAATTTCTTTTTTTTTTTTTTTTTTTTATTATACTTTAGGGTTTTAGGGTACATGTGCACAATGTGCAGGTTTGTTACATATGTATCCATGTGCCATGTTGATTTCCTGCACCCATTAACTCGTCATTTAGCATTAGGTGTATCTCCTAATGCTGTCCCTCCCCCCTACCCCCACCCCACAACAGTCCCCGGAGTGTGATGTTCCCCTTCCTGTGTCCATGAATTCTCATTGTTCAATTCCCACCTATGAGTGAGAACATGCGGTGTTTGGTTTTTTGTCCTTGCGATAGTTTACTGAGAATGATGTTTTCCAGTTTCATCCATGTCCCTACAAAGGACACGAACTCATCATTTTTTATGGCTGCATAGTATTCCATGGTGTATATGTGCCACATTTTCTTAATCCAGTCTATCGTTGTTGGACATTTCGGTTGGTTCCAACTCTTTGCTATTGTGAATAGTGCCGCAATAAACATACGTGTGCATGTGTCTTTATAGCAGCATGATTTATAGTCCTTTGGGTATATACCCAGTAATGGGATGGCTGGGTCATATGGTATTTCTAGTTCTAGATCCCTGAGGAATCGCCACACTGACTTCCACAATGGTTGAACTAGTTTACAGTCCCACCAACAGTGTAAAAGTGTTCCTATTTCTCCACATCCTCTCCAGCACCTGTTGTTTCCTGATTTTTTAATGATGGCCATTCTAATTGGTGTGAGATGGTATCTCACTGTGGTTTTGATTTGCATTTCTCTGATGGCCAGTGATGAGGAGCATTTCTTCATGTGTTTTTTGGCTGCATAAATGTCTTCTTTTGAGAAGTGTCTGTTCATGTCCTCTGCCCACTTTTTGATGGGGTTGTTTGTTTTTTTCTTGTAAATTTGTTTGAGTTCATTATAGATTCTGGATATTAGCCCTTTGTCAGATGAGTAGGTTGCAAAAATTTTCTCCCATTGTGTAGGTTGCCTGTTCACTCTGATGATAGTTTCTTTTGCTGTGCAGAAGCTCTTTAGTTTAATGAGATCCCATTTGTCGATTTTGGCTTTTGTTGCCATTGCTTTTGGTGTTTTAGACATGAAGTCCTTGCCCACGCCTATGTCCTGAATGGTATTGCCTAGGTTTTCTTGTAGGATTTTAATGGTTTTAGGTCTAACATATAAGTCTTTAATCCATCTTGAATTAATTTTTGTATAAGGTGTAAGGAAGGGATCCAGTTGCAGCTTTCTACATATGGCTAGCCAGTTTTCCCAGCACCATTTATTAAATAGGGAATCCTTTCCCCATTTCTTGTTTTTGTCAGGTTTGTCAAAGATCAGATAGTTGTAGCTATGCGGCATCATTTCTGAGGGCTCTGTTCTGTTCCATTGATCTATGTCTCTGTTGTGGTACCAGTACCATGCTGTTTTGGTTACTGTAGCCTTGTAGTATAGTTTAAAGTCAGGTAGCGTGATGCCTCCAGCTTTGTTCTTTTGGCTTAGGATTGACTTGGCGATGCGGGCTCTTTTTTGGTTCCATATGAACTTTAAAGTAGTTTTTTCCAATTCTGTGAAGAAAGTCATTGGTAGCTTGATGGGGATGGCATTGAATCTATAAATTACCTTGGGCAGTATGGCATTTTCACGATATTGATTCTTCCAACCCATGAGCATGGAATGTTCTTCCATTTGTTTGTATCCTCTTTTATTTCATTGAGCAGTGGTTTGTAGTTCTCCTTGAAGAGGTCCTTCACATCCCTTGTAAGTTGGATTCCTAGGTATTTTATTCTCTTTGAAGCAATTGTGAATGGGAGTTCACTCATGATTTGGCTCTCTGTTTGTCTGTTATTGGTGTACAAGAATGCTTGTGATTTTTGTACATTAATTTTGTATCCTGAGACTTTGCTGAAGTTGCTAATCAGCTTAAGGAGATTTTGGGCTGAGACAGTGGGGTTTTCTAGATATACAGTCATGTCATCTGCAAACAGGGACAATTTGACTTCCTCTTTTCCTAATTGAATACCCTTTATTTCCTTCTCCTGCCTGATTGCTCTGGCCAGAACTTCCAGCACTATGTTGAATAGGAGCGGTGAGAGAGGGCATCCCTGTCTTGTGCCAGTTTTCAGAGGGAATGCTTCCAGTTTTTGCCCATTCAGTATGATATTGGCTGTGGGTTTGTTGTAGATAGCTCTTATTATTTTGAGATACGTCCCATCAATACCTAATTTATTGAGAGTTTTTAGCATGAAGGGTTGTTGAATTTTGTCAAAGGCCTTTTCTGCATCTATTGAGATAATCATGTGGTTTTTGTCTTTGTTTCTGTTTATATGCTGGATTACATTTATTGATTTGCGTATGTTGAACCAGCCTTGCATCCCAGGGATGAAGCCCACTTGATCATGGTGGATAAGCTTTTTGATGTGCTGCTGGATTCGGTTTGCCAGTATTTTATTGAGGATTTTTGCATCAATGTTCATCAAGGATATTGGTCTGAAATTCTCTTTTTTGGTTATGTCTCTGCCAGGTTTTGGTATCAGGACGATGCTGGCTTCGTAAAATGTGTTAGGGAGGATTCCCTCTTTTTCTATTGATTGGAATAGTTTCAGAAGGAATGGTACCAGTTCCTCCTTGTACCTCTGGTAGAATTCAGCTGTGAATCCATCAGGTCCTGGACTCTTTTTGGTTGGTAAGCTATTGATTATTGCCACAATTTCAGAACCTGTTATTGGTCTATTCAGAGATTCAACTTCTTCCTGGTTTAGTCTTGGGAGGGTGTATTTGTCGAGGAATTTATCCATTTCTTCTAGATTTTCTAGTTTATTTGCATAGAGGTGTTTGTAGTATTCTCTGATGGTAGATTGTATTTCTGTGGGATCGGTGGTGATATCCCCTTTTTCGTTTTTTATTGCATCTATTTGATTCTTCTCTCTTTTCTTCTTTATTAGTCTTGCTAGCGATCCATCAATTTTGTTGATCTTTTCAAAAAACCAGCTCCTGGATTCATTAATTTTTTGAAGCGTTTTTTGTGTCTCTATTTCCTTCAGTTCTGCTCTGATTTTAGTTATTTCTAGCTTTCTGCTAGCTTTTGAATGTGTTTGCTCTTGTTTTTCTAGTTCTTTTAATTGTGATGTTAGGGTGTCAATTTTGGATCTTTCCTGCTTTCTCTTGTGGGCATTTAGTGCTATAAATTTCCCTCTACACACTGCTTTGAACGTGTCCCAGAGATTCTGGTATGTTGTGTCTTTGTTCTCATTGGTTTCAAAGAACCTCTTTATTTCTGCCTTCATTTCATTATGTACCCAATAGTCATTCAGGAGCAGGTTTTTCAGTTTCCATGTAGTTGAGCGGTTTTGACTGAGTTTCTTAATCCTGAGTTCTAGTTTGATTGCACTGTGGTCTGAGAGACAGTTTGTTATAATCTCTGTTCTTTTACATTTGCTGAGAAGAGCTTTACTTCCAACTATGTGGTCAATTTTGGAATAGGTGTGGTGTGGTGCTGAAAAAAATGTATATTCTGTTGATTTGGGGTGGAGAGTTCTGTAGATGTCTATTAGGTCCTTTTATGTAGAGCTGAGTTCAATTCCTGGATATCCTTGTTAACTTTCTGTCTCGTTGATCTGTCTAATGCTGACAGTGGGGTGTTAAAATCTCCCATTATTATTGTGTGGGAGTGTAAGTCCCTTTGTAGGTCACTGAGGACTTGCTTTATGAATCTGGGTGCTCCTGTGTTGGGTGCATATATATTTAGGATAGTTAGCTCTTCTTGTTGAATTGATCCCTTTACCATTATGTAATGGCCTTCTTTGTCTCTTTTGATCTTTGCTGGTTTAAAGTCTATTTTATCAGAGACTAGGATTGCAACCCCTGCCTTTTTTTGTTTTCCAGTTGCTTGATAGATCTTCCTCCATCCCTTTATTTTGAGTCTATGTGTGTCTCTGCACGTCAGATGGGTTTCCTGAATACAGCACACTGATGGGTCCTGACTCCTTATCCAGTTTGCCAGTCTGTGTCTTTTGATTGGAGCATTTAGCCCATTTACATTTAACGTGAATATTGTTATGTGTGAATCTGATCCTGTCATTATGATGTTAGTTGGTTATTTTGCTCGTTAGTTGCTATAGTTTCTTCCTAGCCTCGATGGTCTTTACAATTTGGCATGTTTTTGCAGGGGCTGGTACCAGTTGTTCCTTTCTATGTTTAGTGCTTCCTTCAGGAGCTCTTTTAGGGCAGGCCTGGTGGTGACAAAATCACTCAGCATTTGCTTGTCTGTAAAGTATTTTATTTCTCCTTCACTTATGAAGCTTAGTTTGGCGGAATAGGAAATTCTGGGTTGAAAATTCTTTTCTTTAAGAATGTTGAATATCGGCCCCCACTCTCTTCTGGCTTGTAGAGTTTCTGCTGAGAGATCAGCTGTTAGTCTGATGGGCTTCCCTTTGTGGGTAACCCGACCTTTCTCTCTGGCTGCCCTTAACATTTTTTCCTTCATTTCAACTTTGGTGAATCTGACAATTATGTGTCTTGGAGTTGCCCTTCTCGAGGAGTATCTTTGTGGCGTTCTCTGTATTTCCTGAATCTGAATGCTGGCCTGCCTTGCTAGATTGGGGAAGTTCTCCTGGATAATATCTTGCAGAGTGTTTTCCAACTTGGTTCCATTCTCCCCATCATTTTCAGGTACACCAATCAGACGTAGGTTTGGTCTTTTCACATAGTCCCAAATTTCTTGGAGGCTTTGTTCATTTCTTTTTATTCTTTTTTCTCTAAACTTCCCTTCTCTCTTCATTTCATTCATTTCATCTTCTATCAGCGATACCCTTTCTTCCAGTTGATCGCATCTGCTACTGAGGCTTCTGCATTCTTCGCGTAGTTCTCGAAACTTGGCTTTCAGCTCCATCATCTCCTTTAAGCCCTTCTCTCCATTGGTTATTCTAGTTATCCATTCTTCTAATTTTTTTTCAAAGTTTTTAACTTCTTTGCTGTTGTTTTGAATTTCCTCTCGTAGCTCAGAGTAGTTTGATCGTCTGAAGCCTTCTTCTCTCAACTCATCAAAGTCATCCTCCATCCAGCTTTGTTCCGTTGCTGGTGAGGAACTGCGTTCCTTTGGAGGAGGAGAGGTGCTCTGTTTTTTAGAGTTTCCAGTTTTTTTGGTCTGTTTTTTCCCCATCTTTGTGGTTTTGTCTACTTTTTGTCTTTGATGATGGTGATGTACAGATGGGTTTTTGGTGTGGATGTCCTTTCTGTTTGTTAATTTTCCTTCTACCAGACAAGACCCTCAGCTGCAGGTCTGTTGGAGTTTACTAGAGGTCCACTCCAGACCCTGTTTGGCTGGGTGTCAGCAGCGGTGGCTGCAGAACAGTGGATTTTCGTGAGACCACAAATTCAGCTGTCTGATAGTTCCTCTGAAAGTTTTGTCTCAGAGGAGTACCCGGTTGAATGAGGTGTCAGTCTGTCCCTACTGGGGGGGTGCCTCCCAGTTAGGCTGCTCAGGGGTGAGGGACCCACTTTAGGAGGCAGTCTGTACGTTCTCAGATCTCCAGCTGCGTGCTGGGAGAACCACTACTCTCTTCAAAGCTGTCAGTCAGACAGGGACATTTAAGGCTGTGGAGGTTCTCGCTGAGTCTTTGGTTGTCTGTGCCCTGCCCCCAGAGGTGGAGCCTACAGAGGCAGGCAGGCCTCCTTGAGCTGTGGTGGGCTCCACCCAGTTCGAGCTTCCTGGCTGCTTTGTTTACCTAAGCAAGCCTGGGCAATGGCGGGCGCCCCTCCCCCAGCCTCGTTGCCGCCTTGCAGCGTGATCTCAGACTGCTGTGCTAGCAATCAGCAAGACTCTGTGGGCATAGGACCCTCCGAGCCAGGTGCGGGACACAATCTCCTAGTGTGCCGTTTTCCAGGCCCGTTGGAAAAGCGCAGTATTAGGACGGGACTGACCCGATATTCCAGGTGCCGTCTGTTTCCCCTTTCTTTGACTAGGAAAGGGAACTCCCTGACCCCTTGCGCTTCCCAAATGAGGCAATGCCTCGCCCTGCTTTGGCTCGCGCACAGTGCGCTTCACCGACTGTCCTGAACCCACTGTTAGGCACTCCCTAGTGAGATGAAACCGGTACCTCAAGCAGAAATGCAGAAATCACCCGTCTTCTGTGTCGCTGGAGCTGGGAGCTGGAGACCGGAGCTGTTCCTATTCAGCCATCTTGGCTCCCTCCCTCCCCGGAACTTATTTTTTTACCCTTTGGATCTGGGCTAGCCTTTTGACTTGTTTGAACAACAGAATATTGTGGAACACAGGTTGTATGGCTTCCAAGTGCAGGCCCCAAGAGACCTTGCTACTTGCTCTTGTCCGATTTGGACATACTGTTGCCATGTAAGCATGCCCAAGCCAGCTAACTGGAGGCAAGATCAGGAGGACCAAGGACATGCTGTTCAGCTGAGGCACCTTAGCCCTACTAGGCACCAGACAACTCTCCAGCAGACAGCAGTTGTATCAGTGGCACCAGGGAAGGTCAGAAGAAAAAAAAATCACCCAGTTCAGCCCAGTCCAAATGCTGACCAACAGTATCATGAGCAAATAAAATTGTTGTAGCAGGTTTATTATTCACCAATGGATAGCTAATAAAACAATGACTTGTTATGCAGCACTCTTTAAGTTATTTGAATCCCAGCATTGAGCTATACATTTGATGGGATTGATATCTCACTACCCAAATTATATTAATAGGTCAATAAAAGAGGATCAAGCTCTGATCCCAATATGTAACCTTGAAAATCTCCTTCCAGATGTCAGTTCCAGACATCTGTTGATTAATAGGCAACTTTTGGATGATTATACATCTTCTTCTAATTTATTAAGTAACCTACCATTTATTAGGTTACGTGTTTTTCTATAATTAGAGTTTTTGTATTGTTTTTATTTCTGCTTTTTATTTAAGCAGTAGTATTAAATAGGACCAGGTAACAGGATTTTTTACTAATCCTTTAAAATTTGTTTGCCGTAATTTTTGTTTCTGAAAACTTTAAAGAAATAATTTTGAAACTATGCAACTAGAGAGCTATTAGAAGTCTGTGTTGTAACATTGTCGTGATTAATTCATTAATTTATGTGTAAAATCCATACAAGTATCTGAAGGAAAACTACATCAGTCCCAGACATACCTCAGAGCATAAGTTGGCTGACTTTCCTGAACTTGACAAAGTAATGCTAAGAGACTCATTTAAGTCTATTACATCTAAGACTTTAAAAATTCTCTCTGAAAGCTAAGTCAAACCTTCTACTTTAGTTTAGCAGAAGAGAGAGCCAAGGGGGTAATGTGAACTCTTAGCTTTGACTATTAATCTTTTGAATTTAAGTGTATTTATTTAAATATCTAGGTCAAAATTCTTAAACTCATGTCTAATAGCAGGAAGCCAGATGTGTACATGTTTTCCAGAATCACGTGCAAGGTGCTAAATACACATTTACCAAGGGTAAGTATTCATAGGAGGACCTACTTCAAATTCACTGGTATCTCTTAATTCCTCAAAGTTATTACTTTTATTTTTCATGTCTTTGCTATTTCAATTTAAATTTTTGTTGCACTCATAGAATTAAAAGGAAATAAAAATATTGTTCATGTTTTCTTCTTTCATTCTCCCTGCAGTGGAGATCTATTAGAAATAAGTGCCATACAGAGAAACATTCAGGTTAAATTCAGATTTTACAATTTTTTATTGGATAGTTTTTTTGTGCATTTTCATGGTAACATTATTTGTTACAGAAGTTATACAATCTTTTTATTCTACAAACATTCAGTATAACCTATGAACATTAAAATGCTCAGATCTTAAGCATACAGTCCTATCTTTGGCAGATGTATACAACCATAAAACTATTTTCTAGATAAGAATGTGTTTTCATTGCTCCAGAAAATTTTCTTGTGTACCTTTTCAATCAATATTCACTCGAACCACAAGGTAACTACTGTGCTGACTTCTGTCATCATACAATAATTTTGCTTTTTCATGGATTTTGAATAACATTGTGTATACTCCTTTGTGCCTCACTTATTTTGCTCAATATAATCTTTTAACATTTAAGCATGTTTTTGTTTACTAATCGTCAATTGTCTTTATTTCTGTGTAGCATTTCATAATATAAATATACCACAGTGAGCTTGGCCATTTTTCTTTTGATAAACATTTGTATTACTTTTAGTTTCTGGCCATTATATGTAAGACCAATATGAGCACTCTTAGCCATGTCTTTCCAGAAACATAAATATTTATTTATCTTGTGTAGAAATGAAATAAAATTGCTGGGTTATGAGACAGGTACATGTTTAATAGAAACCTCCAAACATATTTCTTTTGTTTAAAATGTTTTTCCTTTATTTTAAATGTCTCTTATTACACATTTAGCTATAATCAATGTTATTTTTGAATTGTCCAATATTTATATGGATTGTGTCATCTGTATAAATCATCCATCATACTCCTAATGTATACATTTTTAATAACATGTTCTTAAATTTAATTACACATATTCCAAACAATATTTTTATCCATTCCCCTATGATAAATATTTGTTTTCACCTTTTTGCTTCTACCTTCAAATTACACATGATGTCTCCTGATGCAGACAGGCAAAGGTTTCTCTATTCTGTGAAATTGTTGGTTTATAATAGAGCATGGGCATTTTCAATTTTTAAGAAAGTGATACATTTTTTCCTAGTTTAGGAAATTGTTAAATTAATTTTAACTTCTAACTAAATAAAAGAGAGTTTCTTATTAAATGAGGCTCAAAGAATGTAGTCACCTTACCAAGCTTATATTGCTAGTAAGTAACACATCTAAGATTTGCACTCAGGTACTCTGATATCAGGTTCTCCACCCTCTTCATTGCAGCTCTGCCACCTGTGGAGTACATAAAAAATCTATCTTGATTTCTCATTGACATGTGATTCGTCTAATGTTTGATATGTCACTCAAGCCAGGAGAGGGTATCATTGAATATTGTATGGAAGTAGCTATTGCATATTATAAGGGACCGCTATAATTGCTCTTTAGAGCAGAAACAATAGGGAAACATTTGCAGCAAGCAGAACCTTAGCAAGAAGTACACATCTATGTCCGGGGATGAATCTATATTTATAAGTTAGCATTAGCTTTCTACTACCCTAATGCCTTCAGGACTACCACCAATCTGCCAGCTCATGCATTACCTATATCCACAGTTTTCTATTCTCTCCAACCTTTGCCATTAAAATTTCAACTGTTCCCTCCTGTATGCCTTTAGTTATTTACATAGAGTCAAGTAATTTATACATTCATTCATGATGAAATAACAATGTAAATTATGGGTTAATTTAATCCTCTTTCCAGTTAAGATGTTAGCATAGTAATTAATCTAGCAAACTCAGTTTAGTAATGGATCTTAGGAATTGTGACTGATTAATGAGTAATGAAATATATTTGGTGAGGTTTCTTTTCAATGCCTTCAAATTGTTCTACACAGGCTTAATCATCTGTGTGGAAGCTATTTCCAGCCAACAAAACTATCTTCATATAGTCACAAATACCATCCATTTCATTAAATCTCATCAATGTTTTGCAGACACCTCATAGGTAAATGATAGCCACGGGAACAGGCTGGTAGGTTAGTAAATAGTAAAGACTATTTTAATATTTTAGTGTCTATGACATTATTTTACTAATAATGTAAACTAATATTATGATCCACATAAAATATTTGTTTTGTTTTCAAGAGGGTTCTTTCTGATCCTATCTTCATAAGTCTAATTTCTAAAAGGGAACATCATTAATAAGATATAATATCTATCACTTACCTTGAATTGATCCATACAGATTGTATACATCTATCAAAATATCACATGTACTTCCAAAATATGTACAACTATAACATATCAATAAAAAATACCCCATAAGTGTATACGTAATATTTTCTATTAGTTTGCTTTTGAAAGCAATCCCTACCAGGAGGTTTGGACAAGTTGAGTAGACAGAGTAGAGCATGGAACATTCTAGAACAAATACTACTTATAAAATTTAGTCATCTGTTCCCAGTTGTGTCATAATATCAAACTTAAAAACAGAGTCTTACCAAGACTGTCTAGTTGCTAATCAAACCCATTTTTTTCTTTTTCCTGAGCACAGAGTTACATATTTTATGGCTTTCTCAGTAATTAAGTGTGATCATGTGACTATGGACTAGCCAATAGAATGTTAGTGTTGTTCATAGCCTTTCTAGGTCTAGACCACAAAACCTTGCCACTGGAGACAACAAAGTACAAGATGAAAAGAGTCCTGGTGTGATTACTACCAGAGAGAAAAGAGAAAAGAGTAAAACCTTTGAAAAACATAAAAATGATTCATGGAAAACAAAGCAAAGTATTTTTTAAAAACACTCGAATTAAGCGTGCTATTGCATCTGCAAATAATAAAAGGAATCAATTGAAATCTAAAAAGAATGGACATTCTTATAGCTTTACAGGTGTCTTTGGTTTCTCATTTGACATAAATTAAGTAATTGAAACTTGAAAATCATGGCCAAAACAATACGGGTTATACTATTACATGAAAGATCTAGAATAACTTCAGTTATTCAACAATATACTTTAAAAAAATCTCTTGACTCTAGGGCAAAAGATTAGAAAAGGAAAGCACATCTGCATGTTTTAAGTTAAAATAAAATGTTAATTTGTGCATGTACATTTTTATTAATTCTACTTTTAAACTGTTGTTGTTGTTGCTTTGTGGAGAGCGTATTTATCTAATTAACCACTGCTTCCAATTATATGAAATTATAAAGCTTCCACGGAAATTGTAATATGTGGATAGTGCTATGTAGTATTAGAATAAAAAACATAAAGGTGAAAAAAGACTAGCTGTTTATGAGTATTAACATGTTAGGTTAATTCAAGAAGCTCTTTTCAAAGAGTTGCCGTTAAAGTAATGAGCTGGAGTTTGAGAAGATGATAGCATTGAGCAGTCAGAGGAAGGGTGTTCCAAGCAGAGAGAGCAGCCTGAGCAAAGTGGGAAAGAGCTCAGCTTTGTGAGGCCAGGAAAGTAGGCCAAGCTGTGGTGGCTTTAGAGAGAAGTAAGCCGAGGCCAGAGCAGGCAGGAATTGCATGGTGGGAAATTTGGATGTTACTATAATTGTAGTGATTAAAAATCATTGCAGATTTTAAGCAATGGGCAGCATTATTTTTAGGTTTTAAAAAGATTACTTTGGATGTTCTCTCTAAAGAATATATTGGAGATGACAACAGTGAAAAGAGAATTTTGTTAGGGGATTTTACAGCAGTCTAGAAAATTGAAAATGGTAGCTTGGTCCAGGATCATAGAGGTGGTAATATAAAACCGTGGGTGCCTCCAAGATAAATCTGTAGATGAAATTAACAGAACGTGCATTGAATCCAAGAGTGAGAGAGGGTGGTGGCCAAGGAAACTTGAAATTTTTATTTGTTTATTTTTTTGCTTTCTGGTTTTGTTCTTTGTTCTTTGGTTTTTTGTTTGTAAGAAACTCCTTAACTTATGAAGCCATTTTGTCATAGATGGATGATGAAGTAATAAACCAAGAAATCGAGTTTTATCTTTACCTTTCATGCACCTGCAAAACATTCAAGTGGAGATCCTAAATACACAGTTTGATATACAGGTAAAGATTCGGGAACATATTAATGACACTTAGAATCTGAAAAGAATCTTATGATGCAATCTTTCTCCAGAAGCAAATTTGAAGGAGTTAATATATAGAGAGGATAAATAATGTGCCTTATAAGTTAATGTTTGCATGACATCAACATAATGAAACTAAGCCATACATTTGTGGCAGTTTACCCTATGCTGTGAAGTCAAAGGGCTCACTCATGGAAATTCAATATAGATCATGCATAATTTTACAACAAAGTTTATTTTTTTTCTCTTGAGACTCCCTTTGATAGAGAAAAATTAAGAATTAAAATTTCAGACAACTCTGATTACAACAACTGTGGGAAAAGAAAATTTCTCAAATTTATCTGGAGAATTTTTATTTATTGTTTGTTTGTTAATTTCCCTTCTTGTTTTAATGGGCTTTATTTTATCTGGCTCCACATAAAAAAAAATAAAAGGGAAGAACATATTTGGCCCAACATATTTTTATTGAGGACTAATATGTGCTAGTCATTATGTTGATACAATTAAATTTCTTGGTTCTCACACAATGTTGTTATAATATGTCTTTTTATTACATAATTTAACAATAATTTTAGAGACAATAGCTATAACTCCATGGGATAATCATTAAGTTCAAAACACTGATATACTTTGAACTACTCTGGGGAAGCATCAGGTTTAGATAACAAAGGTGCACATGTACATACTTATGCCCTGCCTTCAGTATATTGCAAGAAAAATATTGATACAGACATGAAAGATATTATCAAATTAGAATAAAAGAATAATGTGTCCCCAATTATCTTGTCTCCTGCAGAGATGAGAAGTGTGTTCCTTCATGTTCATCAAATATTAAATTAATTGCAAAAATGCTGCTGGTAGTTGGAGCCAAAAGGAGTAGGAAATTCCATCGTCAAGAAAACTCACGTTACCCACCTGCTTAATTTCCAAACATTTTTCAGATGTTTGAAAATGAGATAGGAATAGACATCTTTTTCTGACCTTAAAAAGTCATTCTGTTTAAATAGCATCTAAATTCCTTACCTCCTGGTAATATTGATCAGATTGTGTCCAAAAAATGTGATGTGTGTAGATAGTGGTTTCTGAAGAATATGCATGGGTCTGCAGGAAACAATAACCCTCAGAAACTTAATCCAGGCACCACAAGCCAGGTGCTATGAAAGATGAGGCCTCATGTTCATGACCTAAAGAATCTATCATTTCTGAGGCTAGGAGAAATCTTGGATGTCATTTTGTTCCACCCACACTTTGAAAATATGAGGTATTCCGGTCCAAACAAACACATTATCTAAATTAAAAGGGAAGGAAAGCAGAAAGAAAGAAAGAAAATGAGAGAAAGATGAAAGCAAGCAAGCAAGACAGAGAGAAAGAAGGAAGGAAATGAGACATTGTTATTTTATGGCTTTCCTTGTGAGAAAAAATAAAGTATATCATTTGCTGACACACCTAATGCTGACTGGAAGGCAGGAGCCACTTACTGTGTGCTAGGTCATAACCAAGTGGATGTAGGGCATCAGGCATGCGACTCATCTCCTGGGGTCTTCTGGTAAGTTAGAGATCATCTTGCGAAAGATGGATTGGTTGCTTGCAGAGTTGGCATTTGCCATGAGCAAATGGCAGTCATGAATTAGGCCTCTGGAGCATGTGACAGGACACAGACTATTTGTCAAACAGCAGATGACGTGGCATTGTGGAAACCCACAGCCTCGGTGGGGAGAGCAGAATCTGACATCAGACAAGTCTTTAAAGCTGATCAGGAAAAGCCTTAAGTACCAATGTAAGAAATTATGGAGAGTTCATGGAAAAATCCGAAAATGTCCAAATTTGCATGTTAGAAATGGGACGTCTATATTCACTTCACTATAACGATCAATTAGAAGAGGAAAAATCTGAAACCTTCGACAATAGTTAAGAGATTTTTCCATAAACTCAGGTAAAGAGGATGAGACCCGAATAAATCAGCAGAGTTTTGATGGAGGAAAAGTAACATATATTTTCAGGAGGTATTTAGTTGGCAGAATCAATTAATTTAATTATTATTTGACAAGGCAAAGAGTACTTAGCTTTTCATCCAAGTCTTTTCTCTCTGAGCTCCTGGCTAAACTCCCTGTTCCAGCCTCGTTTATGCTAAAGTGGAGCTATATCCCTGAGTTCTCTCCAACAGAATACGACAAAAGGGATGTGTGCCAGCTCTGGAGGAACGAACCTCCTGTATATATTCTTTCTCTTCTTGCTGGCTGTACAATGACTGTTGGTACCGAGGCCCTAAAAAGTGGCAGAACCATCAGATGCAAATAACCTTAGTCACTGAATCACTGTATGGAATAGAGTCACTGATAAGAAACCCCTGCCTTGGACTATTACATGATCAAGAAATAAACTATTTTATTTCTGGTTTGAAAGACGTAGTGAATGGTTTTAACAAAGTAACATAGGGTAGTAGGGCTCAACTGGAGGATTAAATAATTGTTATGGATTGAATATTTGCAACTCCCTCCCCCCCATCATTTATATGTTGAATCCTAACCCCTAAAGTGATGGTATTAGGAACTGGGGCCTTTGGGAGGTGATTAGGTAATGAGAGAATCTCCCTTAGGAATCGGATTAGTGTCCTTATAAAAGAGACCCAAGAGAGATCCCTCACCCTCCACCATGTGAGGATACAGTAATGTGAGGATACAGTGAGAAGGCATTGTCTATGATCAAGAAAGTTGGCTCTCACCAGACACCAAATATGTCAGCACCTTAACCTTGGACTTATCACTGTCCAGAACTATAGGAAGTGAATTTACGTTGCTTATAAGCCACCAAGTTTATGGTGTTCTATGATAGCAGCCTGAATAAATTTAAGAGAGTAAGTTAAATTAATTATTTTAGTTCTGGACAGGTTGATGGTGAAGGAACACAGCAGAAGAATATCCACTCCTTGGCTCAGAATCCTGCAATGGCTTCCTCTTTCATTTGGAGTACAGCCTAAAGCCTGTACACTAGTCCATGTGGACCTGCAGGATGTGTGCTCTATTGCCTCTCTGACTTCTACTCACTTGTATGGATCTTTCACCTCCCTGGTTAGTGGTATTCCTAGGTATTTTATTCTTTTTGTGGCAATTGTGAAAGGGATTGTGCTCCTGATTTGGAACTTGGCTTGGCTGTTGGTGGTGTACAGAAATGCTAGTGATTTTGTATATTGATTTTGTATCCTGAAACTTTGCTGAAGTTGTTTATCAGCTAAAGAATCTTTTGGGTGGAGACTATGGGCTTTTCTAGATATAGAATCATGTCTTTCTGCAATCAGGGATAATTTGACTTTCTTTCTTCCTATTTGTATGCACTTCATTTCTTTCTCTTGCCTGATTGCCCTGACCACAACTTCTAATACAATGTTGAATAAGAATGGTAAGAGAAGGCATCCTTGTCTTGTGCTGGTTTTCAAGAGGAATGCTTCCAGCTTTTGTGTATTCAGTGCAATGTTGGCTGTGGGTTTGTCATACACCGCCATTATTATTTTTAGTTATGACCCGTCAATACCTAGTATACTGATAATTTTTAACTTGAAGGGATGTTAAATTTTATCAAAAGCCTTTTCGACATCATTTTTTAATTTGTCTTGAGACAGAGTCTCACTCTGTCACTCAGGCTGGAGTGCAGTGGTGTGATCTCAGCTCACTGCAACCTTTGCCTCCTGGGTTTATCCATTTCTTCTAGATTCTCTAGTTTATTTGCGTAGAGGTGTTTATAGTATTCTCTAATGGTAGTTTGTATTTCTATGGGATCAGTGGTGATATTCCCTTTGTCATTTTTATTGTAGCTATTTGATTCCTCTCTTTTCTTCTTTACCAGCCTGGCTAGCAGTCGATCTATTTTGTTAATCTTTTCAAAAAATCAACTCCTGGATTCATGGAATTTTTGAAGGACTTTTCATGTCTCTATCTCCTTCAGTTCTGCTCTGATCTTAGTTATTTCTTGTCTTCTGCTAGTTTTTGAATTTGTTTGCTCTTGCTTCTCTAGTTCTTTTAATTGCAATGTTAGGGTGTTGATTTAGATCTTTCCTGCTTTCCCTTGTGGGCATTTAGTGCTATAAATTTCCCTCTAAACACTGCTTTAAATGTGTCCCAGAGATTCTGGCATGTTGTGTCTTTGTTCTCACTGGTTTCAAAGAACTTCTTGATTTCTGCCTTAATTTCATTATTTACCCAGTAGTCATTCAGGAGCAGGTTCTTCCGTGTCCATGTAGTTTTGCAGTTTTGAGTGAGTTTATTAATCCTGAGTTCTAATTTGATTGCACTGTGGGCTGAGAGACTGTTTCTTATGATTTCCATTCTTTTGCATTTGCTGAGGAGTGTTTTACTTCCAATTATGTAGTCAATTTTAGAATAAGTGTGATGTGGTACTGAGAAGAATATATTTTCTGTTGATTTGGGATGGAGAGTTCTGTAGCTGTCTATAAGGTCTTCTTGGTCCAGAGCTGAGTTCAAGTCCTGAATATCCTTGTTAATTTTCTATCTCATTGATCTGTCTAATATTGACAGGGTGTTAAAGTCTCCTACTATTACTGTGTGGGAGTCTAAGCCTGTTTGTAGGTCTCTAAGAAATTGATTTATGAATCTGGGTGCTCCTGTATTGGGGCATATATATTTAGGATAGTTAGTTCTTCTTGTTGCATTGATCCATTTACCATTATGTAATGCCCTTCTTTGCCTTTTTTTTGATCTTTGTTGGTTTAAAGTCTGTTTTATCAGAGATTAAGATTGCAACCCCTGCATTTTTTTTTTTTTTTTTTTTTGCTTTCCATTTGCTTGGTAAATATTCCTCTATCCCTTTATTTTGATCCTATGTGTGTCTTTGCATGTGAGATGGGTCTCCTGAATACAGCACACCGATGGGTCTTGACTCTATCCAATTTGGCAGTCTGTGTCTTTTAATTGGGGCATTTAGCCTGTTTACATTTAAGGTTAATTTTGTTATAGGTGAGTTTGATCCTGTCATTATGATGCTAGCTGGTTATTTTGCCTGTTAGTTGATGCAGTTTCTTTATAGTGTCAAGGGTCTTTGCAATTTGGTATGTTTTTGCAGTGGCTGGTACTGGTTTTTCCTTTCCATATTAGTGTGTCCTTCAGGAGCTCTTGTAAGGCATGTCTGGTGGTGACAAAATCTCTCAGCATTTGCTTTTCTGTAAAGGATTTTATTTCTCCTTTGCTTATGAAGCTTAGTATGGCTAGATATGAAATTCTGAGTTGAAAATTCTTTTCTTTAAGAATGTTGAATATTGGCCCCCACTCTCTTCTGACTTGTAGGGTTTCTGCAGAGAGAGCCACTGTTACTCTGATGGGCTTCCCTTTGTGGGTAACCTGACCTTTCTCTCTGGCTGCTCTTAACATATTTCCCTTCATTTCGACCTTGATGAATCTGATGATTATGTGTCTTCAGGTTGCTCTTCTTGAGGAGTATCTTTGTGGTGCTCTCTGTATTTCCTGAATTTGAATGTTGGTCCATCTTGCTAGGTTTGGGACATTCTGGGTAATATCCTGAAGAGTGTTTTACTGCTTGGTTCCATTCTCCCTGTCACTTTCAAGTATACCAATCAAATGTAGGTTTGGTCTTTTCACATAGTCCCATATTTCTTGGAGGCTTTGTTCATTCATTTTCATTCTTTTTTGTCTAATCTTGTCTTCATGCTTTATTTCATTAAGTTGATATTCAAACTTTGATATCCTTTCTTCCGCTTGATCGATTTGGCTATTGAAGCTTGTGTATGCTTCATGAAGTTCTCGTGCTGTGTTTTCAGCTCCATCAGGTCATTTGTGTTCTTCTCTAAACTGGTTGTTCTAGTTAGCCATTCCTCTAACCTTTTTTTAAGGTTCTTAGCTTCTTTGCCTTGGGTTAGAACATTCTCCTTTAGCTCGGAGGAGTTTGTTATTACCCACCTTCTGAAGCCTACTTCTGTCAATTCATCAAACTCATTCTCCATCCAGTTTTGTTCCCTTGCTGGCAAGGAGTTGTGATCCTTTGGAGGAGAAGAGGCATTCTGGGTTTTGCAATTTTCAGCATTTTTGTGCTGATTTTACCTCATCTTCATGGATTTATCTACTTTTGGTCTTTGATGTTGGTGACCTTCGGATGGGGTTTCTGTGTAGACATCCTTTTTGTTGATGCTATTCCTTTATGTTTGTTAGGTGCCTCTGCTGCAGGTCTGCTGGAGTTTGCTGGAGGTCCACTCCAGACCCTGTTTTCCTGAGTATCACCAGCAGAGGCTGCAGAACAGCAAACATTGCTGCCTGTTCCTTCCTCTGGAAGCTTCGTCCTAAAGGGGCACCCACCAGATGCCAGCCAGAGCTCTCCTGTATGAGGTGTCTGTCGACCCCTGCTGCGAGGTGTCTCCTGGTCAGGAGGCATGGGGGTCAGGGACCCACTTGAGGAGGCAGTCTGTTTCTTAGCAGAGCTTGAGTGCTGTGCTGGGAGATCTGCCACTCTCTTCAGAGCTGGCAGGCAGGAATGTTTACGTCTACTGAAGCTGCGCCCACAGCTGCCCCTTCCCCCAGGTGCTCTGTCCCAGGGAGATGGGAGTTTTATCTAAAAGCCCCTGACTGGGGCTGCTGCCTTTCTTTCAGAGATGCAGTGCCCAGAGAGCAGGAATCTAGAGAGGCAGTCTGGCTACAATTCCTTTGCCATGCTGCGGTGGGCTCCACCCAGTTTGAACTTCCCAGAAGCTTTTCACTGTGGTTTTGATTTGTATTACTGGGACAATTAGTGAGGCAGTGTGCCTTTTCATATACATGCTGTTCATTTGTATATTGTCTTTGGTGGAGTTGTAGTTTCAAATTTATCCAAAAGAAAAATACACAAAAGAAAACAAACAAACAAAAATCTCCAGGTCCATGTAGTTTTACTGACAAATTTTACCAATCATTTAAGAAAGAAATACTACTAATCTACACATCCTCTTCCAGAAAGTGAAAGAAGAGGATATACTTTTGAAATCATCCTATGAGGCCAGCATTATCCTAATTCCAAAAGCAGATCGGAGCATTACAAGGAAAAACTGCTATAAACCTTTATTGCTCATGAATATAGACACAAACATTCATAACAAATATTGACAAATAAAATTCAGTAATATATGAAAAGCATAACAAATCACAATTAGTGGAGTTTACCCCAGGAATACAAGGCGAGTTCATCATTCACCATTAATTCATTGCAATTTACCATATTAAAATTGATACATTAGTATATGCAGAAAAGGCCTACAATAAAATCTAACATACATTGTTTATGAAACATTCACATATATTAACAATAACAATGCTTTCAAAATAAATTATTATATTCTAATAAGAGAGATGTATGAAAATATCTACAGCTCACATAATACTTAGTGGCAAAAGACTAATTGACTTCTCTTAAGCTCTACAACAAGGCAAGAATGGCTTCTCTCGCCATTCCTATTCAATACCAACCTGGAAGTTCCAGCTAGTGCAGTGAGGCAAGGAAAAATAAAAGGCATACGTTGGAAAGGAAGAAATTAATCTATCCTTATTCATGGATGATATGATTATCTATATAGAGAATTTCAAAGACTCTACAAAATATTCCTAGAACTAATGTGTGAATTTTACAGTCTTAGAGGATATAAGACTAACCAACCGAAGTCAAATGTATTACTACTATATACCAGCATTAGCATTTGGAATCTGAAACTAAAATAATAAAATAATACTATTTACAATAGCACCCAAAACTGAACTACTTAGGAATAAATCTAAATATACATAAGATCGATTAATAAAAACCTGCAAAACACTGATGAAAAACATAAAACCTAAATAAGTGAAGAGCTATACTCTGCTCATGAACTGGAAGACTCAATATTAAGATGCTAGTACTCTCATATTTGTTCAAGAAAATCAATATAATCCCAACCAAAATTCAAGTAAACCATTTTGTAAACAGCAACAAGCAGACTTTAAAATTCACATGAAAAGTCAAGAAAATTAAAGTAGGTAAATAAATTCTGAAAGCCATGAATACATATATAAACTGGCATGTAAGTGGGGAACAAGACATCCAAGACCAGCCCAACTGGATCTGAAACTCACATCAGAGAAGTTCAAAGGGGTTTGCCCCCTAATCCTTTTATAAAAGGAAAAATGCAGGGGTCCTAGTTATGGTGGAAAACAGTAACACCAATTCATCAGCGGATGATCTGCACTATAAAAATGTTAAAGTCCTACAGGCAGAAGAAATATAAAACCAGATGGAAATATGAATCTCCCCACAGGAAGAAGAAAACTGTAAATAGTAACTGCATGGGCAAATATAAAATACTTGTTCTCTAAATATCCTTCAAGATATTGACTGTCTAAACAAAACAAAATAGTACGTATATGGGGTTTATAAAATTTATACAAGTAAAATGATAATAGCATAAAGCATGGGAGGGGAAAAATTGAAGTATATTATCATAAGATTCATATACTATATGTGAAGTAGTATAAAATGATTTGAAAGTAAAGATATATTACCATAAACCTGAAAGCAAACACTAAAATAGCAAAACAAAGAATTAGAGCTAATAAGGCAAAAGGGGAAATTTAAAAAAATGCATACTGTGTAATTCCATTTATATAACATTTTAGGAAATGCCAACTAATGTACAGAGACAGTAAACAGATCGCCGGTTGCTTTGCAGTGGGGAGTTGCAAGGGAGCTTGGGAAGAGAGTTGGAAGGAAGGTATTACCACGGAGAATAAAGACAGTTTTAGGGGTGGTAGAACTATTCACAATAGTGATTGTGGGATGATTTCAATGATGTAGGAGAAAACAAGTTGGAAGCCAAACACTGAGGAGGTTTAGCAAATCAAAGTATGATGGGATTTTAACCACAAAATACAAGTGTGCATAATAAACCTCTACTGTTAGGATCAAATGGCTCCCTTTGCAACTCTTCAGAGAGATACCTGCACTCCCCTCACTGAATAATAATCTATTTTGATGGATACCTGAGGAAGAGTTCAGGAGTTCTTTTGCAGGCTCAGTAGAACAAATCTGGGTTTCCCGACAATATTCTAATGAGACTTTTAAGATTCCATTTACAGTCTGTTTAGTTTGTAACTCAAATCAGTCAGATGAGATGCAATATTTAGGCCACAGCCACCTGAAATTTGCTTGAGACCAAAACTCTGCCAGGCTCTGTCTGAAAAAAGCATTTGAGATTTTCTAAATGTAGATAATAAAGACCAACTAGATTTTCAAGGAAATATGGAAAAGGACCCTAACAAAAACTATACAAACAAATATCCTTTTTTCACAGAGCCAGAGGGAAGGAATAGGCCAATTCAGATCAGTTAAGAATAATACATAAATGTTCAGCCCAACTTTCTCAAAGAGTGGAAGAGATGCTACTGGGGAGAACTATGTTTTCCTACACATAAGCAGAGTTCAAGACCTTCAGTTATTTAGTGGTGTGAATGTACAAATTTGGGTGGCATGCAGGTGCATTTGAAATTGAAGGAGGTGATAGTATTTAACCTCAATTTAGAAATAATACAGGAAGATTCAAAGGACTTCCCAATTCTATGACTTTAAGAAAAAACACTCTCCCTCTCCAAAGAAAGGAATCCTGGTATGTCCAGGGTGGTTCAATGCAAGTGTCTTTATGCTGCTCCCAGTATGTTCATAGGCAACAAATTTTTTTAAGGTAGGGTCTCACCAAATTTTTATTTTATTTTTATTTTTTTTAAGGTAGGGTCTCACTCTGTCACTTAGGCTGGAGTGCAGTGTGGCTATCATCCCTTACTGCAGCCTCAACTTCTGGGGCTCAATTGACCCTCCCACTTTTGTCTCCCAGGTAGCTGGGACTACAGGCATGAGCCAAAATGCCTGGCTAATTTTTTTGTAGAGATGGACTTTCAGCATGTTGCCCAGGCTGGTCTTGAACTCCTGGGCTCAAGCAATATGCCCACCTCAGCCACCCAAAGTGCTGGAATTACAGGCATGAGCCACTGCGCCTGGCCATAAGCAACATTTTGATTTGCAAACACTTACGTACTTTCTCTGAGTCACTGTCTGTATAACATGAACTGTTGACCTAGATCAAAAATGTTCAGTGGCAGGAGGAAGACGTAGATGTGTATAGCATGAATAAAGCTTTCCATATAATTGCAGAGGCCACTGGACCAGCTGATTTCACATGTGTACTCTATCAGTAATCTTCTACAGATCTATTTTTTAAATCAACATTGTGGTCATTCACCCTTCACTTGAATTATTATAATAGCTTTCTGGGTAGTATAAAAATACCAGACGTCAGTATCTTCTTATGCCAATTTATACTCCAGAGAGTTCCTTGATCGTGATTTGTTTTTATACTTGTTTAAAGGATTAACTCCTAGTTTGTTTTTTACTGCATCAGAACTAAACTTCTCTCCTGGCTTATCCTACTCTGGTTTCTAAATCCACAATTTGGACTTTCTTTCCTCCTTTCTTTCTTCCTTCCTTTCTTTCTTCTTTTTTTTTTTTTTTATTTTAAGTTCCGGGATACAAGTGCAGAACGTGTAGTTTTGTTACACAGGTATATGTGTGCCATGGTGGTTTGCTGCACCTGTCAACTCCTCATCTAGGTTTTAAGCCCCACATTCATTAGCTATTTGTCCTAATGCTGTCTATGGTTAGAATAAAAATGAGGTTGCTGCAAGGTCCTTTACAAAGACAACTCACTTCTGTAGACTTACGGCAGTAGGTCTGAATATGGATACCTTAATGGAGATATGAGTATTGTAGTAATATTGATGGTGATATACCATTTCTACAGGGATGTTGACAAGTAGAAGTGCCATGGTTATTGGATAGTGAGATATCTATAGTACTTTTCCTGGGATTGACACCTGAAATTCCATTTGTATGTAGGAGATGCCAATACCCATGAGAGCAAATTTACATATGTGAGTAGGCAAAGAGAGAAGAAAAAAGGACTACAGAAATCTGAAGTGGAAACATATACAGAAACATATAGAAAGAGATAGCTAGGGAATAAATGATGATCCAATTCCATGACTTCAAAATTTAACCTAGCGTGTGCCCTGATGCTGCCTATAGTGTGTACAGAACAGATCACCTGTGCCCATCAAAGCAGCAGCATTCTTGTTTGCCTTCAGGAATGGTTTGTTTTACCGGTCTGAGGATCTCATGCGACTTTGCTTTTTCTTATTCACCTGTTACTCAAGATAAACCTGGTAATTAATAGTAATTAATATGTGTAGCATTTAGAACTATACAAAGCTTTGCTTTAAAATTCTTTCTGAAACCACACCTGGAAGTCATGGATTATACCATCATTAGAAGGTACATCACAAGACAATGTTTAATTCATGATTGAGGAGGTGCAGGTCTCCTGAAGAGACAATGTGTGTTTGTTAAATAATGCTGCGAAACCAGACATTTTCCTGTTTTGTCCTGTTTTGAAATATTCAAAATGATTTTTCCAGGCTTTGCACATTTATTACTTTTAATGATGACTTTATTCAGATACCAATTATTTTCTTTGGGCTAGACAAGAAGTGTTAAGCCATATTTCTCCTGTAATTTAAGAAATTTTTAATGAATGTTAACTATGTTATTTTGTATACAGGATGAAATCCAAAAAGCTGAAGTGGAGAGTTGGGAATATTGTTTTCTGACAAGCTGAGATGGTTCTTCACCGATCCTTTCCTGCAAAGAACCCGAACAATAGGAAAATCTGCAATGCTGATTTCAGCGCTGAGAGATTTTCATTTTATAAAGCTCAAATTAATATGGCAAGAAATGCTTTGGAGAAAACAAACACGTGCCTAAGATATGAGGGGTGCCGACAATCTGTGTTTTAAGCTTAAAATTCTGGCTTGGTCCTATACCAGTAGGTTTGAGAATCACTCTTCATTTCAGTCATGTCTGCCAGCTGACACTTGAAACTTCCTCCCTCCACTCTCACTGAGGTAGAGTATTTTTAATATATTGAAACAGTGTAGAAATTTCACAGAAGTTTTAACTCACCTGGCTGCAGGAGAACTTTTGAATTGATAGAGTTGATGTCTGCTGGTGATAAGAACTTAACCACATGGAAAGCCTCGCAACAATTGCAAAGCCCTTCCGCATCTGTTCCCTGATGCCCACCATCCCACTAGGGGTTGCTGGAGACATTTATTTAAATATATGTCAATCGCAGGTGTTATTTAAACAGCTGTTGAATTCAGGGAAAACACCTGATCGGGTATTTTCTATTTAAAACATGTTTGCACTAGGGTAAAAAGAACTGAAAATCTGTCTTTTAAAAAGAAGTTGTTTTGAGAGAAGAGAAGAAAGGTGGGGTGAAAAGGAAAGACACAAGAGGGGAGAAAAGACAGGACAAAGGAAAGAAAATGGAAAAGATTAGAGAGAAAGGAGACTGGAGAAAGGAGAGAGTGGACAGGGTAAGAAGGGAGAGGTGGGAGAAGAGAGAAGCTGAAGAAGAGAGGCAGGAGTAAAGAAAACCAAGAAAGGAAAGAATGATGAAGGAAACCAGGAAAGCCAATAGCAAATAAAAATGCTCCGTGCATGGCATCTGAAGATGGGTAAAAAACAGCTTTAGCTCAGGTGTGAGAGGCCACCATAAGCATCCACATTTTAAAGAAACACCAAGACG
Organism: Symphalangus syndactylus; assembly: GCF_028878055.3. NCBI lineage: Eukaryota > Metazoa > Chordata > Mammalia > Primates > Hylobatidae > Symphalangus > Symphalangus syndactylus. The sequence continues at coordinate 68,640,475 of NC_072446.2, forward strand.
TGCTCTCAGGGACAGGAAGATCGACTTTCCAGGAGTCAAAATTTTAATGACTGTCTTCCCTGTTTTTCAGGATGAACAGGTGGCGAACATATACCCCACAGATATGCTGGACAAAGGAATGAGTCACATTAGGGGTGAGATAGAAGCAGGAATCATGCTACTCAGAAGAGTGCGCCATCTAAAACTTATAAATTGTTATTTGTGAACTTTTTCATAAAGGTCATAATATTTTCAGACCACAGTTGAGTGCGGGTAACTGCAAGTGTAAGAAACGAAACCAAGGATAAGGGGGAGCTAAAGTTCTTCCCCAAGCCTTCTTCATATACTAACAGTGGACAATGTTAGCATTTCATCTGCAGCAGATTTACTCCAGGAAAATTGATGTAAAACATGATGTCCATCCAATATAGTGAGGCCTTTGGGGAAATGCCTGCTCCATTGTACTAGCTTGGGCAGGCTACATGCACTCAAATTCTCTCTGGAACCCCTTGAATATAACTTAATTAATTTCATCCAAGTTGGAGATAAATGCTGAGGCTGCTGCTGGGACTTCGGTGGAGAAGTGAGGGGCAGATTCTGCTCAATCGTACTGATAGGAAGAAATGGTGAAAATCCCTGGGAACTGGATCATCCTGAATAATAAGAATGGGAGATTTCTGTTTAAATCAATCACAGCAATAATTCTCAAATGTAATTCCCAGACCAGCAGCCTCAGCCTCACCTAGGGACTTACTTACAGAAATACAGATTCCTAGGTACCACATCAGACACATTGTGTTAGAAACTACGTCAGGTCCTGCAATGTGTGTTTAAACAAGCCGTCCAGGTGGTCCTGATTCACTCTAAAGTTTGGGAATCTAAGAATCACTGAATTAGAGAACGAAAGGAGACACAGGTATGAGCCTTTGAATTGCTGTGGTGAGTAGGAATATGTTTTGTTTCCGTGTATTACCCATTCAGTCAGAGCAAGGACTAACAGCCAGATGTATTGATGTCACCCAATTGACTCGTGCCCTATGACATTCCTGTGTTCCATAAAAACCGTTTCCAAGCATAGGTGACTTTCTTCCTTCCCATCTTTCACTTTACAAACCACTCCCTTGTAAAGTACTATCAACAAGGGGAATAGGCAATATTGTCAGGAATTAAACCCAAGGAGAAGTCAAAAGCCATCCTTTTCCCGTAAAGTCATTGTGCACTTGCCTCATTTCCTGTTGACTGACTTTCTCTTGGGAATAGAAACCAGGAAATCTTTGAGGCAGGTGCAGTTATAACAGATGTTACAAAGCCGGAGACAGCTCACTGCTTCCCCTATTTGTTATTAACAGTATAATTCCTCCACACAGAAATCAGCTTGAGTCTTCACAGAGAAATGCCTCTTTCCTAGTAAGATTGTGCATTTTCCTCCAGGAAGCTGTGCTTTCTTCTGATATCTCAGTAAACCTCTTCTATTGCCCATGGACTGTCAGGCGGCATTAAAGTTTGTTTGGCTTTTGCTTCCATCTCATATAAACTGACCTTGCCTAGGTACTCTCTCAGCCTCACTGATATAAAACTTCAATTACCTAGAAACAGAGTGTTTCTTATAAGACCCTTCTACTCACCAGATGTTTTTCCTTTCAATTGACTGTAGCATAAAGAGACAAAAGAAGAGGAAAAATTTTCTGGAATTTATATTTTTAGAAGGCACAATAAGAGTTGATACACAGAAGCAAAGAAGGCAGAATGAAATCATTATTAAGCATGGGCTTTGGAGCCAGCTTGGCTCAGCTACCTAATGGCTGTGTAAACTTGGTCAAGTTATTTCACCTCTCTTTTTCCAAAGGATGGGGGTAATAGCTCCTGGCTCACTGGACTGTTGGGAGGATTAAATTGTTAACTTACAAAAGTTATTATTAAACTGAGAAGTATTAAGCACTCTCTAAGTGGCTGTTATTATTATTGATATTGTTGACCTAATACTCCACAAGATACTATATTGAAAGAATGATCCAATTATATTTACCATTTCTTATTTATCAGTGCAGGGAAATAAGCTGCTGTAGAAAATGGGAAGCTAACCTTCAGTATCTCTTTTTCAGAAAAGACATCGCCTTCCCATGCTGCCTAATTAACTCTCTTGTTAGTTAAATTTTCATTCACATTTGCCTTAACTCCTCACCTGAATTATCTGATCTTTGAGAGCAGGTGCTCCGCGTTAGTCTTCTTTGTACAAGCCAGAATACTAAACAAAGCAACTTTCATATTGTAATAGATTTAATTTTCAGAAAGATGTTTTCCAGTGAACCAGAAAGAATAATTACCCCTAAATCCTCACTCATCCTGGCACATTGAGGCTTTACCTTGTATTCTGTTTCTCAGGGCACACCCATGGTGCTGTGAAAGGCACTTGCTTCCACAAGGCTTACTTCTGTGTTATGATCTTCAAAGTGACATCCAGGTCAAACACTCAGGTGATAGAAGACTCAGGAGCCACATCTAGATGAGGCAGGCTCTCTGGGAAATTCAAAACATGACTATAATGTGGTACTTGCTCCTCCTCACTCCCAAATATTATTCTGAACTACCAGACTTTAACATCAATAAGAGACCTTTGGAACATTAAAGTAGCTAGTCCAGTGAGAAGTAGTATAGATGTTTAAAAAAGGAGAGCTCAAAGTGGGTGGTCAGAAAAGTCTTCCTGAAATGGCTGCACACTGAGGTGGATCTTCTACACCAAGGAGCCTGCAGTTCCCCCACCTGTCCCGATGAGTGTGACTCACATCACGTAGCACAGCCCTTCCATATTACAATGCTTACAATGGATACTCCAACAGAAAAAAAGAATCTAGAAAAAGTTTTATATGATAATGACCAATAAAAACATGTCATGTAGTACTAAATGCTGTAACTAGTTCTTCATTAAATAAATCCAGTAATTACAAAGAACTTTAAAGTAGTCTTCCTCTTCCCAAACCATGCAGCCTCAAAAGTGCATAAAAGGATTTCTCCTTTATGAAGATTTATATTAAGGCTGCTACATTTTAAAATGTAGAGGACTTTTTTTTCTTTTCTTCTTTTTTTTATTTTAATGAGAAAGCTTCTTTAAACCAGGTATTCTGCTACTCTGGCATTTTGTATATAAAGTTCTATGATAATCAACATGTCATGTGAGACTTAAAGTCCTGTAGGAAACTCTTGTGATTCTAAACCATTAAGTGCCTGGAGAGTTGGGGCTCTATCTAATTTGTAATTTATCCCCAGCTTTGCAACATACCAAGCACTTAATAGATATATAGTGAATCAATTAAATCAACTAATATATGTTAAGGTTAAATTAATTGTGGTGTGTTCTCTTGTATTCTGTTTTTAAAAGCTAGTTGACTACATATAATATGTTGGGTTCTGCTTATAACCTCATGGTAACACACTATCAATCATAAAAGTTAACAAGAATATCCAATGGTAACCAACCATGTTTGATAACAAAATTTTAAGGTAGCCAGCCAAGACAATGATGATGATGATGAGGATAATTCTGTCAGTCTGTAGCACATTCTATAATTTGGAAAATTCATGAGTATTTTGCCACCTGCACCAGGATCCCCATGGCAAAATCAGGTGAATTTTGGTTCCTCTCTTTACTTCAGATAATATATATTTTTTTCATCTGCAGAATGAATCTACCAGGAGCACAGACTTTGGGATCACCATTGTGTCTGTTATAAGTGTGCGAGTGTGTGTGCACAGGTGCGCGTGCATGCGTGTGTCTTCCATTTTGAAACAATAAGCTAGTGGTTTTCTAACCTGACTTCTTATGAGAATTCATGCAGAGTTTAGCTTATAAAAAGTACACCAGTTTTGGCCCCCACCCACCAGGACTGAACTGAAGTCTCTAGTGATTAAAACTGACAGATAAAATACAAGATACCCAATTAAATTTGGATTCTACATAAACAGTGAAAAAAATACAAGTATGTTCCATAATATTTAGAACATATACTTAAAAATTATTTTTATCTAAAATTTAAATGTATCTGGGCGTCTCAGTTTTTTGTTTTATTTTATCTTTGTCTTTTTCTTTCCTGTCTCGTAGACTAACTCTGCCAAGGGTCTAAACTGGGAATCTCTATTTTCAGCAATTCCCATGCTAATTATATTAAATCTAGGTCTTTTTTTCCCCCCAAACTTTCTTCTTTATTTGTTCTTCTTTTTTAAATTCACATTTCAGACTTAAACCAAAGAGCTATCACACAACATACATATTTTTAAAATTGAGGAGTTAAATATTTCTTATATAAGTAACTATCTCAAAAGTGTATTAATGATTCCAGGTAAGCCTTTTTATTTTAATAAAATGCTGTTTCAAATGTCTTATTATTTACTTTGTATCCATCATTTTATTCAAAAATATTTCTACACTATATTTACTGTTACATGAGATCCATGGCTATCCAGTTTGGGATTTTTAAATGATATTAAACCCCTCGTCAAGAAAATAAGATGAAAAGCATGCAAGGTGGTCTTTTCCTGCAAGATAATAAAGTTCTATCTTTTCTCCAGTAGAAGTAGCGCAATTTCAAAAGTTTTATCACAATTATTTAGAATGAGGAAAATAATAACTAGAGCTTCTTTCAAAATTACCCTAAAGAGGAGGAAAAATAAAAGTCAACCCAGAGAAGAACAAATGGGCAAATAAGGCAAGCGCAACCAGGTCTCAGGGAGGAATTTCTTAATCCCCACAGCTTGTAATCGGGAGTTAGGACCCAAGGGTGTGAAAATTGTCAGTGCAGCAACACAAAATCCTAGAAAGACTCAGTAGGTGCAGAGACTCAAGATGGTATATGAGCAGTTGCTGAGATCCTAGAGTCTGGGAAACACAGCACATTCCAACGCAAATCCCGGAGCCCAGGTACCATGGGAACAGCTGATCCTCCACAAACATCTATTGATATGTGGAGATGAGATGGGCCCTGACATGCTGTCTGGATATTATGAGCAAGGTGGAGGGTAACCAAGGGGACCAGGCCAACAGCACGGAGCTGCATAAATCCCAGCTGCGAATTCAAAAGGGATGCCTAGACTTGAATATTCCTTTTGCCCCCAGCTAATGTGTGTACTGACCTCTGCTTAAAGAGCTTGGAAATATTTTTAAGTAATTTAGTTCCCATAAATAGAATGTCCTCTTCAGGTGTTATGTGAGGAAGAACTAAAAATAATTAGTGCAAATGATCCTCAGACCTTCCACCACCTGAAAGAGCTTAAAAAAAAAAAAGGGAGGTGCGGGGGAAGGGAATAAACTTTGGTGCTTTAAAAAGAAAATAAAAAGTGTTTTGTACTGCAGGAAGCTGGTAGAAAGTTTATCCGAAAAAAAATTCTGATAAATTGCATCATTTAAGTACATTCCGTGTTACTCATTAAAAATGTAAAACATATTTTTTAAGTTCATTTGGTATGATCTCTAAGTGGTTGCTTGGGAAATGTGTTGCAATTTGTTTTATATACCTGGCCTTAAATACTATGAAACTTCCACTTAAAAAAATAGATACATTGTGTAGCATTTAAAACACATGCTTATTTTAAGTCTTTCTGGTTTCCTAATTCAGTTTCAAGCTGAAATCCTATGAGGGGCAAATTTCATTTAAATTTGGCAAAAGGCAGCTTTGATTAAGGTAAAAGGGAGAAAAACATATAAACAAGCAATGAAATCAGACTTCCTGGAGTGCTGAGTTGTGAAACTTTTGATTTTGAGAAATACTAGGTATTTATTAGGCGTTTCACTGATGCCTTCTTAGTGCTCTGTGAAATACAAACAGGAAATAAAAATGGGAATCTATGGAGAAAAGAAGGAAAAACTGAAGTCTCCTTCATGATTTCCTCTTTCAAAAATTACCAGTAATCTATCCAGGGGACCTCATGGGTTGTCTCAACCATATACGTTGCCTTCAAAATACTTGAGAAGATAATACTGGAGGGAAAAAACCATGATTTCAAGTCACAATATTTCAGTGACAAAAGCTGACCACAGTAATACACAGATCATGAACAACGCTAGCCTCTGATCCATCTCACTTTTGGGTTTGGAGATTCCTGTCTGGGGACATGTACCTGGATATAGGTGTTGGGGATGCTCATCACCTATTTTGCCTGAGAGCAGACAAAAATTCAGAACTAAATGTGTCTTATTTTTCCTTTCCATTCTCTTGTCCTGTCTAATATCCTATCTGGCTAAATATTTTTATAAAGTGTCATGTTTACTCTCAAGTAACTAAAGTCAGAAATGAAAGTAGGGATATCATTACCAAATCTATATAAGATAGTATTAGGAACAATTGTATGTCAACAAATTGGCTAATCTAGACAAAATGTGAAATTCGTGTAAATATACTAAGAATAAATTATAAAGAGATAGAAAATCTAAATACATCTAAACTAGTTGTGTGGGGCAGCGGGTAGGGGGTGTGGGTGCTGAATTAACAATCAAAAACCTTTTGACAAAGAAAAACCCTAGACCTAGGCTTCACTGGTGAATTCTACCAAATACTTAAGGAAGAAATCACAACAGTTCTCTCCAAACTCTTCTAAAGCAGAGGAAACACTTTCTAACTCATTCTATGAGGCCAGAACTACGCTGATACCAAAGCCAGACAAAGACATTATAAGATATATGTTATAAACATTTATGTAAAAATCCTTGGTAAAATCCTAGAAAACTGAATTCAGAAGCATATTAAAGTGATTATACAACATGACCAAGTGAAATTTATTGAGATACAGGATGGTTTAGCATATGACAATGAATTATTGTAATATGCCACATTAACAGAATGAAAGGGTGAAGCATGAGAATATCAATAGACACAGAAAAAGCATTTTATGCATTTCAATATCCCTCATGACAAAAACACTCAACAAAATGAGAACAAAAGGAAAGTACTTCAACAAAATAAAGACTACATATGAAAAACCTACAAACAACATCACACTCAATGTGGAAGAACTGAAAACTTTACTTCTAAGATCAGGAACAAGACAAAGATGCTTGCTTTAACATTTATAGTCAGCATAGTATTAGATGTTTTAGCCAGAGCAATTAGGCATGAAAAATAAATAAAAGGCATCCAAAAGTAAAATTATCTTTGTTCACAGATAATACAATCTTGTATGTAGAAAACCTTGAAGAGTTCACAAAAACCGTTACAATAAAGAAATTCAGTAATGTATCAAGCAGAGCACAAAACCAACAAACAAATCAGTTGCATTTCTATAAACTAAAAATTAATAATCAGAAAATAAAATTTAGAAAGAAATTTCATTTATAATACCATCAAAACAAAAAACTTAGGAATCAACTTAACCAAAGAGATAAAAACTTGTAAAAAGAAAACTATAAAACATTACTGAAAAAAATCAAAGAATACAAGTAAATGAAAAGACATGCTGTATTTATAAATTGAATACTTACTATTGTTAAGATGTCAATACTACCTAAAGCTACCTACAAATTCATTGCAATCCCTATCAAAATACCATTTTTTTTTGCAGAAATAGAAAAAAATCCATTTGAAAATACGTATGGAATCTCAAGAGATCCTAAATAGCCAAAACTATTTTGAAAAAGAACAAAGAGGACTCACGCTTTCTGATTTCAAAATTTACTGTAAAGCTACAGTAATCAAAACAGTGCAGCACTTGCATAAATATAGAGATTTTCACAGATAGGAGAGAATAGAGAACTCAGAAATAAACCCTTGAAGATGTGGTCAAATTATTTTTAACAAGAATACCAAATTCATTTAAAAAGGAAGACCATATTTTTAACAATGGCACTGGGAAAACTGGATGTCCACATACAAAAGAATGAAGTTGGTCTCTTCCCTTAAACCCAATAACAAAATTAACTAAAAATAGACCAAAGACCTAAACAGAAGAGTTTAAATTATAAAACTCTTACATGAAAAAAATAGGAGGGAAATTCCATGACACTGGATTTAGCAATTATTCCTTGGATAAGACACAAAAGCACAGGCAATGAAAGGAAAATAATATTAATAAATTGGACTTCATCAAAATTAGAAACATTTTGCATCAAAACACACTAATTAACAGATTGAAAAGGCAACTCACAGAATAAGAGAAAATATTTGTAAATCACATATCTGATAAGGCATCGATATCCAGAATATATAGAGAATAATTAATATTCAACAACAAAAAACAACCCATTTGAAAAATGACCAAGGGTCTTGAATAGACATTTCTTTAAAGAAGACATACAGGTGACCAATAGGCATGTGAAAAGATGCTCAATATCACTAATCATTAGTGAAATATAAATAAGAATCATGAGATACAAGTTCAAATCTATTAGAATGGCTATTACTGGAAAAGAAAAACAATTAGTGTTGGTGTGAATGTGAATAAATCGGAAGCCTTGTGCATTGTTGGCTGAAATGTTACCTAGTTCAGACAGCCATTATGATAAACAGTATGATTTTATAACATTATGATTTTCAAAAAATTAAACGTAGACGTATAATTTGATTCAGCAATTCTACTTACACACAAAAAATTTGAAAGCCAGGACTTGAATAGACATTTGTATGCCAATATTCATAGCAACATGATTCCTAATAGCCAAAAGATGAAAACTGCTCAAATTTCCACCAATGGATGAATGATTAAACAATCTGTGCTTTGTGCACACAAGGAAATACTATGCAACCTTAAAAAGTAATGAAATTCTGATACATGCTACAACATGGATGAAACTTGAAGACACTATGCTAAGTGAAATATCAAATACTGTATGATTCCATGTATGTGAAGTACCTAGAGTAGTTAAATTCATAAAGACAGAAAGTAGAATTTGCTAGGGCCTGGGAGAAGGGGAGAATGGGAAGTTATTGTTTTCTAGGTTCAGAGTTTCATTATGGAATGACAAAAATATTTTAGAGATGAATGGTAGTGATGATTGAACAACAGTAAGTGTACTTAATGGCACTATACTGTAACACTTAAAAATGGTTAAGATGGCAAAATTCATATGATGTATATTTTCCCACAATTTACAAACATTCTTTAAAAAGGTGAATGGGTAGGTCATCTACATCAAAAGAATAAGTAGGTAGGTTATAGATCATTTCTTGACAAAGAAGCCACCAGTAACATAAGTAGGTGGATATACACTCCCCTAACTACAGTGTTATAAAATTGTACCAAAAAAAGAAAGCTATTGTACACAGAGACAACAAAGAATGCAAGAATGATGGGAACTGAGAAAGAAGTGGAAGGAAACTGGGAAGAAATACTGGAGCAGAAGAAAAATTAGAAAAACAGTTTGGTGCCAGCTTCTGGAAAGCCTTGAATGCCATACTAAGAATTTCAGATTTTATTCTTCAGGTAGTGAAGAGCTTCAGCTTTTTATTAAAATAATGGCTGGACTAATGGTACTGGTACAAAAACAGATACATAGACCAATGGAACAGAATAGAGAACTAAGAAATAAGACTGCACATCTGCAACCATCTGATCTTCAACAAACCTAACAAAAGCAAGCAATGGGGAAAGGATTTCCTATTTAATAAATGGTGCTGGGAGAATTGGCTGGCCATATGCAAGAAATTGAAACTGGACCTCTTCCTTACACCTTATACAAAAATTATCTCAAGATAGATTAAAGACTTAAATGTAAAACACAAACTGTAAAAACCCTAGAAGAAAATGTAGGTAATACTATTCAGGACATAGGCACAGGCAAAGATTTCATGATGAAATCACCAAAAGCAATTGCAACAAAAGCAAAAATTGACAAATGAGATCTAATTAAATGAAAGCGCTTCTGCACAGCAAAAGAAACTATCGTCAGAGCAAATAGACAACCTACAGAGTGGGAGAAAGTTTTTGCAATCTATCCATCTGACAAAGGTCTAATATCCAGAATCTACAAGGAACTTAAACAAATTTACAAGGAAAAAAAAAAAACCATTAAAATGTGGGGAAAGGACATGAAAAGACTCTTCTCAAAAGAAGACATTCATGAGGCCAATAAACATACGAAAAAAAGCTCAACATCACTGATGGTGAGATAAATGAAAATCAAAACCACAATGAGTTACCATCTCACGCCAGTTAGAATGGCAATTATTAAAAGTCAAGAAACCAGAAATACTGGTGAGGTTGTAGAGAAATAGTAAATTGGAAAATAGTAAATTAGAATAGTAAATATAAAATGTAAATTAGTTCAACCATTGTGGAAGTCAGTGTGGCAATTCCTCAAAGTTCTAGAACCAGAAATACCATTTGACCCAACAAGTCCATTACTGGGAATATATCCAAAGGAATATAAATCATTCTATTATAAAGATACATGCATGTGTATGTGAATTGCAGCACTATTCACAATAACAAAGACATGGAATCAACACAAATGCCCATCAAGGATAGACTGGATAAAGAAAATATAGTACATATACACCATGGAATACTATGCAGCCATAAAAAGGGAGTGACCGTGTCTTTGCAGGGACATGGATGGAACTAGAAACCATTATCCTCAGCAAACTAATGCAAGAACAGAAAACCAAACACCCCATGTTCTCCCTTATAAGTGGGAGCTGATCAGTGAGAACACATGGACACAGGGAGGGGAACAACGCATGGACACAGGGAGGGGAACAACACATACGGGGGCCTGTTGCCGGGGGTGAGGGCATGTGGAGGGAAAGCATTAGGAAAAACAGCTAATGCATGCTGGTCTTAATACCTAGGTGATAGGTTGATAGGTGCAGGAAACCACCGTGGCACACATTTACTTATGTAACAAACCTGCAAATCCTGCACATGTACCCCAGAACTTAAAATAAAAATAAAATTAAATAATTTTTTAAAAAGCTTAATGAATAAAAAAGAAAGAATGGCTGGAACAGGCAAATACCAGGGATAAAATTCCTATGAAAACATGAACGATGGAGCTAAACTGTATGCAGGAAACCAACCAATTATGCAGGGAGAGAAAGGGAAGTATAAATTTATGAGTGAGCAATAAAATATATTTATGGAAATTGATTTTCTCAAAATAACTTTAGTGAGTTTAAACCTTTCCTTTCCGGTATTTTTATTAAAACATAAAGAAGAAAATGCCCACAAGTCTGAGGTTTATGCTTTACGTATAATCTCCATTTGTTGCAGTTGTTTACAAGAGTAAGACCATTTCTAATGTTATGATATAACTAAAGTTATGATTTCACTCCAGTACAGCCCTTCTTACCTGAACAAAGAGATGATAAAGAAAGCAAAGACACCTACTCTAACCACAAACAGAAAATAAAGTATTATGACAGACTTTAATTTTATGTAAAAAGTTTTCAAGCAGAATAAATGAAAATGCATTAATATGTATGACATATAAAATATACCCCTACATACCTTTGCAAAACATAATATTTGAGCTGTGGCAATTAAACAGGAAACAAGATGCTCAAGAAAATACGAGGTTTAAGGCTCCCGAAATATTGCTGGACATTTTACTTTTCATTTCTTGAAATTACATGTTAGGTTTCTAGAATAGGTGCTTACCCTGGACTTGTCCTTATTCAATCTAGAAAGACTGACTTTTCCTAATATGATGGTCTGCTATAACATGAAGGCACTGGCCAATCTATGACGTCAAAGGTAACTTCTTGACATTGAGACATCCCTTGAATTACACACTACTTGGTGGACAGCCCACAGCCCCTCTCTGGTACATGCTATCTCTACTCCCACAGCCCCTCTCTGGTACATGCTATCTCTCGGCAGAGATGAGTGGCTCCTTGCCACATATCAATACCTGTGTCATGGGGGGGTTGGCAGCTTTCATCACCTACCCCATGATCTTGACCAATTCTGGCCAGAGACAAGTGACAACTTGTCTTATTTCGAAAGGATGCATGTTGCTGCTCTGGCCTTGAGCAAACCAGACAATCTCAGACCTTGAATGCTCCCAGCCTCAATAAGATACCATCAGGTCACAGATTCATCACATATGTTCTTTCCTTTTTGCTATTTTTCCATTATTTTTAATATATACTCAATGAAGTCATCCCAAAAGGAAAAACTAGTATTACTAGTTCAATGGTAAAGAATAAAACATTGTTTTATTCACACATTTTATTCACACATTAGGATGTGTGAGCATCCTAATGCTTTACAAGCCCTTGTAGAAATTCAAAGTAAGAGCAATGACAACATCTAGAACTTTAAAAGAAACTGTATTTATTAGAAAAAAAGAAAGGAGATACAAACTGAACAAGGGTAGGAAGAGGAGCAAGAAGAACTAAGGGGAGGAGCAATGAGCTCTTCTGAAAGGGCAGACTCCAGAACAGGAGCAAAAGTGCTGCAGACTTGAAAGCACCACTGTCTATATTATTGTCTGAGTCTTGGAAATCTTACGTTGAGTGCAATAAGCTTCATTTATATAAAATTCTAGAATAAATCTATGGTGCAAAAACATCAGAAGATTGCTCCTAGGGAACTTCCTGGGATGATGGTAATTTTCTCTACGTTGATAGAGGTTTGGGTTACACAGGTCTATGTATTTAAAATATGCTTACTATTCCATCCCACTTCAAAAGACATATTGAAATGTAGTTGATAATATGCTTGCTAAAGTGTTTAGGGGAAAGCATCCTGACATCTGCAATTTACTTTAAAATGTGCAAAAAAACTAAGATGAAGTATAGAAAAATGGAGGAATAGATAAATGGATAGGTTTGTGAAAAAGCAACACAGAAAAATGTTCATGTTAGAATCTAGGTAGTTGGTATGCAAGTGTTTACTGTAAAATTTATTCAACTTGGCTTATGTCTGAAAATATTTGTATAAAATGTTGGTGAAAAATGTATTGTCATTCCTTTTTTCTTTAAAAAATTAAAGATCCATTTGTATTAATGATCATTCTCTTTTTATGATGCCAATGCTTTTGGTAAAGTTAGGGGCATCAAAATCATTAATAGATGTCTTAGTCCGTTCAATCTTCTGTAACACAATACTATAGTCTAGGTGGCTTAAATAATAGAAATTTATTTCTCACAGATATGGAGGCTGAAAAATCCAAGATCAAGGTGCTGTCAGATACAGTGTCTGGTGAGGGCTGCTTGCTGATTTATATATGACACTTTCTTGCTATAAACTCACTTGGAGGGAAGAATGAGGCAATTCTCTAGAGCCTCCTTTATAAGTGCACTAATCTCATTCATGAGGGCTGAGCCTTCATGACCTAATCACCTTCTAAAGGCCCCACCTCCTAATAATATCACATTGGAAAGTAGGTTTCAACATATGAATATGGGGGAACACAAACATTCAGACCATAGCAGTACATTTCTATTAATTCACTCTTTTTTTTTCTAATATCTAATGAGGTTGAGAAAAATAGAACCAGACAAAAAGAATTTAATTGTTGTTAATGATGGTGGGGGTGGAAAAGATGGTGGTGGCAGTGTTAATAGTGGTGGCTAAGACTTGGATTTTACAGCAAGGTCAAAAAAGTATAAGTCAGCACTGGAGAACAGAGGGTAGATAAAACAAGATGGAAAAATACCCAAAATCAATTTCACCGACTTCAAAATTTGCCCTAAGTTAGTCAAAAGAATGGAAAAGAAAAGGAAAGAAAGGGAGAAAGAGGGTTCAGTTAAGGTTTTAAATGAAAGAAGGAAAGAATTGTTGCATTGAATGTAAGTTTCAGGAATAAACTATAGAAGTTCAAAAATATTTTGTATTGTTGAAGAATGAGTAGCTAAATGAATGACCAGTGGAATCTGACAATTAATGAAAAGAGGAGATATCTCCTGGTATGCTGTGTTTTTAGAATAAAACTTATACATTCATAACCAGTCATCTTCTATTCTCATATAAAAGAAGAAATTTCTCATTTGTGAAACTAAACTTGCCAGCCATGCTCTCAATGGATCCTCTGTCTCCTAAGCATTGCAAACCCTGATTCCTATAAGAAGGTAATTTGTTTGTGTAGCGGTCCTGTTAATGACAAGAGCCAATAAGCAGATGGCACTGTCACCAGGCGTGGCTGTAGTAAGTTGTAGTCCATTTCCAAACATGGAACAAAAAGACTAGCACTAGTAGCCCCAGATCCTCTAGGTCTTACCCTCAGTATGGCATGCTGGCTTCATAACTTCCTCCTCATATCTCCAATTTCTCATTTTTTTTTTATTTCTTGACCCTTTCCATCAAATGTATTACCATCTCAGTTATCTTAAAGAGAGAATAAAAGAACAGTGTCATTTTTTGCTCTCCAAGTGTTTGGAAAAAAGTAATACACACTGTCTGTCCCTATGTCTTTACCATCCATTCTCCCCTAATTCCTTAGAATCTGACTTCTGGTTCCACTTCTCTACTCACACTTTTTTGCTGTTGTCTAAATCTGTGCCATTCAATGTAGTAGCCACAAACCACAGGGTGCTATTATTGAGCACTTGTGGTTCTTTAGTATTGAGATATGCTGTAAGTATGAAATAGACGCTGGATTTCAAAGTACAGAATCAAGAATGCGAAACATAAATTTGTATATTTATTACATGTTAAATGATAATATTTTATATATAGGGTTAAATAAAATACATTTTAAACTTAACTTTATCTGTTTCTTTTTAATGTGACTACTACTAGGATATTTAAAATTGTATGCATGGCTCACTTATCAGACAACGCTTATATATTAATGGTCTTTTCTCAGCCATTTGTTTGTTTTCCCTGCAGCATTTAAGGATGTTAATTGCCCCCACCTCCCACCTCTTTCTCGAAATTCTCTTCCTGTGTATTTCACTCATACCTCCTCCACCTCCATGCAGACAGTTCATTGGGCTCCTCTATCTCAGTGAAACACTCTCCTCCTACTTCCACCTGCCAAACCAACCAAAATGTTGCCTCTTCTATGAAAGCCTTTCCTCTTTGCCCCACACCACAATGTGGAAGAATTTGCTCCAATTCTTTACCACTGAAGGGAACATATTCTAACACTCAGCACTTTAAAGCTATTAGTATTTGCATGTGTGAGTTAGTTTATGAAACTGACAGCTCTTGGAGGGCAGGAGCCAAATCTGATTACCAGCCTCTAGGAGATGATTAATCAAGAAGGCAAATCAAGAAGAAGATAAAATACAGACAGCAAAAAACGAAATAGCATACTTATATTTTTTGCATTATTCTCCTTTTTAACAAAGTATTTATTTCAACTGTCACATAATATGTGACAAGGGGTATATGTGTGTGGGGCACGTAGTGATACTGTGATACATACAATGTATAATCATCAGTTCAGGGTAATTCATATATCCATCAACTCAAACATTATCATTCCTTTGTGTTGAGACCATTCAATAACCTGCCTTCTAGCTATTTGAAAATATCCCTCTTTGTTTTCATTCTCTCTCTGTCCCTCTCTTTCTCTAACCCAGGAGTCCCCAACCTCTGGTTCGTGGGCTGTTAGGAACCAGGCAGCACAGCAGGAGGGGAGTAGTGGGCAAGCAAGCATTACCACCTGAGCTCCACCTCCTGTCAGATTAGAATGGTATTAGATTCTCACAGGAGCACAGACTCTATTATGAACTGTACATGGAAGGGATCCAGGTCGCGTACTCCTTGTGGGAATCTAATGCCTGTTGATCTGAGGTGGAACAGTTTCATCCCCAAACCATATCAGTTTCATCCCCAAACCCTATCCCCCTCCACGCCCCATCTCGTGAAAAAATTGTCTTTCACAAAACTGGTCCATGGTGCCAAAAAGTCTGGGCTGCTGTTGCTCTAACCACATATATACATATGTATGCATATACCTACATCTACATCTAACTGTCTATACTGATTGTAGATACATAGATAGGTAGGTAGGTACGATAAAGAGGTTGAGCATTCCTAATCTAAAAGTCCAAAATAAAAAATTCTCCCAAATTCAAAACCTTTTGAACACTGGCATAATGTCACAAGTAGAAAATTCCACACCTGACCCCATGTGATATGTGGAAGTCAAAATGCAACTGTGCACAGTTTATTCGGCATCCACATGGGGGAAATAGAACCCTCCTACCCAACATCAGTTTTGATGTATTTTCTCTGTACATGCCCAGATTCCCTCATGCAGGCTTTCCCACGAACGATAATAAAATGGCGTGTGTGCCGTGGGACACACCAAGGCCAGTTTCCCATGATGCCCCATCAGGCCAGGACCTTTGCCAAAAGTGATGAGCAGAAGTTAATTAAAAAACAGAAAAAATATACTGCATAAACCTGAAAAAGAAGATCTTGATTGTGTATTGAAAGAATGGATCCATCAGCATTGCAGTGAACACAAGTTACTTAACAGTATGCCGATTATGAAACAAGCAAATATCTATCACAGTAAACTGAAAATTAAATGGAACTATAAGAATTCAGCCTGTTGGCTGGAGAAATTTGAAAAACGTTATTGATACAGACAGAAGGCAGCCAAGCGTCCCCCCGGGTGAAACCCCGCCTTCAAGCCTTAAAGAGCCTGAAGGCTGAAAAACCAGACTGCCAGTCCCAGATGAAGCTCGCCCTTTTCTCAACTTATTCTTTCTCAATAATGCCCACCTGCACACTGGGAGGATGGGGTGGAGTCTTGGGAAGTTCGTGCCATTTGCAGGGAGGAGGAGTCTGACCTCTCCTGTTCCTGGATGGTGACCTGGGATTCAATCTGTGACATGGGGGCCTGTTAATAGACACCCTTCTCATTTTACTTTTTTTTTTTCCTTTTTCACCCGATAAACACCCTTCCCCCCCACCCTTCCAAAAGTGTCTGTGTGCCTAAGTCTTCCTGATTGTGTGACAAGAACCCATTTTTTTCTACAACAACATGGCATTACATTTTTAAAGCTCTGGGTGATAAGCATCTGCTGATCATGAAGCAGCAGAGGAACTCATTGATGAGTTTGCCAAAGTCATTACTGATGAAAATCTGACTCCAGAACACATCTATAATGCTACTAAAACATAACTATTTTGGCCTTGTTGCCCCCAGAAGAAACTGACTACAGCTGATGAGACAGCTCCTACAGGAATTAAGGATGCCAAGGACAGAAAAACTGTGCTAGGATGTGCTAAGGCAGCAGGCACACCTAAGTGTAACCCTGCTGTGATAGGCAGAAGCTTGCATCCTCACTGTTTTCAAGGAGTGAATTTTTTAACAGTGCAATATTATGCTAACAAAAAAGCATGGATTCCCCAGGGACATCTTTTCTGATTACTTTCATAAACATTTGGTACCAGCAGCTTGAGCTCACTGTAGGAAGGCATCAAATTCTCAAAGATTACGTTTATGCCATATACTTTCCTCCAAATGTGACTTTGTGGATTCAGCTACGTGACCAGGGCATCCTCAGATCAAAGAAAAGTCAATACAAAAACAGGTTCTTGAATAGCACGCCAGCAGCAGAGAACAGAGGTATGGGCGTGAAAGGTTTCGAAAAGTTTAGGATGCCATAGGTGCTGTTGCCAGTGCTTGGAAGATGGTGACAAAAGGCACAGTTGTGCATGCCTGGCACAATCTCTGGCTTATGACTATGTTTTGTGATGATGACGAACAAAGTGGTGACTTTGAAGGATTCCAAAAGTCAGATGAGAAGAAAAATGTGAGATCTCCTTACATATGCAAAAATTGTATCTTCAGAATCTGTCAATAGGCTGGAACGGGTGGATAACAAAGAAGTTCTTAATATCAATAATGAGGCTCCAGTTGTTCATTCATTAGTCAGTAGTGAAAAAGCCAAAATGGCTCTGAGTCTAGATGATTGTGATAATAGTAACAATGAAAATGACTTTCTTAACACTACAGAAAAAGTGCTTATACATGACATGCTGAACATGTGTGATGGGTTTATCGAAGGACTAGAGCAGTGTATGTTCGTAGCTAATAGCAGAACAAGAAATCACTTCAGTTTATACAATGAAAGAGAGATTTCTAAGGCAAAAAAATAGTTACTAATGACACAGATGACACTACAGGTAACATTTTAACAAGCCATTTAGAAGAATGCCCCCTCATCTCCAGAGGACCTACTTCCTGGTCCTTCAAATGCTTCTAATGTTTCTTCTCACCTAAAGTGATAAAATACAGGGTTCATTAACCTTTTAATCAAAACACAGCACCATAGGTAAAGACTGAAAGCCTGCTGGTGTTTGTTGTTGCTGTTGTTTAATAGCTCATACAGGCATCTGGTGATGCTACCGTGCTGCTTAGCTACTTTGAACACATTATTTTTTTCATTATATTAATGGTATGTTATATTACTGTTAAGTACTTATGCCTGAATAAGTGTAAGAAAATAATTGCTTCTCAGTGGCATACAAAATCAAAGTCAGGAATGATGGTGATGCCAAACAACCATAGATTGTCCTCAAGTGTGGCCAAGGTAGTGGCACCTTTGCTTTATGATGGTTCAATGTACCCAAACTTTGTTTCACACACAGAACTGTTGAAAATGTGTAAGATTGCCTTTTGGTTATGTGTAAAAAGTACATATGAAACATAATGAATTTCATGTTTACAGTTAGGTTTCATCCCTAAGATATCTTTTTAGAGTTAGGTTTCATCCTTAAGATATCTTATTATGTATATGCAAATATTTTAAAATCTGAAATTCACAACACTTCTGGTCTCAAGCATTTCGGATAAGGAATGCTCAACCGATAGATAGGTAGGTAGGTAGGTAGATAGGGAAGGAGGGAGAGAGGGAGGGAGGGATGGAGGGAGGGAGGGACAGAGGGAGGGAGGGAGGGACGCAGGGAGAGAGGGAGAGAGGGAGGGAAGGAGGGAGAGAGGGAGAGAGGGAGAGAGGGAGGGAGGGATGGAGGGAGGGACGGAAGGAGGGAGAGAGGGAGGGAGGGACGGAGGGAGGGAGGGACAGACGGACAGATGGACGGATAGATAGATAGATAGATAGATAGATAGGAATATCTCAAGATTAGGGTTATGACGAGATGAAGTGAGACACCTGGAAGGAAACATTTAAGGAGGTGTTCTTAGGGGATATAAAGGGATCTAACTCAGTATATCTATGCTTCCATCATCTCCGCCATTTACTAGCTGTATTTTCATCCCTAGGTAAGGTACTTAACCTCTCTGTGTCCTCAATTGAAGAGCAACAGTACCCAGCTGATAGTGTTGCTATAAGGATTAAATGAATTATTACACATAAAGTACCAAAAACATTACATAGTAATGTTATCAATAAATTTCAGTATTATTATTAATATATAATATTTCATTTACTTAAACTTGCAATGTTTTCAGTTGAAGTACCTGGGATTATGTGTTCTAAAGTTTTGCTAGCTTAGAAATAATGAGTTTTCATGTAAATGTGTTTATGCCACGTCTGTCCTTGCAACAGTGAAAATTGAATTAGACATATTTTAAATATAGAAAAATAATAAGCCTAGTTCAGATATTTTATAACTGGTAAAATCAAACTGAAAAAAATCTAATTATTTCCATCTGCACTTATTTCAAATATTATTTGTAATATATGCTATAGATTTTTAAACTCTGATCAAATATTGCCAGACCTCACAAGAGCCTAAGTGCTGACCTTTAATTTTAAATGTGGTGTTTTTTTCACGTGTGTGGGAAGAATTGGGCAGAAAAATGAAATTTCAGCTCTTGTGGAGGGCAGTGGGGTCCACCAACTTTATTTTTACTGTTAAAATCTGTGTAAAAATAACATTATTATGACACAGTGAAATCCCCTACAATATGTTGAAATGACTAAGAAAAGAAAATAAAAGTAGGAAAACTTTAAGTGGGTTTGATTTTGGAAGCCAAATATTTATAGAAAAATGTAATGAAACTTGCTTATTACTTTTACTTTCAACATTTTGCTACATCAAATGTTTATCTTTCAAAGACCTGGTTTAGAACACACACCTACACACACATGCACACATACACACACAGATAGGGTATTTCTTCTCTCTGCATTTCATGATTTTAACATTTCCCTTTCCTGGTCCTGGGGAGGATATTAGGAGAGATAAGCCCTGACATTAAAACAAACACATAAACTACCAATGGGAAAAATAGCACCTCGTTTCTTTAAGGATTTAACCTAACCAAAATTGGGCTTCCCTGGGGGTCCGCTTTGCTCTGTTAGACCCGTTCAGCAGGAAATGGCACAGGCTGAAACTTCGGAGTATCGCACACTAACTGGGGATTGCTGATGTTGGGCCCAAAAGAAGAACAGTTAGGAAATGAAATTCCCCACAGCCCGCGGTAGCCAGACTCCTTGAACATTGTCCCTAAACCATTAAAGTTACTGTGGTGAGGGTGTCATGCCTTGTGCAGTAGTGCTGAGCTGCTCTGTTTGATGCATGAGCACCTATAGGCAGAGTTTGTCTACCTAAGGCTTAACCCATGGCATTCAAAGAATGGTGTTCATATTTAAGTAATAAAAACACCCACCAGTTATTACTGACTAATCTCACCCAATGAGCTGAAATAATGCCTGGTGCTTGGGAGTAGGGTGTTACAGCAGCCGTGGTGCGAAAGCCAGGACTTACATAATTAATATCTACCGCTTTCCCGAAGACTCTTGTTCTCAAGTAAGCTATATCCTCAGTCATCAGCAGATGGCGCTGTTCCCTGAGGCTCAGAGCTCTTCAAATCGGCCTGTCTCAATATTGAATTCTACTTCACAAGGCTTAGAGAGTAGGAGGCTAGAAATCACTTTCTCACTGCCTGGAGTTATTTGCCATGAAGAATTCACCAGGCAGTCTGGTTAACAGAATGCAGAGAAGTCCTGATAAAGCTATGCTATGGAAAGTTCATCTTGTTGAAACTGGCTCTTTGGCCCTATGTTTTTAATATTGTTCTAAAATATAAATTTTGCTTTTCAGCCAGACTATTTCATGCAGTCTTGTGTGACCGCCACTGAGAAGGCAAACCAAACTTATTCTTCCGAGAAGATCTGAGATGAACAGACTTCTGGTGTAACACACACATCAGTACTGACCCTTCTTGCTAATGGAAGAATAGAGTTTGGGGGATTTTTAACCACTTATTCCACAATATGAGGCAGGATGTGATCCAACTTCCCATCAGAAAACACTTGGGGAGGTATTTTTAAATGACAGATTTCCAAGCCTTACCTCAAACCTGCTACCTCCAAAACTCTAGGGGTGTGACTCTGGAAACTGTTTGGTTTTTGTTTGTTTGTTTAATCTCTTCAAATAGATTCTGATGCAGCTGGGCCATTATTTGACAGATTGAGAACGTCCAAACTATATAACCTGTCCCAATAATATATTGAAGGATTCTATGATTTGAAAAACCATGCAAGAAGCATGAATGCTTTAGTTTTCAGAGACTCAAAAGACAGTATTATTCCTGGGACTACCTCATGACAACTTGCTTTTATGAGCGAGAATGAATGTTCATGCTGCAAAGCCATTTATCTCAATAAAGTCAAGGAAGTTTTTAGTTTTCACAAAAGAAATCTGGGAGTAAAAAACTATAATGCTGAGTTATTCTTTTCTATGTGTTCTTTGAGCTTTCCATTCAATATTTGTTGATAATCAACTATATGTTAAGCATTCAAATAATGAGATCAAGCCTTCACCCTCAAAGAGAATACGTAGGGCAGATTGAACAGGAAAAGGTAAGCAACACTAGAAAGAAGAAACTATAATACAGGACAGACATAATCAAATGTAATAAAGAAACACGACAAGAAAATGAAGTTTAGAAAATAATGATGAATGCACACGTAGGGCAATTTTGGTTTCTTCCTAGCAGAGGTGACATATTTTTAAGAAGAAATTATGAGTAGGATGCCATTTGCTTTAAAAAAAGTCATTCTGAATGAGTACCATTTTCCTTAGAAGAGCCATAAAAAGTAGCTCTTGGACTACTAGGAACTTTAGATAAGCCTCTCTCAGTGCTATGGCCAGCTTCTCCACTCTCTCTGGCCCACCAGCTCCTCATCTACCATCCTACCTGTGAACCTTTTCTAGAAAGAAGAAATGTGCCAAAATTCAGACTTCCTGGCTTTCTTACATACTTCTGATTTTGTGAGGACTTAAAATACTACTTTGAATAGGAGGAACCACAATAGGCCAGTTTTAGTTACCTATTTTCATGTAATAGAATATAATAATTATGTATTTATTAACATTTGAGTGTGACAGGTCATTCTAAATCTATGAATAATTTAACAAAATGGGCCCTGCACATGTACTGTCAGTTGCTGGAATTGCACTAAGTTTGGAAATGTTCCTTCAATTTTTCCAGGGTCTGGCCTACCTCTGATGATGTTTATGCTCTTTATCATTTTGTGAATTGGGTCTTTCCTTTTTTCCTTTTAATACATGAGCCAGGATGTTACAGATTAATCTCTTAGAGGACTTGTTCTTCTAGATTATGAAACACTTAACATTAACTTTTATTTTGGATTGCCACTCCAACACAATTAGAGGAAAAGAACTACATGAGAATGTCAAACTCTAACTGGTAACGTCGTTTACCAGACGGTATGTTAAAAATCATGGATCCATTATAAACATAGACTGGATTTGAATAATTGAGTAGATGTATGGACGATGGTGAGAACTAGGTTTCTCACTGTTAGGGTAGAAGGTTGTATACAACCCAGGTGAAGAGAAGGCTAATACGATCCAGGTGGCACTGGGTTAGTGTTGGCGACATTCCTACGAACTCATGTTTACGTTAATACAGACAAAGATGGATATAAATATAAATATGTATAGATGGCCAAGCATGGTGGCTCCCATCTGTAATCCCCACAATTTGTGAAGCCGAGGCATGTGGATCTCTTGAGCCCAGGAGTTTGAGACCAGCCTGAGAAACACAGGGGAGATCCTGTCTCTACAAAAAAAAAAAAAAAAAAATCAGCCAGGTGTGGTGGCACACATCTGTGGTCCCAGCTACTCAGGAGGCAGAGGTGGGAAAATTGCTTGAGGCTGCAGTGAGCTGTGATTGCACCATTAAATACACACACACACGCATATGTGGAAAGGAAGGAAATATGTGTATTAATCCATGAATATACACTTATCTGCACACATACACACACACACACACACACACGTGTGTGTCCAATGAGAGAGCCTAGAAATAAATGATGCCCCAGAAGCAGCAAACACACCTATCCCCCAGATATTAGTTTTGAATACAATTTTCCAAGAAAAAGGAATCAGGGGCCTTTTTGGAGAAATGAATGATTATACAGAAGAAATGAATCATTTAGACAGAGCTAAATGAGCATATCAAACCACCTGCAAGTCCCTTATGACATTACGAAAGCAACCTCAATATAGTATAGTAGTTCCCAAATGTCAGCAGGCCTCAGAATCACTTAGAGGGCTTGTGAAAACCATTCTTCTCTCCCCATTTCTTTTTTTTTTTTTTTTGAGACGGAGTCTCGCTCTGTCGCCCAGGCTGGAGTGCAGTGGCGCGATCTTGGCTCACTGCAAGCTCCGCCTCCCGGGTTCACACCATTCTCCTGCCTCAGCCTCTCCGAGTAGCTGGGACTACAGGCGCCCGCCACCACGCCCGGCTAATTTTTTGTATTTTTAGTAGAGACGGGGTTTCACCGTGGTCTCGATCTCCTGACCTTGTGATCCGCCCGCCTCGGCCTCCCAAAGTGCTGGGATTACAAGCGTGAGCCACCGCGCCCGGCCTTTCTCTCCCCATTTCTGACTAAGTAGGTTTGGAGATGGAATCTGAGAATTTACATTTCTAATGAGCTTCCAAGTGAAGATGACACTGCTTGTTCAGGGATCATACTTTAAGCATTACTGCCTTTCCAGAATCGTAACGAGATATTGTGAATTACTAAAATAAATACCATCTTCCACTTACATGTTTCTGCCCTGCTTCACATGGTCTAAGTTCTTTCAAAAAGCTAGCTAGAAAGCAGATTTAGAAAATAAATGTTGAGAGACAGTGTGACTAGGAAGGATTCAGTGAGGTAGTTTAATATTTCATACTCTCATTTATTTGTTTTTTATCCATTCAATCACTCATTTATCCAACATGGGCTATGTTCCAATTGGGGGTTATAGATATATAGTGAAGGGTGCACCTAACTCAGCAAGAGGTGAATAGGAAAGACTTTAGAAAAGAAATTGATTTAAACTGAATTTTAGTTGGCAAGAAAGACAGCCAGACAGATTGGGGGGTGAGGAGGGGGAAGAATGACCAGGCAAAGGGAGAGGTTTGTGCAAATTCACAAAGCAAGAGAGAACATCGGCATAGCTGAATAACTGCAAGGAATTAACTAGATTAACAAAATACGCCCAGAGCTGTACCCAAAACTCGGCTCTGAATTAGGATTTCCCTTGTCAACTAATTTGGCTTTTAGGTGGTCCCACTTAAACATCTCTCTTGTCTTCACCTATCTATCTAAATCCTGTTTTTCTTTATGGACTGAATTTAATCTTATCTAATCCAGAGTTCTTTAATAGTGGCTCAACCTAAAGTAATCTGTTGTTTTTGCTGCTGTGTCCAAGAACCAAACAGTTCCCATTTCCTGTCATAACAGGCTAGTTCATGATTGTTTGTGTTCATGTGCTATTTCCCATAATTCTTTGCACCTCCCAATCTCCCATAGTACTCCAGTCCAATGTCTTTAACTTGGGAATAGCCAAAGATATTTGTTAATTTACCCCAATTTATCACTCTTATATTAGAAAACTGATAGAATTTATTCCAATAATGTTGTTTCACAGATAAATAAAGGACATCAAATCAATTATACAAGCACAATGACCATACATTCATGACTGTAGGTTTAAATATTGCGACAGTATGTCGTAAATTTTAAGACAGTGTTCATTCTTGCATTTCTGGTTATTATAGCCCTCACATTCCTAAGTATCAAAATACTGAAAACAGTAGACCTAATTCATTTTCATTGAATAGAATTGATTATCTATGTTAAAAAAATCCTCAGTTATAGGAATATGAAAAAGAACAGTCTTAAAATCTACTTGAAAATAAGGAAACTTAACCAATTCTAAAACAGCAGGTATTAAGAATTCTAGGAAATTGAGAAAAAAATTTAAAGTGGTGAAAATAAGAGAAGTACAAGATATGGTAGGGAGGAAAAGACAGGGCCAAAAGAGACTAGCAATTGATTAACATTTAAATAAAATGTGATATATGCATACAATGTGATATGTGCATACAATGTGATATATGCATACAATGTGATATATTATTTTGCAATAAAAACTATCAAAATACTTATACATGCTATAACATAAATGAACCTTAAAAACATCATGCTGAATGAAAGAAGACCATGTATTCAAAGATTCCATTTATATGAAATGCCAGTAATAGGAAAATCTATAGAGGCATAAAATAAATTAATGGATGACTATGCCTAGGGATGAGATGAAGTTGAGGCCTAAAGGAAGTAGAGCTTCTGATGAGGGAATGGTTGACACCTAAAGGACATACAGCTTCTTCCGAGGCTGACAAGACTGATTGTAGCTGCACAGTTTTGTGAATATACTAAAACCCACTGATTTTTTTACACTCTAATGGGTGAAATGCATGATATGTGAATTACATATAATTAAGCCTTTACAAATTAAAAATAAAGGAAATTAGCAAGATAGTTTTGAGCCTTATTTTAAAAGATTATTAATGTTAGATCAAAAACTTTACCCATTAGAGACTGAACATAAAAAGGAGTGTCATCTGCAGATGTAAGTTGTAGAAAGATAATGCTGGTGGCAGTGTGCTACATGAAGTAGAGATGGGTAACAGGACATGATGACTCTGATGAAGACCAATTGAATCAGGGCTTGGATGGCTGGGGCAAAAATGTGGTCGTGGCGTAATGGGCATTGGGAAGTAAAATTGACAAGACTTTTATTGAACATGGGGTGACAAAGAGAGATTGGTGGGGAGGGAAATTTGAAGAGTCAATTTCATGTGGTAAATGGTGGTTTTTAATAGATCAATATAGGTGATTTGAAGAGAGGAGTGAAAAAAGTAAAAAATTAATAGTCAACTTTTGATAAACTGAGTTTGCAATTTTATAAATATATTCATGTCAAAATGTCCAAGTGGCTATTGAAACTGGCTCCATGGAGAAGAAAGGCCAAAACCATTAAACACTATGTGGAAAAACCAAGACATTGAAGATTTCCAGAGAGTTCTAATATTTGAGATTGTTACAGGTGAAGAATTATATTGACAGGCAGGGCACGGTGGCTCACGCCTATAATCCCAGCACTTTGTGAGGCCGAGGTGCCGAGGTGGGTGGATCGCTTGATGCCAAGAGTTCAAAACCATCCTGGGGAACATGGAAAACCCCGTCTCTACAAAAAAATACAAAAATCAGCTAGGTGTGGTGGTATGTGCCTGTGGTCCCAGCTACTCTGGAGGCTGAGGCACGAGAATCACTTGAACCTGGGAGGAAGGGATTGCAGTGAGCCGAGATCACACCACTGCACTCCAGCCTGGGTGACAGAGCAAGGCTCTGTCAAAAAAAAAATTGACAATGAATTTACAATCAATATTTTTAAAAGGAGGAAAATAAAAGCCAAGGGAAGTGGAATTCAAGAGAGAAAGAAAGATGATCGGCAGCATAGGCAAGAAGAATGTTCTGTAAAGCAGCTGGCAAGTTCTTGGAGAAATTCAACAGCATTCTGTGGATGAGGGCAAAACTGCAAGGAGAAATGGAAAAGGGGATGAAGTACAGGTATTGTTTACTGTTTGAGGAACATATGGTTTATACAGAAGCACACAAGGAACAAAGCCAAGGGAACATAGCACTAGAACACAAGAAAGACTACTTAGGGGCATGTCAAAATCGGTTTTGATTTATTCTAGCTTTGGAACCCAGGTAAAACAGAACAAGGGCCTCTAAAATTTTTTCAATAATCTCTATCTTTCCTCACTTCACTGCCATGGATATTTTATCTATAAATTTATCTAAATGACTCTTGTAAAAATTTGCATTATCAACTGTATTGAATTTTCAAAGAAAAAAGTTTTCATAATTAAAATTCATTCTCTTATTATACTAAATGGACTAAATTTAAGCATCAAAGCATTCAATTCATTCAAAAATTTTTACTCTGTGCCTACTATATGCTAAGTGTAACACTAGTTGCTGGGACTATGATGAACAAAACCTGAAACCTGACGCGACTGTACATCATGAATTAACAGTCCACTGCTGGTTATAGGCATTAATAAAATAATCACAAACATAGAATTAGTATGGTATGTATTACTTCTAATATTCCATATTATAGTAAATAGTTTGTTTTTATTTATCCAATGTCCCGTACTTTATACTTTTTAGTTCTTTACTGTTTTGGGGGAATGGTGGCTTACCTCATTGAATTCTCATACCAGTAAGGTGTAACACTGTAATCTCAAATGATTTAGCAAGGGTCACACAACCATAAACTTTTAAAGCCAGGTCTAAAGATTGGTCATGTGTCTTGTGGAATTTTGATATCTACCTATTCACATGTCTTTGAATACTGAAAAACATTTCTATGTGATTCATGTGAAGCCTTATAGAAAACAAGAAAAATGTGATATATACAGTAGGAAGGAATTTCCTATGTTTTCTTGGCACTGAAACTTTCCTGGAATGGTTTTTGGAAATACATTATTAAAATGCACACTGCTGATGGAAAGCATTAAAATGATACGTCCAGATCCTTAAGGTACAGGTTTTATTTGAAGAATTAAATAAAAAACCTAGAGAGGCAAACAAAATCCTGAAGCTTCCTCTTTTTTAAAAAAAAATGTTTTGATAAGCATTTCTAAACTTTATCAGCATGAGAGCTACAGATCATAGACATAATGAGTTGAGGTGATGATAAAAATCAGGGTGATAAAAATAGGCAGTGAATCGCAGAGGTTAGATCAGATTTGAAGAACTTGTGAAGGTGTTGATACTCAGCTCAGTAGAGATGGCTTTAAGTTCCAGGGACAAAGCCCAGTTGCCAAGAGACAAGCTCACACAAGGAAACTTGTTAAGAAAGCCCAGGAATAATATCTGTACAGCTGGCATCAGACCAGGAAAAGAAATTGAATAATGTACATTAGTATCCAGTACTTCCATGATTTCAGCTGTGATGTCTTTGCAAATAACTTTCCATCTTTGTCTCCAGCCTTCACCTAGCTCTTGATTTCAAGATTCAAACTCCCATCCTCACTAGATGACTTTCTAATCTCAAACTCAACTGGACTCACCATTTTCTCCCTCAAGCCTGCTTCTAGCTGAAGTTCCTCAAATTAATTACAACATCTCTCAAGCCATTCAAGCTTGAAGACTTAGAATCCTCTCTGGCTCCTCTTCCTCCCTTCTTGGCTTCAGTTAGTGCCAGATCCTCTTGATTCTACTTCCATCTGACTCCAAGACGCACAACCTCCTTTCCATAAGCGTGGTCATTGTCTTGGTTAGGGCCATACTACCTCTTACCTAAATTAATGTGATGAACTCTTAAATGGTTAGCCTCTCCCTTTAGCTTTTCCTTCTAATTCACTTTATCAACTATTTCAAATTTAATCTTGATAAAGGTTACATTTATTCATACATCTGAGCAAAACTCTAAGTACCGCGTTGCATATAAAATAAAGCCCAAACCAGCAGCTTAGCAACCAAGAACATCCATCCTTTGACCTCAATGATTTTTCCAAAATTATCTCCTAACCCCTCTCCAGTTCAAACAATATTGCTTACTTGCTATTTGCTATGTTAAATTTTGCTTTCTCATGTTACCTTTTTATGGTGTTACTTCTGCTTATAATGTCCTCCATCCAATGAATTTCTCTGTATCAAAACTCTACCCATTTTTAAATTCTGTTTTTATAAAGTCTTCCAAAACATGGAGGTTAAGCCATATTATCCAAACTCTTATACTTTCTTTTACCCAAATTCTCATAATGCTTTTTTTTCCCCTTTTTTTTTATCATTATACTTTAAGTTCTAGGGTACATGTGCACAACATGCAGGTTTGTTACCTATGTATACATGTGCCATGTTGGTGTGCTGCACCCTTTAACTCATCATTTACATTAGGTATATCTCCTAATGCTATCCCTTCCCACTCCCCCCACCCCACGACCAGCTCCGTGTGTGATGTTCCTCTTCCTGTGTCCAAGTGTTCTTATTGCTCAACTCCCACCTATGAGTGAGAACATGCGGTGTTTGATTTTCTGTTCTTGTGATAGTTTGCTGAGAATGATGGTTTCCAGCTTCATCCATGTCCCTGCAAAGGACATGAACTCATCATTTTTTATGGCTGCATAGTATTCCATGGTGTATATGTGCCACATTTTCTTAATCCAGTCTATCATTGATGGACATATGGGTTGGTTCCAGGTCTTTGCTATTGTGAATAGTGCCACAATAAACATACGTGTGCATGTGTCTTTATAGCAGCATGAGTTATAATCCTTTGGGTACATACCCAGTAATGGGATGGCTGGGTCCAATGGTATTTCTAGTTCTAGATCCTTGAGCAGTCACCACACTGTCTTCAACAATGGTTGAACTAGTTTACACTAACAGTGTAAAAGTGTTCCTATTTCTCCACATCCTCTCCAGCACCTGTTGTTTCCTGACTTTTTAATGATTGCCTTTCTAACTGATGTGAGATGGTATCTCATTGTGGTTTTGATTTGCATTTCTCTGAGGCCAGTGGTGATGAGCATTTTTTCATGTGTCTTTTGGCTGCATAAATGTCTTCTTTTGAGAAGTATCTGTTCATATCCTTCGCCCACTTTTTGATGGGGTTGTTTGATTTTTTCTTGTAAATTTGTTTGAGTTCTTTGTAGATTCTAGATATTAGCCCTTTGTCAGATGTGTAGATTGTAAAAATTTTCTCCCATTTTGTGGGTTGCCTGTTCACTCTGATGGTGGTTTATTTTGCAGTGCAGAAGCTCTTTAGTTTAATTAGATCCCATTTGTCAATTTTGGCTTTTGTTACCCTTGCTTTTGGTGTTTAAGTCATGAAGTCCTTGCCCATACCTATGTCCTGAATAGTATTGCCTAGGTTTTCTTCTAGGATTTTTATGGTTTTAGGTCTAACATGTAAGTCTTTAATCCATCTTGAATTAATTTTTGTATAAGGTGTAAGGAAAGGATCCAGTTTCAGCTTTCTACATATGGCTAGCCAGTTTTCCCAGCACCATTTATTAAACAGGAAATCCTTTCCCCATTTCTTGTTTTTGTCAGTTTTGTCAAAGATCAGATAGTTGCAGACGTGTGGTATTATTTCTGAGGGCTCTGTTCTGTTCCATTGGTCTATATCTCTGTTTTGGTACCAGTACCATGCTGTTTTGCTTACCATAGCCTTGTAGTATAGTTTGAAGTCAGGTAGCATGATGGCTCTAGCTTTGTTCTTTTGGCTTGGGATTGTCTTGGCAATGCAGGCTCTTTTTTGGTTCCATATGAACTGTAAAATAGTTTTTTCCAATTTTGTGAAGAAAGTCATTGGTAGCTTGATGGGGATGGCATTGAATCTATAAATTACCTTGGGCGGTATGGCCATTTTCACAATATTGATTCTTCCTATCCATGAGCATGGAGTGTTCTTCCATTTGTTTGTGTCCTCTTTTATTTCATTGAGCAATGGTTTGTAGTTCTCCTTGAAGAGGTCCTTCACATCCCTTGTAAGTTGGATTCCTAGGTATTTTATTGTCTTTGAAACAATTGTGAATGGGAGTTCACTCAAGATTTGGCTCTCTGTTTGTCTGTTATGCTTATCTTTTTATACAAATGATTTTAGTATGTGTCTGGAGTCCCACCTGAAATTTACTATTCACAAGGTTACAACTGGTTCTTATCAAACTTAGAAAGGTACAAAGCACCTATTGAAGTGTGCCATGTGAGACAGAGCATTGGTATTCTGAACAACTGAACACTTCACAGATTCAAATACCAAATTCTGTAGGAGCTACACAGCATGTTCCAGGTCACACAGCTGTGAGAAGAGAGCCTTAATTCCAAGTCTCCTGAATTGTCCCTCACAGCTTTGCCTTACACCAGCTGCCTCAAGTTGACCCACAGGTTTCAGCCCATCCCATGGGTCTCTTTTTACTTTTCAACCAATGAGAAAATGTGTTTTCTCCCAGACTCTGGTGAAAAACACAAACGCATGTTCTTTTTCTGTTTCACATAATGATGTTTTCTGCCCTCTAGGATCTCAATTCCACTGAAAACAACACTACTGCTGTTTTCCTTGGACATCATCATGAAGTTTAGCTGAACTCCTTCTAACCCCTTGGATCTGGGACCTTGGGCTGCAAGTCACTTGTGCTTCCCAGTTGCCTCACAAGTACTTTCTGGTTTCAACCCAGTTGGAAATATTGAGACAAGAGTCTCTCTCAGAGGGTAGTGTTTGATCACTTTTACTTTTTTAAGTTAGAGGGAAGCAAAGCCTCTAAAAACAAATAAACAACAGTTAATCAAGTTTTTGATCCTCCTCAAAAGCTTGAACTCAGTTCCAGTTTGAGGCAAAAATTTAGGTCAGTTCTCATTTTATTTATTTGTTTCAAATTTTTCAAGGGAGCACTTCACTTAGGACGCCCCAGGGCACAAACACAGTAACACACACATAAACACACACACACACACAAGCACGCATACATACAATTACCATGTTATTTTCAAATTAATCCACATCTCCATAAAAGCACTGCAAAAAACTAAAAATAGCAACAATAATAACAAAGCAACTCCAAAACAAACATTTTATCAGCTCATCTTGCAGAGGGACTTGCCCCAGTTACTTCTGTAGTATGGCTTGAATGATGATGCTAAAATTTTCCCCTACCCTGAAATATCCATAAAATCATCCTACCCTCTTATGTGAAACCCTTACCACAGGAAATTAAGTTCTTTAAATAAAAACATTAATCTCAAAAAAAATCCTTTAATGTCCTAGGAGAGGTATCATTAAGCCATTGACACCTCATTGTGAATTAGTTTATATGAGATTAGTGAGTGAGTCACTCTCAAGAACTGGAGGAACTCCCCACAAGTTTAGACACTTGCTCACTATCCCTCAAACCCTTCCTTCTACCACTTTGCCCAATCTACATTTATTCACTGTTGTTTACTTATCAAGAACCCAACCACTGCAACTATCTGAAATTCATTTAACAGTTGAGGCTTAGCTCAAAGTTCACTTCTTTCATAAGTAGCACCAGGATGAAGTGGCTACAAGGTGCCAAGTGTTTTACAGTGCATTGTTCGTTTATTTTTTTTTTGATGAGTATCGTATGAGAGAAAGAGATGATGGGAGGCTGTACATTTGTGGGGCAGGGAATATATGGGAAATCTCTGTACCTTTTGTCAGTTTCATTGTGAATCCTAATGTTCTCCAAAAGCTAAGTCTATTTTGAAAAGTCATATGTCACACAAATTCCTAGTCCCAGAGAGAACAGCTTATTGAGGTTCTAAAAGATGCAAAAGGCTTGGTCAAGTTATTTGTTGCCTTACCTCCCAGAATCTGTCCCTTCTCCCTCTAAGGATGAGACTCCTTCTTATGACTGAATGTAAGAAGATCCACAAGTGGTGAAGAAGGGAAATGATGAGCTTTTCCTCAACCATCAAGAGAGTAAAGGGCTGTAGAATGATTGATAGGAATTGAAACAAATAGACAGTAATTTTTAAACATTAAAACATGTCAGCAGTGTAAGCTGCTACTAGAATCAATAATGGTGGTTGCTATATTTGGGCAGGTCAAACATACTGTTTATTGCCTAAGAGAGGGAGAGAGTTAAAGAGAGACTGAGGGAGGAAGGATACAGAACCAAAAGTCTACTCAGGAAATTAAGTGTGTGCTAAACATTAAATACTTCTCATGCCAAACTATTGCCTAAAGCCACTTCAGCCATTAATGGGCACCTCGTTGCACAACTCCCAGCTGCCATTTATATAGACTCCTATTTAGATAGTCTGGTTGCTGTCCCATGGAAGTCATAGTTCCCTCTCCAGCCATACCATATCCAAACTTTGGAAACACAGCAACAGAAAACTACCTGAAACCTGAGATGTGGTCTTTCTTCTAACCTATATGAAAATAGATGGTTACCAAAAACAAAACAAAACAAAAAATCACATTACTCCAAAATATTGACTTTCAGAAATATCCCTAATGCAAACCTGGAAATTGAAGAAGATGATCAGTAAGTGAGACAACCAAGAAATAATGATCAAACCAACTTTAAAGAAGCTTCAGCTGGGTACAGTGGCTCAGGCCTGTAATCCCAGCACTTTGGGAGGCTGAGGCAGGCAGATCACAAGGTCAGGAGTTCAAAGCCAGCCTGGTCAATATGGTGAAACCTCATCTCTACTAAAAATACAAAAATTGGCCAGGCACGGTGGCACGCGCCTGTAGTCCCAGCTACTCAGGAAGCTGAGGCAGAAGAATCCCTTGAACCCAGGAGGCGGAGGTTGCAGTGAGCCAAGATCATGCCACTGCACTCCAGCCTGGGCGACAGAGCAAGACTCTGTCTCAAAAAAAAAAAAAAAAAAAAAAAAAAAAAAAAAAAAAAAAAGAAGCCTCTTCCATCTATGGTGTTTGAGAGTCAATCCAGAGTAGTTAGTTCATCATGAAACTAATGAAGCTTAACCTTTAGGGCCTCTACTTGTGTAACTCCTTTCAAGGTTCCAAAGAGGGATCTAATGAACTCAGAAGTTTATATGTGCTTTTTAAAATTTTTCAAAAGTAGGATATTTAATCAAAATTGATTTAGTATCACTTTCATTTCAATTTTCTTTTACCCTTGTAGATAAGGAACTTTTCTCATTTATTTTTCTATTGTGTAATATTTAAGACATTCCAAAAATATGGAAAATGTATATTATGAAATATGCTAAATGAAGGGTTTTTTTTTGCTTTTTTGTTTTAAGCAATGAAATCTACACGCTATAATTAATGCATGTAGGATCAAAGCATTTTACTTTTGGTCTTGTCTTTGCCTCTTTTTTTCCCCCTTTGGGAAACTTAATTAGTGTAAGTTTCAGTTTTTTTTCTACAATAGCATCCTCAGCCTGCTCTACTTCCTGGGAGATGTGAGGTGAAAAAATGTGTGGGGAAAAAACAACAACAGTGTAGGCTATTTTTGGCAGGGTAGAATATATTTTTTTTTATCCTATGCATTTTTTCTTCTTTAAACCTACTGGGAAAAGGTGTTTTTGTAAAAATAGATATTCTGCTCTAAGAAGCAGTCATATTAGCAAGAGAAGATTTATTGGCCTAATGGATAATTCAGTCTTCAGATTTTGAAAGACTTGTTTCTATTTCCTTGGAGGATCATAAAGACACAATACTGGTCCTATAAAGTAGACTTAGGAAGAGTGATGCCCATGGCCATGACCTCACAATATTCCACCAGATGGAGCCAGAGATTGAGGAGATTACTGTAAAAACAGGCAAGAGAAAGACTGCTACTCATCCAAGGATAATCCTATCTGGACTGAAAAACAAGCTGGAGTTTAGTGGGGGTTCATGTTTACCAGTAGACTGTTTTACTTCTGGTTATGAATAATATTTGGACATTTTCCCATATATCACAAGGTAGAAGTAAAGTCATGTACTACACAGATAATTGGGAAAGCATTTTCTAAACTACAAAGTATTCTACAAATATTGCTATTACTATTGTAATATTCTGAGGGATAGTACTTAGTAGCACTGTTTCTGAAAAACAACAAACTTACAAATAATTCTGTCATCATTTATTGGACATAAACCAAAAGAGAGAAGATTCAGAAAGCAATGATATAATTCTTATTTTTATAGAACTCACATTTCATGTGGGCTTATAAAACATGGCCATGTAACCCAAATAAATGAGGGTATGCCAAATGACTCAGCCACTTCTTAGGGTCTCATTTATAGAAACACAGAATACTAGTCAAATGTAATTTAAATCTCCCTTATAGGATTGAGGATATACCTTTTACTGCTGACCAAAGGACTTAAGAAAAAAACTCTAGCTTATCTTTTTCTGCAATACCCTTAGCCCTGAGAAGCTCTGGTGTTTCATTTTCTCAGCATTTCTCAACTATCTTTGAATTTTCCCCTTGATATTCATGAATAGCAGAGAGTGTGTGCTATTCATGCTGGGCCACTCTAGAATAGCCATAAATTTAACTATTTATAAGCTATAACTTGAATCCACTCTTTAATGCATTTAGAAAGAAATCCATAGCCTCATCTGAGATGTCTAGTTCTTTTCTCTCTGACTGCTTCCTCCACCCCAACCCCTAAATGATATCCACTAGAGAATTTCTAGTAAATACAATTATGATTTTATTAAACTGCTAACAGGCTGGACTTGTATAATAAAGAACATTCATAAAATGAATCTGCTTTTATTACATTTTTGCCATTATTCTTAGTGTCAGTACCATAAATGTTACCAATTAGTTCTTTATGAGATATTGATTGTAGATAGAAACTAGATAAGAATTCTCCCACGGAAAATGAAACTTTGAAAAGTTGTTGAACCAAAGGGCTACCAATGGATGATCCACACCTAGACAGAGACGCCCAGTAGATAAACTTTAGTAACTTTAGAGGCTTCTAAAGTGGCTTGGTAATGCTGTCTCCTCAACATTTAACAAAGAACAAAGTCACTATAAGACATTTTATTAACTTGAAGTTTGGAGCAGGTAATTTCTAGGTTTCCCATCAAAGCTTCTTTTCTATGCCCAATGAATAGAAAAATCCCTCAAATGGTTAAACAATTGGCCTGGGATCTGGGTGTAGCTTAAATCAGTTAGATTTGAAATGTGAGGATTATAAGGAGGCCAAATTCACCTATGGAAAAAACAGACATGACCTTTTTCTGAGCTGAGCTTCTCTAACATGCCCCATGAAGAAATGTGAAAGTCACTTCCTTTCTTGGATTGTATTTTCCATGTTCCTTACTGATCCCTATGGAATATGGACCAAAGCACCTCCACCACCTCCACCACCAGTTTCTCAGTATCTCCTCTCTTTCTCAACAAGAATTTCAACATCCAAAATAGAATCCCTTTCAAATGGCAATTATCTTTACATTCCTGTTATCTAGTAGTATGTTTATTGGTTATGAAATAGTGAGTAATAAAAAAGGGATTTTTAAAAATACAATGAACCCAGATAGCGACAATCTATCCCGAACCGTCTGGCTTTCTCTTGAACAATGTAAGTTACTTCAGCAAAATGACTGATACAGTGCCTTTCCTAGACAACTAAAATCATCAGTCTTGCTGTGCTGTGGCTATGGTGTTTTAGGTACCTGTATGGTTCAGGTTAATTTGTAATTGAAAAGCTTATCTGACTTATATACCCATCTTCTCTATATTTCCTTTATCTTCAGTTCTACCACCTAAATTTCTGAAGTCTAAGATATAGACCAGAAAAAAAAAAAACTTACTGCAGATAAAGATAGAGAAAAAACAAATAAAATAAAGCAGCTTATAATCTCTTTTACGGGACATTTATTTCTTTGTTTGTTTTTTATTTTTTAGAAAATGAGCACACTTACACTTCTAGAAAGACTCTTTTTCCTTTCCTTTACCTATCTTCACTGTAGGAGAAATTTTTTATCCTCTTTTCAGAATAAAAAAGGTATCTTTACCACTAAAAGTAAACTGCTTTTTAAAAAATCTTTTATCATGATTCTGTCATGAGAGTTTTGAATAGTTCAGTGCTTTAAAGGACTTCCCTAGTTTTGTAATAGATCAATGTGGCAAAAACTGAAATGCTTTAAAAAAGCAAAACTTGGATTGGAATAATTTAAAAGCACCATATTCTTTTATATCCTGTAGGAAATAATTTGGCATAAATTAAAACAGGCTGGAAATTGGCTTATGATCTACATTTATTTTTGCCCTCTTTTTCAAATATTTATATCTATTCTAAATCTATTAGCTATACATGTATATAATCTCTGTATCTGTGGATTTATATACATCCACATAGATATACATAGGTATATACATACATATATTGAATTTTAAAATCCTTATAAAAACAAGTTTTCTTTTTTCTAGAAATTTTCCTTGGGTTTGCTCATGACTTTCCAATCCAGAATTATGTAAATAAATTATATCATACAAGGCAATATGTTCAAGGAGTTACTACATTAAGTAAGCAAACGTCACATAAAACCCGCATAAACAGAGTCCCTCATTCAGGTTCCTTTGAAACATGTTTATTCTTGGGAACTCATTCACTCTTCAAACTTTCTTACCTTTAAACTGCTTCCAAGCTCAAAGAGCCCCGGAAAGTATTCGTGTGCCTGAAGCTATACCACCCTGAGAGGATCTGCTCCTTAAATTTTACAATTGTCAGGTGGAGAGAGGGGAGTGAGGAGGAAGGGGAGGGCGTTTGGGCTGGACCCAGAGGAGCCCGGCAGCACACCTGCAACGGAGGTGTTACAGAGCGGTGCCAATGACTCAGGCCTGCATCAGGCCTTTAAACTCAGGATCTGAAGGCTGTTGCTCATTTTAAAAAATAACAAAACAAAGCAAAAACTCTTGGCATAGTGTCATTGAGAGAAGGGATGTTAATCCTCCTGACTGGCTAGTCCTGATTCTTGGGACACTAGAATCTGCTTGCTTCGATTTCCCTTTCAGATTGAGTGAGGCAGGGATTCTCCTTCACTTCTGGCCTCAGGCTGTGGTCCCTCTGGGCCATTACACAGCAGCTGTGCTCCATTCTAAAAACAAGTGTCTCATCTATAATATTATTACTCCCTTGCTGTTCACAGGTGGGAATGTGAGGCATGGTGAGTTCAGTGGGCCACATCCATGACCATCTCATATCAGGTTATTTTCCCTATAAAGGAAGACATATGTGGAAAGATAAGTCATGTAGAGGAACTTAGTGTTCAGGTTTTCCTGAAAAGATGGCCATCCTAATTTTAATGCATTTGCTGTATACCATGTGACATAATTCAGCTTACAGAGAAAAACCTACATTTTTTTTTTTCATTGACCAGAAACACTGGTTTCCATCAAAACCAATTTATGGTTCCAAGATATGGAATCAACCTAAGTTCCATCACTGAATAAATGGATAAAGAAAATGTAGTACATATATACAATAGAATACTATGAAGGCATAGAAAAGAATCAGATCCTGTCATTTGCAACAACGAGGATGGAACTGGAGGGTGTTAAGTGAAATAAGCCAGACACAGAAAGACAAATATTGCATGTTTTCACTCATACATGCAAGCTAAAAAAATAATCTCATGGAGGCAGAGAATAGAATGATAGATACCAGAGGCTGGGAAGGGTAATAGGAAGTGGGGATTGAATAAAGATGGTTTGGTAAATGGGTAAAAAAACAGAATTACATAGAAGAAATAATATCCAGTATTCAGTAGCACAATAGGGTGACTATAGTTAACTTATTGTATCTTTCAAAATAACTAGAAGTGTGGAATTGAAATGTTCTTAACACAAATAATATATACTCAAGGTAATGGATATACCAATTACTCTGATTTGATCATTACACACTGTATGCTTTTATTAATATTTCACATGATCCCATAAAAAGGTACTATTATATATCAATAATAATTAAAAATAAAAATAATAAAGTATAGAAGATAATAAAAAACCCTCCAGGGTTCTGGTGACAGCAAGCTTTACGTATGTCAGAAACATGGTTTCAGGAGTCTCCCAGTCTCTTTTTATAGTATGATAAATGACCTCTCATCTTGTTGAGGGAAAAACAGGAAATCTTGAGGATTCTCTTCTCCCAAGTTTTTATCCGTCTACAAGAAAGTGACCATATGCCTTACCCAAGATATCTTGGGAAACATGTCTCCAACGGACAGGGATTCAGATTATAGTGAGTATTAATCTTCAAAGATTTGATGTACAAGAAATATCAAATTTGTTTATTTTTTAAAATAAATTAGTTTTTTAGTTTTCCTTTTGTCCAGTTAATGGAAAATATGTCTTAGCCATTATAGAATAAGGCCATTCCTCTAGCCTAATGTTGCCCAATATTCCCAAAGTCTTATTTGCTATCTGAAATATGAAAGCTAGGACATGTCTCTATCAGTCCATTATAATCAATAATGAAGTCCACCTTCTTATAGTTTCCAGATAAAATAAAAGGCACCTGCTGCTGTGGTTTAAATGATGGTGCGCACTCCAAAATTTGTATTTTTTGTATTGAAACTTAATCCACATTGCAACCACTTTGAGAGGTGTTGCCTTTGGCTAGTGATTAAGCCATGAGGGCTCCATCCTCGTGAATGAGATTAGTACCCTTCTAAAGGTGCCTGAGGTATAGAAGGAAATATTCTCTTGCTTTTCTGCCCCTTCAGCCATGTGAGGACACAGCATTCTTCTCCAGAGGATGCAGCAATAAAGCACCATCTGGAAGCCGAGAATAAGCCCTCAAGACACCAACCCAACTGTTGCTTGATCCTGGACTTCCCAGATCTAGAATTATGAGAAATAAATTCCTATTGTTTGTAAATTACCCAGTCTGTGATATTTTGTTATACTAGCACAGACTAACATACCTGCTAATTTCATATAAATAATGAATAATTTTTAGCATAAATAATGCTTTAAATACAAATGAACATTTAGTCACAAATAATGCATGGGACATACTTATGCTAAAAAGTAATTCAACATGTACCTGAAATTCAAATTTAATTGGTTGTCGTGTATTTTTCTTTGCAAAATATTGTAACACTGTTCCTTGCTCAAGCCTGAAAATCTCTTGATAACTGGCATCTTCAAACTCTGAGTGCTATTCTGCCCCAAACTCATTGTTTTTCAAATTCTTGGAGAAACAGCCCATGCTTGGGTTCTGCCCTCTTGAGTACAAGACAAAGCAAAATTTTCTTTGGTCTTAGCTTCTTTGCTAGTCACCTCATATCCAGAACACCTTCTGGGAGTGTCTCCTTCTCTCCTTCCCTGATTTCAAGGGTTCTGGAAAACAGAGGTTTGAGAGCCAAGTAGTCTAAAAATAATGTTCACTTTTAATCCTGTCATATAGAGCTTCCCTGAGGCAAATAAAGGTTTGAGGATTCGAAGAGATGAAAGGAAAATAAAAAGGGATCAAACCACAAATTAAGCTTTATCTCAATAAAGCTTTCTGGGCGATCTCGGATCGCTGCAACCTCTGCCTCCCGTGTTAAAGTGATTCTCTTGCCTCAGCCTCCCTAGTAGCTGGGACTACAGGTGCGCACCACCATGCCTGAACTTCCCAGGAATGCAGCCCAGTAGGTCTCAGCCTCATTTTACCCAGAGTAAACAAGGGCACCAAGCAAGGAGAATCCAGCAGCTCAGGCTGAAGACCCAAACTCCTGGATGGCTTACAGGTAAGGGTTTTTGTTTGTTTGTATTTGAGATGGAGTCTTGCTCTTGTTGCCCAGGCTGGAGTGCAGTGGCATGATCTCAGCTCCCTGCAACCTCCACCTCCCGGGTTCAAGTGATTCTCCTGCCTCAGCCTCCGGAGTAGCTGGGATTATAGGCGCACACCACCACACCAGGCTAATTTTGTATGTTTAGTTGAGACAGGGTTTCTCCATGTTGGTCAGGCTGGTCTCGAACTCCCAACCTCAGGTGATCCGCCCACCTTGGCCTCCCAAACTGCTGGAATTACAGGCCTGAACCATCGTGCACGGCCTAGGTAAGGGTTTTTTTTTTTCTTTTTTTTTTTTTTTGTTTTTGATACAGAGACTCTGCCGCCCAGGCTGGAGTGCAGTGGCGTAATCTTGACTCACTGCAACCACTGCCTCCCGGGTTCATGCCATTCTCCTGCCTCAGCCTCCCGAGTAGCTGGGACTGCAGGTGCCTGCCACCACGCCCAGCTAATTTTTTATATTTTTACTAGAGACTGGGTTTCACCATGTTAGTCAGGTTAGTCGATCTCCTGATCTCATGATCCGCCCGCCTCGGCCTCCCAAAGTGCTGGGATTACAGGTGTGACCACCGCGCCTGGCCAGTTAAGGGTTTTCAAAGGCAGAGAGACAGAGGTTACAGACAAAGCCATAAACCAATATATGATGGCTATACAGTGGTGTTCATTGTATAGTGGTGTGGTGGCTTGTGCCTGTGGTCCCAGCTACTTGGGAGCCTGAGGTAGGAGGATCACTTGAGCCTAAAAGGTCAAGCTTGCAGTGAGCTGAGACTGTGCCACTGTACTCCAGCCTGGGCTACAGAGCAAGACTCTGTCTCAAAAAAAAAGGAATGTTAGCCCTGGCATGTGGGAATGACCTCCTCCAGGCCCCTCAGGAAGAAATGTAGAACAAAGAACTGTGGTCAGAGTTCAGTCCTCAGTTTCCCCTTATGGGAGGCTTACAAGCCGGTGGTAAGCCGGTGGGATCTGCTTGGTGGGTTTGTTTGGTCCAGGTTTCTGAAAAACAACTCAGGGACATTAAGATGTTATCTTTAGTTTCTATGGGGAACAAAACATCTCCTGACCCTAATTTCCTTAGCTATTATTTTAAGTCACTTTTACCAAAGAAAATGGTCTGGGTGCAGTGGCTCATGCCTACAATCCCAGCACGTTGGGAGGCCAAGGCAGGCGGATCACCTGAGGTTGAGAGTTCAAGACCAACCTGACAATCATGGAGAAACTCCATCTCTACTAAAAATACAAAATTAGCCAGTCATGGTGGTGCATGCCTGTAATCCCAGCTACTCAGGAGGCTGAGGCAGGAGAATCACTTGAACCAGGGAGGCAGAGGTTGTGAGCTTAGATAGCACCATTGCACTCCAGCCTGGGAACAAGAGCAAAACTCCATCAAAAAAAAAAAAAAAAAAGAAAATGACTGAGGCAATGCTCAATCAATTTAGGTTTATTTTGCCAAGGTTGAGGATGCACATGGGAAAAAATGACACAAGCCACAGTAAAATCTGTGGCCCATACTTTTTCCAGAGAAGAGTTTGAGGGCTTCAATATTTAAAGGAGAAAAAGTGGCTGTCAGTCCTCTGAGCCCAAGCTAAGCCATCATATTCCCTGTGACCTGCACGTACACATCCAGATGGCTGGTTCCTGCCTTAACTGATGACATTCCATCACAAAAGTAGTGAAAATGGCCTGTTCCTGCCTTAACTGATGACATTGTCTTGTGAAATTCCTTCTCCTGGCTCATCCTGGCTCAAAAGCTCCCCCACTGAGCACCTTGTGACCCCCACTCCTGCCCGCCAGAGAACAACCCCCCTTTAACTGTAATTTTCCTTTATCTACCCAAATCTTATAAAAATGGCCCCACCCCTATCTCTCTTCACTGATTCTCCTTTCGGACTCAGCCCGCCTGCACCCAGGTGATTAAAAGCTTTATTGCTCACACAAAGCCTGTTTGGTGGTCTCTTTACACGGACGCACATGAAATTTGGTGCCGTGACTCGGATCAGGTGACCTCCCTTGGGAGATCAATCCCCTGTCCTCCTGTTCCTTGCTCCGTGAGAAAGATCTACCTACGACCTCAGGTCCTCAGACCCACCAGCCCAAGGAACATCTCACCAATTTTAAATCGGGTAAGCGGCCTCTTCTTACTCTCTTCTCCAACCTCTCTCACTATCCCTCAACCACTTTCTCCTTTCCACTCTTCAATCTCTCCCTTCTCTTAATTTCAATTCCTTTCATTTTCTGGTAGAGACAAAGGAGACACGTATTATCCGTGGACCCAAAACTCCGGCGCCGGTCACGGACTGGGAAGGCAGCCTTCCCTTGGTGTTTCATCATTGCAGGGATGCCTCTCTGATTATTCACAGAGGTGTCAGACCACGCACGGACGCCTGCCTTGGTCCTTCACTCTTAGTGGCAAGTCTCACTTTTCTGGGGAAGGGGCAAGTACCCCAACCCCTTCTCTCCGTGTCTGTACCCCTACTCCGCCTTTCTGGGGGGCAAGAAACCCCCAACCCCTTCTCCTTCACCCTTAGTGGCAAGTACCGCTTTTCTGGGGGAGGAGCACGTACCCCAACCCCTTATATCTCTGCACCCCAATCCCTTATTTCCACACCCCAACCTCTTATATCTCTGCACCCCGATCCCTTATTTCTGTGCCCCAACCTCTTATATCTCTGCACCCCTATTTCCATGCCCTGGCCTCGTATCTCTGTGCCCTGACCCCTTTCCTGCTTTTCTGGAGGGTAAGAACCCTGGAACTCCTTCCCTCTGTGGCTCTGCTACTCTCTTTTTGGGCTTCACTATGGGCAACCTTCCACCCTCAATTCCTCCTCCTTCTCCCTTAGGCTGTGCTCTTAAGAAATTAAAGCCTCTTCAACTCTCACCTGACCTAAAATCTTAGCGTCTTATTTTCTTCTGCAATGCTGCTTGACCCCAATACAAACTCGACAGTACTTCCAAATAGCCAGAAAACGGCACTTTCAATTTTTCCATCCGCAATATCTAAATAATTCTTGTCGTAAAAGAGGCAAACGGTCTGAGGTGCCTGACTTCCAGGCATTCTTTTTACACATCGGTCCCTCTTTAGTCTCTGTTCCCAATGCAACTCATCCCAAATCTTCCTTCTTTCCCTCCCACCTGTCCCCTCAGTCCCAACCCCAAGTGTTGCTGAGTCTTTCTAATCTTCCTTTTTTTTTTTTTGAAATGGAGTCTCGCTCTTTCACCCAGGCTGGAGTGCAGTGGCGCAATCTCGGCTCACTGCAAGCTCCGCCTCCTGGGTTCACGCCATTCTCCTGCCTCAGCCTCTCTGAGTAGCTGGGACTACAGGTGCCCACCACCATGCCCGGCTAATTTTTTTGTATTTTTAGTAGAGACGGGGTTTCACCGTGGTCTCAATCTCCTGACCTCGTGATCCACCTGCCTCGGCCTCCCAAAGTGCTGGATTACAAGCGTGAGCCACCACGCCCGGCCTCTAATCTTCCTTTTCTACAGACCCGTCTAACCTCTCCCATCCTCCCCAGGCTGCTCCTCGCCAGGCCGACCTAGGTCCCAATTCTTCCTCAGCCTCCGCTCCTCCACCCTATAATCCTTTTATCACCTCCCCTCCTCACACCGGGTCCGGCTTACAGTTTCATTCCGTGACTAGCCCTCCCCCACCTGCCCAGCAATTTACTCTTAAAAAGGTGGCTGAAGCTAAAGGCATAGTCAAAGTTAATGCTCCTTTTTCTTTATCCCAAATCAGATAGCGTTTAGGCTCTTTTTCATCAAATATAAAAATCCAGCCCAGTTCATGGCTCGTTCGGCAGCAACCCTGAGACGCTTTACAGCCCTAGACCCTAAAAGGTCAAAAGGCCGCCTTATTCTCAATATATATTACCCAATCTGCTCCTGACATTAAATAAAACTCCAAAAATTAAATTCCAGCCCCCAAACCCCACAACAGGATTTAATTAACCTCACCTTCAAGGTGTACAATAATAGAAAGAAGTTGCAATTCCTTGCCTCCACTG
Organism: Symphalangus syndactylus; assembly: GCF_028878055.3. NCBI lineage: Eukaryota > Metazoa > Chordata > Mammalia > Primates > Hylobatidae > Symphalangus > Symphalangus syndactylus. The sequence goes on from NC_072446.2 coordinate 68,684,868, forward strand.
TGAGACAAACCCCAGCCACATCTCCAGCACACAAGAACTTCCAAACACCTGAACCGCAGCGGCCAGGCGTTCCTCCAGAACCTCCTCCCCCAGGAGCTTGCTACAAGTGCCAGAAATCTGACCACCAGGCCAAGGAATGCCTGCAGCCCAGGATTCCTCCTAAGCCATGTCCCATCTGTGCGGGACCCCACTGGAAATCGGACTGTTCAACTCACCTGGCAGCCACTCCCAGAGCCCCTGGAACTCTTGCCCAAGGCTCTCTGACTCCTTCTTGGCTTAGCGGCTGAAGACTGACGCTGCCTGATTGCCTCGGAAGCCCCATAGTCCATCACGTGAAGGGGTGGGTTGCCCCTCCACACCTGCGGGTGTTTCTCGTTAGGTGGAACGAGAGACTTGGAAAAGAAAAAGACACAGAGACAAAGTATAGAGAAAGAAATAAGGGGGCCCAGGGGACCAGCGTTCAGCATATGGAGGATCCCGCCAGCCTCTGAGTTCCCTTAGTATTTATTGATCATTCTTGGGTGTTTCTCAGAGAGGGGGATGTGTCAGGGTCATAGGATAATAGTCGAGAGAAGGTCAGCAGATAAACAGGTGAACAAAGTTCTCTGCATCATAGACAAGGTAAAGAATTAAGTGCTGTGGGGCCAGGCGCGGTGGCTCACGCTTGTAATCCCAGCACTTTGGGAGGCCGAGGCGGGCAGATCACGAGGTCAGCAGATCGAGACCACGGTGAAACCCCGTCTCTACTGAAAATAGAAAAAATTAGCCGGGCATGGTGGCGGGCACCTGTAGTCCCAGCTACTCGGAGAGGCTGAGGCAGGAGAATGGCGTGAACCCGGGAGGCGGAGCTTGCAGTGAGCCAAGATTGAGCCACTGCACTCCAGCCTGGGTGAAAAAGCTAGACTCCGTCTCAAAAAAAAAGATAAGTGCTGTGCTTTAGATATGCATACACATAAACATCTCAATGCCTTACAGAGCAGTATTGCTGCCCGCATGTCCCACCTCCAGCCCTAAGGCAGTTTTCCCCTATCTCAGTAGATGGAACATACAATCGGGTTTTATACCGAGACATTCCATTGCCCAGGGATGGGCAGGAGACAGATGCCTTCCTCTTGTCTCAACTGCAAAGAGGCATTCCTTCCTCTTACACTAATCCTCCTCAGCACAGACCCTTTACGGGTGTTGGGCTGGGGGACGGTCAGGTCTTTCCCTTCCCACGAGGCCATATTTCAGACTATCACATGAGGAGAAACCTTGCACAATACCTGGCTTTCCTAGGCAGAGGTCCCTGCGGACTTCTGCAGTGTTTGTGTCCCTGGGTACTTGAGATTAGGGAGTGGTGATGACTCTTAACGAGCATGCTGCCTTCAAGCATCTGTTTAACAAAGCACATCCTGCACAGCCCTTAATCCATTTAACCCTGAGTTTGACACAGCACATGTTTCAGAGAGCACGGGGTTGGGGGTAAGGTTACAGATTAATAGCATCTCAAGGCAGAAGAATTTTTCTTAGTACAGAACAAAATGGAGTCTCCTATGTCTATTTCTTTCTACACAGACACAGTAACAATCTAATCTCTCTCTTTTCCCCGCAATCACGGACGCCGAGCTTTAGGTAACTCTCACAGTGGGGGGCAAGTCTGTCCCCTTCTTAATCAATACGGAGGCTACCCACTCCGCATTACCTTCTTTTCAAAGGCGTGTTGCCTCCATAACTGTTGTGGGTATTGACAGCCAGGCTTCTAAACCTCTTAAAACTCCCCAACTCTGGTGCCAACTTAGACAATACTCTTTAAAGCACTCCTTTTAGTTATCCCCACCTGCCCAGTTCCCTTATTAGGCCAAGACACTTTAAATTATCTGCTTCCCTGACTATTCCTGGATTACAGCTACATCTCACTGCTGCCCTTCTTCCCAATCCAAAGCCTCCTTTGCGTCCTCCTCTTGTATTCCCCCGCTTTAACCCACAAGTATAAGATACCTCTACTCCCTCCTTGGCGACCGATCATGCACCCTTTACCATCTCATTAAAACCTAATCACCCTTACCCCACTCAATGCCAATATCCCATCCCACAGCATGCTTTGAAAGGATTAAAGCCTGCTATCACTCTCCTGCTACAGCATGGCCTTTTAAAGCCTATAAACTCTCCTTACAATTCCCCCATTTTACCTATCCTAAAACCAGACAAGCCTTACAGGTTAGTTCAGGATCTGCGCCTTATCAACCAAATTGTTTTGCCTATCCACCCCATGGTGCCAAACCCATATACTCTCCTATCCTCAATACCTCCCTCCACAATCCATTATTCTGTTCTGGATCTCAAACATGCTTTCTTTACTATTCCTTTGCACCCGTCATCCCGGCCTCTCTTCGCTTTCACTTGGACTGACCCTGACACCCATTAGGCTCAGCAAATTACCTAGGTTGTACTGCCGCAAGCCTTCACAGACAGCCCCCATTACTTCAGTCACGCCCAAATTTCATCCTCATCTGTTACCTATCTTGGCATAATTCTCATAAAAACACACGTGCTTTCCCTGCTGATCGTGTCTGATTAATCTCCCAAACCTCAATCCCTTACAAAACAACAACTCCTTTCCTTCCTAGGCATGGTTAGTGTGGTCAGAATTCTTACGCAAGAGCCAGGACCGCACCCTGTAGCCTTTCTCTGCAAACAACTTGACCTTACTGTTTTAGCCTAGCCATCATGTCTCTGTGCAGCGGCTGCTGCTGCCCTAATACTTTTAGAGGCCCTCAAAATCACAAACTATGCTCAGCTTACTCTCTACATTTCTCATAACTTCCAAAATCTATTTTCCTCCTCATACCTGATGCATATACTTTCTGCTCCCCGGATCCTTCAGCTGTACTCACTCTTTGTTAAGTCCCACAATTACCATTGTTCCCGGCCTGGACTTCAATCCGGCCTCCCACATTATTCCTGATACCACACCTGACCCCCATGACTATATCTCTGAATCACCTGACATTCACCCCATTTCCCCATATTTCCGTCTTTCCTGTTCCTCATCCTGATCACACTTGATTTATTGATGGCAGTTCCACCAGGCCTAATCGCCACACACCAGCAAAGGCAGGCTATGGTATAGTACAAGCCACTAGCCCGCCTCTTAGAACCTCTCATTTCCTTTCCATCGTGGAAATCTATGCTCAGGGAAATAACTTCTCACTGTTCCATCTGCTATTCTACTACTCCTCAGGGATTATCCAGGCCCCCTCCCTTCCCTGCACATTAAGCTTGAGGATTTTCCCCCACCCAGGATTGGCAAATTAGCTTTACTCAACATGCCCCAAGTAAGATAACTAAAATACCTCTTAGTCCAGGTAGACACTTTCACTGGATGGGTACAGGCCTTTCCTACAGGGTCTGAGAAGGCCACCGCAGTCATTTCTTCCCTTCTGTCAGACATAATTCCTCAGTTTAGCCATCTCACCTCTATACGGTCTGATAACAGACCAGCCTTTATTAGTGAAATCAGCCAAGCAGTTTTTCAGGCTCTTGCTCTTAGTATTCAGTGAAACCTTTATATCCCTTACGGTCGGTCCTTCATCTTCAGGAAAAGTAGAACAGACCAAAGGTGTTTTAAAAACACCTCACCAAGCTCAGCCACCAACTTAAAAAGGACTGGACAATACCTTTACCACTCGCCCTTCTCAGAAGTCAGACCTATCCTCAGAATGCTACAAGGTACAGCCCATTTGAGCTCCTGTATAGACGCGCCTTTTTATTAGGCCCCAGTCTCATTCCAGACAACAGACCAACTTAGACTGTGCCCCAAAAGAAGTTGTCATCCCTACTATCTTCTCTGTAGTCATACTCCTATTCACCGTTCTCAACTACTCATACATGCCCTGCTCTTGTTTACACTGCAGGTTTACACTGTTTCTCCAAGCCATCACAGCTGATAACTCCTGGTGCAATCCCCAACCTGCCACTCTTAACTCTTGAAGTAAGTAAATAATCTTAACTGGCAGGACTATGCTGACTCTCCTTAGGCAGTCTCTAATTAGATGTCCTGAGTCGTCCCAATTCTTAGACCTTTTATACCTGTTTTTCTCCCTCTCTTATTCCATTTAGTTTTTCAATTCATACAAAACTGTATCCAGGCCACCACCAATAATTCTAAATGACAAACGTTCCTTCTAACAACCCCACAATATCACCCCTTACCACAAAATCTTCCTTCAGCTTAATCTCTCCCACTCTAGGTTCCCACGCCGCCCCAATCCCGCTCGAAGCAGCCCTGAGAAACATCGCCCATTATCTCTCCATACCACCCCAAAAATTTTCGCTGTCCTAACACTTTACCACTATTTCGTTTTATTTTGCTTATTAATATAAGAAAACAGGAATGTCAGTCCTCTGAGCCCAAGCTAAGCCATCATATCCCCTGTGACCTGCACGTACACACCCAGATGGCTGGTTCCTGCCTTAACTGATGACATTCCACCACAAAGTAGTGAAAATGGCCTGTTCCTGCCTTAACTGATGACATTGTCTTGTGAAATTCCTTCTCCTGGCTCATCCTGGATCAAAAGCTCCCCCACTGAGCACCTTGTGACCCCCCACTCCTGCCTGCTAGAGAACAACCCCCCTTTAACTGTAATTTTCCTTTACCTACCCAAATCTTATAAAATGGCCCCACCCCTATCTCTCTTCGCTGACTCTCTTTTCGGACTCAGCCCGCCTGCACCCAGGTGATTAAAAGCTTTATTGCTCACAAAAAAAAAATAAAAAAAAAAAAAATAAAGCTTTCTGACAAATGGTAATTTATAAAGAAATATCCCCTCCAATAAAGATGGTCATCTTTCCTTTTCACTTTTCCTTCTAGATTAATAATGTGCCATATTGAAATGTGTTGAAAATTACAACACTCTTGGATAAACTACTGTGGAATCATTGTGCTTTCCATATTTACAGGGTGAGTCTAAGTACTTGCAGGTTGGTTGAACTGGATGGGGGGATTGGTTTTGCTTTGTACAAAGTCAATAAATCTTTCCATCTGTGTAGATGAGTCTTCTTTCAATTGACTTGGAAGGGGGTAAACCAAAGTCTATTTTATTGACATAATAAAACCAGAAGCATACAACAAAACAATCAGCGTCTATCTGTCTAAATTGTGAAGAACATTTGGATTGGGAATTGGAAAACGTGAATTGGACAAGTTGGTGTACCCGTGATTGTGTGACCTAGTTATTTAAACCTAAATAAATTCACCAAGCTTATAGAAATATAATAGGGTAGTTTCATATAATGTGGTCAGGCTAATTAATAAGCACTCCAATTACCACCTTTACAAATGTGCAATTTTGAGACTTCAGAAGACCCCCATATCCTTATCTTAAATAGTGTGATTCATTCATGGATACTCTGATTGCATTTCAATTCTTGAAGGAGAAAGCAGGAAGAAAATAGATGGTCTCACTATTTGTTGTAGTTCTTGCCAAAATACCTTTGCTAAGAAATCTTTCTTCTTCACAAAAGGCCTGATACGCAGTTGTTTCTAAAGCAGGAACCTGCTCTACTTTCTTCAAATGAATGGGAAAAGGTACAAGATCACTTGGAAAGAGTGAGGGTTAGGGTGGGTTTCCTAGCACCTTGAAACTGCTAGTTAGAAAGCTCAGAATAAGCAAATGCTCGCTTTTTCCCCACCTCCCCATCTCCTACCTCTCTCTTTTTATGATTTTTTTTTTGTAAAATAACTATTCTTCATTCCATCAGAGAAACAGGATATCCTAGAACCAGTGGAAATACATACAAGGTTCGTATAGGTATTTTAAGACTCTGGAATCTAAGGAAACTATGTGTTTTTTAATTAGAACTGATTCAAATGCTTTGACAAGTCTTGAAAGAATAACATATGAGGCATTCCAGGTTTACCCTGCAGTCAAGCTCAGCGTTTCCAGCCTTTGAAGTTGCTGATTTACACACATCTGCGATGGGCTCAGCTGGACCCGCCGCTTACGGACAACTTTAGAGTCACAGGCCCCAGGTCCACTGCATTTAAAGGGTCTGAGAAAGCAGTACTGTTCATCTCTGCCTGAGCATTAGAATCACTCAGGGAGCTTTCCAAAAATTCCAGTGCTTATGCTGCACCCCAGACAAATTGTATCAGAATCTCTGAGGGCGGCATCCAGACATTAGTGTTTTTTAAAGCTCCCAGATGTGGGGTTAACAATTAGGATAAATGAACTTTAAAGCATTCATGAGTAAGATTCGTAAAAGGCAGATCTCTAATGCTTTCTAGGGTGAGAACTACAGAATTTAAGGGAGTGACTCACATTAGGGGAGACGACCCCCAACTTCAGGGACCTAAGAGCAAATAGAGTTCTCAAAGGAGGCTACCCCTTAAGCTTCAAAAGGAGAAACATGTTTTCTACTGTTTAACACTCAAGATGGAGGGGGTAGAGGGCAAAGAGTACCTGAAAATCCTAAATTTTCATCCCCATTTTACCACTTTCTTCTATGACACCTTGGACTTCAGTTTCCTCACCTGTTTAATATGGGTTGAGTTTTAATCAGTGGCTCTCAATTGCTCATTGGAATCTCCGGGGGTATTTTGTAAAGTACTTATGCTCAGGCTGCAACCCAGACTAATTAAATTAGAATATCTCGGGCAGTAATTCAAGATTTAGCTATTTTAACATATTCCTCACGTAGGGCTTCCAGGTAAAACGGAAGATGCCAATGTCTTCAAATTTCAGATGGACAAAAATATTTTTATTACAAATATATCCCAAATATTTGCATTGGGCATACTTATATTTAAAAAATTATTCAGATGAGCAACAAATAATGCCAAAATCAGGCAGCCCTCCCAGTGTGATTAAAATATGCAGTCAGAATTAATGGTGTGCTTGCTACTCGTAGGGTGATCTCCAGATCAGCAGCATCAGTTTCACCTGGGAGAAAGGAAAATCCATGGGACCCAATCCACACCAACTGAATCAGAAACTTCAACAAAATCCTCAAGCATTTATGTGCACATAGAACTTTGAAAAGCACTAGCTTAGGTGACCTACCACAAAGTTTCCAGAATCTTCCAATCTTTCCAACCAAAAGCAGCAAATCCAGAGGTTGCTGCACAAATTAAAGAGATCCCCTAAGTTCATGGAAACTTCAGAAATGGTTTTGATTGCACTTACTGCAAGAAAATTGGTTGCTTCTATTTTTCACCCCAACTCTAACATAAAATCCCCTCACTCTTTTGTTGAACGACAAAGGATTTGAGCTTAAATTAGGTCTCTGCTCACACTACTTGGCCTGCCCGTGCCTGTTCTCTCCATAGAGGCAGGGCCTGGACTCTGACCCAAATCTTGCTTTAGTCAGGAGAACATGAAGCTGGATTGACTTCATCAGCTTGCCACTAACCCAAAAATTGTGACTCAGACCTGACCTGTCTTTGCAAATATACTCCTGCCTGCAGGGGAAGGACTCCTCACCTTAGCTAATTCACTAGGCCTTCCCTTCATTAACATGAGGATGTCTTGCCATTCAATCAGATATCTAGATATTAATAGGTAGATTAGATAAAGCGACATATTATGTATACACATGGTTTTTGTTGATATTAAAATAAATGTTTAACTCTTCCAAATTAAAAAGTATAGCATTTCAGAAGGTCGATAAGAATTCTCAAGCCTAAACATTATTACACCCTAAGCCATAACTTATCAAACACCATCAGTCCATTAGCTACCTCCTTTCTGAACTCAAGGCAAATCCAGATGTAGAAATACATACCAAACATATTGCAGTGTTCACACTATACATCATGTTTGTCTGAAAATGTGACTACAACATCAATTTTGATTTTCTCAAATATATACCTCTTTTTCTAATATTAAGGGTTTTGATAAAAGGCTAAATATACATGAACACCTCTCCCATATGAACACATGTGTATTTAAGGGGCAGTTTAATGTTTATGTTTCTAATGGATTTGCATTGAACTCAAGAAAGCATTGTTTTGCAAGAGACGTTAGCTGTACAAAAGAGTATCGTCTTTTCCACCTATGAATTTGTTAGCTTAAGGGTAATTAAGACTCCAATCTAAAAATCATCTGTTTAATCTGCAAGTTAGTACCTTGCATGTTCAAACGCATTCCAAAAGAATGAAGATGTTTTTTGGGACTCAATGTCTTTTAAAATCTCTTATTTTTCATTGGAAATTGTTTCCATTGGAAAAAAAAAAAATCAAGAGTGTAAAATGACTGAGGGTCTGAGTTACACTCTGGATCCTCTGGCTCTGGTCACTTTCCTTAGGAAGCCTCCATCAAAGCTTTCAATGGGTAAATGCAATTTTCACCCCACCTATTATGTCAAATCAGAACAATATGCATGCCAGCCTTGCTATAGTAACTAACATTAGCATAGATATGCTAATGTGACTTCACAACTAAAGGACAGAGTCTAGTGCTATTTTACCACTAGCAATTTTCTCCTTAAGATTGGGACCAAGTTGATGACCTAACTTACATTATTTTTCCCTTCAATTTAGTATAGTTGACAGTGAACTCAGTTCTTCCCTCCAGATCATGCCTTTGGCCGTGGAGTTCCTGACGGATGTTAGCTGGCTCCAACTTGTCCTCCTTGCTTGCTGAGGTGACAGGACCTCTTTGCACCAGAGGGACTAGAGCCATTTAAGCCAACACCCACACAGGGTGGGACTGATTCTCCCTAGACATAAATCTGCCAGATTGTCATCAGCTAGATCATCCCCCTACAAGGGCAGAGAAGTAAAAGCAAGCTGAATCATAGATTACTTCACAGCTTATAGCTAATAAAATAACAAACTCAAAAGTTAATGCAATTATTTTCCTGTATTCAAGACCATATACTGAGACAATCAGTCAAAAAGTACATATATGGCAGGGCATGGTAGCTCATGCCTGTAATCCCAGCACTTTGGGAGGCCGAGGTGGGCGGATCACGAGGCCAAGAGATCGAGACTATCCTGGCCAAGATGGTGAAACCTCATCTCTACTAAAAATACAAAAATTACCTGGGCATGGTGGGGCGAGCCTGTAGTCCCAGCTACTGGGGAGGCTGAGGCAGCAGAACCGCTTGAATCTGGGAGGCAGAGGTTGCAGTGAGCTGAGATCGCGCCACTACACTCTAGCCTGGTGACAAAGCGAGACTCCGTCTCAAAATAAAAAATGTAAATAAATAAATTAAAATTAAATTAAAAAAATAAACAAATAAATAAAAGTATATATATATAGACAGAGAAAGAAACTCAGATATTCAAAAATAGTCTAAAGATACTCAAAGTTATTTGCCAAAAAGATGGGAATTAGATTAATGTGTGAATAACATTCTAAATAAAATATTTTTTAAAAAAGCAAACTGTACCCTTTAGAAAACCGCTAGTATACTTATTGAACTTATAGATATTTGTTATACAGAACAGAGCCCTCAGAAATAATGTCACATATCTATAACTATCTGATCTTTGACAAACCTGACAAAAACAAGAAATGAGGAAAGGATTACCTATTTAATAAATGGTGCTGGGAAAACTAGCTAGCCATATGTAGAAAGCTGAAACTGGATCCCTTCCTTACACCTTATACAAAAATTAATTCAAGATGGATTAAAGACTTACATGTTAGACCTAAAATCATAAAAACCCTAGAAGAAAACTTAGGCAATACCATTCAGGACATAGGCATGGGCAAGGACTTCATGTCTAAAACACCAAAAGCAATGGCAACAAAAGCCAAAATTGACAAATAAGATCTAATTAAACTCAAGAGCTTCTGCACAGCAAGAGAAACTACCATCTGAGTGAACAGGCAACTTACAGAATGGGAGAAAATTTTTGCAATCTACTCATCTGACAAAGGGCTAATATCCAGAATCTACAATGAACTCAAACAAATTTACAAGAAAAAAACAAACAACCTCATCAAAAAGTGGGCGAAGGATATGAATAGACACTTCTCAAAAGAAGACATTTATGCAGCCAAAAGACACATGAAAAAATGCTCATCATCACTGGCCATCAGAGAAATGCAAATCAAAACCACAATGAGATACCATCTCACACCAGTTAGAATGGCGATCATTAAAAAGTCAGGAAACAACAGGTGCTAGAGAGGATGTGGAGAAATAGGAACACTTTTACACTGTTGGTGGGACTGTAAACTAGTTCAACCATTGTGGAAGTCAGTGTGGCGATTCCTCAGGGATCTAGAACTAGAAATACCATTTGACCCAGCCATCCCATTACTGGGTATATACCCAAAGGATTATAAATCATGCTGCTATAAAGACACACGCACATGTATGTTTATTGTGGCACTATTCACAATAGCAAAGACTTGGAACCAACCCAAATGTCCAACAATGATAGACTGGATTAAGAAAATGTGGCACATATACACCATGGAATACTATGCAGCCATAAAAAGTTATGAGTTCATGTCCTTTGTAGGGAATGGATGAAGCTGGAAACCATCATTCTCAGCAAACTATCGCAAGGACAAAAAACCAAACACCGCATGTTCTCACTCATAGGTGGGAATTGAACAGTGAGAACACATGGACACAGGAAGGGGAACATCACACACCGGGGCCTGTTGTGGGGTGGGGGAGGGGGAAGGGATAGCATTAGGAGATGTACCTAATGTTAAATGACGAGTTAATGGGTGCAGCACACCAACATGGCACATGTACACATATGTAACTAACCTGCACGTTGTACACATGTACCCTAAAACCTAAAGTACAATTAAAAAAAGAAACATTCCTATTCATAAAATAAATATTAACCTAGAAAAAAATAGATATTTGTTATAAAAATATGTTAGATAATATAAACTACCAAAGTTATTTTTGGTAGTTACTTAAAATGAAAACTGAGGCATTCTCAAGTAACACCCAAATTCTTCACCTTTCTTGTACTTTCATCTCCTTCCTTCTTTGTGTTTTCTCAGAGACCAATATGGCCAGTTCAGATAGAAGGATGACCTGATTGGAGGTCAGAAGATATTAATCACGCTGTATAAGGAGTATTGTGGGATAGGAAACAATGTTTCCTCCATAAAAAGACAAGTGGAGCTGAATTGAAAATAAGAAATGTATGGGCGTGGTGGCTCACACCTGTAGTCCCAGCTACTCGGGAAGCTAAGGTGGAAGGAACGCTTGAGCCCAGGAGTTAGAGACTGCAGTGAGCCAAGATCATGCCACTACATTCCAGCCTGGGCCACAGAGGAAGTTCTTGTCTTTAAAAAAGGAAAAAGGAAAGAAAAAAAGAAAGTAGGAAAAACAGCTATCATGCATATGTATCTTTGATGTTGTTGAAGATGCTTTGAATACAAACCTAAAACTTTACTCATATAAAATATAATTATATTTAACTTGTCCTGTACAATTTTGTCCAAGTTGTATATGCTTTATGCCAATGAACTCTAATGAGAAGTCATCCCTTGAAATATTAAGTCTGTTCCAGTTACCATTGCTGAGTAACAAATTATCCCAAAACTTGGGGACTTAAGACATGCTCATGGTTTTATAGATCATGAATTTGGGATTATCTTAAGTAGGCAACTCTAGCTCCGGGTCTCACATATGGTTGCAGTAGACTTTACCTGGGACTGCAGCCATCTGGAAGCTCCACTGGGTAGGATGTTTGAGAAAGCTCTCTTACCTGGCTGGCAGTTGGTCATGACAATTGGCTGAGATTGAGCTGGGGCTGTTAATAAGAGTGCCTACTATATGTGGCCTCTTTACCTGGTAGTCTTGGGGAGGTCAGCGTTCTTATGTGGTCTCCAAAAGCAAGTACCCTAGCTGCAACACCTTTTATGATCTAGAATTAAAAGTCACTCGTGTTACCTCTGCTATATTCTATTGGTTAGCAGTAAATCACAGATTCACGGGGATAATTAGACATCCTCTCTTGATGGAGGAAAGGCAAGGCTGTGGAAGAATGTGTGGCACTGGAGATGTTATTGCAGTCGTCTTTGGAAATCTGCCATAGATATTCATGGAATTAACTAAAATATACTGGATTTAAATGGAGATAGATAGATCGATTGATTGATGTACATGATTTAAGATATAGAGTCAGCCCTCCATATCCCTGGTTGTGCATTTGCAGATTCAATCAACAGCAGATCAAAAATATTCAGGAAGAAACATTAATAAAAATAAAACAACAATTAAAAATAGTACAAATAGAAAACAATACAGTATAACTAATCACATAGCATTTACATTGTACTTGTTATTAGAAGTAATCTAGAGACAATTTAAAGTATATAGGAGGATATGGGTAAGTTATAGGCAAATATTACCCCATTTTATAAAAGAGACTTGAGCATTCATGCATTTTGGTATCTGAATGGGTCTCAAGTATGCATATGATTGTATGGGACTGTATTCACAATGGCAATTGACGATCTGCTGAAAGCAACTCCTCTGGGTTGAGCCTCCACTCAACAAATTACCCCAGTCCAAAGACTTGGCATAAGGGAACAGGTGGGAATTGTTCTCCCTATAGGATCAATCTTATTTAGTAGCATCCCAGCAAAGGCTTAGAGAAGGAAGGAAAAGAATGCAGAAGGAAGAAATGAAGGAGAGGGAAAGAGAAGAAGGGAACGGAATGTATGGCAAGAGAAGGGAGATAAAACACAGAAACCTCTTTCTGCCAGTTCCTGACCTCCCTGAGATGGGTTACCAGAGCAAACTCAGGACACAACAACTTAATTGAACAGGAACTTGGGTCTCTTTTTGTCATGGCCCATAGGCATGCTATTTGCATGTATACTCTTTCTTCCCTCTGCATGTAGATTTACCTGCTGAGATGCAACTCAAAATGAAGAGCTATAAACACAGAGAGGAATCAATGTATTTGTTTTTATCCACTGTCTCCAATGCACTGATTTTGATATTTTTCCACTTTAGAAGTCATGAAGACTCAGTGTTATACTGGCTTTTAAAAATACTTTTAGGAGTTAATTTATTTCTCAGAGTTTTGAACAACTTAAATAGTAGAGTTATATCTCCCTTGGAAGTTGGAAAGGATGTACTACTAACATTTTCCTGGCCTTTTTGGAGCATTAACTTTGCTAGATTTCCTATTCTCTAAATTATTTATTCAAACTTCTTAAACCATAAACCAATTAATTTCTATGAAGGTTTAACATTCTCCTAGGCACTTGTGATGAGATTAAAGATTATTAATGGCTTTTCAGAGCCAAGACTCATCTCTTTTTGGATTTTCTAATGCCCTTCACAGCAACATCTTAATATATTTATATTTGCCTGGCATATATTTTTTAATGGGAAGGAAACTGTAAAGTTTATTTTTAACTAACTGGTTGAATGCAAAAAATAGACTTTGCCCTTGGATAGCCCTTGTTTGCAGTGTGGGTATCAGGAGAATGAGGCAAGCCAAGCTGCGAGGAGTCTGTGGGTCATGGCTTTGGCAGCGTGGAACCTGGGACATAGAGTCCCCCTTGATACGGCTGTTCAGCAGACCAACTTTGTTGTAAATATTTAGATAAAAATGGGCTTTAGAGCAGCCACATCTGAAGACCCACAAGGCGAATGTTATACAGGGTATGTATTCTGTTTTTGGCTTTAACAAATGTCTAAAAGGGAGAAATCCAATTGACTCTTGTTGTTTTAATGTTAATTAATTGCTGTGGTGTCTGTTCATCAAGTGTGAGTGTAGAAACCTGTTAGTTCACTTACCACTGGGGCTGGACTTAGCAGATGGGAAAAATATTATTTTGGCATGTTTTTAATGGCAGCACAATTTATTTTTATCTAGCTGTCTTTGGTGTGTATGAAAGGAGACTGCCACCTGTGCTTTGTGGATGAGTGTCAATAATTCGGACAGATTAATTTATGGCTTAGCAGACAACCACAAAAGATTGTTGGGGTAGAACTCACCTTTTGGCCAGCTTGACATGAACTTCAATTTTACTTCATTTTCCCAGGCCTGGAAGATTATATTTAAGTAATATTATACCAAGTAGAATATAATCTGTACTTTCTCTTAATCATGGAAAGTACAAATAAAGATATAGACTTGTTTCCATACATCACTGTCTCTCTCTGTGTGTGTGTGTGTGTGCTGTATAAATCTGACTTACCTAAATTCTGACATTTGTAGCTGCCTTTTCAAATGCTGGAAGCACAGATACATCTTGAATGATGTAAAAGCACATTCGTATTTTTAGCAATAAATCTTTGACTGCAGAATATCATTTAAATAAATTGAAAAGCAGACCAATATTAACATTGTGATTTATATGCTACTTGCTGCTAGAGACTTGACATAGAATACCAATTATGAAAATGGTATAGTGCTAGATTTCTTCCTGAATTATTACACACACATTATACTTTGCAGGGAGCAGGTTTGACTTAAATGTAAATTACCAGGGCTTTTTTTTTTTTTTTTTTGCTCTTTCAAAGGGCTATTTGTTGTATTACCCAGTGCTTTTCTGTCCCTCATAGTTGAAATAATTAAGATCATTTGCAGGGCCTGGTTTGCTCATTTTGCCTAGTTACATTGCTGCTATGGCCCATTATGTCTACAGGGGAGCACCATTATTTAATCTGAACATCTGGAATCCATCATGTGTAGCGAAGGACAAGATGTATCCTCAGTTTTAAGCCAACTCCATGATAAAATTGATGGATGGGACCAATGAGTACAGGTGAAGAAGATTGATACTTAAGATCTGTATGTTGTGATAGGAAGATCACAAGAGGACTTTTATTCTGCTTCATTTTTTTTTACTTTATTTCATTATATTGTATTTTATTTTATTTATGGCACAGCAATCAGAATCTGATTGAAGATAAACTCTTCCTATTTGGGTCAAAGCAATAGAAGAAAGAAAGAACTGACACTTCTCAACCTTCTCTAGTTGAAGACTTCTCTTTGCTGTAACTACTTGAAGAGTTCAGCAGAAATATTTTACTGAAGAATACCTGATCCTCCTTTAAGTAGCTGTAGAGAATATTCACTAAGTGTAATGGGACACGTCTCTCTCATGCCCACTTCTTTTCTCTTATCCCTGCAAGAAAGTGAAGTTTTGTTGGAGTCAGAGGTTTATTTTGGTTTATTTTAATCAGAAACGTGTATGAAATCCAAAGCACATGATCTTCATTTTTAATAACGTAAACCATCCCCATGTTTATGGGCTTTCTCTGTTCCTCAACCTTTTTTGTTTTCTTTTTAATTTTAAGAACATCTGTCCCCACTGCAACTTCACTTTCATCAGGAAATCTAATTACAGAGATAGAAAAGAGTATAGTAGGTGAAGCAAAAGACAGCAGCTCCACCTCTTAATACTGAATACTTAGATGACGGCCAGATGAACAGCTGGATCCCTCTGTGGCTAACAAACTAACTCAACTGGTATAGAGAAAGACAGTTGATGGATCAAAAAAGTAGTACAGATAACAGAGAGCAAGTGATGTGGATATGAAATACATTAGGGAGCATAAAAATGCAATTTGGCCAGGATTTATTTCTAGTTATGCACTGATGAGGAGACATAGAGGAAAAATTGTCAAATTAAGAAAAAAATCCTTTTGGCAAATTTAAACTTTGCCTCTATCCTTTTTCTCTTAATCTGCTACCCAGATATGCACTTCAAATAGGAATGCGGGCCTACTGGGGCATGAAATAGTTGAGAGCTATTCAACAATGAGGAGAATGAGAGAAATCTATTTAGAAGGACATTTTAGAATTTAGGCCAGTTGAACCTTAATAGTCACAGATAATTTAACATGACCCCTAAACCACTAGGGGGATTTTTACTACAAGGACTTGGCTCTGTATTAACAATGTCATCCTTAGAAATTGATAACTATAGAAGTTATCCTATGTGGAGTAAGATAAGAATGACTGCTCTTCATGTTTACAAGAGATTAGAGTGGATAAGAACCAGGTGAAACAGGAATCCCAAGGGATCCCCTTCCTTCTCTTCTGAGAGTCATAGCCATTCCAGGGAATCTGCACATTTTCTGGCTTTCCCATTTCTATCAGATGGTTACTTAGGAACAAATGAAAATCAGCAAAAGTGCCATGATAATTATCACAAATTCGTATGAAATAATGAGGCAGTTGAATGCATTTTTTCGGTCTTATCTCTGTTTGTCAATGAGCTAAACAGGGTGTTCAGGTCCCTCTGAACCCTTGCAGGAGCAAGATTCTTTAGTCTTGTCTCACTGATTCCCAAAGTTTATCTAAAACTTTCCAGAGGAAGACCTCTATTGTCAACACTTGATAGCCAAACCCTTGCTTGGTTTTTTTCCTTCCATACACTACTTGTTAATCAACTTGCACAAAAACAATTTCTGGTTCAACTTTGTTCTGAGCTGCTAACTGGCTATGACTTTATTTTACAGGTGCAGTAACTTTGTTAGCTGTTATTTTAAGGAGCTCCAGCCATGGGCTCATTTGATAGATTTAATTGCCAATATCTTGAACAAACCCCTTGATTTTAAAATTTTAATTTAGCATATTTAGCATGAAAGAGGATTGCCAAATAAGTATCCCATTTGATTTACTTTATAAGTAATACAGCTGTTTGTCTTTATTTGAAAAATAAAGGTAGACACTTAGAAATGAAAGATGAACACTTGGAATGTGACCTGTAAGTCCAGAAATCACAGACCAGAAAGCAAGAAAGGAACATAAACAGCACATGTCAAGTATCCAGGAATTTCTAAGTATAATGCAGAACTTGGGGCATGAGAAATAATCCCTCTCTCTCTCTCTCTCTCTCTCTCTGTGCGTGTGTGTGTGTTTTCTTTATCTGAGCATTTTTTTTTATATACTGCCTTTTCTGGTAACTTCATTAGGTCTGTATAATTATAGTTTGCTTCAACCTTAGTCTGCATCAGTATTCATTATTATCTATTTGGTGCATTGTAGCAGCATAAATATAACTAAATTACTAGGGTCAAACCATAATGGGAGCTGTTGTGATGGTAACTAGAGCAGAAATATAGTCCTTTTTTGGTAAAACTTGCAGAATTGTAGCATGAAGTGTGTTCTTACAGGGTACAATTAAAGCCAGGTTGTGGGTTCAAGGTGGTAAAATGATGGATAATGAAGGTACACCATTAATCACAGTTCTGAAGGATGCTCTGTATCAATTCTTTTCTCTCTGAAAGGTAGCTCAGAGGTTGATGCTAACACAAAAACCAACAGAGGGCTTAGAGGTAAGATGCAAACTTCCGTGCCTTCACTAATTGTCACTAGAAAGCTAAAACTGTATTGAACTCTTTAAAAGGAAAAAAAAAGAAACTAGTAGAAAGCATCTCAGCGTGGTTATTGAAATCATTAAATTTGAACTTAGTGGGACAATGCTTTAATTCTATGTGTCTTTGCCATGCTGGGCTGAGTTTCTCACATAACATCTTTAGAATTTAGAATGTGCTAGAACTTGGAGCTGAATGCCCTTATTGTCTTTACACACAGCCCATAATCCTGGAAAGCAGAAACAGAATTCCACTGTTACCCCCTTAGTTTGCAGAATGTCTAAGTGTAGTGACTCTAGACTCAATGTGAGGTATGTGGAAATGCTTCAAAGGAGAACAAGGCCTCGGCCGGGCGCGGTGGCTCACGCCTGTAATCCCAGCACTTTGGGAGGCTGAGGCGGGTGGATTATGAGGTCAGGAGATCAAGACCAGCTTGGCCAACATGGTGAAACCCCATCTCTACTAAAAGTACAAAAAAAAATTACCCGGACGTGGTGGCGCACGTCCGTAGTCCCAGCTACTCAGGAGGCTGGGGCAGGAGAATTGCTTGAAAGCAGGAAGCAGAGGCTATAGTGAGCTGAGATCGTGCCACTGCACTCCAGCCTGGGTGACAGAGCAGGACTCTGTCTCAAAAACAAAAACTAAAACAAACAAAAAAAAGAGAACAAGGCCTCAAAATTAATAAATATCTGCTGATTAACTTTTTTCACTAGCAGCAAAAAAATTGGAATAATTCTAAACCAGTGAAATATTTCATTCAAAACCCAATTAAAAAGTCTGTGTATCCAAAATGTGAGAAAGGCTTGCTCTTTAGGCACACAACTGAAGCCTTTGATGTCTACTAGGATTGCTCATTTGATCTCATTTGATGTACTCCTGGAGACTTAGTAAGCATGTATGCATGCAGCATGTTCAAGGTCGTAGGCAACCTTTTCCAAACTAAGTTTTTTGCCCTTCATGGCTTTGTGGAATTTAAAAAATCAATTATATTTTATACTCTGAAATAAAAGTTTCCAATTTGGAAAGATGTTTAAAGTCAATGGTTGTTTCTCCAGTAACTAACACAGAGCTTGGCATACAGTAGGCACCTTATGAATTTCTCTTTGAGAGAATGAATACATGCCTGGGTAAAGCCAATTGATACAAAAGGGCCCAATAAACTATGTGAATATTAAATCAAAAAATGGAAAAACAATTGGCCTCTAATAACCACACAGAAAACTGAGTACATGTTTTCTGCTCTTTTTGATTTTCCAAAACACGCAGTTAAGAAGTTTCTCATGTAGCCTGACACATAAAGGTTTAGAATGGTGAGTTATTCACTGGACATATTATTCATTATATAATCACTTGTGTATCTTTTGACATTAATTGGTCATCTTTGTATGATTTCATAATCAGTTATAAATTATTTGAGCCCTCCTTTTTTAAGGCAACTTTCAAATTGTATAGTTAATTTTATAGTTTTTTATAAGGCTACTCAAGTTATTCATTATTATAGATAACTGATTATATGTTCAAATTTTAAAAACTGATTAATAAGACAACATTATGGCAGATTGAATAATTTCTTAGCAAATATATGCTTTTTCTTTTC
Source organism: Symphalangus syndactylus (assembly GCF_028878055.3). Taxonomy (NCBI): domain Eukaryota; kingdom Metazoa; phylum Chordata; class Mammalia; order Primates; family Hylobatidae; genus Symphalangus; species Symphalangus syndactylus. The sequence goes on from NC_072446.2 coordinate 68,703,724, forward strand.
CTTATGCCCATGCTTGATTTTCAGCTCAGCTGTTGCTCGATGGATGTTAGTAGATGTGACTTAAACAGATGCTTGAAATGTGCTATACATTTAGGCTTGCTCTCCCGCTCTGTCTTCTGCCATGAGAAGAATATATCTCACTGACCACTGACCGGGACAAGGAAGATGAGAAATAGTCATGGCAGATCTATACCCAGCCTATAGCTCTAAGCAAAACTCTGAGTCAAACTCAGCCTGCATTTTGTGGACTCCCTGCTGGCCTGAAAAAATTCGTGTTCATTGTGGAAAGCCAATTTTCACTGTGGAAAGCCAATGAAAAGAACATTCATGTTCATTATAGAAAGCCACTGACTTTGTATGTTTTGTTATGTAGCATTGTTGAGAAAATAGTAGACTGATACAACTATTTATGAATTAACACCATTTTGCTTTTAGGCACATCTTCTTTATGTGGGTACTATAACATAGGTTCCCTTGATCTTTACCATAATCTCATAAATCAGACACTATCATATCCCCATTTTATACATTTGAAATCTGAGGCCCCAAGAGGTGAAGAGAATTCCTAGACAAGACTTGACACCAATTTGTACATCTCCGAATCCCATAATACATGCTGCTTCATCCATTTAAATGTAGCTTAGTTAGCCTGCCTATCTGGCACCTAGTAAGTCCTCAATAAACACTAATTTGCTTACCTTTCCTTCTTCTTTCTTAAATTGTATTTATCAAGTTAAATGGAAATGTTTGATTAAAATAAGCTAACCAAGGCCTTGTGTGGAATAGAAGGAGGTATTGTGCATGTTTTCTTCTGATAAGATGCTTCTAATATAGGAGTGGAGGCAAAAATAAACTAGTATAACAATAAGAAGCTACCTATCACATATTTAACAAATAGATTGAGATAGTAATTAAAGCATTGTCTCAATCCAGACATAATTAATTGAAAAGCTGAGTATTTCAGTTAATAATCACTTTAGAAGGTGAGAAAAAATGAGATCTGTGTAGTAATAAACAAAATAGACTTAATTCATTAGTACTATTCAGTCTCTCCTCAAACTGAAGATTAAGAGCTGATTATAAGTATTTTATAGTCAGCACACTTATACTGTAACAGTACTACAGAAATAGTCTCTCCAAATGCATATTTAAAGTTGCATAGCTCCTCCTTACATGCATATTTGAAGTCAAATTATGATTTTTGGGAAAGAAGATCTATCCCTAAAAGACATTTCTCATTCACTATGACTGTCTGGAATACCCTCCCCTTCCTTATATGCTTGGTACAGTAAATTCCTTTATATTTAACTTAAGGACCACCTCTTTTCCTACGCCTTTTCTGATCTTCCCATATAGATGGTCTTTCTCTCTCCTACACTTCTGTAACAAAAATGGCAAAATTTTAATAGATTTTGACATTGTTTTATTTATGTCGTCTTCCTATCTTCTTCCTCTACTCAGCTTTTTGAAAGCAGGTGTTTTGACCTCCCTTGTTAGCAAATTTAGTGTTTGACATACAGTAGGCACTGCCAAAACATAGAATAAATAAATGGACACAGTTAAGTCTTAAGAACTCAGTCTTTAGGAAGAGACAAAAACAGAAACGTGATCATTTATAAAGAGAATTGAGAGAACTAATTCTTGTTGCCAAGAGGCCAGGACTCAATTAGGCTATTGAATTATGATCAGTGGGGAAGAGAACTGAAAACAGAAAAAGAAAGAGATGTTCAATGTGTTCAATGGAAAGACAAGAAAGGATAATAGAGATAGAATATTTTCTTTAAGTGGTGAAATATTTCTTTTCTTTCCTTGAATCCTTGAGGCACTCTGTCAGCTGGCATTAAATATTTATCAGAGAATTTTTTATGCACATAAATAGGCTACATGTATGACTAATGTAATGGTGGCCTTACATAATCAAGTCAATAAAATTAAATGTACTCACTTAAAAAATCAATTCAGAACATTTTCTTCATTCCATCAACTTCAATGGTTATGTTCTTCCCCACTGCCCCATTGCCTTCTGCTGTGAGGGAGAGGGCGAAGATGAAATGGTCATTGCAAGCCTAGGCTCTCACAAGATAAATATAATTCTGACATTACTTCGGCTTACTACTGGAAATGAACCCTGGACAAAATTCCCTTTTATCTCCCTCTCATCCACCAGACATACTAAACAGAAAAATATAGAGTAATGATAACACATTCTGAACTAAATTTAAGTGTTTTGAGTCTCAAAATCACCGACTTTGGGTCTTACACAAGCTACTGATTCCAAGTATATAACTGACATATGAAATGAGAGTTACACAGTGACGCTAGTTGTTCCCAAAGGCTTAGTACACTTGCTGTAGTCTTGCAATGCAGTTTAGAATGAGGTGAGAGGAATTGAACATTGAGCTCTTTCTCTTAGTAGCTCTGTCTCAACATCTTCCTGCTAAAATAAATTGGGCTAATAAAAGCCATCTTAAATGGAGCTAATAAAACTTATCTATAAAAATGAGGTGTTAAATGAGAAAATGTAGATACTGGAGGCAATGAAAACCTTCAATAAATATTAATGTCATCTACCTATCTCTCTGTCATCTATATCTTCCATCTACCTATCAATCATCTATGTATCTATCTGAGATTTTGGAGTGGTAACCAACATTAATTCCCTTGACGGAGTAAATTCACTTGACTGAGGCGTGCAACGTGCCTTCTGTGAAGAAATTAAAGTAAAGCAGTATAGAATCCTAAGTTGGATACTCTGGGTTTGAACATGGGTTCTGTGACCTTGGGCAAATGTATTTAATCTTGCTGGCCTTAGCTTTTTTTAAGATGAGAGTAATAATAGTTTTCACCGCTTTAAATTATTATAAGGATTACATGATCTGTTGCAGCACTTAGAATGATAATCAACAAACAGTGAAGAGTAATAAATATTAGTTATTATTTCCGTGGTTCTATAAAGAGTAACTCAGTTTTGACTTTCACTTTATCTCTTTTTTTCAGATGAAAAGGGAAAACAGAAACTGTGTATAAATAGTACTAGACTAAGTTAAAAAGAAATATCTTATAATGTGCTTACAATTATGGAAAGTTTCTGAATTCTAGCCTGAAATTTAAGAACAGTTCTAAGTAATTCCTTAAATTTCTTGTCTTTTCAATCTTTGGTTTTTCAGATAAGATAACCAAAGGATTGACTGCAGTAAATAGAGCTTTTGAAGGCATTATCATTCTATTAACAATAAAGCTGAGAAGATAGATTTGTTTTGTGATTTTCACATGATATTACTTGTCAGTGACCTGAGCTGAATTTGAACTGGCATTCTTGAAAAGAAAGATTCCCTTTACAAATCCTTTAACCTCTAATGCAGTCATTTTAATTCACAACAGGCTAGAACCTTGTATAATTGTTCTCAGCTCAATACAATCTTTAACAGCTTTTGATTTACATATTGGGCAGCTGTTTTGAATAAGAAGTTGTCCATCATGGATCCTTTTGTCATCTGTCCAAGGAATGTATTTATAAATGGTTCCAATTAGAGTAATGAAGGATTCATGTGAAAACAACGATCAATAGCCAACCTTAGAAACAATATAAGTCAAAGACAGATGTAAACTGTGACCAGGCATAACAGAGTCAAGTTATCTATGGGGAATGTATACCATCGCTCCTGGAAAACAAATAGAAATTTTCAAGTCTTTGACTATTGGACAGATGTTGATTCCATGACACAGAAGCATTTAGATTCTGTGTTAAATAAATCATTGACCCATATATGACTGGGACTATACAGATTAATGAGAACAACTGTGGCCAGGGAAAAGGCAGCTCAGTGAAGCCAGCTAGATCAGATCCTCACTATGATTATGGACTGCACCCCATCAGCCTTCAGGAACAGATGTCTGTTGCTATAAGAAGGAGCCACGTCGATAGTGAAGTTTCTGTACAAACACGTTTCAGACTATGTCAGACACATCTGGTCAAGGGCTTTGTAATAGCTTTATTTATTTCTTGCCTGAACTGGAATGCCAGAAGCATGCACTCCACGTTAAGCCAAGAGTTCCCTTTGTTCCACAGGGCTGCCACAGCTGGAACCTTTTGTTGGATGATACAGCCAGATCTTCTGTAGAGACCATTATATTCTTTGGCGTATTTCAGTGAGTTTGCATCTTTTAATCCACCTCGGCAAGCAGTGGGGAGTTCATAAGGGCCATGCACAGAGCCTTCTCTTAAAACTGTACAGGAACACCAGCTGGGATTGCAAAATTGATAGCATCAAGGTGGCCTGCTACCAAGTTGGCCTTAGTGAGATGTGCTCTCTGCCATAGCCCTGTTTGCTTAGATCATTTAGGAAAAAAACATCAAAACAGAAGTAACTTCTCATTCTTGTGTGTTGAGGTTGCTCATAGGTTACTAACTCCAGCCAAAAAGAAAAAAAGCCAAAGAAATTTTGTCACAGACTATAAGATCTGTGTATGATGAACAGTTTCATGAGGGTTACTATAGAAACATCTAGCCTACAAAAGTAGAAGGGACCAGTTAAAACGAAGTTCTGCCTAGATTTCTAATATAACTAAAGCTGTTTTTTTCCCTCTGCCCCTCTCTCTTCTGTCTGTCTCTTTTTCTCTCTCTTTAACCACATCAATTGACAGCCCAATTTCCACATATAAAACATACAAAATAGCCTAGAGTAGTCATAAGTTAAAAGAAGGTGGGGGCTGAAAAACAAAAGTAGATATTCAGAAATGCGCACCTAGAAAAGTCTTTCAGACACATCGAATTGATTGTGTTTGGCCTGATTCTCAGAAGTTCAGTGCCGTTTTTCGTTTTCGGGAACACAGTCTCAAACACGAGGGTAGCTCTACTCCAGCCCTGGGGCACCCGCCCTCACTTTGCCTTTGCCACGTCCTTTCTACCAACTGGCCCCCAATTCAGAATAAAAGCTGCTCTAGCCTTTCCAATTGGCAAGCCAATGGCATTTGCCTGCATTTCCCTTGCTAGTAATCCTCTTAACTAGTGCTTAAGCTCCAATTTCTTGCCATAGTGCTTATCACAGATTGTACTGGTGACTAAGACTGACCTCCAGATTTATCTCCTGAAGCATCCCCATCAAGAGTGTCTGATGGGGCCCGGGTGCCGTGGCTCACGCCTGTAATCTCAGCACTTTGAGAGGCCAGGGCAGGCAGATCACAAGGTCAGGAGATCGAGACCATCCTGGCCAACATGATGAAACTCCATCTCTACTAAAAATACAAAAATTAGCTGGGCATCGTGGCGCATGCCTGTAATCCCAGCTACTCGGGAGGCTGAAGCAGGAGAATCACTTGAACCAGGAGGTTGGAGGCTGCAGTGAGCCAAGATCACGCCACTGCACTCCAGCCTGGCAACACAATGAGACTTTGTCTCAAAAAAAAAAAAAAAAAAAAAAAAAAAAAAAAATGGTGTCTGATGGGAAGAAATTCTCCTCCAGGGTCTACTCCATCCCGAAGACATTTCAGAAATGATTGAGAAAGCACTCAAGCATAACTTGTCATTGATGTTGCTAGGGCATTCTATTAGGAAGCAGATGCAGAAAGAGCTGTATGTAGTTAGGGGCATGCACATGTGTCTTTGCTCAATATAGGGGGTTGTGTACGGTTGTTCTCCCCACACAGTATACAGGAAGTTTAAAATTAAGCTATACTTACATGGATAAAAGTCTTGACTTTTAGTTTTAACTAAGTATTTGCTGTTTTCTGTTCAAAAAGAGAGTGTTGGGGGTTCATGTCAGTGACAGAGTGAAAAGCTAGAGCAGTAGCATCAAGATATAAACCGAGGTTCATTTCCCTTCTTTTCATATATATTACTTTTTAATAAATCTATGTTTTTCTAATTACAGAAGTAATATAAGCTCTGTAAAAATTTAGCAAAATAATAGATGAGCACAGAACAGAAAAAGTTACAGAAATGAATGATTTTATGCAAGTAAACCATTATTAATATTTTCTTATATTTTCTTCTCATCTATATATATATATATATAATTTTTAGCAAAAATAGTAACACACTACATATGCTATTTGTACCATGCTCTTATACTTACAAGTAAAGCAAACAAAAAATGTCAGTTTAATATACATAAATCATATGTAAATGAAATGCCATAATAAAAATACATCACACATAATTTAAATATAATATGTACATGAATAAGTTAAATATATATAAGAACACATCTAAGTAACACCTTTTTACAAAAAATTTTTTATAACTACACATTACACTATGTGTGCGTATCATAAATATTTTTACAACGTTTCTGCTTAACTTTTAAGCCATTTCCAAATTTTCACTATTAAGAAATAGAAAGTACAATTTAGACTAAATGTTTTAAAAATATTCATGATTAGTTATTTGAGATTAAATACTAGAAGTTGAAATTTTGACAACTTTTAGGACAATTATGGCACTTTTAATGACTGGTGTCCAAAGTCAGCAAGGCTTCTAATAGAATATACCTACAGGATATCAAGGAGGTACAAGAAAAGATACAAATTTTTTAGAGGCAATACTAAAGTATACTGTCTAGGGATGCACTGTTTGAGTGCTAAAACCATAAAGAAATGCAAGGAAGTGGTTAATATAAAAGTTAGCAGAGCAGGCCAGGCGCAGTGGCTCATGACTATAATCCCAACATTTTGGGAGGCCGAGGTGGACAGATCACTTGAGGTCAGGAGTTCGAGACCAGCCTGGCCAACGTGCCGAAACCCCGATTCTACTAAAAATACAAAAAATTAGCAGGTCTTGGTAGCACATGCCCGTAGTCCCACCTACTTTGGAGGCTGAGGCAGGAGAATAGCTTGAACCTGGGACGCAGAGGTTGCAGTGAGCCAAGATTGTGCTACTGCACTCCAGCCTGGGAGACAGAGTGAGACCATCTCTAAAAAATCAAAAGTTAGCAGAGCAATGACTATTTGAGGAAGGGACACACGGAGAAGACTTCTGAGGTGAAGGGCAATGTTCTGTCTTTTTACCGAGGTGATGAATGCAAGGCCATTCACCTTCTAACAATTTGTTAATTTATTTGTTTGGGTGGCTTTTACATTTTATTTTATAATGCAAAATCTGAAAGTAAAAATCTAGATTTGATTCCAATTCAGCTACTGGGTATAATTAATTACAAGAGTAAATTCTGACAATCCTGTGAACCTCAGTTTTTTTCAAGTGTCAAATTAGACTATGGAAAGATCCAAAACTGACACCTTAACATCACAATTAAAAGAACTAGAAAAGCAAGAGCAAACACATTCAAAAGCTAGCAGAAGGCTAGAAATAACTAAAATCAGAGCAGAACTGAAGGAAATAGAGACACAAAAAACCCTTCAAAAAATTAATGAATCCAGGAGCTGGTTTTTTGAAAAGATCAACAAAATTGATGGACCGCTAGCAAGACTAATAAAGAAGAAAAGAGAGAAGAATCAAATAGATGCAATAAAAAACGAAAAAGGGGATATCACCACCGATCCCACAGAAATACAATCTACCATCAGAGAATACTACAAACACCTCTATGCAAATAAACTAGAAAATCTAGAAGAAATGGATAAATTCCTTCACAAATAGACCCTCCCAAGACTAAACCAGGAAGAAGTTGAATCTCTGAATAGACCAATAACAGGTTCTGAAATTGTGGCAATAATCAATAGCTTACCAACCAAAAAGAGTCCAGGACCTGATGGATTCACAGCTGAATTCTACCAGAGGTACAAGGAGGAACTGGTACCATTCCTTCTGAAACTATTCCAATCGATAGAAAAAGAGGAATCCTCCCTAACACATTTTACGAAGCCAGCATCGTCCTGATACCAAAACCTGGCAGAGACATAACCAAAAAAGAGAATTTCAGACCAATATCCTTGATGAACATTGATGCAAAAATCCTCAATAAAATACTGGCAAACCAAATCCAGCAGCACATCAAAAAGCTTATCCACCATGATCAAGTGGGCTTCATCCCTGGGATGCAAGGCTGGTTCAACATACACAAATCAATAAATGTAATCCAGCATATAAACAGAACCAAAGACAAAAACCACATGATTATCTCAATAGATGCACAAAAGGCCTTTGACAAAATTCAACAACCCTTCATGCTAAAAACTCTCAATAAATTAGGTATTGATGGGACGTATCTCAAAATAATAAGAGCTATCTACGACAAACCCACAGCCAATATCATACTGAATGGGCAAAAACTGGAAGCATTCCCTCTGAAAACTGGCACAAGACAGGGATGCCCTCTCTCACCGCTCCTATTCAACATAGTGCTGGAAGTTCTGGCCAGAGCAATCAGGCAGGAGAAGGAAATAAAGGGTATTCAATTAGGAAAAGAGGAGGTCAAATTGTCCCTGTTTGCAGATGACATGATTGTATATCTAGAAAACCCCATTGTCTCAGCCCAAAATCTCCTTAAGCTGATTAGCAACTTCAGCAAAGTCTCAGGATACAAAATTAATGTACAAAAATCACAAGCATTCTTGTACACCAATAACAGACAAACAGAGAGCCAAATCATGAGTGAACTCCCATTCACAATTGCTTCAAAGAGAATAAAATACCTAGGAATCCAACTTACAAGGGATGTGAAGGACCTCTTCAAGGAGAACTACAAACCACTGCTCAATGAAATAAAAGAGGATACAAACAAATGGAAGAACATTCCATGCTCATGGGTTGGAAGAATCAATATCGTGAAAATGGCCATACTGCCCAAGGTAATTTATAGATTCAATGCCATCCCCATCAAGCTACCAATGACTTTCTTCACAGAATTGGAAAAAACTATTTTAAAGTTCATATGGAACCAAAAAAGAGCCCGCATCGCCAAGTCAATCCTAAGCCAAAAGAACAAAGCTGGAGGCATCACGCTACCTGACTTTAAACTATACTACAAGGCTACAGTAACCAAAACAGCATGGTACTGGTACCACAACAGAGACATAGATCAATGGAACAGAACAGAGCCCTCAGAAATAATGCCGCATAGCTACAACTATCTGATCTTTGACAAACCTGACAAAAACAAGAAATGGGGAAAGGATTCCCTATTTAATAAATGGTGCTGGGAAAACTGGCTAGCCATATGTAGAAAGCTGCAACTGGATCCCTTCCTTACACCTTATACAAAAATTAATTCAAGATGGATTAAAGACTTATATGTTAGACCTAAAACCATTAAAATCCTACAAGAAAACCTAGGCAATACCATTCAGGACATAGGCGTGGGCAAGGACTTCATGTCTAAAACACCAAAAGCAATGGCAACAAAAGCCAAAATCGACAAATGGGATCTCATTAAACTAAAGAGCTTCTGCACAGCAAAAGAAACTACCATCAGAGTGAACAAGCAACCTACAGAATGGGAGAAAATTTTTGCAACCTACTCATCTGACAAAGGGCTAATATCCAGAATCTACAATGAACTCAAACAAATTTACAAGAAAAAAACAAACAACCCCATCAAAAAGTGGGCAGAGGACATGAACAGACACTTCTCAAAAGAAGACATTTATGCAGCCAAAAAACACATGAAGAAATGCTCATCATCACTGGCCATCAGAGAAATGCAAATCAAAACCACAGTGAGATACCATCTCACACCAATTAGAATGGCCATCATTAAAAAATCAGGAAACAACAGATGCTGGAGAGGATGTGGAGAAATAGGAACACTTTTACACTGTTGGTGGGACTGTAAACTAGTTCAACCATTGTGGAAGTCAGTGTGGCGATTCCTCAGGGATCTCGAACTAGAAATACCATTTGACCCAGCCATCCCATTACTGGGTATATACCCAAAGGACTATAAATCATGCTGCTATAAAGACACATGCACACGTATGTTTATTGCGGCACTATTCACAATAGCAAAGAGTTGGAACCAACCCAAATGTCCAACAATGATAGACTGGATTAAGAAAATGTGGCACATATACACCATGGAATACTATGCAGCCATAAAAAATGATGAGTTCATGTCCTTTGTAGGGACATGGATGAAACTGGAAAACATCATTCTCAGTAAACTATCGCAAGGACAAAAAACCAACACCGCATGTTCTCACTCATAGGTGGGAATTGAACAATGAGAACTCATGGACACAGGAAGGGGAACATCACACTCCGGGGACTGTTGTGGGGTGGAGGGAGGGGGGAGGGACAGCATTAGGAGATACACCTAATGCTAAATGACGAGTTAATGGGTGCAGGAAATCAACATGGCACATGGATACATATGTAACAAACCTGCACATTGTGCACATGTACCCTAAAACCCTAAAGTATAATAAAAAAAAAAAAAAAAAGAAAGAAAAGAATACTAGAATTTAAAATGCCACCAAACTGGAGATGAATTTATCATTTTCCCCTTCTAATCTTCCTACTGCTTAGCCATACAAGAGCAAAGTAAACTCAAAGAAAGAAGGGAAGAAATAATAAAGAAAATAACAAAATTAGTAAAATTGAAAACTAACAAGCAATTCAAAAACAGAAAAAAAAAATCAAACCAAAGGGTTGTCCCTTTGAAAAAAAATAAATAAGATCGCTAAATTTCTAAGAAAAATGACAGAGAGAAACAGAAGGGGAAGATATAAATTACCAATATCAAGAATAAAAGAGAAAATCCATTACAGATACCCACAAGCTTTAAAAAGATGAAGAAGTACTGCAAACAACTCTGTATACGTACATTTGAAACTCAGATGAAATGGACCAATTCCTCAAAATCACTAATGTTCAAAACTCATTCAAACTGAAATAGCCTATTAAGTCCTAAACTGTTAAGGAATTGTAATCTATTGTTTAAAATCCCCACAAGTAAGTCTCCAGGTCCAATAGTGTCACTGGCGAATCCTACAAACATTTTGGAAAAAATGACACCAATTCTACATATCCTATTCCAGGAAACAGAAGAGGAAAAACACTTTTCAGTATTAGCCAGCATTACTGCAACACCAAAAGCAGACAAAGACAATTTAAGAAAAGAAATCTACATACCAATATCTCTTATGAAGATAGAAAAAAAAAACAACAAAATATTAGAAAATCCAAACCTATCAATATATAAGTGAACAATGATATTAAAGGAATAATGAACCAAAGCCAAATGGTATTTATTCCAGAAATGCAATGAGGTCCAATATTCAAAACTCTATCAATGGGCTGGGCACAGTGGCTCACGCCTGTAATCCCAACACTTTGGGAGGTCAAGGCAGGTGGATCACCTGAGGTCAGGAGTCCAAGAGCGGTCTGGACAACATGGTGAAACCCGTCTCTACTAAAAATACAAAAATTCGCTGGGCATGGTGGCAGGTGCCTGTAATCTCAGCTACTTAGGAGGCTGAGGCAGGAGAATTGTTTCAATCCAGGAGGCAGAGGTTGCAGTGAGCAGAGATCACACCATTGAACTCCAGCCTGGGTGACAGAGAGAGACTCCATGTAAAAAAACAAAAACAAAAAACAAAAAACAAAAAAAACACAACTCTCACGATGTAGCCAACCACATTAACAATAAAAGCAAGAATGATCTCTTTAACCCTTATGCCACTGCATAAGGGTTTTCTTCACTATGCTATCTATACCTGATTTCTTCTTTAAAAAACACAATTCAGAAAGCATTCGCTCTTCACTGTGTCTGCTCCCACCCTGACACTAAGTAGGACAGGTTCTCTAACTCTTTCCAATAACTAAAACCATTGGTTAAAAATCCAGATAAATCTCCACTACAGGACATTTTCTATGAAATTGCAATTATCCTTTTAATTGTCTATTTTCTTCCTTAGGCAAAAGATTTTTATTTTTTTTCTTTAGGACACTCATTTCTAAATTGGAGTTCAGTGGTGTGATCATAGCTCACTACAGTCTCTACCTCCCAGGATTAAGGGATCCTCTTGCCTCAGCCTCCTAAGTAGCTGGGATCACAATCACATGCCATCACACCTGGCTAATTTTATTTTTTGTAGAAACAGGGCCTTGCTTTATTGCCCAGACTGGTCTTGACTTGAAGAAAGTAAGCCAAGCATGGCAGCTCATGCCTATAATCCCAGCACTTTGGGAGGCTGAGGCAGGAAAATTGCTCGAGGCCAGGAATTCAAGACCAGCCTGGGCAACAAAGCGAGGCCCTGTTGCTAAAAAAATAAAGTAATAGCTTGGTGTAGTGGCATGTACCAATGGTCCCAGCCACTTGGGAGCCTGAAGCAAGAGGATTGCTTGAGACTGGGAGATTGAGGCTGTGATCATGATCACACCACTGCACTCCAGCCTGGGTGACAGAGCAAGACCCTGCCTCACACACACACAAAAAAAGTATGGCAAAGGTACTCTGCTCCAGAAAAATGAGAAAAGGGGTGCTCACAAAATTAAGTAATTGTTCTACAGGAAGCGATTCCTCCAGTAAAAATAACATCAGCCTTCATTTTTCTTTAGGATTTGGGTTATAGGATAGGTAATTCAGCTGAAGTTCACGGATGCCTGTAAGTGAACTGGAATCTGAATATACAAAGTTAAGTCAATGTTTCACTCTTAATTAATGAAAGGTGATCCCTAATTTGGGGGAATATTATATCAGTCAAGATGAGGAGTGCCTTCTTGTGCATAAAGACAGCAGAGAAAGATCCAAGAGCCGGAGTGGATCCCAAGTTTTATTAACACCCTGGTAATTAGACTGCTAGTTTGTTCATTTGATCCTAGGTTATGTAAAGAGCATGTCTGGCAAGAATGAATGCAATCTTTCAACTTTTTGCCACAGTGAACAGGTTCTTATTAGTACACCGAGCTTCATGTTTCTTCTTATATCTAAAACATATTCAGGGGGAAATTGATATATTAGGTAAGCCTACATAAACGATCAAAGTTTTGCAGACAGAAATGTCTGGGAATAGACTGGTTAAAAAAATTGATGTAGCTAATCAAAAAAGGAAGTGGTTTTTAAATTCAATGTAGGATTACAGCTCCGGCTTACCAGAGAAAATAACGTGCTTAAAGGAAATAAATAATGATACTTTCATGTTAGGGAAAAATGGACAATGACCACTCAAACACTAAACAGTCTGAAGCAGACAGAGGATATGAATTTTCTCTTAATGGACATTTAATTAGGAGTGAACAAAATGGTTCTGAGGATTTCCTCTAGGTCTAGATTTCTAATGGGAGATGGAAATTTAAAATGCTTTGATCTCTACATCTGAAAATTTTCACTGTTCTTTATTACTGCTTATTTCTTAATTAAGTACCTATGTACTACCACTTTGAGTCGGCCTTCCAAATCCTCCCAGCCCTTTTCCCTTTCCTTCCCTCGGTAGATTGAGTGCTTTAAGAGTTCCAATCTCCTCTCACTTTCGGTAGCCTCCTTACTACCACTTGCCTGTGTGTCACATGACTGTTCCATTCTTTTCCCTGAAGAGCTGGAGTCTATTTTTTCCACATCTTAATCCTGAGTCTAGCCATGAGATATGTTTTGGTCAAAAGGATGTTAGCAAATGTGACGCTTGCAGAGGATCACAAATCAGCATGTGAGCTTCTGGTTCCTCTCTTGCTCTTATATCATGAGAATATGCCTGGGCTAGTCTCCTGGAGAATGAGAGCTATGGAACAGGCTGGGACACCCACTTCACTCCAGCTGCGTACATACTAGATCAGTCAACAGCTAGCCAACACCCAGACATATAAGCCAGCAAGTCAAGATCAGCAGAGCCAACTAACCAACCTGCAGGTGGTTAGAAGGAATCTCATATAGTTTAGCATTGTCTTCTCCCTTTCTCCATGATGAGACATCTTCTTTATTGGAGAGCTTGTTTGGTATCAGTGTAAACCATTTTCCTGGTCAGCCGAATGGCAGCTTCAGTCTTTCCTCTATTGGCACCTGCTGTGATATGGTTTCTCACACCTGGCCTTTGGCCATATGCTTCTATTCATGGTGCTTTTTGCCAAGGTGTCTTCAACTTTGAGAAATCTTGCTATCTTCATATTATGTCTGTATCCACAAAACTCGGATTATTTAGGTCTTCTGGCATGCATGTTATGATGTGGGGAGCATTGACATCCTTTTCCACACTTCTCTGAAATATCAGGAGACCAGAGAGTGAGAGAGGGAAGAGTCTGCCTGTACCTGCCTTGCTTGTTTTTGCTCTATAGATTATGCTGACATGGAGGACATTTCTACGAATCACTGTCATCTGGACACTAAAACCTAGTCTTGACCTGGGACCAAGAAACAGGTCTCTTCTGCCCTTGTAAAGCTCTCATTCCTGTCCAGACTTTCTGTTCTTTAGGCCATGCCCCAAGATTCAGTCAGAAAGCAGTCTCCCTAATTCCTTCTTAAGAACTCACCCATGCTGAAGGTCTCTCCCTTCTCTCTGAAATTCCCTCTCGCCCCCATCAAATGAAACTTTATTTTCCATTCAGGGAATCCACAGGTCGTTTATCGATTGTCTTATAAAATATTGCTGAAGTCATAGTCTCTATGCTAAGTTGCTTTTAGGTCTTGTTTTTGAAGTTGTAAAATATCTGGCTTGTGCTAATCAATAACCTAGATTTTTAAGAATATTGTCCCTGACATGAGTTTCAGGAGGTTGCTTCAGCATTCAAAACAAGAATTTGACATTTTCTTCTCTTTGTTTCATCACTTTTATGTATGTTATGTTTCTGGTGAAACATTCTGGTGGAGCATAAGGGGAAGATTATATATCAGGAAAATAGGGGTTATTATTTTTTATTAATATCTAGCAGTTTTATCCTGACACTGTTAACAAAATATAAAGTACATATATATTAAGTAGCTTGATTTAGCCATTCCACAATACATGCATATTTCAAAACAACACATTGCATATAATAAATATATATAATACTTGTCAATTTAAAATATTCTTTAAACTAAAAGATAATGGCTTAGATGAGATGGCCCAGAAGAGTTTACACAGTGAGAATAAATAAAGATTAAAGGCAAAATCCTGGAGAGCATTAACATTAAAGGGACAGAAAAAGAAAAAAAAAAGAGGAATCTGTGAGGGAAATAACAAGAAAGAGACAAAGAATGAAAAAAGAAAACCAGAAGAGGCCGGGTGCAGTGGCTCACGCCTGTAACCCCAGCACCTTGGACGGCTGAGGTGGGGGTGGATCATTTGGGTCATGAGTTTGAGACCAGCCTGGCCAATATGGTGAAACCTCATCTCTACTAAAAATACAAAAATTAGCCAGGTGTAGTGGCAGGCACCTGTAATTCCAGCTACTGGGGTGGCTGAGGCAGGAGAATTGCTTAAACCCAGAGGCAGAGGTTGCAGTGAGCCAAGATGGCGCCACTGACGTTGTGCCTGGGCAACAGAGCAAGACCCCATCTCAAAAAAAGAAAAGAAAAATGAAGAAAGAAAGGAAGGAAGGAAAAGAGAGAGAGAAAGAAAGAGAGAGAGAGAAAGAAAGAAAGAAAGAAAGAAAGAAAGAAAGAAAGAAAGAAAGAAAACCAGAATAATCTGGTGACATAGGAATCAGGAAAAGAAGGGAAGTTTAAGAATGAAGGAATGGATCTATTATGTTAAACGGGAATACAAGGCTGTGTAATAATAAAGAATTCTGTCTGAAATAAAGTATTTCTGAGTTGACATACTGACAGTCTTAAAACATCCCTCAACTTCTTGAAATCTTGCTTATCTCATCTACAAGATATGCAAAAAATAGTATTAGATATTTTTGGTCAAGTGAAACAATGAGATACTGACCAATGACAAATTACAAAATAAGCTATGATTTAAATATCATGCTATACTACCTTCGTGAAATCAATTGGTAATATTTTCTGTATGCTAAGGAATAGTTTTAAAAACTGAAAGAAGAGCCAGCTGACTTAGGGTCTTTGGGGAAAAACAAATTTTAACAACTTTTGTTTCACTTATTTGCATTTTCAATATTTCAGCTGCATCTTTACTCAAATGTTTTTCTTCCTAGTTGAGTAATACGTATTGTGCTTACATGTCAGAGAGGATGAAAGAACGAGAAAATTCAATTTTAAACAATAACTAGTAGGAATTTATAAACAAAAAATACTAAAAACATAAGAAATATTGGCTCCATTAAGGGAACCACCTCATATAAATCTGGCTCTTAAAATCTAAGAACACAGCAGTTAAAACAATATTTCACAAAAAGTTCATCAATTTCTCCCTCTTTCCTAGCTAGTCTGAAAATGGGTTTGATTTCTAGGAAGAGAATGTTTAAGCAATACCACAAAAGTTCTGAGTTATTTTCATTTTTGTTGAAGCAAATCTAGGTAGAAATCCTGAATTTAGAGATACTATTCATAGGTTGACAAACACCCTAGCCAAGGCAACATACTGAATTAGTTACAAGGTAGGTGAAATAAATTTGATGACAAGAAAATTTAAACGTGCTGGAAACATTGACAATTCATGAACTATAGCTACTGTAACTCCACTTAGGATACCCTACCCAGATGTAGTGGGAGAGCTGAGATAACCATCAATATCCAGCCTTTAAACTCAGGATTAAAAGAACAAACAGCATCCAGATGAGTTCCTGCCATGCTACTTCTGTGAAAATCAAAGATCCAAATAGAGGTTTTCATGTTAAATACAATGCATTCATCAGAGATCTAGCAGGAAGGAGACTACTGCAGTCTCCACTACATCTGGGCATGCATGAGACATAGCTGTTAATTAAAGCAGTTTTTGTCCTTCAGTCATTCTACGTTTTTCTTGTCTTATGCCAGAACCTTGGCTGGATGGGATATTTTTCAAGTGTGGTGACTCAATCCTTTATTCTTGTGGAATCTGAATCTTAGGTTACCATGGTTTTCTATTGACTAGCGCTATTTGCAAAGGAAGTACTAACATACTACCAGAAAACTCTCTGAGTTTCAAGCATACTCCTTCTTGCCCACGATATGTAATGTCAACCCGAATTCTACCTTGTAATAGACTTCAACCGCTCTACTCAGAAGAGTAATTCCCTTTTCTGCCTGTTGGTTCAGTGACACAAGAAATCCAAGGTGGTGGTGGGGAAAGGAGACTGTTAATTCATTAGAACCCATGACCATATGCCTGGAGGAAGCACTGTCTTCATGGCTACTGGGACTTCCAAACATCTGAGTCCAAAGTTGATAGAGACAGGAAGCAAAAGTTATTTATGTGCATTTTATATATAATATTGAAAGGAGTCACTTCTACCTCAAAGACTTGATTTTTAACTGTAAAAAGCAGAGATCCTGTGGTGACCAACACTTTTTGAGGGCTACCCCTGCATAGTGTTGAAAGATAGCTGTCCAATTCTGCCATGCCTATTCATCCACAAACTAAGCCTGAGCTTTTTTTTCATCTTCTAATGGTCCTAGGAGCTTCCTTTGACTTAATATATGTGGAAAGAGGGAGGGGCAGCATAGCAAGAGGAGAGGTAAAATGGAGCTATCTACTTCATGCCGTTCTAGTTATACTTTCCAAGCCTACTCAGTCACGATCTCACAAACATGATTCTTCTTTTATAACGAAGTGCAGCTGTGCACATCTAATTTTACGGTCCAGTGAATCAAATAATTCTCAGTTCATGACAGGTAATTCAGGCTGCATAATCACTTCATGTTCCATAATCAAGGATTCAGTCTGTCAGGGCCAAGTAACAAGCTAGAAGTTTCTTTTCAACTGAAGAATATCTGTTACCTGAAGATGAGATGGTCTTACTCTAAAGCCCCAAAAATGTATAGTGTGATTCTCCTGTTGACGCTTGCCAGGGGGTTCATGAACCATCTCGTCTGGCCACAGACATCTAAGTTCTAGTGGGTCCTATGGATCATAAGGCCCAAGTAGCTGAGTAGCTTAGATGAGAGCCAGAACTTGATCAGTAGTGGATTTTTTTTTTTCTTCAGCTTTTAAGTTCTGGGGTACATGTGCAGGATGTACAGATTTGGGCTTGTTGCATAGGTAAACATGTGCCACGGTAGTTTGCTGCACAGATCAACTCATCACCTAGGTATCAAACCCAGCCTCCATTAGCTATTCTTCCTGATGCTCTCCCTCCCCCTGTACCCCCTACAACAGGCCTTATTCTTTACACCTCCTGAAGGAGTACTTTGCAGGCCTCTCAGGGGTAGAGTGAGAGAGTAGAAGATTAAGGGACCAAACATCACAGTTTTCAAGGGACTATCCTGGAGTTGGCACTGAAAATCTCATGTCCCAGGAAACCCCTCAGTCTTTCTTAGGCATATAATCTTGTTGGTTGCCCTAGGAAAAGAGCAAGTTGCACATAACAAACCTTCATCAACACTCCCATCTACCTGAGGTCTTAGATTTCTTTAGGATGCCAAGGATGTTACAGTATTTCAACCTCATTTTGTTCGAACTTCAGGTGGCTGACTTATCAGAATGTGAGTTACATTTATAAGTTTTCAAGTCAATAAATTTAATCTCAAATTCTAGGTGAAAGTACTCATGTCAATACATTATCTTACTCAAGGCTTTCTTTCTTTTTTTCCTAGCCTAATACCCTTAGATTTCATTGTCATAGATATATATACCCAGATCCTGGCCAGTACAGATTGGTGAAATCCTGTAATTCCTTTGGCACCTAGACTGCTCTATCTCCAGATCAGGACTGGTGTTTCATGCGTCTGAGCTATGTTGGCATCTAAATCTCATGGTGGCACTGAAGGTGATAAAGCATGATGGAAGTGTGTATTGAAAACAACTGATATACTCTTATGAGAAATTGCCCCATATGTCCAAGTCTTGCACTCAATGTAAGTCTTTTATGGAGAGGATGAGTGGATTTCTCAGAAGAGAAAAAAGGGTTTCCTTAGCCAACAGGACAGAGTCAGTGGAAATTAAGGAAATTGTATATTTGGCCCAAATAAATCAACTTCTCGTATATCAGTGAACCAGTCTTTCTTCTTCAGAGGCCTAACTTTAGTGTAAGAGATTTGGTAGCTTTAACATGTGAAAGATAAGGGTTGCAGAGCAGCAAGAAGGGGTGCAGAGTAGCAAGACCTAATCTCAGGATAAATCCTCAGACACATTTGCTCCACAATTGCAGGAGATGATGAATTCTTTTATGGCTGCCATCAAGGCTTTCTGATTGTTCACCAACATTCTCAGTTGTACATTCATGTATTTCAATTTCCTCTTCTCTTTGTGCCATCTAGGACCATAAAAAGAAGCCAGGTGACCTATAATCTCCATCATCACTATAGTTGTCATAGTAAGTGCTTCAGTCACTTGAGGTCTCAACACTTTGCCTCCAACTGCACTTTATTTCACCTGACCACCAGCAACCATCTGAGATATTGTGATGCTACTAACCAAGATGTGAGCAAACAGAATGCACAAATGATAAATTGGTCAAATACATGTAACCAGTGGAGAGCATGGATTCAGTTAGATATGATTTATGGGCAAAAGCAATGAGAAGTTTACTGGCAGAATGTAACGTAAATGCAATAATCCTTAAAGGAAACTTTTATAATGTAAACTCAAGAGCCTCAAGGTTGGAACTTAGGTTTTCAGGTCTTTTCTGAGCATGCACAGAGTCCTGTGCATACACATAGACTTCTGTATGTGGTGGTCCTTCAGGATTCCCAGGAACATATCAGAGGTTTTCAAAATTATGAATTGAGGCAAAAATCCAGAAGCCAATTTGAAAAATTATTTATAGATATTATCTTATTTTTAAGTTATGAAATCAAGATTGTTTACAGTTTTAGATTATTTACAGTTATAAAATCAAATGCATGAAAAATAAATAAAGAATAAAAGCATTCTAAATTTTGACTGTGGCAGGAGGAAGGAGGAGATGTAGGAAGGGAAGAAAGCCAATGTAGCAACGTGAGAAGACAGAGAAAATAGTGAAGGATACCATTTTAAATAAAACAATATTAAAATAAACACTGCCAGTATGTCCCTAAATTTACCATTGATATAAGTGACTGAAACTAAGTCAACAATCACATTTCACTATATCTTAAATATGACACTCTTAAAAAAATGTAAGTGCAAAAAAATAGACAAATGCAAAAAAAAATTTTTAAAAGAAAAACAACAACACCAAATAACACTGCAGTTCCAGCATTAGTACTGGATGATTGGAACTCAATCAAAACCTGTTTAATAAGACCAAAAGGCACAAATTATAATAGAAAGGATATAAACACCTATACAGAGGAAACATCCTTCATATTTTTTAATACATTAAATAACATTGTATTCGAATACACAAAGCAAAATCTGGAAATGAAGGGAGAAATTGACAGAAACAAAAATTATAGATGGAAACTTGATCTGTCTGCTAATGGGAAATAAGTAGAGAAAACAAGTAAGTCACAGATAAGATCTGAATATGGATAAAGTTGATTCATTAAAGATACATTAAAATTTATAACCTGAACTATCAAACTATAAATGCACATAAAGAAAAGATAAAAAAGAAGTTATGTATTTATGAAAGGAGGACTAAACTTGGTATTATTCTCCAGTCATAAGATTATTTGCCTAGGAAACATAGAAAAATAAATGAAAAGCTATTTTTAAATATAAAAGAATCATTAGCATTTTTAGAATAATTTACAGATTAATGTTAAAAGAACAGCCAGGAAAATATTCACAGAAAAAAGATACCATTTGCAATAGAAAGAAGAGTAATAAGAAAGGTGACATAACTAGAAATGATTACTAGATATCTATTAAAGCTATCAGAATAAGACTTTAAAATTTAAAATTCTTCTAGTCTATGTTCTTTGTTATGTGTGTCCATTGAAGTCTCTGCTCAGTTATCTTAACGGTCATTTAATGATTGGACAGCAATTTCCTTAACTACCTGAAACTAATGTCTTCCACAGTCTTTGTTGAGGGGTTTTGTGTGTGTGTTGGGGTATACTTTCTACATTCAATAAGTTACAACTCTACCTTAGCCTTTACTTCCTGTTTACACAGAGCCTCAAGGTTAGAACTTGGGTTTTCAGGTTTTTTCTGAGCATGCACAGAGTCCTGTGCATACACATAGACTTCTGTATGTGGTTGTCCTTCAGGATTCCCAGGAAGGTATCAGAGCTTTTCAAAGCCTGTCCCCCCACCCCCCCCCCCCTCCCCCCCCCCCCCTCCGTGAGCGTACTATTTCCCTACTTCCCCTTTTAAGGTTTCTTTGCCTATTGTTTGCTCAATCTACCATCCATTGCCTCAGGCAGCTGTGGTGTTATACACTTATCTCTGATTGTTTCAACAAACAATCCTGGGGAAAAGGCTATTCACATTAGGCAAGTTCCAAGTCACAGTCAAATAAAGATATCCTTGCAAGTAGTGTATTCCAGTGAGTCATTAGACAGGTCAAATAACAATAATCCTCTAGGAATACAATTTTAAAGGAATTCCAAATCCATTCTGTCCCCACCAGTGGCTTCCAGGATGCAATGTTAGTTTTTATGATGATTACACACTGTTGGTTTTTAAGACATTGTTGAACTGGAGGTGGAAATAGAGCTACAGTACTGCAAAACTGCATATTTGTACCAATATTCAGCCATTGTTCTTGTATAAATATCCCTGGAGTTTCTGCAAGCATTGATTGATTTCTATAGTTTTGAAAATTTTAATTCTAATAATTTTTACTAGTGTTCTCATTGCTTTTATGGAGGAGAGAATTTTAGAGGTCCTTACTCTACCATTTTCTGATGCCACCTCAGATCATGTATTGTGGACCGAGAGTCTGGATTCATGGATTTATCAAAATGTTCCCAAGTGGACACCTCAGGAATTCAACATATGACATTGAACTTTTCCAAGGGTTGATCAAATATCTTGAGCTAATCAATTAGAAACATCACATAGATGAGTATATGAAGTTTCCTGAGTATTGTATATAAGCTTTCAATGAGAACAAATAGCCCTGAAGTTTGAGAAAATAGCTCAATTGGTCATTTATATTGCCATGTGACAGATCAACACAAATCTTAGTGAAAAGACAACAAATATTATATTATTTCTCATGAACTTTCTGGGTAAGAAATTTGGAAAGGACTTTTGTTTTGAATCATGGTTATGGTCAGATGGTAGTTGTGGCTGGAACATTCAAATTTGGGGGACTAAAGTACCTGGCAGTTGCCTGGGCATCTCATTTTCTTTGTATAGTCTCGTGCCCTTATCATGTGCTCTTTGTATGTGAGATAGTTTGGGCTTCCTCATAATATGGCACCCTCAGGGCTATAGAATGATTTCTCTAGCCTCTGAAACCTTCAAGAATGAGTATTCTGGTTGGGCGTGGTGGCTCACGCCTCAATCCCAGCACTTTGGGAGGCCGAGGCTGGTGGATCACAAGGTCAGGAGATCGAGACCATCTTGGCTAACACAGTGAAACCCTGTCTGTACAAAAAATACAAAAAAATTAGCTGGGTGTGGTGGTGGGTGCCTGTAGCCCCAGCTACTCAGGAGGCTGGGGCAGGAGAATGCCGTGAACCCAGGAGGCAGAGCTTGCAGTGAGTCAAGATCGCGCCACTGCACTCCAGCCTGGGAGACACAGCAAGACACGGTCTCAAAAAAAAAAAAAAAAAAAAAAAAAAAGTGAGTATTCCAACAAGTGACATTATCTTTTATTATCTAGCCTCAAAAATCATACAGCATTATATATATTACATTTTACTGATTACAAGTGAGTCATAAGTCCACTCAGTTTCGTGTGGAAAGAAACAGGTTCTACTCCAGGATGGAACAAAGGCAAGGTTCTAGAAGAGCATGCATGGATGGAGATAACGTTGTAGACATTTGTGGAAAATACAACCTGGCACTCAATTATAAATTTCATCTACAATCATTGGGAATTTTGAGAATTGATAAATATAATTTAGTACTCGATAAATGACTCACGAGTGTCTTTAACCCTTTGTAAAAATCAATAGTTGATGATATCCATAAACTTCTTTATAGATAATTGATGTCTTGAGTAATTGACCTTCAGTTTCCCTTTAGACTGAATGTAATTGGTTTCAGTTTTCATTATAAGTTAATTATATGCCACTGAGATGAGGTAGAATTTGCCAAACCAGTTTCACTTTTTGACTCATCACTAAGTATGTTTTATCCCATTGCTATGTTGACTTCTATTAATATAAGCCCACAAGTTGAAACATTGCTTCCAACTCAATTGCTTAGTTTAAAAGGTAGAAATTATTTTGGTAAGACATGACAAGGATGACGACATGCTTTGTGTATCATTCTTCTTTATAAGACACCATGATTCTGACAACGTTCATTCCTCATTTAGTATTGAAACATTGCCATCTTTATTAAACTTGTTGTCAGGTATATCTACTGAGGACCAATTTGCTATGTATGTCTTGTCTACAAATTGCCCGTGGAGTGAGGCATTTGTAGCTGAGATGGGGATTTGATATTCAGGTTGAACCAGACCTCATTACCGCGACTATGAGCGTTTCTAACAAGGCAGTATAAAGTCTCTGGAAATAGTGGCAATTTTGCAAACGTTTGGCTCTTAAGTGTTTGATGTCATTGTTGTTTACTTTTTATTCTAAAATGTGATAACACTACAAAAGAGAATAAATGTACATGTAGAGTATACTGCATAATCACAAAGCAAATACACATTTAGCCACTACCAAAGATGAGAAATTAAATCTTGCAGAAGTTCTGAACTCTTGCTCCATATTTATTCCTCCTCCGTGACACACCCTTTTCCTCATCCCTTTAAATAACCACTATACTAGTTTTTATGATAATTACTCTCATGGATTATTAAATATATTTTAGCAATTTGGTATACAACTATAAAAAGTATTAATTTTGCCTATTTTTAACTTTAACTGGAGGAGCACTGAATGTAATACTTTGCAACTTGATTTTCTTCTCTCACAGTTATAAAGTGCACTCAAGTTGTTTAATGGTTCTGATTTTCAAGTACTTAAAATAGTTTGTAGCATGCAATAGGTGTGTAAAGATGATAATTTTCACATTTCCTTATTTTCAGGGTTTTCAAATCCTTAAACAAATCCTAGTCTGTTTATATTTGGACCCAAGAGGACTTCACTTTGCATTAACAACCCCAAAATTTACATTTGGATTCATTTGATTTTTATTATAAGCCAAATCAGCTTATTCCCATATTCACGTTTACAAAATTATTTATAGAGACTGAGCTGCCTTTTCAAACTTTTGTTTATGTAGATATAAAGCCAAACAGAAAAACTTTCTTGGATGAAAATCTGGAATGAAAACAAATTCCAGAAAAATCACATGGGCAATACTTAATGTGTGCTGGCACTATTGTAAGCATTTTATATGTGCTGACTTATTTAGCACTCATCACAGCCCTATTATTACTTACTTCAATGTTATAGATGAGTTTAAAGAACCAAAGCTAGGTTTGACAACTTGCCCAACATCAAACTGCTAGAGGCAAAGTTGCAATTTAAACCCTGATGCTCTGTCCCAACATCCTATGCTCTTAACCAGTACATTAAATCTCTTCTGTTAGATATATACTCATCTTCAGTGGAAGTTTTTACTGAATACAGATGGGTCTAAAGTCCTTTTGTTCCTAATCGATTATTTCCATGGCTTTATGTAGGTCAGTTAGGGCAGCAAGGAAGGTTTTTCCATGAGATAGAAGGTATCAGTAAGCTGGCTGGAAAAACAAGGATCACATTGCTAACCCACAGCAGGAGAGCTGGTGTGCCTTGGCTCTCCCATGGCTTGTTTAGAGCCAGCAGAATCATCTCCATGAAACTAACACATGAACCTTCAAAATGAACCAAATTTCACAAAGCTGAGAGGGAAACTCCATACAATTTTGTTAGCAAGACTCCTTAAGCACATTCACTATTTGTTTTCTTGTCCCCTTGCTGTTTCTGGGGTCAGCATCCTTCTAGAGCCCGTAAGTTCTTGCTGTCATTCATGCTTATTTTCATCCAATCGGAGGCTGACATATAGTTTCCAACCTTAGCCGGACACTATTCTTGATCAACTTGTGCTAAAATTTAGTGTCCTTGGGCTAACCCAAGGACAACCTCGAGGCCCTTAGCTTTATTGTCTCTAAAATGAGACATGTGGGCCAGGCGGGGTGGCTCATGCCTGTAATTCCAGAACTTTGGGAGGCCGAGCCAGACGGATCACTGGAGCTCAGGAGTTTGAGCCCAGCCTGGGTAACATGGAGAAGCCCTGTCTCTACCAAAAATACAAAAAATTAGCCGGGCATGGTGGCATGTGCATGTGGTCCCAGCTGCTTGGGAGGCTGAGGTGGAAGGATAACTTGAGACCACGAGGCAGTGGAGGGTGCAGTGAGCAAAGATTGCATCACTGCACTCCAACGTGGGTGACAGAGGGATACAGCATCTTAAAAATCAATAGATAAATACATAAATAAGATGAGATATGTGAACAAAATGACCCACAAGGTTCTGGCAGTTTCAAAATGCTGTGCTTCCTTTCCCATCACTTCCAGCGTGGTCTCTTGGGTGTCGTTATAATGTATCACCTCAGTTAGATAATATCAGAAGAGCTTTATTGTCAGATTTCACACAAAAAAGACCAGATATGGTTTGTGTCACTTCATGTTGGATGAAGCCATAAATAATTGAATATTAGAGAAGGAACCTATTAGAGATGGATTGTGTCTAATTCACTTATTTGGATAATTATTCTATTGGCATTTGTTAGCAAAAAAAGCCACATGCTAGCCTAACTAGCTATAATTTTATAACCCTTGTTTGAAAAGATTAAGTGGTTGTTTTGGGCTTAGTATAGGCAGACTGCTCTAATAACATAAAACAAATTTTGTTTATCATCTGAATCCCTGGTTATTGATTGGAGAATATTCTCTTAGATTAGTTATTCACAGAATTTTGCCAAATATTACCAAGGAGGTGACATTCAGGAATATAGTTTCCTAATATGTAGCATCACCATGCTTAATCTTAATTTCATATTTTGTAAAAGAATAAAACAAGTGATCCAGTACATTTTGGAAAATTAAAGATGTAAAAAAGTAAAACAATTCAATTTAATTAATTCAACTTAATTCAGTAAATTCAATTTAATTTATTTAACTTGTTAGGCAACCGAAGTTTTTTTTAACATTAATTTTACTAAATAACATGTCAGATCTAAATAACATAATTTAATTGGTTATTTTCTGAAAAATGAGTTAATTTTTTTTCTCCAAAATAGATTATTTCCATATACTCTTCAACAATATTATGGATTGTTTTCAAGCTGTTCATGTCTACTATTTGACTTCTACAAGGAAAACAAGACTTGCTGATGGGAGAATAAAATTAAAATACGTATAAAACTTCTCAATGTAAAGGATATAATACAAACAGATTATGAGCATTTTATATGAGAAGAATATTTAAAAAACATGAAAAAAATTGATCTGTTTAATAAATTAAGTGTGGACATAGAAAGAGGGAATTAAATTAAAATGTTTTTCAACTCCTTTAAACCTGCAACTCTAACAATTAATACACTATTTTACAACATTAAAATTTTTAAAGATTTTAAACATGCTAGTTTATTTTCAAAAATATTTTGCTGCATTCTGACTGCCATAGAAATCAATCAAGAGTTAGTATTTGTTGGTTTCAAATATAAATTCATTTTCTCAATTTCCAGTTTTCTTCTAAATCCAGAACCCTGGAGTGTGGCCAGATTCCTTTCTTCAGTTCTATCTGCCTCAATGGTCTCTCATAGACGTGGCCACTTTATGAGTTAAAGGGCATTTTTTTCTGCTCAGTATTATTTGATGCAAAAATGCAGAAAGATCAATTAGAGGTTCTGCCTTGAGAACTCAGGAGACAGCAAACAGGGCATCCTTTTCATGAACTGCTAACGGTAGACAGGCTTTTAGAAAAAGTAATTTTAAATTAATGGGAGTAAGTCTTTGATGCAGTTGAAACTTCAAAGACATGCCAGGTTTTTATTTGTAATAATAAAAAAAAAAGGAGTTATAGTAAGAGGAGGTTGCACATTAAAGCTTACAAAATCTCCCTAAAGGGCTTGGTCTGACAGGAGTGTGGGCAGGGGTTTCCGCTTCTTTCTCTCTCTCTCACTCCGCCTCTTTAGCTCCCTTTCTCTTTCTCTTGTTTTCCCTCCCTTATTCCCTCCTTGCCTTCCCCACCTTGCTCCCTCCCTTCCTTCCTTCTGTCTTATCATCACTTCTCCCTTTTATATTTCTTGTGGTTATATCCGACTTAGTTAATAACCACTAACAAACCAATAGTGCCAACTCTCCAACCTCACA
Source organism: Symphalangus syndactylus (assembly GCF_028878055.3). NCBI lineage: Eukaryota > Metazoa > Chordata > Mammalia > Primates > Hylobatidae > Symphalangus > Symphalangus syndactylus. The sequence goes on from NC_072446.2 coordinate 68,730,989, forward strand.
AGTTTAAAAAACTAAAACTGGCTCTCACTTGGGAAAGATAAAATTACCCTGATAATTTGTAAAAAATCTTTTTAAGGGCCAGACGTGGTGGCTCATGCCAGTAATCCCAGTACTTTGGGAGACAAAAGTGGAAAGATAAGTTGAGGCCAGGATTTCAGGACCTGCCTAGGCAACATAGTGATGCCTCAGCTCTACCAAAAATAAAAATATGAATTAACTGAGCATGGTGGCACACATCTGTAGTTCCAGCTACTCTGGAGGCTGAGATGGGAGGATTGCATGAGCCTGGGAGGTTGAGGCTGCAGTGAGCTCTGACTGAGACACTACACTCCAGCCTGAGTGACAGAGTGAGACTGTCTCAAAAATATATGTATATATTTAATTTTAATGAAGAAGGAGTCATTCATTGATTTGGACAATTCCTTTTATTTGGCAAGACTGGGATGCCACATAATATATCTGAACTAATTAAGAACAATAAGTCACTTTCAAATAGAAGAAAGGAAGAGGGAAAAAATGCCAGTGAGGTACAAGAAGCTTTAGCTAATGAGGGGTGCTCCACTTCATTTCTGTTGATGCCTCATGCTAGGAACTGTGCACAGCTGTTGCATAGATTTAGGAGTAATCAGAGTAGGCCAGGCACAGTCATATGGTAAACAGTAGGCCTAGTATTCCTCTAAGCAGTTTTTTTTAAATCTTTGACTCTACTCATGGAAGCTAATACCTCAGCAATCTGCAACAGAGCTGAAAGAAACAATTCTAGGATAATCAGTCCCTACAGAAATAAAATATTCCACATTGTTAATTAAAGTCAACGTAACTGTGTAAATTATAAATATGTGTGTTTGCCCACGAGATCAGCAGCTCAGCTCACCTCCTAAAGAGCAGATAATTACTTGCCAGCTGCATTACCAATTCCCCAGTGCCCAAGCATGCCACCAGGGACCTGAGGATGGTTCTGCCCCATCTGCTACCCTGTCAGTGAAAGTGCACCACCAGGAAGCTTCACAACAGGCCCAAAACACCTGTTTCTAGCACCAAAGCACATCTTCTGGAGGCCTGGGAATTGCCCCATCATATCTACCTCAGCTGACATCTATGTACTCCTCCAACAAGCCTGAGGACAAGCCTACCCACCTGCCACCACCACCACTGTGGGTACCCACCATAAGCACCACCTGGGGTACTGGGGCTGGCCTGCCCAGCCCATTACAGCCACTGCTAACATCAGTGCCTGTTGCCTGGGCATCCACCATCATTACTGCCTTTGCCTACATAATATACCTTGCCCAGGGGTGCAAGGACACACCCAGCAGCCTGGCCCACCACTCTTGGTGAGCCACCTGGAGGTTCCAAAATTGAACCCGCTAATACCAGTGTCTGTATATGCTGCCCAGGTGCTTGAAGACAGGCACTCTCAGCCTTCCACTGCCACCACTGGAGCTAGAGGACTGGCCCACCTGTTATCTTCGTCCCCAGCAAAGCCTTGCCACAGCCTTTACTAATAACCACTCCCTGAGTCACTGAGGAAAATACAGACACTACTGTCACTGTTTACAGCTGAAGAAATCAAACAGAGATATACTATCGCATGTATCCAGAACCAAAGCTAAAGTGCCCTATTGAACAAATACCTTGGATATAACCTCAAGAAAAAGTCTTCCCCTACAAAAATAAATCCAAAAACTTGAAAGAAGTGACAGTTGCACAATATGTGCAGATATCAATGTGATGACACAAGAAACATGAAAAAGAAATATGACATCTCTAAAGGAAAACACTAATTCTTCAGTGACAAATGTCAATTAAAATTATGAAATGCCTGAAAAAGAATTTAAAATAATTACAATAAAGAAGCATAGTGAGATACAAGAAGACACAGATGAACAATACAAAGAAATTAGAAAAACAGTTGATGATATAAGTGAGGAATTCACCATAGAGAGATATATCATACAAAACAAACAAACAACAGAAATCCTAGAACTGAAGAATTCAATGAATGAAATAAAAAATACAACCAAGAGCTTCAATAATAGACTATCTCAAGCAGAAGGGAAGAAAATAGAACTTGAAGACAGGGCCTTTTGAAATAACAGGGAGATAAAAAAAGAAAAAAAGACTAAAAAGAAATGAAGAAAATATCCATGACCTATGAGACACCATAAAGCGACCAAATATTTGAATCAGACAAAAAACATATAATCATCTCAATAGACACAGAAAAAGCATTTGATAAAATTCAACATTCTTTCATGATAAAAACTCTCAACAAACTAAGCATAAAAGGAATATACCTCAATATAATAAAGCCATATATGATAGGCCCACAGCTAAGATTATACTGAGTCAGGAAAAACTGGAAGCCTTTTCTCTGAGAACTGGAACAAGACAACTTTGCCCACTTTTACTACTTCTATCTCACATAGAACACCTAGCCAAAGTAATCAGGAAAAGAAAGAAAGAAAAAAGACATCCAAATTGCAAAACAGAAAGTCAAATTTTTCCCATTTGCAGATGATACTAAATTATATTTAGAAAAACCTAAAGACTCCATTAGAAAAGTCTTAGATCTGATAAATAAATTCAGTAAAGTTGCAGAATACAAAATCAATATACAAGAATAAGTTGTATTTCTGTACCTCAATAATGAACACTGGAGAAATAAATCAAGAAGGTAATTCCATTTACAATAGTTATCCCTAAAAATAAAATACCTAGAAATAAATTTAACCAAGAAGGTTAATGATCTCAACAAGGGAATCTACAAAACACTGATGAAAGAAATTAAAGAGGAAACAAACAAATGGAAAGACTTCCTTTGCTCATGGATTGGAAAAACTAATATGCTTAAAATGAGCATATTATCTATATAGCGATACATAGATTAACTGCAATTCTTAGCAAAATACCAATGACATTTTTCACAGAAATAAAAAAAAATCTAAAATTGTATGGAACAATACAGGAAAAAAAAAAAAAAAAAGGAAGCTAAGCATCCAAAGGAATCCTGAGCCAAAAGAACAAAGTTGGAGGCAACAGTTTAAAATATATTGCAAGGCTATATTAACAGCATGATACTGGTAGAAAAGCAGACACATAGACTAAGGGAACAGAGTAAAGAACTCAGGAATAAATCTACATATTTATAGCCTAGTGATTTACAACCAAAGCACCAAGAACATACATTGGAGAAAGGATACCGCCTTCAATAAACGATGCTGGGAAAACTGGATATCCATCTGCAGAGGAATGAAACTAGAGCCCTACCTCTTGACATATACAAAAAAAAAAAACTCAAAATGGATTAAAGACTTAAATGTAAGACCTGAAATTATGCAATTACTAGAAGAAAACATAGAGGAAGGCCTCCCAACCATCAGTATAAGCAAGTATTTTATGGCAAAAATCTCAAAAATCACAGACAACAAAACTAAAAATAGACAAATGGAATAATATCAGACTAAAAACCTGCATAATAAAGGAAAAAACAAAGTGAAGAGACAAAATATTTAATGGAAGAAAACACTCACAAACTATCATCCAACAAGGGACTAATAACCAGAATATACAAAGAACTCAACCCACTCAACAGCTAACTGAATAAATAGCAAATAATCTTATTAAAAAGTGTGCAAATGCTTTGAATAGACTTTTCAACAAAGAAGATATACAAATAGGCAACAGGAATATGAAAAATGATCAACATAACTAAACATCAGTGAAATGCAAATCAAAACCACAATGAGATGTTACCTTACCCACTTAGAACAGCCATTATCAAAAAGACAAAAAAAGGGACAACTGTTAGAAAGGATGCAGAGAACAGGGAACTATTATACACTGTTGGTGGGAATGTAAATTATTATAGCCACTATGGAAAACAATGTGAAGATTTCTCAAAAAAACTAAAAATGGAACTATCATATGGTCCATCAATTTCATTACTGAGTATGTATCCAAAGGAAATAAGTCAGTATATCAAAGGGATACCTGCACCCTCATGTTTATTGCAGCACCATTCACAATAGCAGAGTTATGGAATCATCCTAAGTGTCCATCAATGGATGAATGGATAAAGAAAATATTGTGTAGATATACAATGAAATACTATTCAGCCATAAAAAGAATCAAATTCTGTCATGTGCAGCAACGTGGATGGAATTGGACATTAAGTGAAATAAGCCAGGCATAGAAAGACAATTTATTTATTTATTTTTGTTGAGACAGAGTCTCACTCTCTCACCCAGGCTGAAGTTAAGTGGCCCTACCTCAGCTCACTACAACCTCTGCTTCCTAGGCTCAAGTGATTCTCATGCCTCAGTCCCCATGAATAGGTGGGACTACAGGCAAAGGCCCCCTCGCCCAGCCAATTTTTTTGTGTTTTTAGTAGAGACAAGGTCTCACCATGTTGCCCAGGCTGGTCTCGAACTTCTGAGCTCAGGCTATCCACTCACCTTGGCCTCCCAAAGTGCTGGAATTACAGGTGTGACTCACCACACTCAGCCAGAAAGACAAATTTATCACATCTCACTCATATTTAGGTGCTAAAAAAGTTAATCTTATGTAGGTAGAGAGTAGAATGATGGTAACCAGGAACTGAAAACGGTGTCTGGGTGGGGGATGAAAAGAGGTTGGGTAATGGTTACAAACATATAGTTAGAAGGAATAAGTTTTAATGTGCAATAGCAGAGTAGGGTTACTCTAGTTAGCAAAAATCTACTGTGTATTACAAAATGGTTAGAATAAAAGATATGAAATATTTTCAACATGTAGAAATAAAAAAATTCTTGCCAGCTGTGGTGGTTCACGCCTTTAATCCCAGCACTTTGGGAGGCCGAGGCGGGCGGACCATCCTGGCTAAAATGGTGAAACCCCGCCTCTACTAAAAATACAAAAAATTAGGTGGGCTTGGTGGCGGGCACCGACACTCCATCTCAAAAAAAAAAAAAAAAGAAATAAAAAAACTCTTGTAATAAATATTCTAAATACCCTGACTTGATTGTTACACATTCTACTCATGTAACAAAATATCACATGTACCCTGTATTAGTTTGTTCTCACACTGTTGATAAAGACATACCTGAGAGTGGGCAATTTACAAAAGGAAAAAGTTTAATGGACTTACAGTTCCACATGGCTGGGGAGGCCTCGCAATCATGGTGGAAGGTGAAAGGCATGTCTTAAATGGATGGCAGCAGGCCAAAAGAGAGAGAGAGAGAGCTTGTGCAGGGGATCTCCTCTTTATAAAATCTTGTGAGACTTATTCACTATTGCGAGAACAGCATGAGAAAGACCCGCCCCTATGATTCAATTACCTCCCATTGAGTCCTTCCCATGACATATGGGAATTGTAGGAGTTACATTTCAAGATGAGATTTAAGTGAGGACACAGCCAAACCATATCATACCCCATATATACCAATGTTATGTATCAATAAAAATATATATATTAAATTTGCTAACTGAATCAAAGACTTGATCCCATTAACTTTCAACTCTCTCGTAACAGCCTATCTACCATCAGCATCCCATTGCCATGAACTATTATTCATATTATTATTAATATCAATCATAATATTATATAATTTATTTTTGAAATTTAAATCTAGAGTTTCTGCTGAGGTCCACTGTTATCATTTGAGACAATTTTTTAAAATCTGAAAATGTATGGTGGAGACCAATTCCCCTTGTTTGCTTCAGAATAATTTTTGCAACCAGGCGTTCTAAATTCAAGAACTGCCATAATTTCTGTAGTTCTACATAGTGCAGTATAGTTTCTTTAACTTAGTTTAATTGTCATTAAAAGTATCCAAAGTTCTGCTATAAAAGTTACAAGTGGGATTTTCAGCAATGTAGTTTCATAGCTTTGCTGACAATTCTTTGATTAAAATTAGAATATAAGCTCCACGAGAGCTGAAATTTTGTCTGCTGTATTTGCTGCTCCATCACCAGCACTAAAAGAATGCCAGACACACAGTGAGAGATCAATGCATATTTTTTCCAATTGAAATATCATAAACTAAATGATATTCTACACATGGACATAAATAAACTACTAGATATCACAAGATATTGATAAACTGGAACTTTGCTTTTATTTATATGTCTACAAAAATTTGTTGATGGTCCCAACTGAGGGTGCATTTGTGAACAAAACAGGTTCACTCTTCGTCCTTATGGAATTTACTGTCTTTCAAGGGAGACATAACTGAATCCAAATACTTCATAAAGGAAAACATAATTGCAAACTTCAATAGCAGTTCTGTAATATGGATGGACAGAAGGAAGGAAGGAAGGAAGGAAGGAAGGAAGGAAGGAAGGAAGGAAGGAAGGAAGGAAGGAGGGAAGGGAGAGGGAGGGAAGGAAGGGGAGGGGAGGGGAGAGGAGAGGAGTACAGGAGAGTGGAGGGGAGGGGAAGAGAGGAGAGGAGAGGAGACAAGAGGAGGGGAGAGGAGAGGAGAGAAGAGGAGAGGAGGGGAGAGGAGGGGAGAGGAGGGGAGAGGAGAGGAGGGGAGAGGAGGGGAGAGGAGGGGAGAGGAGAGGAGAGAAGAGGAGAGGAGGGGAGAGGAGGGGAGAGGAGAGGAGAGGAGAGGAGGGGAGAGGAGGGGAGAGGAGGGGAGAGGAGGGGAGAGGAGGGGAGAGGAGAGGAGAGGAGGGGAGAGGACAGGACAGGAGAAGAGACAAGGAGAGAAGAAGAGAAAACCTAATTTCAAATATGGATTCAGAAAATGCCACACTCAAGGAATTGAAGCTGACATTCTGAAGAGAAAGTCAGTGTTAACTAGGTAAAGACAGGAAGAAAAAAAATTTTACACAGAGGGAACAGCCTGAGCCAAATCCAAGGTCAGTAGCTAACAAAGCTATTTCAAGAAACATAAGAAAGTGTGTAAGTCTGGGATCTACAGTGCAGGATAAAGGTCAACTCCTAAATGCTGGATGATAATGTGTGTTGTTATTTGGGCTGGAAACAAGTCATCTGATTTAATTCTGATGGAATTCTGGCAATGATAAATTAGCTCATTTTTCACCATGGCAGCAGCAAGCTATTCCCGTGGCCACAAGTGGGTGGTTGATGCATAGGAGGTCCCACCAAAGACCTTGACAGTAATTCATTAATAAAAAGCTCTGCCCAGTGGAAGAAGTGTTAATTGTCTAAGATAGTGGGTTCTCAAATATAGACTTCATCGTAATTACCTGAAAGATGTGTTAAAGAATATTGCCCACTTGCTGGAATTTCTGCCTCAAGATGTTTGTATTTCTGACAAGTTCTCAAGTGATGTTGATGCTGCTAGTTTACAGACCACTCTGAAAAATGCCAGTATAGAAAAACCAAACTAGATCCCTGTGTGTTTTGGACAAGAGAAACAGGTCATTGGGAATCAACAGGATAATGTAGCTAACAATTTAGAAGAACACAGATCCTATGAAAGCGAAACCTAGGATGCAGGGGTCTTTCACTCCAGTCTCTGTATCTATCAATATGAGAAATTTGTTTTTTCCCTTGCAGTATGTCAGCATTATGTATTTTTCTACATTCCTTATTCATTGTTTCTTCATTAAAGGGTTATCACCAAAATGAGACTCTGATGTGCAGTGACTGATATTTTAAGGAGTCATCTTTCCTTTAGGTTCTAAGTCTTTTATTAGGGCATGATCCCTTCTAAGTTATGGCAAATATGAAAGGACAGACTATAGTAATGTTCACCAAAAAAGTAAACAAATAAAAACAAATAGCAAAATATTCTTTAAAGGTTAAGGTAAGATAACCAATAGATATTGCTAGGCATTTTGTTAAGTACTTAATACACATGATCTCATTTAATCAGCCCAGCTGCGTGATTAAATAAGTATTCTTGTTATTTCACAGTTGAGAACATGGATGCTCAACTTGACAAGTGCTTACCTAATCAAGAAGTGTCTGAATCATAACTTTTCTCTAAAAAAGCAGTTACTCACCTTCTATTCATTCCATATATGAAATCACATATGCGTACTTAGTGCAATGTAGTGGTTTAAAGATGAAGCTTCGAAGTCAGACTCTATGTTCAACCCTAGCCTCACCAGGAACTATGTATACCTCACAGGGTACATGTAGTTTAAACAAGCATATATTTTCCAAGCACTTTGAGCAGTGCCCAGGACTCAAGAACTTTTACCCAAATGTATGCTTAAGTAAATAAAGTAAACATAAAAAAGGTTTAGCATGACACACAGTTTGTCCTTATTAAACATAATAGAAAAAGAGCACCAACATCCCATATGCTTTCATATATTTAAATATATGGCTTAATTGTATTAATTATATGCCAGTCTAAATTAAAGAACATCATTTTTGTGCTTTCAAAATGTAATTATAGCAGGTGACATCTGGCATGACAGCATGAGGAATTCTGTAGCCCTACTCGTCATGGAGACAGATTAAAATTACAAAAACCAATAATGACCACCATTTAAAGTTTCTAGAAATAGTCCTGAAGGCATACAGGAATCAAATAAACATTTATTCAAGAAAATCTACTAAAAATTGATAAGAGCAGTGAGAGTCTATGGTATTTGAACAAAGACTCACTCCTTCCCTAGCTCCTCCTAGTTCAACAAGATAGAAATTGCACTCTAGCCTTGGCCAGCCAAAGAAACAGAGCTTCCTCCCTCCATCCTCTAGATGCCAGTCAGAGGACTATCTTCCTGAGAAAGACAGGATGTTAGCATTTCTCATCCTTCCCCCAGATACCTGTTGATAATACTACAGCAGCTGAGAGGTGAGAGTTTCCATCTTTTGCCCAGCCCCTACATGGAATGGTGCCTCTACCTTAGGCAAATGCCACCAAGACTTGGACCCCTATCAGCCTTGCTCTCTAGCGGTGGTTTTTTGTTTTGTTTTGTTATGGAGTCGGCTCTGTCGCTCAGGCTGGAGTGCAACAGCATGATCTTGGCTCACTGCAACCCCCACCTCTTGGGTTCAAGCGATTCTCCTGCCTCAGCCTCCCGAGTAGCTGAGATTACAGGTGCACACCACCATGCCCAGCTAATTTTTTGTATCTTTAGGAGAGACGGAGTTTCACCATTTTGGCCCAACTGGTTTCGAACTCCTGACCACATGATCCACCTGCCTCGGCCTCCCAAAGTGCTGCTCTCCAGCTTTTAAGGCAAAGATTTCCTGCTGGAAAATACAAATCAAGAAGACCTGAGGCTACTTCCCCCCTCAACCAAGGATTCAACTCACAAAGTGGGATTGTAATGTAGAGAGACTGGGCCATTGTTCCTTTCCCAGCTCTAGAAATTTGGCTCCGATATTTTACCCTTAGAGTGAGAAATATGCCATAAAATGAAAGCTCTAAATCTCTTCCCAAAGAAACTGCAATGGAGTATGGAAAAGTTCCAGCCTAAGAAATCTCTTAAATGCAAGAAAGTTTGTGGTAAATCGCAACTGGGAAGAGACTGGCAGATTTAATGGAGATATAGGCTAAAGTATAGACTGGCTAGTTTCCCAGAGATAACTAGAGAAAGAGACAGTTGAAATGAGCCTTTTGGGGGTCAGCAAACACCTGAAAAACTAACCTCAAGAATTATTCTTTCAAAAGAAATAAGATTGGCTAAGTCCCTGGAGCAATTTATGTCCCCAAAGCTTTGTTAAAACAAGAGAGTAATCACCTGTAAGTTAGTGGAGCTAAACATCCTGGGTTAATCTAGAAAAAAGATAGTCAAAGAGCCCAACCAATCCACTGTCACCCCAGGGTGACTATGGTCATGCCCAAGACTGCACCTCCTGATGACATTGGAGGCTTCACACAGTTGGCAAGCTGGAGAAGGATGAAATCAATTTCACTAAAATAATCTAGCCAGTTACTAAACAAATAAACAAATAGCAATAACAAGCCCTGGAGTGGAGAATTAGCCCTGGGAGTTGCATAATATATTATCTAAAATTTCCAATTTTCATTAAAAATTATGAGATGTGCAAAGAAATAAGAAATTATGACCCATATACTGGAAAGAAAAAGAGGCAACAGAAATTGCCTATAAGAGCAAATAGATTGTAACAGATTTCACAATGAAATCAAAATATTCATTTATAAATACATTCAAAGACCTAAAATAAGCCATAATTATAGAAATAAAGATATAATGAAAATGTTGCATCAAATAAAAAATAACATTAAATAGATAGAAATTATTTTAAAAGAACCAAATCAAAATCTGGCATTGAAAAATTATAATCAATAAAATTAAGAAAATTAATAGAAGAAATCAATAACAGATTTAAAGTGGCTGAAGAAAGAATGAGCAAACTTGAGACTAGATTAATGAAGATTATGTTATTCAAAGGACAAAGAAAAAAACAGAAAAATGAACAGAATATCAGAGAAGTGTGAGACACCATTATGTGCATCAACATACATATTATGGGAGTACCAAGGGGAGAGGAGAGAAAAAAAAGCAGAAAAATATTTAATAATGGCTGAAAAGTTCCAAAACGTATTGAAATATCAATCTACACATCTGGGAAGCTCAGTGAGCTTCAGGTTGGATGTACATCAAGAGATCCTTAGAGAAATGCATCATAGGAGAAATGCTGAAAGCCAAAGACAAAAATGAAATATTGAAAGTAATAAGAGGGAAATGGCTGGTCACTTACAAGGGAACTCAAAATAAGATTAACAATTTACTTCTCATTAGAAACAATGGAGACCAGAAAACAGTGGAATAATTGTAATCAAATGGCTCAGAGGGAAAAAAAATGTCAACAAAGAATCCTACATCTAGCAAAGCTATTTTTTTAAATGGAAGTGAAATAGAGACAGTCCCATTTAAAACAACCAAGCAAAGAACAACAACAACAGCAACAAAAACACAAAACCAGACCCAACCAAACTAAAAGTAGAAAATTTGTTGCTAGCAGACCCAACTTAAAAAAAGTACTAATAAAGCATAATGTTAAAGATGACTGTCAAGGCCCTTGTGTAAAACAAAATAAAGCTTGTGAAAGCATTTTAGAAGTTAAGTAATTCATGATATTAACATAAGCTGCAATTATGTTTTATCATACAGTTTGTTTTGTTTTGTTTTGTTTTGAGGGGGGCTCTTGCTATGTTGCCCCAGGCTGGTCTCGAACTCCTGGGCTCAAGCAATTCTCCTGCCTCAGCCTCCCTCGTAGCTGGGACTGCAGGTGTTTTATCATACAATGTTTCATTTAATGCATTAATCAACAAAAATATTTTTCCAATGTCTAAGCTCCTTCTTAATAGTAATCTTTAGTGACCTAAACAGGGTCATGTGTTTATTGCAGAACTGGGTTGTAACTCCTCACTCTGAGCCCAGTGCTCATTCCACTTCACTTGACCAAGTTTCAGTAATGTCTACACAAGGTATGTATACAAGGAAGATATGTACACAAGGAAATTAAAGAGACAGGAAACATGGAATATTTATTTAATGATCCTTCCTAAATGATGCAAAGAGAGTGAGGATTTAATATAAAGAGTAAATGTCACCATCTTTTTACCCCTAAAGAGTCAGTTTTCTAAAGCTCAGGATTCTAGATGAGTATGGAATGGAAAAGATAGAAAGTACAATACTGGTCCCGGTACAATGGAAAATATTCACAGCAACTTATATATAGAAACATTGATTCATTCATTCAGCAAATATCAATTTGATTGGCTGTGTTGTGATTGATGGTTAGGAATATAGCCGTGACTATTTACACATATGGCTCTTGTGAAATGAGGCAGGGAGATAGACTATTAACAAATGTACATTTTATCAGAGCTTCATAAATGCTATGTAGAAACAAATAAGTCAGAAATGAGAAAAGGGAGAGTTTAGGGACAATTCGTTTTATTGTGATATCTGACATCTGAGCAAATACTTGAAAGAGGTTAGTGGGTGAGCCATTCAGGTATCTGGAGAGTTTTCCAGCAGAAGGAAGACACAATACAAGGCCCTGAAGCTGAAGTGTGGCTGTCATGTTCAAACAAAAGCAAAGAGACATATCCAGGGCCTAGATGTTGAAGAATTTGCAACCTTTGTGAGGAATTGGGCTTTTATTCCAGAAACCCAACGAGAGATGGGAAAACATTGGAGAATTTTGTGCAAGCCAGTAACATTATGGGATATAACATAATGTGATATAACATAAACATAAACACTGTCACTCTGATAGATGTGTTGAGAAAAGACTTGAGCTACCAAAGGCAAATGCTTGGGACACCAATTTGTGATGCTGATTATGCATCCGAATGTTTATATTCCAGCATAGAGGACCAAGCTTGAGATATGAACAGCAATAAATTGTTAAGAGACTGAGTGAAAGAATATGGAGCAAGGGCTTAAAGACTAAGATGTTTACTTCTGAGAGGTGATTACCATGTTCTTATTGTAACTCTATGATGTGTTTCCAATAGATGAATAAAAAAGCACAACAATGAATGTTAAAATGAAATTAGTCAATTGCTGGTACATCTATTATACTGATTTTTAGCTTCTGAAAAACACTGATAAAACTATCTAATCAAGTATCAGTAAATAATTTGGAATGAAATGTACAAATTGATTAGGTGACAAGAATCATCATGTAAAGTTGAATAGATCAACCTTATTCTAGTTTTTGGGTTTCTCAAGCTGGATGTAATATGAAATTGTTGCCACCATCTTATCTGCAACTATTCATAAATCATTTTGATGACAATAATCTGTAAGTTTGAGCCCAGATATAAACCATGAATCATTCAGCTGAAAGAGAATTATAGTTGGAATACTACCTCTACAGGCTAAAAATTAAAGAGCAGGGGAGAAATAAATGAAATATAGAATCATGTACCTAAACATACTTTTAATCACTCCCAGTTCTCCTCAACCTCATCCCCAAAGACAGGAAAATATATGAAAAAAGCTATTCTCTGTAAAATTCAGAATTCTGTTTAACCCTCAAGCAGGAGTTCCTCCCCTAGCCAGGACAGCTGGGAATGCGCTGAGTCTCCTACGTGAAGCCTGACCATCTCTGAGTCTCACCCAAGGCCTATGGCAAGTGCTGCCTTTGTGCCGCTACTGATTATTCAGGGCCCAAGTGCTCTTTAGTCAGCAGGTATGAATCCTGCTAGAACTGGGTTTTTCCCTTCAAAGTAGTGGGTTCTTTCCTGACTCAGGGTGTGTCTAGAAATGTCATCAGCAGCTAGGGCCTAAAATGGGGGCTCAGGAATCTGCCTGATGCCTGATCCTTCTGTGGCTGAGCTAGTATCCAAGTTGCAAGACAAAGACCTCTTTAATTTCCCGTCTCCTCTCCTAGGCAGAAGGAAGGAGTTTCTCCCAGAACTGTGAGCTGTACCACCTGAGGTTGGGGGAGGGGTGGCATAAGCACTCTTTTGGCCCTGCTGATTGGAATTTCACTGGATCACCTGCCCCTGGAGTCCACTGACTCCAAGCCCAGTAAAGCACCAGCAGTTGCCCAGGAATTGTAGTTCTTGTGGCCTAGCCTGCCTTTCAATTTTGTTTAGGACCCCAGAGCACTTTAGCCTGCAGGGGGTGGGGCTTACCAGAATTTAGATCCTGATTGCTGGGCTAGATGATTACCCTCTGGGTAGAGCTTGTCTAAATGCTTCTTTCTTGGGCGCTGGCTGAGTTCTGCCTAGTGTTGCTTTCCACTGTGACAGGGCAGCATTGAGTTCTAATGCGAAGCGCGCAATCACTTTGTGCTCCTTCTCTCAAGCACATAGATGCTCTCCCCATGCCATGTGGCCTCTGCGACGGATGGGGTGGGGTGATGTCAGCAATTCAAGACTGTCTTTCCTACCCGCTTTAGTGCTTCTTTCAGTAGCATGAAGTTAACATCAGATACTGTGATCACTCAGCTAATTTTTGGCTCTCATGAAGGTCCTTTTTCTTGTCTGGATAGTTGTTCAATTTGGTGTTCCTCTGGGGAGGACAATCAGTGGAGTCTTCTGTTTGGTCATCTTGCTCCCCTTTCTCTCTAAAAGTATTCTAACATTAAATAGTGGTGATCATTGCACGTATGTATGAACATGCTAAAAAAGTTACTGAATTATGCACTTTAAAGAGTAAAATGTGTGGTATGTGATTATTCATTTAATTTTAGATTCAGAGTCGTGCTCTGTCACCCAGGTTGAAATGCAGTGGCATGATTATTGGCTCACTGCAGCCTTGAACTCCTGGACTCAAGAAATCCTCTCATCTTAGCCTCCGAAGTAACTCAGATCTCCATGCCCAGCTAATTTTTTTATTATTACTATTTTTATTTATTTATTTTTAAGAGATATGGTCTTGCTATGTTTGAGGTCAGTCTCAAACTCCTGGCCTCAAGCAATCCTCCCTGTCTCAACCTCCTGAACAGCTGGGTTTTGGTATGTGATTGTATCTCAATAAAGTTGTCATTAAAAAAAATGCAACAAGAAAATGAAAGAATGGTAAGCAAAGAATTTAATAAATGTAGGTGAATAGAGCAAACATTGTAAAAACTAATAAGAAAGATGACAAATCTGGGAATATAAAACAAAACTAAAATATTAAGCAATAATAACATGTAATGCTTGAAAGGTCGGGGGAGTTAAATAGTCATAAACAGCTTTGATTTGTTTGGAGGATGATTGAGATAGTGCTTAATTTTGCACAGTTTTTCAATTTAATAAGTTATAATTTTAAAGATAACTTCGAAAATAGTACAAATAAAGTATGTATTTCCCAGGCCAATAGAAGATAAATATGTACAAGTCAATACATTTTTTAAAGGCAGAAAAAGACTAAAAATAAAAAAGCAGGATAAAATGAAAACATATATTAAGATGGTAGAAATGAATGTGCATATATTAGATATCATATTTGATAGCAATGTTTTTCTTATAAACAGCACCAAAAGAATGAGACTATCAGATTTTACTTATGAATTAAGTCCAAAAGATAAAATTTAATAGGTGAAAAAGTTTTTATGTGTGAATATATGAGTTTTTGTATAAGAAGGCCTGCAGTAATTTAACTTCTCATATCCATACCATTGCTCAGTTGGTTGAGCCCTCTCACACGGACTCTGGCTTGGCCCTGTGACTTACTTTGGCAAATGGAATATTACCAAATGGTATTCAAGCAGAAGTATAAAAAATTTTTTTAGGCATTTGAGCTTGTTCTCTTGCTCCTCTTTTTTTTTTTTTTTTTTTTTTTGAGGTGGCGTCTCGCTCTGTCACCCAGGCTGGAGTGCAGTGACATGATCTCAGCTCACTGCAAGCTCCTCCTCCCGGGTTCACGCCATTCTCCTGCCTCAGCCTCCCAAGTAGTTGGGACTACAGGCACCCGCCACCACGCCTGGCCAATGTTTTGGTATTTTTAGTAGAGATGGGGTTTCACCATGTTAGCCAGGATGGTCTCGATCTCCTGACCTCGTAATCTGCCCCCCTCGGCCTCCCGAAATGCTGGGATTACAGGTGTGAGCCACCGTGCCCAGCCCTTGCTTCTCTTTTAAACCCTAAAATGGTCATATTTTTGTGGTGAAGATCTATTAGAGAATAATAATCCATAGGTAGTAGAGGTAAACCTTCTTAAGAAAGGATTCACCACCCAGATACAATTTTAACAACTATACTATGTGAAAAAAAGCTATCCTAAACCATTTAGCTACCAGCTAATTCACCAGATGACCAGAGGTACATAAAAGAGCCCCAGAGAGATCCATGGAGTTGGCCCAGACCAGAACTGCTTAGAATTATGAACTATTTAAAAAGGTATTTTTATGTAATTAAGTTTTGTGGTGGTATTTTACACAGCAAAAATTATACACAGGTACATTCAGTACTTCCCTTGCTCACTCACTTTTATTCCCTTCTAGTTTCTTAATTTAGCACATTTTTTCAATGCTTGCATACTGCATACCTGTCATTTTTTAATGAAGTGTTAAAAGTGAAAGAGATTAAAACAAATCACCCCAGAAAGTCTGGAAGGGTACATATATGCCTACATAAAATACAGCATAATGATTACTGTAAGAGGTTTACAAATTGAACAGTATTCCATAGGCTCATATGGGACAGATACCTACACCTCCTGGGTGGCATAAATAATCTTTCAGGCAAAAGTTGACAGACATCTTTTTACCAGGAAACTATTGGTGGTGGGACACCAGTATGAGGTTGAGTGTGCATACAAGGCAAAGGGAGCAATGTAATCAAGGTCAGAAGACTAAAGAAAGGAAGGCTTGTATCATGAACTTCATATAGTTTAGTGCTGTTGTGACAGCTTGTCCAATAAATGGAATGGCAAGACTTGAGTTTGGTGGTAGCTACATTATACAAAAACCTTGCTTATCCCTCAAAGGATCTAAATTTGACATTGAGACAAGTTAAAGACCATTGAAGGGTTTTGAGAACTGGAGAAATATGGACAGAGTCACATATTAGGTGGGGGTATATTGGCAGTAATGGGTGTTGGCTCCAGAACAGACGTAGAAAGACAAGAATGGAAACTGCTGCCCTAGTCCAACAAGCCTCGTGACTTTGGATTTGGAAGACAGGATGCTAACATTTGAAAAACCTGGTCATTAAGGCCTTGCAGGAAACATGCAGTAAAGGTAGAAAGGGGTAAAGATGTGAGAGTCTGAGGGTAGCAGCAAGATAGACTGGGTTATATATCTTGGGATTAGTGAGAAAGAAAAGAAAGTCAAGTCAGGAGAAACTGAGTTGGAAGACAGGATCTGAAGCACAATGATTTCAGAGGTGGGAGCCTTGGGAGGGAGAGAAGAAGAGAGGGAATAGGTGTTCTCTCAAGGTCTGCATGAAGACCTTGAGTTTGAAAGAAAATGAAAGTAATGATCATTGATGTTATGAACAATATACAAAAGTCCATTGAGATCTATTGTTGATGCCACTAGTGTTAAGAAATAATTTTCAATAAACATTAAAGCACGACTCATATGAATTAGAAGAAATATTTATCAAGATACTGTCAAACACATTTTAAAAATGAGGAAACCATCAAGATGGTAAGATCAGTTCAAAGAGAATTTACAAATCTGGATAGATATAAGCAATATAATAAAGGATTGTTAAAATAAGTTTGTTAGATTAGGTACAAAGCTGGCTAATGCTCCACAGCGTAACATACCATATTCTTTAGGGTTTCTTTTCTACTAAATAAAATGCTTCTGTGTGTCTCCACCACTCACAGATCAAGTTATCATATAACTTCACAAAGACTATATCCTTAATTTTAGAATATAGCAACATCCGCCAATGGCACATTCTTTTAAAAGGTCAAATAATCCTTATGAGAAAATGAAGCCATTTTCTTAGCCTTATTTACACGTTTGGAGGGTTTTTTTTCCTTAACAATAAAATGGGAGAATCTATTATACATTATATCTTTATTTTTACTATCAAATGAAATATATCCAGAACCCAACCAAATCTAACCACTTCCACTGTTATCAACATGTTTCAAACTATTACCATCCCTCACCTGGAGCATTACAGCTATCCCTTAACAGGACTCCTGACTTCTCTCCCCTAATCCCCAGCCACAACCTATCTCAACAAAGCACCCAGAGAAATCCTATTTAAGTCATGTTTTGTTATTCCTCTATTTAAAACTCTCCAAAGATTGCCCACAGCACTCAGTAAAATTCAGTTTTTCTAGTGAATCTTAAGGGCCCACGTTGCCTGACCCTCTTTTCCTCTCTAACCTCAGTACGCCTCTTTCTTAGGTTGTTACTCCAGTCATCCTGGCCTCTCAGCTGTTCCCACAACACATCAGACAGGACCCCCAGTATGATTGTGGACTTACATTTCACAATGGCAAGGACACGTTTTTGTTTCTCGGTGCTGTATTCCAAGTTTCTAGCCCTGTGCTGCTGGATAAGATATCCACTAAACACATATAGCAATTGAGCACTTGAAATGTGACTAGTTTGAATTAGGATATGTTATAAGTATAAAGCATATAACCAAATTTCAAAGACTTAGTAAGAAAAAAGGAGGTAAAATATCACATATATTGAAATGATGATAGTTTGGACATATTGGGTTAACTAATTGTTAAAATTATTTTCTGCTCTTTCTCTTTTACTTGTTATGTGACTACTAGAAATTCTGAAATAACATATGCAACTTGCATTATATTTCTACTGGACAGTGCCTCTGGATCAAGAGCTTGGCACATGATAGCTAGTCAACCAATAATTGTTGAAAGAAAGAATAATAAGAATAGATAGGAGAGAGAATTGCACAGTGATTAAGAGAGTTGGTCTGTCTTAAATTATTTCTAAGTTATTTACCTTGTGCTTCTGGTTGCTCATCTATAAAATGGATTAATAATTTCAAAAAAATGATACAGCTACTAAAGTGAGGCATCTATATGAAATGCCTGGGACTATAACTGACACATAGTTCATACTCAATTATCTTAACTATTATTGTTATTATTATTACTATCATTATAGAGATGACAGAATATGCCCACTCCCCTACTTTCTTGTCCTAATGTATAATAGATTATTTTGGCACTTGATCCATTAAAAATAACTTTTAAAGAGTTATGGTTTTAATAGAGCTTAAAGGTCAAAAAAGACCTCTATAAAATTTATTCATATTTTTGTAACCTTTTTAGAAGTGACCACATTGTTGAGCCATTACTAGGGTCTGCCTAGTAATGAAATACTTCAGCACCTAACAAGAGAAGCTTCACAGTTTGGGATAAGTAACATGAGGCTTTGGACTCCTAAGATGAGTATTGAAGTTCCACTTTAACAATATTAGTGTAGCTACATTACAAGGTAACCTAAACTTTTCTGGTTTTGGTTTCTTTATAAACTAAAAGTGGTGGTGGGGAGTATGACAAAACTATCATAAAATTGATTGCTATGACTGAATGACAAAGTCATTACCTCAAAGAAGGTGGACATTCCATATTGTGTTAGTCGGTTTTCTGCTATTTTAACAGAATACCACAAACTAGATCATTTACAAAGAACAGAAGTTTGTTTGGCTCATGGTTCTGAAGGCCGGGAAGTTCAAGAGCATGGTGCTGGCATCTGGTAGGGTCATCTCATGTCAGAAGGCAGAGTGAACACAAGAGACAGGGAGACAAAATTGGGGCCAAAGTTCTGCAATAGCTGACCTACTCCTACAATAAGAGAATCCGTTCATGAGGGCAGAACTCTCATGGACAAATCACCTCTTAAATGACCCACTTCTTAATACTGTTACAATGACATTTTTAGTTGTAAACACATGAACTTTGGGGGACATATTCAAACCATGACATAAATGTCAAGGCCTGACTTAATATTAATTGCTACATCACTAAATCTTTTTCTTAAGGGTTCAAGAAATGTCAAAGGTCTTTAGGAAGTTGAAAAAGCAATGGGATCAATGAAATCCTCTGTTCCCATGGTCTAGATTGCCTATGGAGAGTCTCAAGGTATTCAGGGGATAAATTTAGTTTTTACATGGCCTAAAGATGATTCATTTGTACCTTAAGAATAATTTTCTCCCTTTATTTAGTTATGAGGCCCTAGGCTTTTCTCTGCTGTCATATTTGGCCACTGCTGTGCCTCATTTCATGATGACCACTCACACTTTTTTCCAACAAGTTTCTTGATTTTATGACAAATTAAATTATTATGGAACTTGGTTCAAACCCCAAAGCAAGACATTACTTCTGAATAGTGAGAGAGTTCTCAGAAACAAAGTCTCTAATTTGAAGAGAGCTGGTCAAAAAGCAAGATGCCAAATGATTCTTTTCACACACAATCCTGACTTCCCACTTCTTATGCCCAACCAGAATCTCACAATTTCAGTGACAGGAAACAAAGTGTTGCTATTCGCAATCTGTGGCAGTACATCAACAGATGGGGAAAAAGGCTTGCTTTTTGAAAAGCAGCTTTTATTCATTCACATAATCTGAAATGCCCCTGGCCATGATCACCATCATCTTTGATGTGGCTTCCGCATATTGTCTGTGCAACACACTGCCTTCCAAGAGAACGGGGACGCCTACATGAGAGCAGCATGGTAAGGCTTGAAAGAAATACTTAACTATTGAACACAATGTCTTAAAACAGAAGCTCTGCGGATTTCCCCCTGTTGATACAAAATGATTCTTCTCAAGACCTCACAGAAACTTCTCAGATTCACTATACAGGTCCCGAAGGGAAGCACATTCTTTTTGCTCGTTGTGGCATATCTTGGCAGAGTTCCATTTAAAATCTCAAGGAAACTTGACTCAAGCAATGGTTTAATAAATGCATTCAAGGTTAGGGAAAATATTTTCCAGCATTACTGTTGATCTCTTGGTTTACTACAGAGAAATTAGGAATCACTAACTTTATAAAATAGTTAAAAAGTTCTTTGTTTGTGGATGCTCAGAAAATAGTTCCTCTGTTGCCCTTCAATTCTCACATTCCTAGAGCTCTGGTTAAAATGGAAGAATGGAAAGGTAAATTAATGTCTCTCTCTCTCTTTTTCTCTTTCTGCTTTTCTTTTTCTTAATCTCTCAAATGAGTAGATATGCAACACATACGCAAATACGTCTGTGTATAGCTGTATTTTTTTAAAAAGGATCTTAAGACTCTTCCAAAAATATCACACAGATAAAAAAAGTGGATCTTGTATTAATCTAAAACTCTAGAGATTTTACCTCTAATTTATGTATGTAAAACTACACAGCCACAAATTTTATTTATTGTGCAGCATTAATTTTTTGAGATACATACAGTTTGCCAAACTCATGAACTTTCTCCTTTCTCCTCCCCCTTTTATTCTCATGAACTCTCTATCTTTGCAACCTGTACTTTTCATATTTCCCATTAAAGAATTACCCCAACCACTTCCACTAAAGTCAAGACCATCCAGAAGTATAACCTAAGTAAACAAATCCTGGGCTTCTCTTTCCCTTCCTGCTATTCCATTCTACTGCAATACAGAAGCTCAATGACCTCAAACCCCTTCACTCAACAGAAAATTCTTATCTAGCTTCCCTGAAAATAAAATCATTCATCCCTTAAATTTGAACACAACTCTTTCTTCTGCTTAAAAATTGTTTTCAGTGAATTAGTTACGTCTTAGGAGAAAAACAGTTTTATGTTAGTCTTTCCTACTAAAACATAAAACAAGAAGATATTTTTGTGATTCTTTGAAGATTATCTGCACCTATAACAGATAAAGGCCTAAACACTTAATGATAAACTAGCATAGATATTCGTATGTAACTCTCCCCACACCTTAAAGAGTTGTTTTATTCTACTTGTCAAGGATAAGCCAACTGCTGTAACAACAAAAATAGCAAATTTCTAGCAATGTATAATGGTTGGTCTCAAGTGGAAATGTATTTATATTTCCCAAACAGGTCATCCTGATTGATAGACAGCTTTGCTCCAAGTGGTGTTTCAGGGACTCAATTACTTTTTATCTTATTCTTCCAACATGTTCAACTCCTGCCAATGAAAAATGAAATAACTTTAGGGAATCACACATAGAAGATTTTTACAGAACGTCTTCAAAGAAGAGAAGATCATATTCCATTGGCTTGAACTCAGTCACAGAACCACATTAAGAATAAGTAATTCAGGAAATGTGGTCTAGCTGTAAGACTAAAAAATCAAGACATGCTTAAAGACTAGCTAGCCAGTCTATAGCGAACTAACACACACTCTGTTGAGAAAAATTATTGTAGCCATTCTTTAAGAGTCAGTTTGTGGCCAGGCATGGTGGCTCATGCCTGTAATCCCAGCACTCTGGGAGGCCAAGGCAGGTGGATCACCTGAGGACCAGTCTGGCCAACATGGTGAAATCGCATCTCTACTAAAAGTACAAAAATTAGCTGGGTGTGGTGATGGGCACCTGTAATCCCAGCTACTTGAGAGGCTGAGGCAGAAGAATCACTTGAATCCGAGAGGTGGATGTTGCAGTGAGCCAAGATCACACCATTGCACTCTAGCGTGGTGACAGAGGGAAACTCCATTCAAACAAAAAAAAAAGAGTTAGTTTGCTAGGAACTAATCTTCTTTGCTTTTCTTCATCAGAGAATATCTTTCTTTCTCTTTTATTCCTGAAGGATATTTACAATGGATATAGAATTTACAGTAGACAGTTTCTTTCAATACTTGACTGATATGCTACTCCCTTCCTGTGTCCATGATATTGAATTAGAAGTTACCTATTATTTGATTGTTATTTGATTGCTGTTTCCCTATAAATAATGTGCTGTTGTTCTCTGGCTGCTTTTAGGATTTTTTTTGTCTTTAGTTTTCAGAGGTTTCAATTATGGTGTATTCTGGCTGTGACTTCTTCGGGTTTATCCTATTTAGGGTTCCCTCAGACTCTTGAATCTATAAGCTTTTGTCTTTCACAAATTTGTGAAGTTTTCAGACATCATTTCTTTAAATTCCTTTCTAGTCTCACTCTTTCTTTTTGTTCTGTCACTCTGATAATACAGATGCTAATGCTTTTGTTTTTGTCCCATAAAAGCCCTTGAAATTTTGTTCATTGTTTTCTAGGCTATTTTCTCTCTGTTGTTCAGTTTGGCTAAATTCTGTTGATCTCTCCTCAAGTTTACTGATTCTACCCTCTGTCTACTTCACTCTACAGTTGAAACCCTACAGTGGGTTTTTATTGCAATTATTTTATATATCAATTCTAAAATTATATTTGGTTACTCTATAACTTTTTTCTTTGTTGAGATTTTTCTAATTTTGTATTTGCTTCAAGAGAATTTGTAACTGCTTGTTAAAATACTTTTATGATGGTTGCTTTAAAGTATTTGTCAGGAAATCCCAACCTCTAAAACATCTCTATTCATTATTCGATCTCATTCTAGTTGTGGTTTTCCTGGTTCTTGGTAGAATGAGTGATTTTCTATTGTATCCTAAACATTTTGGATATTATAAGACTCTGGATGCTATTTAATTCTCTTTTTAAGCAGAGAGCCCACCTATTGCAATGTACTCTGAGGACCAAGTGGGTGGTGTGGGTTGGAGTGAAGCCTAGGAAGCTGAGTTTCTAAACAGGTTCCCAAGTGATTGTGATGCTGCCCAGCTAAGGATTGTCCTTTGAGAATCACTGGGCAAAAAATAAAATAATTGAATTAGATTGAAGGAAACCTGGATTTCCATGTTGAGAGCTTTATTTCCCACTGGGCATTGTCAAAACCATGCCAGGAAAAGTGAGGCACAGGCTTTCGTTATTGAACACAAGTGGGGGTTCTGGGGTATTTTACTTTCCTCCTGGGCCTTGCTGATCCTGGGGAAGGGAGAAGTGGAAGGCTCATTCATGCTCACTTGTTGGAAGGTGGGATAAGCTTAGCTTCTGGCTGGCAGTTTCTGACACCAAGGGAAGGAACAGGAGGAAATGGAGTACAGACTAGCCTCACCTCTCACCATCCCATCATGCTTCATTGATGACAAGTGTGGGAGCCCCACCATTGTTTGGCATTGCCATCTCAACTCATGGCTTCTAGAGTCACTGAGGCATGGAGGGAAAACAATGGAGGACCCAGATGCTCTCAAACCTTCTTCACTTAAGACCTCCTTAAAGATCTACCACATCATAGCAGATCTATCTAGGATTCAAGTTTTGTTTCTCTGTTGTCAACCCATATACCATCAGTTAAGCTTTGCTTTCTAATATGCTTTATGGCAAAGAAAATGGGTGACATGTCATCAGTTCACACAAGTATAGAAATCTTAATGGCATAATCTAATAGCAGGGAGCAGTCTAGGAATTACAGTGATTCACCCCATGTGACGGTTAATTTTGCATGTCAACCTGACTAAGCTATGGTGCCCAGGTGTTTGGTCAAACACCAATCTAGATGTTGCTGTGAAAGCATTTTCTTGAATGTGATTAACATTTAAATAATTAGACCATGAATCAGGCAAACTACCTTCTGTAATGAGTGGGCCTTACCAGATCACCTGAAGGCCTCATGAGCAAAAGAAAGAGATTCTTTGGAGGCAGAAGAAATTTGGCCTGCAGACTGCCAGATTGCCTTCAGACTTGAGCCAGAACTGCAACTCTCCAGGATTTCTAGACTTTCCATCTGTGCAAACTTTATAATAAATCTCTCTCTCTCTATATATATATATATGTGTAAATATATATATACACACACACATATACACCTATATGTATATATTTATGTGTGTATATAAACCAAGAAATGTAAGTAATAACAAATTTTATTGATTAGCTATCTGTTATACTCACTCTGACAGGAGCTTTAGCTGCTCTATTGAAATTTCAAAATTATCTTATGAGATAAATATTAATATTTCCACTTTTAAAATGAATAAACTGAGTTACAAAAAGATTTAGCAGGTTCCTGATAAGGCACTAGGATTTGATTTAAATTCAAATCTGCTGACTCTAATGTCTTTTAAAAACCACCACACATCAACTTAATTGAAATTCATAACAACACTATAGTTATATTATTTTTTCTATCAGCCTTCAATACCTAAGTTTTTAAAAAAAAAATCACATACACTTTGATTTTATCATTTTGTATGTCTTTCTCTCTTTCTTCAATATTTGTCTCCTCTTTGTCACCTGGATTTCAATACCCAAGTCCTGAACATGGGGCACCTTTATCCCCCAGGCTCAGTTCCATGTAATGTAGATGCACAGATGAACTATACATGGTCTGTGCCCTAGAGAACAAATCTTTATGGATGTTTCTCCCATCATATATTTCTTTTTCATTTTTTCGGACTGTAAACTTGAGTAACAAGATACACTGGGGACTTCGTCACTATTGATGAAATACAGGATAAAAATAATTGTCACTATAGGATTATCTTCTTCTCTAATCATTTATGGAGCCCATTATGGATGCTACTTAGCATTGCCAATTAACTAACAAATACTTGAGTTTATTCTATGTCCTTTCCTGTTTCTGTAGCCAGGAATACGTAATTCTATAAGATACACTAACTTGTGGTGGCATTTACAGACTTTCAGGGAGGCACAATTAACATATATAAAGCAATCAGAGAGCAGCATAATCAAGAATATGTGTAAATGACAAATTGTTTGGAGAAGTGAGTTTACAGATAACTTGCATAACTGTAAAAGAAGTCATTCCAGACCTACAGCCAATGAAATTAGGAAATTGAAGAAAGGATGCATGAGATACATTTTGTGCATTGTTTAGGT
This sequence comes from Symphalangus syndactylus, assembly GCF_028878055.3. NCBI lineage: Eukaryota > Metazoa > Chordata > Mammalia > Primates > Hylobatidae > Symphalangus > Symphalangus syndactylus. The sequence goes on from NC_072446.2 coordinate 68,756,137, forward strand.
CAGTGTTTCTTAAACTTTAGTGGGCATTAGTACAACCTGAAGGGCCTGTTAAAATATAGATTACTGGCCGGGCATGGAGGCTCACACCTGTAATCCCAGCACTTTGGGAGGCCAAGGCGGGCAGATCACAAGGTCAGGAGTTTGAGACGAGGCTGGCCAACATGGTGAAACCCCGTCTCTACTAAAAAAATACAAAAATTAGCCCGGCATGGTGGCATGTACCTGTAATCCCAGCTACTCGGGAGGCTGAGGCTTGAACCTGGGAGGCGGAGGTTGCAGTGGGCCGAGATCATGCCACTGCACTCCAGCCTGGGTGACAGAGCAAGACTCAGACTAAAACAATAAAAAAAATAAGAAAAGAAAAAGTAGATTACTGAACCTCATCCTCAGAATTTCTGATTCAGTAGGTCTGGAGTGCAGCCTGAGAGTTGCATTTTCAAGGGCCGCTGATGCTACTGGTCTGAGGGCCACATTTTACATACCACTGATCCCTCTAGGTCTTTCACAGTAAGTGCCTGTGTCTGTTAGCACCTTACACATTTCAGAAATCAACTGACAACACCTGCTGTTGCATTTGAGGTCTTCTGATTTTTCTTTTACCTTCTTGAATTTCATTGTCCTATCTACAATAAATAGATCCTAATAACAAACTCTAGGCTATGCCACTTCAAAGAAAAATGTGGTGGTAGAGCAGAAAACTGACTACTTGGATAAAACCAACATTGGATGTTCGGTTTGAAAATAATTCAGTCTTCGATACTTTCATATACGAATCCAACATCAAAGTGAACTCCCAGGTTCTGTCAGATTTCTTCTTTCTAGTAAGAGATGAAACGTTTGTCTACTGTCATTCCTTAACACGATAATTAGACAGTGTGATAATACAGTTTTCCTAGTGTTTGTAATCCTTGATCACATATTGTAATCATTAATATAGGCCACAGACTTAATTACAACCTTGATGGTAGACTGATAGAGAAAAACCTCACACTATCCTCAGGGTAACAAAGGGAAGCTTTTGAACATCAACCTATGGCAAATATTTAGAAATGTATTGTAGTGCTGATACTCAATCTAACATCATGATTTTAACATGCCCTGACATACTTAACCTTTATGCCTTTATGCATGTTCCACTTAGCACATATTTTCCATTCATCCACATCATGCCAAATTCTCCAACTTTTTTCAAAGCCCCAATTTGTTTGCTCAGTCCATTGACCTATCACTTCCTTTGTTGACACCCATTTATTTATTAAACACGTTCAATACACTCGTCTCTATGCTAGATGGAAAAGACAGAAAGGTGAATGGAACACAAGAGAAGCACCTGATGGTTAGAAATATACCTGTAAACATATAAACACAATAAAGTATTCGAGGGCTATCATGGAAGTACAATGGCCACATTTTGACTAAAAAAAAATTGAACTTGTTTTAATGATATTCTCTGAAATATCATGTGAACAGATTCTGTCTTTTTCTGCTAATGCAATTGGTTCCACATACTCAAAATAAATCTTTTCTCAATGGTATAACAATCATTGACTTGTATGTTCAACATTTAACTTATGTAAAGCCAACATATTTAGACCACTCCTTCCCTTATAGTGACAGCATAGAAAAAAAAGGCATTAAATTCTTTACCCCAACATTCCAATAGTTAAAAATACAAATCCTCTGAATGTATCTTATATGTTAGTTTTGAACCATGAAAATAATCAACATTAGATGTGGGAGACAGAAGTTAGATAGTGGTCAGACATTTCCTTATGATCCTCCCCTCTTCCGCCATCCTCCAGCCCCAACCCCCACCAAAAAAAGCCTAGGGGTTTTGCCAGTGTCCTGGTAGGCTGAGATTAAGACTTTGTAAGACCCAAAGGCCAGCAATACCTGGCTACATTGCTGGACGTTGTGTATAAAAATATATATAGTGTGTGTGTATATATATATATACATAGTATATAGTGTGGGTGTGTATATATACAAATATAGTATATAATTTATGTATATATACACACAAATACAGTTACATAATAAACTGTATTAGAATATATATAAACTGTATTAGTATATATAAACTGTATTATTACATTTATATATAATATTTATATAGATACCTAAATTGCATTAGTAATTACACAAAAATTTTAAACCATGCAATTCTCTTGTTCTACTAATTATTGTGCAGTAGTAGAAATATCATGATAGAATAACACTTTCAGATATTGTTAAGTACCACAGGGACATTTATAGATACTTCTCTGGTCTCTAGGATATGTCAACAAGACAGCCAGTACATGTTTAATGGAGAGCAGTGGCTGGAACAGATTCATTACTCTTGGCCTTGGTCCCCCTCCATCTCCTAGAATGGAACCATGTGTCAACACTATTAGATCATATAATCACTTAATTATTAATCTGAATTCCAGCTTTCTCTTTTGTAAAGGTCTATAGTTCAAATGCATGAGTTTAGTGATTCCTCTAAAATTCTGTGGATTCTCAATTTCATGGGTACTTTCACTCTTAGACAAATGGTATATTTGAGCTGATAATTTGACTAGTTAATAGGTAACTTTGAAGTTTTTATTTTGCACTGATAGTTCCCCTCACAGTTTTAAAAGCTGTATCTAATAATCCTTATTTTATTCTGAAATAAAAAATCAATTTCCAGAAAATATAATAAATGCAGAGTAAAGAAGTCCTCAGAGCAATTAAAACGCATGTTCTCAAAAACACCTACCTTAATCCTCATGAAATCATGCAAGAGTGCCCCAGTCACTCAGCGCACACCTAGCATCTTAGAAGGAATAAATTGAAAATAAATTATTTTATGAACGCAATTGAGTTTTATGGTTTTATGTTCATAATTGTACTTTGTTTCAAATGTTTTGCTTGCGCATTCAAGTGAGTATGAACTGGGATTAGTCCAGCATAAAGAAGAATGTTGAAAACTAAATGGTTCCTTATTACATTTCTACCATGAAGAAATGCAAAAGATAGAAGGAACTACTGGAAGAGCAGGAAGGAATGGTCACTAATTGGGAAAGAGGAAACAGTGCAATTATAAAACATGACTTAATCTTTAGAAAACGCTGCCAGATAAAATCATGTAGTATAGCAGAAAACAATCACACGTCTCAAACGCCCCAGTTTATAAGTTTATCACTTGGGTATTTTGTTTTGTGTTGCATCCTTGAGCCTAGACATGCACTTAGCAAGCTCACTCTCACAAATAATATTCAAACGGCAACATTGCTCTCTTTTTTGACTCAAATGACTAAATTTTTCCATACACAAAAGGTGCGTGAAAAGACAAAGCTGAATCTCAGCTTTGCTATATTCTTACTTTGTGCTCCCAGCTGCAGTCTTGAGTAGAGCTTAACGAGGAGCTACTGCTTAGCAACCTCTACTACATGTCAGACTATACATATATATGCAAGTATTATAACTAATACTTACAAGTAATTGTATAGTCCTAGAAAAAGACTATAATCTGATCTTATATACAGCCAACAATCAGTAAATGGCTAAATGAGATTTGAAATGACATCTTGTTTTTTCCTTTCTTTCTTTTTTTTTGAGACAGAGTCTCACTGTGTTGCCCAGGCTGGAGCACACTAGCATGATCTCAGCTTACTGCTGCCTTGACCTCCCAGGCTCAAGCATTCCCTCCCAGTTCAGCCTCCTAAGTAGCTGGGTCTACAGGCATGTGCTACTATGCCCGGCTAATTACAAATACATTTTAGAGACAGGGTCTTACTATGTTGCCCAGGCTGGTCTTGAACTCCTGGGCTCTAGTGACCTCCCACCTCAGGCTCCCAAAGTGCTAGGATTACAGGTTTAAGCCACCTGGCCAAAATGATGTCTTTCGGTTTCAAATCCCATGTCCTATCTCTGTCCCGCATCCACCATGCTCCTCCCCTATCTGTAAACCCAAACGCTTAAAGAGATGGTCTTAGTGACAGTCTCTCCGCTGATTAGCAAGGCTCTTCATTTCTTTATAGAGGTCTTTCTTTTCTCCACAAACTTTATTTTTTATACACCTATGACTCAGAGTAGCAAAGCCCCTTTTGTGCTTCTGTTCCTTAGAAGAAAAGTGCTGGAGAAATTAAAACCATAGCACTGAACCATTATGAGGAATAATGAAAGAAATAGGGGATGATCTTATTAATCACTCTTCAAAGGTATAATGTGAATGTCTAATTATATAAATGATAAAATACATAGCACTGCACTACCTTGTTCATACTTATTTTTGTCTTTTTGAAACTTCAGGAGATACAGGACACAGAATAAAATGAAGGATAATAAAAGATTAAAAAATAGATGAGAAAAAAAGAATTACATGGTATACCAGATCTTACTCAATTTTAGATTATTGGGAGAGACAATTTACCGGTTGCATAAACTGGTGAACTAGGAATGAAACAAGACACAACTTTATTGTGTCTTGACACAATTTTCATTCTAGGAGTGAAACCTTTGACCTAATCGTTTCCCTTATTTTAACTCCCTAATGTAAAATGGGTCAAATGAAAAATTTTCCTCTTCTTATTCATGGAAATAACATGATATCTGGATTATAACATTTAGAGTGTTATAAAATAAAAATGGCCATAAATGTTTCATGAATAATTTTAATAAAGTGAGGTAAAAACAAGAAGTCTATAGCCTCAGAGTTCTCTGTGTGATCTCACTTGATTTTACCATTTACCTCCTGCTGCATGGTTCCGGGTTTGTCATTTTATGTTTTTCTCTACTAGATTTTTATTAATAATGCTAAAAATAAAACCATTAAATTTATGCGATGATCTGATGGGCAGAAAATTTTGGACTCCAGTTTAATCAGTTAAATGGCTTTGTTGTCACGAAAGAAGCCAGTAACTTCTTATCTACTTAATACTTCCTCTTATGATGTTCCGTGACAACTGTCTGCAGGATTTCGGGGTTTATAAAAGGAACCTACCTTTCCAATCTCATTTTTTTTGCTCCACCAGCATCTTTTGCTGCAGGCAAATTGGACCACTTGAGTTTCATCCAAGGTGCTGTGTTCTCAGTTATCCTGGTGCACCACGTGTCTTACCATCTCTGTTCCCGATCACTTCTACTCAGTCTTCTCCATTTACCTCCTGCTACATGGTTCTGCATTTGTCATCTGACCCAGTTATCCCTAGCACTTTGACTGAGCCCCTTACATTTTACTTGTTTCTGTTGCAGTAGGACACTAAGAAGAACCTCTTTTATAACACCATATGATTCAGCAATGTCACTTCTGGGTATTTTCCCAGAAGAATTGAAATCAGAATCCTGAAGAGATATCAGCACTCTCATGTTCATTGCAGTACCATTCACAATAGCCAAGATGTGGAAACAACCTAGTTGTCCATCAACACGTGAATGGAAAAAGAAACTGTGGTATAGACATGCCATGGAATACTTATTCAACCTTGAAAGAGGAGGAAATTCTGTAATATATGCCAACATGGACAAACCTTGAGGACATTATGCTAAGTGAAAAGGCAATCACAGAAAGACAAATACACTTTCATTTCATTTATATGAGGTATCCTAAATAGTCAAGTTCTTAGAAGCAGAGAGTAGAATGGTGATTGCCAGGGACTAGGGGGAGGGAGAAATGGGGAGTTACTAATCAACAGGCATAATGTTTCAGTTAAGCAAGTTGAATCAGTCTAAGATCTGCTGTACAACATTGTACCTAGAGTCAATATGTGTCATACGCTTAAAACTGTGTTAAGAGGATACATTTCAAGTTAAGTGTTCTTACCACAATAAAACAAAACAAAACAAACAAAAGCACTTACAATGACTTTGTCTGCCCCCTCACAAGACAGCCAGCTCCTTGATAGCAAAGACCGTGTCATATCTGCTCCTGTACCCTCAACCTTTACAATGGGCTCAACACGCAGTAAATCCTCAAAGATCTTTGCTTCATAAGTAGAGACACTGCAAATAATTTAAGCTTACAATTGTGCTGTGCTTTATTAATAAAAATGGGGCTTCTGACCTACTGTTCAGTAAAATTTAGGTATCTTTTATTATTTTTTTCCCAAGTGTATTTATTGATTTTAAAGGCACTCTATTTCTGGCAAATAGTCATATGCTAATAGAGAAGAATCAAAACTTTCTCAATATTAAAAAACTGATCTTTGACAAACCTGACAAAAACAAGAAATGGGGAAAGGATTCCCTATTTAATAAATGGTGCTGGGAAAACTAGCTAGCCATATGTAGAAAGCTGAAACTGGATCCCTTCCTTACACCTTATACAAAAATTAATTCAAGATGGATTAAAGACTTAAATGTTAGACCTAAAACCATTAAAATCCTACAAGAAAACCTAGGCAATACCATTCAGGACATAGGCGTAGGCAAGGACTTCATGTCTAAAACACCAAAAGCAATGGCAACAAAAGCCAAAATTGACAAATGGGATCTAATTAAACTCAAGAGCTTCTGCACAGCAAAAGAAACTACCATCAGGTGAACAGGCAACTTACAGAATGGGAGAAAATTTTTGCAACCTACTCATCTGACAAAGGGCTAATAGCCAGAATCTATAATGAACTCAAACAAATTTACAAGAAAAAAACAAACAACCCCATCAAAAAGTAGGTGAAGGACATGAACAGACACTTGTCAAAAGAAGACATTTATGCAGCCAAAAAACACATGAAAAAATGCTCATCATCACTGGCCATCAGAGAAATGCAAATCAAAACCACAGTGAGATACCATCTCACACCAGTTAGAATGGCCATCATTAAAAAGTCAGGAAACAACAGGTGCTGGAGAGGATGTGGAGAAATAGGAACACTTTTACACTGTTGGTGGGACTGTAAACTAGTTCAACCATTGTGGAAGTCAGTGTGGCGATTCCTCAGGGATCTAGAACTAGAAATACCATTTGACCCAGCCATCCCATTACTGGGTATATACCCAAAGGACTATAAATCATGCTGCTATAAAGACACATGCACACGTATGTTTATTGCGGCACTATTCACAATAGCAAAGAGTTGGAACCAACCCAAATGTCCAACAACGATAGACTGGATTAAGAAAATGTGGCACATATACACCATGGAATACTATGCAGCCATAAAAAATGATGAGTTCATGTCCTTTGTAGGGACATGGATGAAACTGGAAAACATCATTCTCAATAAACTATCGCAAGGACAAAAAACCAAACACCGCATGTTCTCACTCATAGGTGGGAATTGAACAATGAGAACTCATGGACACAGGAAGGGGAACATCACACTCCGGGGACTGTTGTGGGGTGGGGGGAGGGGGGAGGGACAGCATTAGGAGATATACCTAATGCTAAATGATGAGTTAATGGGTGCAGCAAACCAACATGGCCCATGGATACATATGTAACAAACATGCACATTGTGCACATGTACCCTAAAACCTAAAGTATAATAATAAAAAAAAAGTGATCATGTTATAAAAGAAAATAAAAATTCACCAAAAATAAATTTTATTTAGATTTCATATTTATCTCAAAAGATTAAAAAAATAAAGCAGAGATGTGTTCTGCCCACAGTTAGAAAGTGAGTTTAGCGTAAATATTGAAATTCCTGCCTTCCCAACGCTATGTCACAATCAGGCCCCATTCACTCTGTGGTCCCAGCTTCCACATGCGTCTCAGAAAGAGTTTCACTATCTCCATATCCATTCCTCAGCTGTAGCTTGGAGGAGCCCCATGGGGTATTATTATTTCAGCCAGTAAAAGCTAGATTGACTCTGAACTTGAATCATGCTGAGACTTTGCTTAGGCTGCCAAGTTCAAGCACGGTCCCTCTTGCAAGAAAAGTTTTACAGTTGTGTGGCCGAGGCCACTGAGTCATTTCCTCCCCCTGCTATGGGCACTACTTCAAACAGGACCTCACCTCACCCTTTCCCAATGGAGAGGAATCACAGGACCTTCTAAATGAAAGACTGCTGAGCCTTGAATGGCATTGCTAATGTTCCTCACAGACTTACCCTCTCAGAATTACAACTTAAAGGGAGAAATGCCCAAAGGGCTTGGTCCTGCTCATTTAATTGGTCCTATGCTCCCTTTAGAGGCTTATCCTAGAACATTTAATTAGGCTAAAGAGAGTATTCCCTCTATAGAATGGAGAGTGGGAAAGTTTTCAGTATTTGAAGGGGAGGATAGCTGGTTATCAAAGGTAAGCCCATTTCTAGCTACCTATGTTTGATAATTTCTTTTTTTTTAAATTGAGACGGAGTCTCACTCTGTCATCCAGGCTGGAGTGCAGTGACACTATCTTGGCTCAGTGCAACTTTTGCCTCCTGGGTTCAAGTGATTCTCCTGCCTCAGCCTCCCAAGTAGCTGGGACTTCAGGCTTTCTTATTCCTGCTTATTTAGGGTTGGGATGTGGATGACCTCTTTAATGTCATAGTGAGTTAGACAATTTTAAATCTTATCATCCCATTGTCCAGGCACATGGCTCATGTCTTTAATTCCAGCACTTTGGGAGGCTGAGGTGGGAGGATAACTTGAGCCTGGGGAGGTCGAGACCCTCTCTCAAAAAAAGAAATCTTATTACCCCAGAACAATTATATTGCTGGAAATTAACCAAATCAATTTAAAATATGGCAACAAAAGGTTATTTTAAATAAAAGAAGCTCCCCTTGCTTGAAAAGCTGGCTGTACTATTAAAAAACAAATTAACACGGTGGAGCATAGTGGCTTACACTTGTAATCCCAGCACTTTGGGAGGCTGAGGTGAGTGGATCACCTGAGGTCAGGAGTTCGAAACTAGCCTGGCCAACATGGTGAAGCCCTGTCTCTACTAAAAATACAAAAAACCTTAGGCAGGCATGGTGACGTGCTTGTAATCCCAGCTACTCTGGAGGTTGACACAGGAGAAACACTTGAACCCTGGAGGCAGAGGTTGCAGTGAGGAAAGATCGTGCCTCTGAACTCCAGCCTGGGTGACAGAGGGAGACTCCATCTCAAAAACTAATAATAATAATAATAACAGAATGATGCTCAATATTCAGAAACAAATTTAAATTGGTGTAAATATGTATGTGTTATTGAATATTTGTGGAAAAAATATTAAAGCCACTTCACATTCAACTTGAGTATTGATTAACCTACATTTAGAAAAGGCTAAGAGAGAAAAAGAAGTTTACTTTTGCTTTGTTTTGTTTTCCTTTTTTTTTTTTTTTTTTTTTTTTTTGAGTCAGAGCCTCCCTCTGTCACCCAGGCTGGAGTGCAGTGGTGCAATCTCGGCTCACTGCAGCCTCCACCTCCTGGGATCAAGTGATTCTCCTGCCTCAGCCTCCCAAGTAGCTGAGATTACAGGCACCCACAACCACGCCTGGCTAATTTTTGTATTTTTAGTAGAGACGGGGTTTCACCAGGTTAGTCAGGTTGGTCTCGAACTCCTGACCTCGTGGTCCACCCACCTCAAACTTCCAAAGTGTTGGGATTACAGGCGTGAGCCACTGCACCTGGCCTGATTCCTTAGTAATATCTTTAATCAAGGCTCTGAGTACTTGATTGAAGCCAAACCTGCGAAGCCATGGCGTTGGGTTCCTCCAGTTCTGGCTCTAATCACACTTCATCTCAATCTTTGCAATGTAGCTGGGGTAGGACATCCCAGAAAATGAGCCTGAGGAAGACCAAATCAAAATATCTTTGACATAGATGATTATCTCCTGATCTGAAGATGATGGAAGATATGACTCATCAGGGGCTGGAACACTGTGGGGATTTACATGGGCAAAATGGCATCAGAAGCAGCAAGGATGAGCTGAATTTGACTTGGCAATGCTCTTTTATCTTCCTCTCTTTTCTGAGTTCCTAGAAATTCATTTCTTGTAAATATCAAACACTCAGACTGTTACAACAATCAGGGCACCTATAAAGCTTTGGTTTCAAAGGAGATAGATGAGTGTCTGCTAAACAATGTTACATTGCAAGTTTTATGGATAACTTCCCTTTAGATTTGGATGGGGGCTTGAAGACAGAGTTTGTCTTTCAAAGGATTCCAGTCTCAATATACGATCACAGTCATGATCTTAACATAATTAGATATAGTTATTTTGCTACTACTCAGTAAGTCCCACAGTAGACCGTGTGCTGGAATGACATGCAAACTCCTCAATGGGTGAGCCAGAAGTCTTCCTAGGCAGAAAATTATCAAAGTTTGGCACAGTTTGCCAAAGTAAAATCTTCCACTCAAAATAGACTCCTCCCAATTCTGGCCTTGTAGCCAGGCACCTCAAATGTAATCGCTTTCTGTATGTTACTCTACTTGGACCACCCAGTGGCAGGGTCAGGGTCATGTGGAATGCAGTTGTGGGCATATGCAGATACAGATAGACAGCTAAGTTCCCAAGATAGCTGTAAATGTGCTTATTTTCCTAGAGTCAATTATCAGCAGGACATACAGATAGAACTCAAATCTCAAAACCATAGGCAGTCAAAATATACCTCAAGGTAAGAGAAGGGAGGAGGCTTAGACTTGGCTTGTTCCTTGTCTAGACTGGGAATGGAGAAATCTCTCCATAGAAGTGTGGGCTAATTATCTGTATTAGGAAAGGCCTCAGACTAAAAACTTAACTGAGTTTGTTGTGACCGTCTCCCTATCCAGTACTCGTCAGGTCACTGATCGAACAAACCATTTGATTTTGACTCGAGGTAGCACATGGCAAAGGATAACTAAGTCTTTTTGAAATTGCTTCCCAAATGATATCCTTTAAAACACATTCCAGTAGTCTAGAATTGAAACTGAAATCTCCCAGGACTTCCCTCCCTTGCCTGTCAGAGGCAGTAGGTGGATAAATAGACATATTCCACTCTTCTTACAGTTCTTTTGAAAGATCAGAAGAATGAGCATTCTTCAGAGTTGACTGGCTTTATATACACATACAGCTGTTTCTTTATCCAATGGGTCAAGCAGTAAACCAAAACACCATGGAATCAGTGGTTCATAGGAACTACAAAAGTAGCCATAAAAGCATATGCTGAAGAAATAGAGGCATATATATTTGTTGCATGAATAAATGGATTTTGCTAATATCATTAGGCAGCCATTTGAGTCACTGAAGGCAGACCTGCCAGGCCAGGGCCAGTATTTCTTTACTAACATGGCAAAACCAAAGTCTTTTTTTTTTTTTTTCCAAGGGTCTCCCTCTGTCTTTCAGGATGGAGTACAGTAGTGCAAACACAGCTGACTGCAGCTTCAACCTCCCACATTTGAGCGATCATTTTGCCTGAACCCTCAGAGTAGCTGGGACCACAGGTGTGTGCCACCATGTCTGGCTAACTAAAAAAAAAAAATGTTGTGGAGATGAGGTCTCATCATGTAGCCAGGCTAGTGTCAATCTCCTGGACTCAAAGTCTTAAATGAAAGAGAAGACAGTGAGTCATGGGTCCAGAGGAATAAATAACGGGAGATCAAGAAGTAAGTTTACTGTGTAATTCACAGGTGGCAAAGACTAATTTAGAACATATTCTACAAATGGAATGTATGTACTGAACAGACTTACTGATATATATATAAATATTTTAATAAATTTTTAGCTAATTGATTTTTGATAAATTTCAGCCAAACCATATGATTCTGCCAATATTCAACTATGTCAATGAATCAATTTGGGGTAATTTCATAGGACATAATTCTAGAATGTAAGACAGGATCCCTCTTTGTTGCTTAATGAACTGTTTTAGGGTAGCACTTCACAGAAGAAAAGTGTATGTACTTAATAGAAATATATTAGTAATCTGTACTTAATAAAAATACTTTACAAAGAATAATGAGGAAACTTCAGTGTAGGAAGCTGGGTAAGGGTTGGGTGAACTTCACTCAGCACCTCTACTGATGTTTCCCTTAGGAGGAACAGCTCTGCTTGTTCAGGACATCTTGGCCAACCCACAATCCCCTGACCCAGGACCAATTTGAGGCCATCACCTCCTACCTTGTTCTGGTTTACCTGGTGATATCACACACTATCTGGCAGCCAAGAACTTCATGTGCTCTGCTAGAACCAATATCTTCCCATGACAAAGATGTTTCTGACGGGTGTGTATTCTCTTTCCCCATTCTTTTGAGACAAACAAGAGCCACCCACCTCTTCCTTTATTGTACACTCTAGATTTTGTACTATTATATGGTTAGTTAGGTCATGGCTGTCTTCATACAATTCTCTCTCTTCCTCCCTCTCTCTCTGGAAGTGATCATTGTTGCATTGGGATACATTTACTCAGCAAAGATGTACAGAGAAAAGAAAAAAAAGTATAGGCCAAATGTTCAAGGCCACAGAGTTGGACTGATAAGAGAGCCAGAGCTGTGTTCACATTCCTGGATCCTTCATCAGGCTCTTTCTATTCTGTCAATCTCATTAGACTTCCTTCAATGTGGTGCTCATTTTATATCACATACTCACCTCAGGTCAAATCTCCTAGATAGGCAATCAATCCTAGTGACTGATTTGTCTACTTCATGTTTTAATAATGACTTTGGGCCCAAACCGAACACTTTAAATTTTACTTCCTCTTTATTGTGTTGTCCTTTTTTCCTTTCTTATTTTTTTTCTTTTTGGTGCATTTTGGTCTGTGCATGCATTTTAAGAACACCTGAGGCCGGGCGCGGTGGCTCACGCTTGTAATCCCAGCACTTTGTGAGGCCAAGGCGGGCGGATCACGAGGTCAGGAGATTGAGACCACGGTGAAACTCTGTCTCTACTAAAAAATACAAAAAAAAAAAAAAAAATTAGCCGGGCGTGGTGGCGGGCGCCTGTAGTCCCAGCTACTCGGAGAGGCTGAGGCAGGAGAATGGCGTGAACCCGGGAGGGGGAGCTTGCAGTGAGCCAAGATTGTGCCACTGCACTCCAGCCTGGGCGACAGAGCGAGACTCTGTCTCAAAAGAAAAAAAAAAAGAACACCTGAGGCATTCCTATGTAGGTAGCAGAGAATTTCACCAATGATTCTGTTCCATCTCCCATCCCTATACTCACATTTCACCAATGTGTTTTAGAACCCAGAGAACTTCTCTTTTCCATGTCTTGATATTGTTTTAATTTTTTTTTATTTGTTCATTCTTCTTGATCAACTGGTATGCTAGGGAAAGCTTGCACAGGATTTCAAGAGTTAATTGTGCACGTGCTTTCTTAACTTGAATGGAAGCTTGACATTAGCCACAGTAGAAGTGTTTGTACAATGGAAATCAACAAATACTACAAATCAGGGGATTTGGGGTATTTTGAAAGCCAATTGTTAACTCTTTCATTTACTATCCTGCTCCTCCTTCTGCTCCACCATAAAAAATCAAGCCATCTTGTTCCAGCCAACTATTTTTTTCCTTTGCGGGGCCTCACCATTGCCAAATGTTTAGAATGAGGCTGTATCTTACAATACCTCCAACAATGTAAATATTCTTCAATTGACCTGATGCCTCAGCCAGGAGATCCCTCTGTTCCCAAAATCAGAGTAAGACAGATATACTTGAGTTATCTCTCCCAGGCTCACATCTGCTAATACTTCAAGGAAAAGAGGTAACAGAGACTTTGCCTGTATTTGCCATCTGCGTTTTTTCTTTTATTACTGTGAAGGATGATGCCATGGTAAAACCTTCAATTTTGACTAACTCACCAGATAAATACAGTCACTTGAGTGATCTCCTGTGAAACCAACAGAAGAACCACCCCATAATCTACATAATCTTGATAAGTAATAATTTCTTGTTTTAATGCATCAAGTTTGGGGGTGGTTTGTTATATATCAGTAGATAACTGAAAAGAGCAACTTTCTGTTCTACAGATTTGCGACTAAATTACAAATCACTCCTTAACTTCTTACCTTGGCTTTGGGAACCTCACCTTTTCTAAGGAGCTCATCTTTAGGAAGATTCAGTTATAGAAAAACAGGGGGAGTAAAAAACCTAGGACAGGGCCCACAACATGCAATTGAGAGAAATCCAATGCAGGAGAGCCATTTGAGTAAACAGGAAAGCTTTAAAAAAAATAAACACATACAACTGCAGCTGGCCACCAGTCCCCTGAGTGAAATTCTTAATTTCCAAAGACAAGAGCAGGCTCCAGAGATCAGACTAAAAAGAATACATTCTTTGGCCCTTTTTTGCTATTGGGTCACTATAGTTGTTACTAAAATTTTCTCTGCATATTTGGTGCCCGTCCTGATAGTGCTGGAATACGTATAACTAGGGGGCGCTGCATGCCTTCAAACAACTATCTTACAATGTCTTCAAAGCTAAGCCTGAAAATGGGGTAAAACCCAAACAAAAGACTTGATGGTGGAAGCAGAAGATATCTCCTGAGATCATTGAAAAAGGCTAACAACCGTGACAGTTATCTCCTGGATGTCCATTTGTTCACATCTTACTTCATGCACATGATAGGCAGATTGTGCACACTTGACAGATCATTCCAGAAAAGGCCACCTTGCCAACAAAGATTCCCTCAGGAATATTCAGCCCTTAAATCTTCACTGGGGTACGAATGCCGCAAGATTTAGCATTAGTCATTCTCAACCATGTATTTGAAGAGGACTACTTATTCTGACAGCATGCTCTAATTGAAGACATTGAAGTTGAATTAAAAATATAAAGGGCCAACAATTCCCTTTGGGTACTTAACAAGTCCTAAATGGTAGAAAAGTAACCAACAGAGAATTTATAATTCTGTTCATATGTTACTTTCTGGGGGATTATACATTATTAAAACTTATTGAAAGGGCAGACTTGTGTTTTTCCTTCTTCACTTAGCCTGTTTTCTCTTTGCACTTCTCTCAGTGAGCCTATAAAGTGAGCCTGAGCAGGTTTCCATTAGCTGTGGTCAGTTTTAATTTCTGGTTCTCATGTGCAAAGCTGATGTGTGTAGGTTCCCAATCCTGGAAGGAAAATGCCACGAAACCATTTCTGGCATTGCTTAATTAAAACAAAAAATGCAGCCTGCAATTTACACAGCAAAATTTAAGAAAATCAGTTACCTCATGTGGACAAATTTCTTCACTACATAAGTCTTTGCCCTCAAAGACCATTTGCCCATCTCCTCTAAAAATTTTCACATAAGAAGATGGGTGATGAAATAAGACATTTTCCCCTCTATTCCAGTGAAATGTGTAGTGTGGCCTCTCTCAACTTATTTGGTAAAAACAGAAAAGGTAAATTCCTCAGTATTCAGACACTGTAGTCCACAACTTGCATTTTGAGCCAAGAGCTGACCACCATATGCATCATAAATTGAGAAACTGTGGTACTAAGCCCCCACCTTGCTGGCCAGTACTGCACTGAGAAGAGACCAAGATCAAATCTTCTAGTTTATATCTAAATTTAGTCATACTTCTTTCAGCTTCAAGAAACATAAACTTCACTCAATCTGGCTTTCAAAATGGTGAGAAAAGAAGTGGACTCACGTAACTGAAAAGGCTCGAGGTAAATTAGAGTTTCAAGTATGGCTGAATCCATCAAGAAAACCTCCTCTATTCCTTGAAATGATTTTCTTGAGTGTTTGCTTTGTTCTCACAAAAGGCTTTTCGTGTGTAGTGGAAAAGATAAGGAAAAGTACCAGCTTACATTTCATATACTAAGGAATCCTAACAGAAAGAAAGTACCTCTTATTTAATTATTCCAGGGAAAGGCCGGGGTCTCCATAATTAGTCACTGAAGCCAGAAGATGGAATAATCTGATGTGCCAGATTTTGGTTTTTATTTTGGTTCAGGTTTCCCCAGAAGTAGACCTTGAGCTAAGGATTCCAGTGAAAACTGTTTATTGGAAATTGCAAGGAACACAGGTGGGTGACAGGGAAGTCAGACAATTTAAGCAGTATTGTTAAATCAGATACCAGTGAAATATTATAGTTTAACTTTGCAGTAATAGCGTCTGGCTAAACAAATACGTAATAATTACCCTTGCCAAGAAGTGAGAGATTTGGGCTACTTACATTGCTATACCCATCAGATATTAGGTAAGGCCTACCTCCAGATGGATTCCCCATCCCCCAGTCACTGTGCATCTGCTTCGTGCATGAGAAAAGAAGGTTTTGTCAACATGAAGGCAGTTGTCCAGCAAGCATGCTTTTGCTAGCTGATGGAGGCTAAAATTGTACACATGGAAATGGAAGGGGTATTTGAAGAGATATGGGCAGAGCACCAACAGTCTGCAATAGATCCTATCTTCATTCATCATTGAAGGGATGCAGGGTTTGGTGCAATAGCCATACCCAAGCCACATCTCATGAGAGTAGAGCAGGGATAGTGCTTACAAAAGAAAACTAGAGTTCTGTCTTCAAGAATAGAGAGGAGAGGTTCTTTGACAGGCAAAACCAAGAGATGTTCTCTTGATTAACTGAAACATGAATTATGCTTTCTCAGTGTAAACCTGGCAGTACAGAGACTGGTGCCACACTGTAAATGGAGATTAAGAAATAGAAACTGAGCTTGATCTTGCTAAGGTTATGGATTATCCCTAGCACTTGAGCTGGGATCTTCGAAGTGTACTCAATGCCTTCAAGAGCAAGAAGATGGAGATGAGTACACTCTTATGTCTTCATTCTACTAATAATTCTTGGTCAAGAAAGTACAACTACTCAGCACTGGGGACTAGGAATAATTATCTAAGATACAGCAAATGTAATTGGTGCTTTCTGGAATAAAATAATTAAAAGACAGTTATGGCAAAGGCATAAAGACTTTATCTATAAATGTCTACGGAAGGAACCCTCTTAGCCAAAAAAATAAGTGGCTATCAGACGATTTTTAATCCCTTTATTTTGCTTTGGCTGTAATCGTTGTTACTTGGTGATGAACATATTGTTTGGCAGTTTATTCTTTTTTTAAAAAAAGATATGTGTTGCCGGGCGTGGTGGCTTACGCCTGTAATCCCAGCACTTTGGGAGGCCAAGGCGGGTGGATCATGAGGTCAGGAGATCGAGACCATCCTGGCTAACACAGTGAAACCCCGTCTCTACTAAAAATACAAAAAAATTAGCCAGGCGAGGTGGCGGGCGCCTGTAGTCCCAGCTACTCAGGAGGCTGAGGCAGGAGAATGGTGTGAACCCCGGGGGGCAGAGCCTGCGGTGAGCCGAGATCGCACCACTGCACTCCAGCCTGGGCGACAGCGAGACTCCGTCTCAAAAAAAAAAAAAGATACGTGTTGCCAATAGCTCTTCCAAGTGAAAATCACTGCCCAAGGAGCACCGTATAAGCAGTGGTAAGACATTTGCAACCAAGCAAGCATTAACGAAGTCTTGGGTAATTTCTACTGTGGTGAGCAGAATAATGCCAAACCTGCTAGATGTCTGGATTTCTGGCTGCCTAATAAATCTTTCCTTTGTGTAGCCTGTGAATGTTGGCTCATGATCCTCTTACATCAGACTGGCTCTAAAGGGGCTCACTAAAATTGACCCCAACATCCCCACATCATAATCTCAAATAAATCAGAGCAGGACTTTTTCATCATTTTTAATAGAGGAAATTATTCAGCAATGCTCATACAATGTACAACAATTTTACTGCTGTGTTTGCTTATGTGATACACAGATTTGTTTGGTTTGCTTTTGTCTTTGATGCTTTAAAAAATTAGAGGGGATTTTATGTTTCTAGATTCCTGGAATCTGTTGGAAAAACAAAGAGGATGTTCTCCCAGCATTAGAGTCTCAACTAAATTTTACTTCTCAGTCTCTGACAACTCACTTTCTAACTCGAAGTCTCAGTTAAGTTCTACATAAGCACCTCCATCTTTTGATACTTATCCCCGACTAGCTAGTTTTTTAAAGTAAGTGGAACTTACTTTATTCCTTCTTCCTTTTTACAGAGAAGGAAAACAGGTAAACCGTATTCTATATACTTTCATTTTAAAGCCCACACATGCTTTGAAACTGGAGTAAAACTGTGGAGTGAATCAATGGCTCATGTACTATTTCTTGGGAAAAA
This sequence comes from Symphalangus syndactylus, assembly GCF_028878055.3. Lineage (NCBI taxonomy): Eukaryota > Metazoa > Chordata > Mammalia > Primates > Hylobatidae > Symphalangus > Symphalangus syndactylus. The sequence goes on from NC_072446.2 coordinate 68,774,079, forward strand.
TTCATCCACAAAACACAACTTCTTTTGTGATAACGACCTGAGATGTTTGAAGTGGAGAAAGATGCATTGCAAATATTCACATACTTATGACTGCAGATGTCTGCCATGATGAAAGAAAAGGAGAAACAAAGGAGAAGTGACTCAATGGTAATCCTGATGAATTGTATACTTAGACTCTTTCTCCAGGGAGCAATTCTCTTCAAGGAAAAACTCAAGACTTTTTGCAGAAACTTTTGGTTTGTTGCTTATAACCATCTCCAAAGACCAAACACTTGCCTTCTACTTTTAGTGATTCACCTTACACAGTGACAAACCACTATACATACATTTGACATTTTTATTTTTGTGGCCTTGGAGATGATCAGAATGGGTTAAAGACTTAGCAGAGCCATAAATCCAAAGGTATGTGTCTAATTACACTCAACATAGAATCCTTAAAATGTAGAGCCTGTTGTTCTTCAACCATAGAGCTGTTTCTCCCTTAGGCAGTGGTATCTTGGATAAGTAAAATGTATTAGACTTCAATGGTAGGTACCCCAGGGCAAGCCAACAGGAAAATGTCTGAATCCAAAAAGATGCCTCACAGCAGCCAGTTCTAGTCAAAGAAAAAAAGGAAAAGGAAAAAACACTCTTTAAGCCATTCCAAACTTGGCTTGGGGAGAACATGGAAAAGGGGAAAGAAAATGTTTGGGTGTTTTTCTTCTTTTTTATGTGTTCTGTCTTGTTGGCATCTTATTGCCAGAAGATATTGGAGAGCCAACAATGTGCAATGTGGAACGTTAAAAATAAATCCTGTCTTGGAGCGAACCAAGATGCTTACCATGGAAATGAAGCTTTCCCAGTGTGCCAGCAGTGAACAAATCTGAAATCAGGGTTCCCTAGTGCCTATGTTACATATTAGAGTGATGAGAAAAAGAGCAGAGCGGGGAGAGACTACTATGATGGCAGAGAACGGGTCAACAAAATGACCAGAATGATGGGTGAGAGTCTGATGTCTAGACAGCATTCCAGTCATCAGTATGGTCAAGAATGGACTGCAGGGAGAGAAAGGCACATCTTTGAGATCTGTAAATAAAGATACTTGCTTTTCGAAAAAAGTAATAGTGCAAGGTTCAAGCAATCTGGTTTTCAGTGGGTAGTTTCCTTTATGGTAATTCTTGTTCTATAATCATGAGTCTTTACTCAAGCCTTTACTCAATCAATGATAAATCTCTTTTGCAATATTTATCTTTCTTTCTGTTGAGAAGTTGAAGGTTTAAGTAATGAGATGATATACAGAGTTAGACCACTGAGACTCTTGTTCTTTTTTTAAAAGTTAAGTATGACAGAACTCACTCACTGTACTATTCCCAACATACTCTCAAGGCAAAAAGAAAAAGAAAGAAGAAAGGAAGAAAAAAAAGAAATCTTAGTATTAGAAGCCAAAAAGAAATGAACATAAATGCCAATATATACAGGCAACAACTTTTCAAAATACATGGTGTGACTGGCTTTGATCTAGCATCCTCATGGGTGGAAGTAATTAATGGAGACAATGATAAGTGTCTTTATCTGTTTGGGCTGCTGTAGCAAAATAGAATAAACTAGTAAGATTATAAACAACAGAAATTTGTTTCTTACAGTTCTGGAAGCCTAGAAGTCCATGATTGGGGTCCCGGCATGCTTGGATTCAGGTGAGGGCTCTCCTTTCCCTTTCAAATTGCCGACTTCGAGCTGTGTCCTCACATGGTGGAAGGGGCTAGCTAGCTCTCTGGGGCCTCTTTTATAAGGGCACTGATCCCATTCAAGAGTACTTCACTCCCAAGACCTAATTAGCTCTCCATGGCCCCATCTTCTAGTGCCACTGCATTGGTGATTAGGTTCCCACATATGAATTGGGGGGGACACAAACATTTAGACCATAGCAACAGGGATTGAATAAGAAAGAGGAACGGAGAGTAAATGGGGATAGTAAATCTGTAGATACAATAATCCTAATAGAACCCTTGTAAATTCAACTTTTTGGAAAAACTACCCAGAATATAGCTGTGTTGCAAAAGGAAAATACTGGAAAGTCCATGAGATAGTCAAATCAAAGTTGAGTCAAATCCATTAAAGGGCAGCTGAAATTCAGTGAGAGAGCATTGTGACCTTTCCCCCCACCTGAATACCATTCCCCATTCTCTAGTGTTGTGGGGCTGCAGCAGCGGCAGCTGCAGAGAAAGTGGCCTATGCTGCTTGTTAGCTTGTTTATGCCAGGGTATTAATACAAACCTTGTTCCTAAAATACTGTGGTTGTGCATTTTGGTCTGCCTAGTTGTTCCCTGAGAGAATGGTACAGAGGCTGACAATTGTTTCATCACCATTCCACCCCTCCAACTTGGGATGGAGTGGCTACTCAGACTTTGGAAGTGGCTGTGAAAAGATTTAAAGACATACATATCCCATGTGCACTTGGAAAAGGGACATCAGATGGGGTAAGCAACAGACAAAAACCCCAGGTCTAGGAAGGAGGAAGCTGAAGATGGCTAATGAGAAAATGAAGGATCCAAGAGCCATCATATATCCTAGAGAAGACAGAGTGAAACACAAAATGCCCAGTACCCAAAACATGCTCAGAACAGATGTGAGAGGACTCTAGGCTTCCACCTCTGGCTGATCTGTAGGCACCATGCAAGTAGGAGGTAAAGACTAGGGCAGAGTCATCGGCAGCCTTGAAGAAAATCATTTCGGCCAAGCATGGTGGCTCACACCTGTAATCCAGGCACTTTGGGAGGCCAACACACGAGGATTGCTTGAGCCCAGAAGTTTGAGCCCTGCCTGTGCAACACAGGAAGACCCCATTTCTAAACAAAACGAAACAAATATGATGGGTGTGCTGGTGTGTGCCTGTGAGCCATGATCACACCACTGCACTCCAGTCTGGGCAACAGAGTGAGACCCTGTCAAAAAAAAACAAAAAAGAAAGAAGAAAGAAAGAAAGAAAAAAAGAAAGAAAGAAAGGAAGGAAGGAAGGAAGGAAGGAAGGAAGGAAGGAAGGAAAGAAGGAAGGAAGGAGAAAGAGGAAAGAAAGAAGGAAAGAAAGAAAGAAGAAAGAAAGAAAGAGAAAGAAAGAAAGAAAGAAAGAGAAAGAAAGAAAAAGAAAAGTTTAAGAACATTTCTGTTAGGTCACTGGCTGACTACTGAGATAAAAAATCAAAAACTTTAGTGACCACAAATGACAAGAAATACAGTCTTTGTAAAAATAGTTTGGAAAAGTAACTGAATAAATGGATATCTATAGCCATAAAATATCAACAACAGTGAACTCTGGGGAGGGAGAGAATCTGATCCCCTAAGTTACCAAACTATAGTAGGGTATCACATCACACTCTCTAGGATGGTATATTAGTCTGTTCTCATGCTGATAATAAAGACATACCCAAGACTGGGCAACTTATAAAGAAAAAGAGGCTTAATGGACTCACTTTCACATGGCTTGGGAGGCATCACAATCACGGCAGAAGGTGAAGGAGGAGCAAAGGCACATCTTACATGGTGGCAGGCAATAGAGCTTGTGCAGGGGCAACTCCTCTTTATAAAACCATCAGATCTCGTGAGACTTATTTACTATCACAATAATAGCACAGAAAATACTCAGGATTCAATTACTTCACACTCCCATGTGTCACAATGTATATATGTATATGCATGTGTATATATATACATATATATATATACACACACACAATGGAAAATTATTCAGTCACAAAAAATATTGATATGTACTACCATATGGATATACTATGAAAATCTTATGTTAACTAAAAGAAACCAAACACAAAAGGTCATGCATTGCATGATTTGATGTAATATGAAATATCCAAATAGGTAAATGCACACAGACAGAAAACAGATTGGTGGTTGCCAGAGGCTTGGGGAAAAGAATAGGGAATAACTGTTTATTGGATACTTGGTTTTCTTTTCAGATGATGGAAATATTTAGGAGGCAGACAGAGATGATGGTTCTCCAACATTGTCTATGTACTAATAGCCACTGACTTGTTCACTTTAAAATGGTTGATCTTATGCTATTTGAATTACACCTCAATAAAAAGGAAAAGGAGAAGGAAAAATTTGGCTTCAATGAAGAGGGAAATAGAAATATTTTAATGGGGTTATCAGTGCTTGGAGTAGGTTGTTTCCTTTTTAATTACTAATTGAGGAGTGATTTAACATGATGAAATACTGTTGGACAGTATTCAGAAGCAAGGGAAAGCAAACAAACAAGGCAGAGAGGAAACAGTCTACAAAGTATGGATGTAGAATGACAACTGGAAGTGGGGGTTGTTCCCACCTGATGGGACTTATTTCGTCTTTGAAGTAAGAAGTAAAAATATCTGTAAAGGAATGAATGTCAAGTTCAGAGAGAAGAAATAAAAAAAATTGAAATGGCTCCAGTAGAGAAGGAAAAAGAGAACCGCATATGAGTCAAACAAGGGCTGAAGGCTCAAATGAGTTTCAAGGGCAATCATTTAGAGTTGCATGTGCCATGTCTTTGTGCATTTGAGCATGTGTACCATGATTATCAGAAACAATCAGCCACAGTCAGGCTGTGCTGTCAGTCAGTCATTCCTTTATGTCCAGGACTGTGAACATAAAGAAAACACATGGCCAAACGTGGTGACTCATGCCTGTAATCCCTGCACTTTCGGAGGCTGAAGTAGGAGGATCCCTTGAGCCCAGGAATTTGAGACCAGCCTGGGCCAAATAGTGAGACATTGTCTCCCCAATATTTTTTTTTTTTTTGTAATTAGCTGGCATGATGGCCTACACTTGTAGTCCCAGCTACTCAGGATGCTAAGGTGGGATGATTGCTTGAGCCCAGGAGTTTCAGACTGCAAGAGAGCCAAGATTGCACCACTGCACTCCAACAATGGGTGACAAAGAAAGACCCTGTCTCAAAAACAAAACAAAACAAACAAAAAAAAAAAAAACCACAAACTGTCCAAGCTGATCTAGCCTTATGATTTTGTTACATGGGTGTCACGGACATTAGTGAATCAGTGAGGCAGGAGGTTGAAGATAGAATGGGAGAATATGGTCATTAGAGTGGGACATTTTAATTCAATAGTTCATAAATGGAGCAGGCTCTGTTGATGGTGGGCTCAGACATGAGAGTGTGTGGCTCAGGAGGGGTGGAGGTGAGTTTCTGAAAATGAGGTCATAGACAGAGGCCAGGTAGTTGTATGAACTATACATGTGGATATTGATGTTGCCAACATTGATGGTAAAACTTGGGGTGAAGAAGACAATGTACTCATTCTTCAGTGAAAGAGGGAAAGGGACAATACAAATAAGAAGGGTGCAGCAATGATCAAGCTGGGTGGTCTGTGGTATAGTCCTGTTCTGAGTGTGGTATTGGTAAGTCGGGAGGATGACCAGTCTATCTCTATCTCTTGGGAAGAGAGCCATTTTTTAACTGGAGAGGGTGGGACCATAGGAGAAACAATCTAACTTACAAGGCTTCTGAAGCAAATATACATCAATCTGAACAAAAGTGATCAACCTGGAAATAAGAAAGAAGAAGGGAAGAGTGTGTCCCTACTGTTACCTGAGCAGTCATAATTGTGGGTATGGGAAGAATCTGCAAATTAGAAAGGTGTGCTCTAATGAGGGGCAAAGATGTTTCCCAAGGTTTACCTAGGTCTGCACTAAAGTCTCCAACTCTATTCATATCTGTTTGCTCGTATTCTAGAATGTCCAAGGAATCCTATGCAGACTAATCCAGTTTTCTAGAAGCCTAGGGGAACATATCTAGTAGCAAGGTGGATATTGTGGGTTTAGGTTTGGATGCACTGGAAACGTATATTTCTATTTTAATTAAATAAACTTATATTCTGATTTGTCAATTGGCTTATCCCAATCCTGGCTACTATATATAAAATCCAGTGATGTTCTGAATGTCTTTGTGCATATGATATTTGATTTTATATATATGTGTATGTGTATATATATATATGTATATATGTACATTTATATATGTGTGTATATATAAATATACACACATGCATATATATTAAATCAAATATCATATGCACAACGACATTCAGGAAATCATTGGATATTTTGGATACATATATTGGTATAAAACAGAGTATCAATAAGTGGATATTTGAAATCTTAGATGATTATGTGGAAAATTTAGTTCATACCCAACTCTTCCTTACCACATACCCAGAAGCCTCTGTGTTTTACTTCTTCCCAAGACTGAAAGCTGAAAAATACCATGTGAATATTGACTCAACTCATCTACAGCATGTTTGCTTGGAGGTAGTCATGCACCAATTTAATAATATGCACTTTGACGGGTCTGTAATTATGTAGTTTCATAGAACACAGTAATGGAGCTGATTTAACTGCCTATTGTGCAAATATGCATCAATATAATTTTAACCACCTAATATTTACTTATAATGTAATAGCTCATTGAGAGGTTGTGGGTGGGGGCCAAGAGGTAGAATGTGGGAGCAATTTTACCAATGAGTATTTGAGGTAAATGGAGAAAATAATACCTCTTGAATTATTTATTAGAGAATTGAGGAAAATCTGGAAAAACTCTAGGTCATTATTTTACCATGTTGTTAGGTTTGATCTAAAAGCTTCAATTCTGTATATATCATATTTCTAGTATTTAATTTTAATATGATTGTATCAATTATTCAAATACCTGTCATGATACCAAACTTGTGAGTATGCATCTTTATTCACAAAAATTATTGCTGAACCACAAAAATATTGATGAACAACCAGAAGCCAAGTGAAGTGGACTTGACAAATTTGGACCAAGACCGTATTTGAGAAGACAAATTTGTCTCCCTATGCATGAAAATTAAACACAGAGCATGAAGACTCCCTTGACATTTGGAACAGGAAACATGACATGTTGTAGAATCAAGCAAAGGCCATATACCCAGGAAGTTCATAAACATTACTAGTTAATTATTAATGGCTAATGAAGTCTCCTTAACATGTTATATTTTATTATGTCTAACTCAAATTTGCAGTTTCCCATGATTCAAAAGTCTAAAAAAGACATTACTGATGGCACCTATTATGGTTTGGCTGTGTCCCCACCAAAATCTCATCATGAATTATGGTTCCTATAATTCCTACATGTTGTAGGAGGGACCTGGTAGTAGGTATTTGAATCATGGGGGCAGTTTCCCCCATACTGTTCTTGTGATAGTGAATAAGTCTCACAAAATCTGATGGTTTTATAAGGGGTTTCCCTTTTCACATGGCTCCCATTTTCTCTCTTGTCTGCCATGTAAAACATGCCTTTCACCTTCCACAATGATTGTGAAGCCTCCCCAGACAGGTGGAACTGTGAGTTCATCAAACCCCTTTTTGTTTACAAATTACACAGTCTCAGGTGTGTCTTTATCAGCACTGTGAGGACAGACTAATACAAGAAATTGGTACTGGTAGAGTGGTGTGATGCTGTAAAGATACTGGAAAATGTGGAAGCGACTTTGGAACTGGGTAACAGGCAGAAGTTGGAACAGTTTGGAGGGCTCAGAAGAAGACAGAAAAATGTGTGAAAGTTTGGAACTTCCTAGAGACTTGTTGAATGGCTTTGACCAAAATGCTGATAATGATGGACAATGATATCCAGGCTGAGGGGGGTCTCAGATGGAGTTGAGGAATTTGTTGGAAACTGGAGTAAAAGTGACTCTTGCTGTATTTTAGCAAAAAGACTGGTGGCATTTTGCCTCCTGCCCTAAAGATTTGTGGAACTTTGAACTTGAAAGAGATGATTTAGGGTATCTGGCATAAGAAATTTCTAAGCAGCAAAGCATTCAAGAAGTGATTTTGGTGCTGTGAAAAGCATTCAGTTTTAAAAGGGAAGCAGGGTATGAAAGTTTGAAAACTGTGCAGCCTGATGATGCAATAGAAAAGAAAAACCCATTTTCCGAGGAGAAATTCAAGCCCCTGAAGAAATTTGCATAAGTAACGAGGAGCCAAATGTTAATCACCAAGACAATGGGGAAAATGTCTCCACAGCATGTCAGAGACCTTTGAGGTAGCCCCTCCCATCATAGGCCCAGAGGCCTAGAAGGAAAAAATGGTTTTGTGGGCCAGGCCCAGGGATCCCCTGCTGTGTGCAGCCTAGGGACTTGGTGCCTTGCATCCCAGTCACTCTAGCCATGGCTAAAAGTGGCCAAGGTAGCTCAGGCTGTGCCTTCAGAGGCTGCAAACTGCAAGCCTTGGCAGCTTCCATGTGATGTTGAGCCTGTGGGTGCACAGAAGTCAAGAGAACCTCTGCTAGGGCAGTGTAAAAGGGAAATGTGGGGTTGAAGCCCCCACAGAGTCCCCACTGGGGCACTGCTAGTGGAGCTTTGAGAAGATGGCCATGGTTCTCTAGACCCCCAAAAGGTAGATCCACTGACAGCTTGCACCACGCACCTAGAAAACACTCAGATGCTCAATGCTGGCCCATGAAAGTAGCTAGGAGTGAGGCTGTACCCCACAAAGCCACTGAAGTGGAGCTGCCCAAGACCATGGGAACCTACCTCTTGCAGCAGCATTACCCAGATGTGAGACATGGAGTCAAAGGAGATCATTTTGGAGCTTTAAGATTTGACTACCCCACTGGATTTCAGACTTGCATGAGGCCTGTAGCCCCTTCGTTTTGGTGAATTCCTCCCATTTGGAACAGCTGTATTTACTCAATTCCTGTACTTTTATTGTATATAGGAAGTATATTTAAGGTAGGATACTTGCCTTGTCTTAGATGAAACTTTGGACTGTAGACATTTGAGTTAATGCTGAAACGAGTTAAGACTTTCAGGGACTATTGGGAAGGTATGATTGGTTTTGAAATGTGAGGACATCAGAGTTGGGAGGGGCCAGGGGCAGAATGATATGGTTTGGCTGTGTCCCCACCCAAATCTCATCTTGAATTGTAGCTCCCACAATTCCCACATGTTGTGGGAGGGACCCACTGGGAGGTAATTGAATCATGTTGGTGGTTTCCCCCATACTGTTTTCATAATACTGAATAAGTCTCATGGGATCTGATGGTTTCATAAGGGGTTTCCCCTTTTGCTTGGTTCTCATTTTTTCTCTTCTGCCCCCCTGTAAGACATGGCTTTCACCTTCCCAATGATTATGGGGCATCCCCAGCCCTGTAGAAACCTCTTTTTGTTTACAAATTACCCAGTCTTGGGTATGTCTTTATCAGCAGCATGAGAGCAGATTAATACAGTGCCATTTAGAAGTATAATATTTTCTATTCTGTATTCTTATTTCAATGTTATTAGAAAATAAAATACAAATTATTTATAAATTCCACCATTTAATTTTTTTGTTTTCATTATATAAAGTATGTGGAGGAAGTATCATGTTCTGTCTATCCAGTATCAGCATCCAAAAGAAACCATATTAAGAATTTGATAGGTAATCATACAGAAAATTTCCTCTGTCTTCAAACACACATGTGTGTATGCATGCCTACACACACACACAAACACGTTACTTTTGTGAATTAGGTATTTCTTTGTTTCTCCAGAACAGTATACCATGAGTCTATTTCCAGGACACAACATATAGTGATACTTTATATTAATGGCTGAATAGAGTTTCACAATATGATCATTGGTATGCTGATAAATTTGCTGCATTTGGATTCCCCGAGACCACCTCCAGGTTTGGTAATTTGCTTGGAGGACTTACAGGACTCAGAATACAGTTGTGTTCAGTGCTATGATTTACTACAGCAAAATTATACAAAGAAAAATCAGCAAAGGGAAAGGATGCATGGGATAAAGTCTGGAGGAAACCAGGAGCAAACTTCCAAAATCCTCTCTCAGTACAGTCATGCAGGACACACCTAATTCTTCCAACAGGGAATTCTGACAACACATATGAAATATTGCATAGCCACGAAGCTCAGTAGAGACTCACTTCCTAAGGTTTTTATTGGGAAATGATCAGTAGTCACCCTCTGCCTAGCATGTATCAAGGTTCTTCTGCCCAGCCTTAATCAACATCTTTCAAGGAAAGTAGATGTTCCCCATAATCCCCAGTTTGCACAGCACAGGCACAATGAGGACTTAAAAGTTAGGGAATGGTGAGAACCCTCCCTAAATCCAGCAATCCAGACAGTAATCAAGGACCAACTCTGTAAGCAGGTCATTCTAAGGATAGTAGTCCTGCTATGTTAATTCTTTTCTGCATACTTGATCTATGGATTAAAAAGAGAAGAAAAACTAATTCGAAAGGTTTGCTCATTTTCATGGTATAAATAATTCTACCATGGCCAATTTCAACCTATCAGTGTGATGACACCAGTGGAGAGTTGAAAATGATTCAACAGTTGGCTCTTCACAAGCCAGTGAAAACTGTCTCCAGTACACCACTGAATTATCATTATTCATAATATACTTCCTAAGAGTGTAAGAGTGTGTGCCTCCACATTGGGAGATGTGTGTGTGTGTGTGCGTATGTGTGTGTGTATAGCCAATTGAAGTTAAAGTCAAAAGAGAAAATAAGTTAGAAACTTTGGGTGTTACAGGTAACCCTTCAGTCTCCATGACTGTCTTTCAACTGAACAAGCTGAATAAGAGCTGTTCTCTTCATAACATCTCACAAATAGTAAAATCTTAGAGCCACAAGGGACCTTTAATTCACATCTAACGTGTCAAAAGTAAACAACCTAAGAGCCAGAGAATATATGTGACTTTCCAAGACCCCCTACTAACTATGGCCAAACTAGCAGAAATTAAAGTCTAGCTTCCTTGAGAGCTCAACCATCATCCTCAATAATTAGAAAATAAAATCTCCAAATAAAATTTAAAGATATATAATAATTTATGAATTCTAGGTTTAAAGACTTTGATAATGTAATTTCTCAATCCCACTAGAGCTAAAGGTGGATGCAAAAATTAAAAGCTGCAAAGGGAAAGTGGGTGTGAAAAAAATGAACAAATTCCTCATCTTTTTCAGTAAGAAATTAAAATACACAGTTTAGAAAAGACAAACAAGAAGTATATATGATTTCACATGTGTAAAGGTAATCCTAGAGAAAACTCAGACCAGGAAGTATTGAGGTGAGTTGAAGACAGGAGGAAAGAGCATTTTAACATTTCATTTTAGAATGTTTTGTACGATTTTATATTTATGCATATATTTGCTTTTTCAAACAGATTTGACATATTTTTTAAAGAGAGTGAAAAGACTAGGGATCCATATATTAACAGTAGATATGCCTGGTTTTAGGTAATTGGTGATTAAGGTAATTTTCTTCTTTTTGCATCTCCCAATTTTTCTACACGAACATGTTTTTTTCATGAAGTATAAAGTTTGTTTTAAATTATTATTACTATTAATTCATTCTGAAAGAGCGAAGGGAAAGGAGACATTAATTGTCATCTATAAGCTAAAAATGTTAGTCTAAGCTCAGACTCCTTTTACATTACAGCCCAAGTTTCCATATCAAAAACATATAGTCACAATTAAATCAAAGGAAAAGGGAATATTCTCTCCAGTGTTACTACAGACATGTAGCAGGTGTCTGATTAGCTGAGTTATTTGAAATTTAATCTGGAATTATAAAGCCTTTCTCTCCATCTTCCCAGTTTACAGTCCTTCTAATGCACTCTCTCATGTAGGCACGCAAAGTTTTGGGAGCAGATAATGACTTTTTGGCACACAGACAGCAAATATTAACACAATAGGTTAGTATATAATCATATAATACGCATATATATCACAGCAAGAGAGAAAAAATATTTTAAGAGATGAAATAATCTATAATCTACTCAGCAGGTTATAAAGCAACTGGTTTTTGAGCTAGGAGGCTCACACAAGTTTTTTAATATATTAAAATATAGGGATTAATGAACAGTAGCTTTCCCCTCCTACATAAAGGGTTTCAATTATGTCCAGGTGGGTCACCTTACTAATAACTTAATTTTTCTTCATTATTAGAAATATTTTAATGAAACTGATCTTAAGCATCTGTTTTGTAAAATGACCTAATTGGAAACACTTATCAAACCTTTATAAATAGTTCAAAGAAAAAATTCAAAGAACATTAAAGATAAAATATTATCTAAAAAAAGAGGAGGTAGAGAAGCTGAAAAAGATCATCTGTATCTTCTATATGTCTTTGGGTAAATTTCTAGAGAACAAGATTTGTTTTAGAAAATTTATTTTTTTGGAGATATAATAAATCAATTTGTAAGTTTATTTTTCTTGCAGCCCTGTCTTTTGTGGATTTCTGGGTTATTAAATTTAGACAATTACTAGGTTACCATGTCACTGACAAGTAATCCTCACTGGTTTTCTTTGCATCGATTGCTTTGTCTTAAAATTTATCTGGGTAGGTTTTGATGACTCCGAGTATTAACAATAACAACAACATTGTCCTCTGAAAAATTAGAAAGGCTGCTTGCATTAGTTCAGATATCTCTTTTCAGAAAAAAGAATATATTCCTGAGTATTATAGAGTTTCTGACCCACAAACAGCATCGTTATTAGGGGAAATTGGAAGATGGCAGAATTATGGGCACTGGAAGTGTTGAAAAACATGAGACAAATTCCAAATGAGCATACTTTAAAATGATGCCTGAAACAATTTAAATTATCCAACCTTTCAATTATTCACTCATATGTATGTTGGAAACTTGCATAATGCTCACTATGTACCAGGCACCCCTGAAGGTTCTAGTAGCACTGCAGTAAATAAACAAAATTTCTGGACTCAAGGAGCTTACATTCTTGTACATACTTTAAAAGACCAAAATCCAACCTGGAGTCACTACAAAAAATTGTGCTAAAATATACTGATGAGGATCTGAGGTTCTACTTAGCTTCTGTTGGGAGGCTGGATTTGATCCCAGTATTTTCAGGTCATGAGCATGCAATTCTACTACTGTAAATAGATGAACTCCATGAAACCACAAAACCACCATCACGTAGATTTCCCCCACTTCTGTGACCTACCAGTAGGGTCAAATCTGATATTCACCCCACCCAAGCTGTGGCTGAATTTACTCTTGGATTCCAGGGAGGGGAAGAGCTGGTTTTCAACAGAGACAGGGCTCTAAGAATGTGTCCTTTCCCCAGTCCTCTGCCTACTCCCTTCCTTCTTCCTTCTCCGCACTTCATGCTAAAATCCCTGAATACCTCAGGCCCAGGAAGAGCCCTTTGTAAAAGGAATATCCCAGAAAAGTTTAATTAGAATGGTACAAGTTATGGAGACACTGAGTGTAAAGAAGAAAAATCCTAATGATTTGAAACCTGCAACTTATGCACATATTTGCAGGGTAAACTATGGGAGAAAAAAAACATAGTCTACAGTTTTCTGAGTACCAGGACAAGGGTCCATCAGTAGAGTTTACAAGGAGGTAGATGCTGATTTTATTTAGGATTTTCTAAACGTTGGAGTCCCCTAAATTATAAAATAACCTGCCTTACATAGCAGTGAGTTTGGATGTGTACAAAATGCTCAGTAGTCTGGTTGGATGTTATAAAACAAATTCCTGTATTAAGTTAGTCATACTAATGAATTAGTATTCACTGAATGAATTCTAAGAGATGAATTCTAAGAGATCCGGTCTGACATCCAAAGCTTCTGAGCCTCCATTCCCTTACCTATATGGTGATATCATGGGTCAGGGATTCAATTGTTTCCATGTAACCCTTATGGCCAGGGTTGTAGTATATAACCCTTTATAATAATTATATAATAATCATATATAATAATTCTAGATATTATAATGTCAAAAGGTATACTTTGTGCAGATCACATAACACAGCTAGTGGGACCTTGGGCAATACACACTAATCAACTCGATTAGTAATTATTTGTTAAAACATTTAAATACTCCCATGATTTCAAGAAAATAAAATTTATACATGGACTTAAACATGTGCAGGTCAGGTATTGCCACCAAAATGAGGTTTTGTTTGTTGTTGTTGTTTTTTAAATGGTTCTCACACATAAAAAGTGGCCAAATTATAGGCACTGGAAGGTGGTTGAGAGATTTTAGTCAGTTAAACTCTGGAGAGTGACATAGTAGGTGCTCTGTTACTGACCATTCACTGTCCTGTTTTTCGCCAGGGTGGACCTCAGGTAAATCTTAAGATTTATCCTTGTGACATGGAGACTCAGCTTGAAACCACAGTTTGGTTAGTAGCTTTATGTTGTAAAGAATGTGTTAAACAGCAGCTAATTTTCTGATTTGGATACAGATGTACAGCACATACAATGTGCAGAGGTCACTGTTGGCACACACAGGCCACAGATGCCAATTCACAGCAACTCTTTTGACAGAAATGTTCTCAACCAAACAGAAGCTACCTTGACTAGGAGGCCAGCCTCCACCCCCATCCCAGGGGCTAATCCACAGCTAACAATTCATGCAAAGGGTACAAAACTTGAGCCCCTTGCTTCAAATGATAACATCTCTGTAGTGCTATTCAAGCTTCAGGACTACCCGTGGGATCAGGAGAAGAACCTGGACCCATCCATTTTTGCTTAATGTCTTTCCTGCCTTCTGCTTTTCTTACAGCTTTATAGCATTCACCAGAGATCACTCCCTCAATAAATCATGTGCACCTAATTCCGGTCTCAAGCTCTGTTCCTAGGGACTCTGACCTAAGACAAAAGTCAATATGATTTGTTTATGTTCTGTTCATACCCACACCGGTTTAATTGTAGAGATCCTTAAGCATTCACCTGTTGCACTAATATAGCATAGTTCAATGAGAAGATGCTGGGCTCTGCAATCAGTTCAAATCTCTTAGCTACCCAGTGAATTATGGTCCTTAATGTCCCAATTAAGGATAATGGTCTATGCACTGCAGGAGTGTTATAAATGGAAATAAAGTGCCTTAAAATAACCATCAGAGAATATACATAATAGGTGAAAATTCTATTCCCCCATAAGGATCACTGGTAGATTTTGGCACTCTGTAGGTTTGGAAATCATCATATTCCTTCCTGTCTACTGATAGAACGTAGACGTGAAGTTTAATAAGGGGAGAACCAAAACAGCATTTCTTAAAGATGCTTCCTCATAATCACATTGCCTCTGTTTGGGATGGAAGTATCTTCTCAATCTTGTGCTTGGAGCCATTTGCCCATGAGTCTGAATCTTCCAGCCTATAAATGTTCTACGGAATATATCCTTTGCCATGTACCTGAAAAGTGTTATGTTCATTATAAAGGGAGGCTGACACACACAGCCACACCACCTCAGGAGGGACACAGAAGCAGCTGTGTTTATTTGAGCTTTGCTCTGCCAGGTCTTAGAATCTCAGCTGGAAGAGCCTTAAGACAGAACTAACAACACTCACATGGCCTTATGTCAACTATACTCCATGGGAACCTCTTTCCCATTTGTCCTTCTTGATAGAAAAAGAAAGAAATTTCAATAAAAAAAATTTCTGTATAAAACCTACAAGAACTAAGGGAAGAGATGCAATCACTCTTATTTATCGCTCATCTTTATTTTCAAATCAGTCCTGCAAATATGTTATTAATCCCATTTTATTGATGAGTAAACAGGCACAGAGAGCTTTAGTAATGTTTTCAAGCCATATGCTAGTAAGTTGAAGAATTACTGTTCGGGACCCTAACTGTCTGACTCAAGCGTCACACTGTTTATGTATACTGTCCACACATATTTGAAAGTTATTGGGTAAATCCCCAAAGCTAGGCATTGGATATCTTTCTATTCTGCTGGTTAGCTTGAATCAGGTCAAGGAAGTAGAACCTCTGGAGCATGTGAGAAAGGTAAGAAAACGTTCAAATTATATTCATAATTAGTCACAGATTTTATGAAGCATTAACACTATGTAAATTATAATGAATACATTTAATCAACTAGGTTTGAGTTTACCTGAATAAAATAATCCATTAGAAGTAGATGTTTGGTAGATCAATAGATACATAAGATAATACCATTCAGAAACCAACTGGATACTCCCAGATTTTTCCAGCTACACAACCATAGTAATAATCAACTATCCAGCTTATGAAAAGCAACATCTTGGCATAGAATAAAGGCTGAAATTTTTACCATGAAACAAAGACTCTGAATTTTAAGGACTCTATATAGAAACAATTTCTTTTTGTGGAGTTTAAGAGGTCAAGCAATCTCCAAGAAACTTGAAATTCAAACAACACTATTTGTAGCTTTGCAGGACTGAGCAATTTGTTAAAATGTAAAAAGATTCCTACTTACCTTGGGACACTTGATTCCTAACTGTTGTGTCATCTGCCTCCTTTAATTTTCATATCTGGTGAAAAGAAAAAAACATAAACTTTCAAAATCCAAATCCCACAGCTCTAACATCAAATAAATATCCATGAAGTCATCTTCTAACGTGTCAGTATGGGGGAAAATTAGGGTGGGGAAATATGCCTGCTGCCATGACATTTATTTCATTAAAATTTCATGGAATTTCACTAAATGAAGGTTTGAATGGATAAGAAGCACCCAGAGAATACACTGAAGCAGCAGGATTTCTAATCAGCTTTGGAAGATGAAACAGTACCTTGTGAAATATAAAAAGACAGTATTAAACAGACAAGACATCTACCTTTGGGTATTGTTAATATTGCATATATTTAACTAAATTGGAAATAAATATGTAAGCCTTTTTCTTTGCACTATTTTATATGTTTTGTGCCTTTCTTGATTTTTAATGTTTATTTTTGAATCTTGCACCTATGACCCACTTCTTAAATACTTCCTTCTTCCATATTTCATTGCTCTTGGCTTCTTTCCTTTCCTCTCTCTCTCTCTGAGGATTTTATGGGTTTACACCACAGTCTCTGCTACTTAGGAAGTGTTGGATAAGTACTTGTTTGATTGATTTATTGCTGACCAGTTTTACCTACTCTCCTGTCACCTCTGTTTTATCCCCCCAGCATTTTCTTTGGGGAAGAAGGGTCAAATAATTGAATCAAAGCCAGCAGTCAAGTCAGGTCAAGAAAGGTGCATTGGAGCAAGAGGATGCCCATGTCGCCAGCACTGCTGGGCAGGAAAGACCAAGGAAAGCAAATGGCTCAAATTGAGAAAGCTGATCTGAAAGAGTTAAGATAATGGGAGAATGCATGCTTTCCGTAAAAGACTTAAAAGCTCATGTAAAGTCAAATGTAACAATACTTATTAGAGACGGTGGCAAATACTTTATGACTCAATAAAGCAAATCTCCTTAGTAGTAGAGTTCAGAAATATTATATTTGTTTTTTCCAAATCTTTGGGATCCAGAGTAGGCGGTGGGAAAAAAAAAAAAAAAAAAAACCAACTAGATCTAACTTTGATTCTCACATCTTCTTCCCTCTCTGTAATTAAGAGCGAAGGTTGTAAACTCAGCTGCAATTTTAAATAATTAATGCTAAACATTTAAGTGCTACTGCAGCACAAAACTGCTCCAGTAATGGGGTTGGCTTCATAATTACAGAAATTCTAACTTTTACAAATTTTAGGCATAGTTGATTTCAGAATGAAACACTAGAAACTGAATATTACAGAGATAAACATATGTTTAGCATCGAGATAAAAATTCAACAAAGATTTTATGAAAGTAATATATTTATTTAATCTATACAATATTTCTTTGCAGTAGTAATTACATTAATGGAGAATTTTAGAAAAGCAATTTATTGGAGCTACCGTATTTCAAGACTTTATCATAGACTATTTTATCCTAACATAATCTATGTCACACAGCAGAAAACTAAGACTCAGGAAAGCTAAGCGTTATACCCAGAAGTCTGTGGATGTTATACTAGACCTGGCTCTCACAGGCTGGAGAAAGACATCTCTACATGTGGGTTACTACCTTTAGTTCAGCAACTTCCAGTTTGCAGCTTAAAATTAGTCATGGTGGATTCAGAAACACTACATAGAAATTGGCAAATTCTTCAAATTAAGGACTATTTCTGTTTGAGAGCTGGTTGTTAAACATTTATCAGCACACCACTGTATATAGGTCACAGTCAGCAGAGTTGGGATATGAAGCTAATTTTTCTCGTTTTAATCCTGAGCTTTCATACAACTTCTCAGCTACTCAAATACATTTTTCATGCGTAGAGTTGTGTATTTTTAATAAAAGCATCATTATTAAATGGCGATAAATAAATTTCCAGATCAAGACATGTGGTAACTGTACACTTCAGCAAGTACAGAATAAATCCTATAAATGATAACATCTATAGTTATTGTACTTTAAAACTGTAACCTTAAAATAATTAAATTATAACTTTAAAATAATTTAATTGGAGAAAATCAAAACCTAAATACATTTTTAGATAATACTATAAAAGCAGAGGGCAGAGTCAAACACACTCATACTCTGAACACAAGAGAGATTAAAAGAAATATTTGTTTTCAACAGAAAAGCAAGTGGCAGTGAAGAAAAGATGTGAAATCCAGAATGACAGTGTGAGAGGGTCTATTGTGCAAAATGATCAGACAAAGCAAAAAAAAATCATAAAGATATTAGGAAATTTTCAGGGAGTTTTACCTCATACTAAGACATAAAGCAATACCCTATCAGCCTTATATCTATAATATGCATAGTCTCAAGATATCTGGAGTTATTAGTATCATTGCTAGTGAATATTCGAGGATATTTAAAACAAATTTATCCACCACCAGAAGCTGCCTCTTTTTTTCATTAATAAATCAGGAAAGATGAGAAAGATCTGCAGATTTGTTAGGAAGGCTTTGATAATAATTTGGTCTTGTGTTTCTCTTTTCATTTGATCATCTTTGTCTGAGCAAAGATGAATTCAACTTCAAATATTTGGAGAACAGAGCAAAAATAATTCCTGCCTATCAGGAATTGCTATAGAACCTGTCTTGTTATAAAAATATTCCAAGTGATAATAGAGTCAGAATCCACAAAATCTAGATACTAAAGCTTAAGTATGAAATAGTAATTAGCCACAAGATCATGCCAATAGCCAAGGGTTACACCTTCAGTCCTTCACATGGGTTCTCTTATGTCTTGTGCATTCATAATTGCAGAGATTCTTATTAAAAATCCATGATCGGTGGGGCGCAGTGGCTCATCAGCACTTTGGGAGGCCAAGGCGGGCGGATCACGAGGTCAAGAGATCGAGACCATCCTGGCCTACATGGTGAAACCCCGTCTCTACAAAAAATACAAAAATTAGTAGGGCATGGTGGCATGTGTCCATGTAGCAGGAGAATCGCTTCAACCTCGGAGGCGGAGGTTGCAGTGAGCTGTGATCACGCCATTACACTCCAGCCTGGTGACATAGCAAGACTATCTCAAAAAAAAAAAAAAAAAAAAAGTCCAGGATAACTCTAGGCAGAGGGAATATGAAGAAAAGGCTGATAATGAATTGCTAGTAGATATGACTCAATATGATTTATGGTCTTGAAATCTGTAGTGAACCAACAGTTGAATTCGTGTCGTGTGTCTGAAAGGTCTTTACCAAGGGGCACTGAACAAATGTACCATATGCCAAAAAATTATGTCTGGACAAAATTTTTGAGGCCAAATCTCTGGGAAAATGAGCAGGAAGGAAGTCTTGGATTGACTACAACAAACTTCTTTGCCCTTCAAGAGCCGAGAACATGAAAAGTAAGATCAACGAGTAAACATGGGAAAATATAGACTTTCTCCCAACTTCTTGGCACATTCCCTTTGCTATCTCACCAGGCACAAGCTAATACAGCCAACAGTATCAAGCCCAAAGCCAATGACTGCCTTTACAATGCATGGAGCAAAAGGATGCTAAAAATGAATGAGTGATTATTATCAATGAGCTCCTAAAAGAAACAACAGTCAGTCTACCAAATTTCAGTGTTCCCTTCAAAATACCCATTTACTGTGTTAGCCCATTTTAATGATGCTATGAAGAAATACCCAAGACTGAGGAATTTATAAAGAAAAGAGGTTTAATTGACTCACAGTTACACATGGCTGGGGAGGCCTCAGAAAACTTATAATCACGATGGAAGGCATCTCTTCACAGGGCAGCAGGAGAGAGAATGAGTGCCAGCAGGGAGATGCCAGGTGCTTATAGAACCATCAGATCTCATGAGACTCACTCATTATCACAAGAACAGCATAGGGAAAACCATCTCCATAATTCAATTACCTCAACCTGGTCCTGCCCTTGACACATGGGGATGATTATAAGTCAAGGTGAGATTTGGGTGGGGATACAGAATCAAACCATATCATTCCACCTCTGTACCCTTCCAAATCTCATGTCCTCACATTTCAAAACACAATCATGTCCTTCAAACATTCCCCCAAAGTCTTAACTCTTTCAAGCATTTACCCAAAAGTCCAAGTCCAAAACCTCAACTGAGACAAGGCAAGTCCTTTCAACCTATGAGCCTGTAAAATCAAAAGCAAGTTAGTTACTTCCTAGATACAATGGGGATACAGATATTGGGTAAATACACCCACTCCAAATGGGAGAAATTGGCCAAAACAAACAGGCTACAGGCCCCACGAAAGTCTGAAAATCAACAAGGTGGTCATTAAATCTTAAAGTTCCAAAGTGATCTCCTTTGACTCCATGTCTCATAGCCAGGTCACACTGATGCAAGAAGTGGGCTCCTATGGTCTTGGGCAGCTCCACCCCTGTGGCTTTGCAGGGTATATCCCCTGCCCCCCCACCCCACAGCTGCTTTCATGGGCTGGCATTGAGTAACTGTGGCTTTTTAAGGTGCATGATGCAAGCTGTTGGCAGATCTACCATTCTGGGGTTTGGAGGATGGTGGCCATCTTCTCACAGCTCCACTAGGCAGTGCCCCCAGTAGGGACTCTGTCTGGGGGCTCGGACCTCACATTTCTCTTCCACCCTGCCCTAGGAGAGGTTTTCCATGAGGGTTCCACCCATGTGACAAACTTCTGCCTGGACATCGAGGCATTTCCATACATCCTCTGAAATCTAGACAAAGGTTCCCAAACCTCAATTGTCTTATGTGCACCCAGAGGACCAACATCACATGGAAGCTGCCAAGGTTGGGGAATTGCACCCTCTGAAGCAATGGCCTGAGTTGTATGTTGGCCCTTTTTAGCCATAGCTGCAGCAGCTGGGACATAGGGCACCAAGTCCCTAGGCTGCACACAGTAGGGGGGCCCTGGGTAAGGCCAAGAAAATGATTTTTTCTTCCTAGGCCTCTGAACCTGTGCTGGGAGGGGCTACTTTGAAGGTCTCTGACATGCCCTGGAGACATTTTCCCCATTGTCTTGGTGATTAACATTCTCTTCCTCATTACCCATGCAAATTTCTGCATCAGGCTTGAATTACTCTCCAGAAAATGGATTTTTCTTTCGACCCCATCACCAGTTTGTAAACTTTTCAAACATTTATGCTCTGCTTCCTTTTGAATGCTTTGCCACTAGAATTTCTTCTACCAGGCCAGGAGTGGTGGCTCATGCCTGTAATCCTAGTACTTTGGGAGGCTGAGGCAGGTGGATCACCTGAAGTCAGGAGTTCAAGACCAGCCTGGCCAACATTGGTGAAACCCTGTCTGTACTAAAAATACAAAAATTAGCCATGTGTGGTGGTGCACATCTGTAGTCCCAACTACTTGGGAACTGAGGCAGGAGAATTACTTGAACCTGGGAGACAGAAGTTGCCATTAGCCAAGATTGCACCTCTGCACTCCAGCCTGGGCCAAAGAGCAAGACTCCATCTCAAAAAATAAAATAAAATAAAATAAAAATAAAAAAGACTTTTTTTCCACCAAATACCATAAATCATCTCTCTCAAGTTCAAAGTTCCACACATCTCTAGGACAGGGGCAGAAGGCCACCAGTCTCTTTGTTAAAGCATAGCAAGAGTAACCTTTATTCCAGTTCCCAACAAGTTCCTCATCTCCATTTGAGACCACCTCAGCCTGGACTTCATTGTCCATATCAATATCAGCATTTTGGTCAAAATCACTCAACAAATCTCTAGGAAGTTTCAAACTTTCCCACATCTTCCTGTCTTCTGAGCCCTCCAAGTCTCCAGAAAGTTCCAAACTTTCCCACAGTTTCCTGTCTTCTTCTAAGCCCTCCAAACTGTTCCAACTTCTCACGGTTACTTAACTCCAAAGTTGCCTCCACATTTTCAGGTATCCATATAATAGCACCCCACTCCTGGGACCAATTTACTGTATTAGTCTGTTGTCACACTGCTATGAAGAAATACTCAAGACTGGATAATTTACAAAGAAAAGAGGCTTAATTGACTCATAGTTCCACATGGCTGGGGAGGCCTCAGAAAACTTAACGATCATGGAGGAAGACATCTCTTCACAGGGTAGCAAGAGAGAGAATGAGTGCCAGCAGGGGAAATGCCAGATGCTTATAACATCATCAGATCTCATGAGACTAACTCATTATCATGAGAACAGCATGGGGGAAACCATGATCCAATAACCTACACCTGGTCTTGCCCTTGACATGTGGGAATTATTACAATTCAAGGTGAAATTTGGGTGGGGACATAGAGCCAAATCATATCAGTGGCTATGCTTTGCTTTGCTTTTTCTTGGCCCCAAAAGAATATGCCAAAAATATTTTAATGTTGATTCAGACCTTTCAGGAGCGGGTATGGGGGATCATTAGCTTACAAAGTACCCTGGGAGATTGCTAGATGAGAAGTTATCAGAAATGTGGTCAGAACTTCTCAGTTGACCTGAAGAAAGAACAGGAAGCTTCTAAAAAATGACTGGCTTACCTCAAGTTACATGTTTCAAAGCAGGTGTAGGATCATACCTGCTTGTCAAGCATCATAAAAAGTGCGAAGAATTCAAAATCTGAGTCAGTGTCTGCTGAATTCCCAAATAAAATATTCTGTTCTCCAAACAGTGGAGTCCTGCTAAGTTTATCCTTAGAGGGACCTAATAGGAAGGCAATTATTGGCAGCCTATCCCTCAAACCCTGACCTCAGCATACTCTCCTGAGGTACATTTTCTAGGATTGTTCATCTGTTTGCCTAAAAGCAATTAAATGTGACTCAAATTAAACAATTTTAAGACCAAAAGAAAATATTCTAAAACAACTCTAACCCCACTTCCTCTCATGCCAGGAACTAAGTGATGCAGAAATATGAAAAAGAAGTCATGTTTTGAGGAAAACTCCCAGATTATCTGAGGCAAGGGTACAGATTACAAAGACACACAGGTTAGCACCAGCAGGTGGAGCTGGTTAGAAAGCAGTAGGAAAGAGTATACATTCTCAAAAGATCTAGAATAATAATAAATTCTGAGGGGTTAAGGGAAAATGGAGGAGTGAGAAGAACATTCAAAGATATTTATTTAGGGTGATTTTTCCTTTTTTAATCCCGTGAAAGAAGTACTCTTATCTTAAGCGACTTTGGGTTAAACCTTCAGTAATCTGTGAGGACTTGAGGAGTTAGAATAAAATGTGAGCACAGTATTTGATCAAGGAGAGGCAAGAGCTGACAAAAATAAATCAGACTATTAAAAATAGACCAGGAAAAGCAGAGCAGATAAGTAGTAAAGTATGTTATGAAGATGCCTGATATTGCCTGCCTTCACCCTCTTTCTTTCTTTGGATGTGTTTGTGGGGGAGACCCTTTGGGATGTGAGTAAAATACTATATAGCACTAAACTGAGAGAAGGTGGAGAGTAAGGCCAGAGGCATACAGTTGGAAAAAATTAACTGCTCCAGAATAAATTTTTATGCTATTCATTTTGTAGTTACAATAGTAACAAATATACTTTGAAAAACTTAGAAGTTGCAGTAAAATAAAACATAAACAGGAAAATAACATTTCCTTTTTTAATCATTACTCAGAAATAATCACTCTTTCCACCAGTATTTTCAATGTATTTCTGTTTATTCTACATTCCATACCTTGATACTCTTAAGTGCTGTTTTGTTACTTGACTTTGTATGAAGAAAATTTGGCTTCATGAAGACATTTTCACATCTTTAGATAATGTCCCAGAATGTAATTTTTAATGTTGCATATTATTTTGTCAATGAATATGACTAATTTAACAAAACACTCTCCTATTGTGATATTAAATTTTAGTTTGTCCTTATGAGTACCTATATCTTTAAACTATGTATTAGGGCAAATTTATAAGAGAAGAAAATCTTATAAACATTTGATGTTCATTGCCAAATCATACTCCCTAATGCTGATATGTTTCCATTTCAGTGTCCTCATCAGCATTGAACATTACTATTTTTTAAAATATCAGTTACTTTGATAGGTAAAAAAGTTTAAAAGACCCCAAATTTATTCAATTTCCTTTTCATTTCCACCAAAATTATTTCAATTAATGTGTGAATGAATTCTGCTGGGAAGGTTAATTTTGATATTTATCAAAGTATTCTTTAAAATGTGTTATCAAAAGTCAGTATTTGTTAATCTATCTACAGCCAGTGAGCATTATTCAAAAGATTTTCTTTTTTCACAGAGAAGAAATACTTTCGTTTCTAAAACTTTGTAATAATCAAGCAAGCTGTGCTTAACTGTTACCATACTAAACAGAGAGAATAACAGATTCCAAAACTCCTGAGAATCCACAAACTATAGTTTATTTTCAATTACCTCCACATTTCATCAAACCCTCCAGGCTTACTATAAATACTTACATAGAGGATTGACTGTGTCAACCCAAAGCTAAATACCAGCCAGTCTGACCTCTTTACTAAACTGACTAAAATGATTGGATCAACAGTTATTTCTTTTTGCTAAACATACTCCCTAATTTTAATTAAATTCTCCATCACTATGGCTAACTTTGATTCCTGACAATATCCTGTCAGGAATGCCAAATAGAATCCTGTCTAGAATTTTGACAGGGAGTGTATATACATGACTGTATCTAGAAAAATCTCTCTCTATCACTCTCTCTTCCTCCTTTTCACCACAAATATTATTTCTTCATATTCTGAAAACTCTATATCCCCTTACGGAACTGTGTCTTTCTCATATAATAACTAGACATTACCCATAGGTTTAACCTGCTTTTTCCCATTTCTGTACAATAAATATTATCTAATGAAAACAACATAAAGGCTTGTTTTCTGGATTGGTGGGAGGGAAAAAAAGAGAAAGTCTTGTCAGTTCATCTTGTATGAGGAAATGGCAGCGTTTTCTCAGATGAACTGCAAAATAGTAACAATGCATTCATGGAGTATTTTCCCATTTGCCAAGTACATTCACATACAGCTTAATGGCTCATTCTTAAAAATAGACCCTGGGGCAAGGTGTACATGGGAAAATCATGGGAGATGGGTATTACTGTACTCAATTCCATGTCATTCCAAGGAAGCTGTGATTCCATCCCATCCCTCCTTAATTTTAACAATTTGCAAGCCCCAGCAGCAGCTGGGCAGTAGCTCCCACTGGCCTACCTGCCGCTTCCCACATAAGCCCCCTGAAGCACTTCTGTATATTTACCATCCCTCAGAGGTCCGATTCTCTCTATTTTGTTGAAAAGGAACTGGGGTTCTATGAATGTGAGGACTCCCCAACATTGCATTTCTAAAAACTGGAGAGTATTAGAATTAAGTTGTATCTTCTGAGCCCAGTACTTTTCCTACTATGTCATATGTCCATAAAATCCAACTATCAGATTTCTATTAGCATTGCTTGAGTGTTTCAGAACTACATCTATTTTTAAATGTAGATCCTCTATGAGAACTCTTAAGGTATAAGAATTATGCTTAGACCATGATGCAATAAATAATATTGATAATCAATGGCACTTGCCAGGCTATAACACAAGGTCAGTACTAATAAATTCTCACTGACTTATAACTTCTACATGTTAAACTATGGTATAACTATTTCAAAATATCTCATTTCTATAGTGATAGAAACTTGGTATTGCAGTATTTTAAAATAAATAAATATTTCACATTATTAGTGTAAAATATGTGCATGCTACATTCATATTCCCTTTGTTTATACTAATGCACAGCATGTGGAAGAATTATCCACTAGCAAAATGATTATTTAATTAGAATATATGGTCTTAAATATTCTATGTAATTGAAAGTTTCTATAAAATGCTTTTATCATAAAATGTACCAAGAGACAGTGTTTTTCTTTTTCTTTTTTTTTTTTTTTTGAGACAGAGTCTCACTCTGTCACCCAGCCTGCAGTGCAGTGACGCAATCTCCACCTGCTGCAAGCTCTGCCTCCTGGGTTCATGCCATTCTCCTGCCTCAGCCTCCCAAGTAGCTGGGACTACAGGTGCCCATCACCATGCCCGGCTAATTTTTTGTATTTTTTAGTAGAGACGGGGTTTCACCATGTTAGCCAGGATGGTCTCGATCTCCTGACCTCGTGATCCTCCTGCCTTGGCCTCCCAAAGTGCTGGGATTACAGGCGTAAGCCACCACACCCGGCCCTGAGGCAGGGTTTTTCTATATAAATTGTCTAACTGAAATCTCTAGAACAATGACAAAGAAAGAATGAAAGGAAAAACTATTATCTGGCACAATCTTCAAGAATTTGGACAAAAAAAATCATGAAATAAAGATTAAAGTAATAATTTGCATACATTCCTAAATGTGTTAAATGTGCATGCACATCATTATAATGCATCTGAAAATCATTGTCTGACTTATAATGGATAATAAAGAAGTACACACCCTGAGTACTTCAAAATCTTTTGAAGAATACAAAAAATGCCATATCTTACAAATACACATTCTCAAAACTATCTATTGCCTGCTTTTAGTAGAATGAGGCTCTGAATGGTTACTATAAATCATTATAGTGATAATTATTAATAGTTATTGTGATATGCAAAGCAAGAAATACAAACCCTTCTTGTCATCTTGCTCCTCCTTTCTTCATGCACCCACCTGAACTATTCTCCTTTCTATATTCACTACCTCAGTTAGTGGTTTTGCAAATTATAAGTGAGAGTTGCAGTGTTTTGCTCAGTCAAAATTTATTTTCCATTCTCTTAGAAACAGGACTCCAACTTTTCCCTAGATAGTCCCTTCTCTCCTTCATGGGGTTCTCTCAGAGAGTGATGTCCCTGGCCACGGTGGTGAGTTCAGATCTAAGCGGGTGGCCTAATTAAACTTCTGAAGGAAGGAGTGCAAAGGCCTCTCTTACCTGCTAGACTTGTTGCTGTGAAGATGCTGGGCTGGAGTCGCTGGGCTGGAGTCACTGTCTGCCTTGATACCATCACACAGAGCCTGAAAATAATTCCAGCATAAAGGAAAAGAAAGCCAAGAGGTGAGGAGAGGTCAGAAAATGGTGGCATGCTGTGGATGCCTAGATCCCAGCCACATTCTACCCCTGGAATTTTTAGTTATGAGCCAATACACTCTTTTTTTATTATTTTTATTCCTCCTAATACATTATATTTTTCTTTTGAGTTGTATTTTCTGTCATTGTCACATCATCAACAAAGACAGTCTTAATATAACTTCTCAAAGGCCTCTGCTAGAAATAGCAACTCTGCCTTGATTTCCCCTTTTATCTTCTGTCTTTTCCCCACCAATGTTCAATTGATGATCAGTTTCTGTCTGTTCTCTTTCCAAGATTCCTCTCAGATCAGCCTCCTTCTTCCCATTATTCCTATCACCAGCAGTTGTTGGCGTTTTTAAATCCAGGCTTTCCTCATCTCCTACCTGAACTATGGTGATTACTTTCCAGTCGGGTTTCTATTGTCTAATCCTTCACTCTGCTAATGGTGGCATCTACCTAACCTGCAAAACAGAGAAACTCACTTCTCTTCTCAAAATTTAACGTGGCTCTCCACTGCAAAAAAATAATAATAATAATAATAAAGCAAA
The DNA here is from genome assembly GCF_028878055.3 of Symphalangus syndactylus. Lineage (NCBI taxonomy): Eukaryota > Metazoa > Chordata > Mammalia > Primates > Hylobatidae > Symphalangus > Symphalangus syndactylus. The sequence goes on from NC_072446.2 coordinate 68,801,844, forward strand.
ACACAACAATGAGCAACAATAAAACAGAATATTTAGCTTGGTATTTAAAGCTTTATCTTTCCCCTTCTTTTCCTGTCTTGCAGGTTTTTCTTGTCCACAGACTCTGCTCAGGCCGCACGCCCCTGCTTACTATTCCTTGGCCATAGTATTAAGTTCCATATCTCTGTGAGGTTGCAGATCCAGTTACGTCTGCCAGGAAAGAGTTTTGTGTCTGTCTCCACCTGCCCAACCTCTACTTTGAGATATGATTCAAATTTTTTTATATGAGTTCTATTTTTACTGTGCCAGCTAAAATTATTATTCACCTCCTTTATATATAACACCACTATAAAAACAAGTACTGTATTATAATTTGTGTTACTTTTCCACTCAATAGATATTAAATTCCTTGAGAGCAGAGACTAGACCTTACACATCTTTTTCACCTTCCATTAAAAAGAACTATGCTTTGTGAATATATTAGCATAATCACTGCCACCTGGAAGCTTGTATAGATGAATACGTCTGTAACTAAAGAAACAGCAGAGACCAAAAATAAAATGTCCCACGAAAGTATGAATACATTTTCCTGGGATTAGATAAGGCAGTTGAGAAAATTGCCTTGTTTTAATAATTCAGGTTAAAAATGAATATGTCTAGACTGCTTCCACACCACTCCAATTAAAGTGGAGATCTGCTCATTGTCCCAATATTAGATATAGACAACTTGAGAAGAGAGTTCAAGAGCCAAAGTGAGACCAGAATAGTAGACCAGCTCATCACCAGATAGGGCTCCCCTAACTGTGCATATGATAATGACATTGTAAAAGAGGAATCGATCACATCGTATTTTCTCTTTGCACTAGTTTTATCTCAACTTATCTTTTTCATCACTGACATCTACCGCTTTACCTCTATTTCTCAGTAACCCTCTAAGAAGCTCCTACTTTGCCTGGATATGGAAAACTTCTGCTGTGCCTTAAGCACATCTCTGTGAGCCCGCCTCCTCACCCTGCGCCTAGAGAGACGAGAGATTATAAAACAGTGAGGGTTCCTCTCTCCAGGAGAAGAAATCAGAACAATCTCATCTCAGAAAATGGACCAGAATCAGCAGAAAAACAGCCTGATGGTTAACCATGCTTTGTGGTCTGTGACTCAACTGAACTATCTGAACTTAACTTTAATGATCTCAAAGGTCAACACAGCTTCTGACAACCACAGTCTGGGGTTCAGCAATTGGCCAGCACCAGGCTTCTCTACAACCAGCCAATCCAGAACTGACAAGTCAATAATGCGTTTGAGTCAACCAATCTCTTTCCCTTGTGGAGTCTTCAGGCTTTGAAAGTCATACACTTACCTTGGTGGAGGTGAGGGTATTCTGGAAGACCATTTTCCTGTGGATATACCCATTTACAAGTTAGTTTGCAATTCTCTTAGTTGTTCTCTGATACTTAGTTGGAAGGCTCATCCCTGAGAGCCTCATTCTTGTATATTGGATAAGTTTACCCTGCTCTGGTCAGTCATAACTCAGCTTAACACTCTTAGTCTTTATTCTCTTTTTATCATCTGGTTATTGTCCAAATAGTTCCAAGTTGTCAAAGCTATTTCAATTAGTTGTCAAAGCTACTTCCATTTGACCAAATATACCAAGCCAACTCTCCAAGTTATATAGATAACTCAGAACTTTGAGACAGGTGTTCAGTTAGTTCATTTCAGAACACACACGAAAGCCCTGTCAGCAACCTGAGCTGAGCAGAGCGTGCATAGACACTTGGGGAGCACGATGAAGCATTTCATAGTCAAGTGTCTGAAATTATTGGCAGCACTTACAATTCAAACATGGCTGAAATTTTAAACAAACATCCCAGGCCCAATCTCTCTATCTACTCTATTATGAGTCCTTTTATTTATTTCAGCAAGTTAGAACCAGACAGCTGGAACAATACGCCAGCAGCATTTCCTCCAGCATTTAACCACATTGAAAGAGAAAACACCTTTAGAAACATTGGAGGTGTCACCTTAATTTTTTTTTGATTAAGCTCTTATTATTTTAAACTGTCAAAATGTGTCACATTATTAACAAGTCTTTATTCAAAAAATACTTTGGTGCATATTTGGGAATACAAAGAGTCACCATTTTACAGGGGATCTATTATTTTAATATACTTTCCTCTATGTCACATAATATGAAATAAATGACAAAAGTATAATATGTAGACATCTGAATTACAGGTTTAATATCTACATTTTAAAAGTGGCAAGTTTAAGAAACAAAACTACAACTCTAACAGCCTTTCATTGGCTTTATGGACCTGAACCACTAGTGTTTCTAACATAGTAGTTATTAAAGAACTATGAGATCATGAAATATTGATCACTTACAGTGGGCCAATGGAAAGGTGCTAATTAATACCATCTTAGAAAATTATTATTACTAAAAACAATACTGAATATGAATGAAATTAAATACATATAAAGTATAGTTCTAGTAACTGACTTATTATTCATTATGTGATTCCCATAGCAATTTTAAGCTGGTAAAAGTTTGGTTTTGTTGTCTTTTTTTATATGGCAGATTTAGGATCATAATAAAAATAATAAGTCTCCCTACTTAACATCATTTTAATTATTTATACATTGTATATACCTGTACAATAGTCTCTAGTTTTGCTTTATCAACCGATTTTAAGTCCTGCTTTTAAAAAGTTTTGAAAACATTTTTAGAGTAAATAGGCTATTCCTCTCTTTCTTATCAAGGAAAACATTCAATGTCAGATAATAGGGGGAGAAAGAAAATTACTCTTTCAAATCCTGCAAAATATAAATTACGCAACTTTTTCTTGGTTATAGATAAAAAATAAATATATTTCTTCAGTGAAAAAGGAAAATATTGAGTCAGATATCTTTTTTGAAGAATAGCAGCATAAAAAATTGAAAATTTTATTCCAGTTATAGTATTTATCCATTTTTAAAACAGATGTAGTTTATAGCACATAAAAAAATAGAGACTGCCTAAATCGAAGCAAATAGAGATTGTTTATTCTATTCCCCTTGCTTTAATGGTTAAGAAAACAGAGCGAATGACGCATTGGAGAATGCATAGGGCCAGAGCATAGGTTCCCTGATGGAAATTACTTTTTAATAGTAAACCTTCAATCACAATTGTTAAAGTTAAATCTGCTTTGAAACCAACAGCATGAAAGAGATGCTAACACCATGAAAATTTTAAGCAGAATTTGGTTTTGAACAGTTTACAAAGTTGTAGTTAAAGGAGCATTTAAAGAAGAAAGTTGTCTGCTAATTTCGTTTCATAACAACATTTTTCCAAATTCTAAGATTCACTTTTGCTACTTTTTCTAAATATTTTTCTTTTATAATTTCTACACTTTGTTGGTATTTAATAGATAATATTTAAAATGTTTTATAACAACCTAGGTGGCAGTACAGAAACAGGAAGAGAAAAACAGTGTTGGTTCAGAATGTTTCTCTGCTATTTGGGAGGCCATTTAACATAAAAGATAAATTCTCTCTCCCAAGCAAATGTCTTAGAAAAGGGTTACATCAATGAGAGTAGGAAGGCTCTAGACCAGCACTATTCAGTACAAATATAATATGGGTGATTTAGGTAATTTTAAATGTTCTAGTAGTCACATTAAGAAAAGGAGCAAGAAACGAAATTAAATTTAAGAGTATATTTCATTTAAACCAATGTATCCAACATATTATTATTTCATGAAGTGATCAGCATAAAAATGTTACATATAAATTGTACATTATTTCCTCATGTTAAGTCTTTGAACTCCAATGTGTATTTTATATTGACAGCAAATTTCAACTCTCGCTAGGCTCCTTTCAGGTTTTCAATAGGTGACTGTGGCTAGTGGCTAATGTTGCTCTAGATTATTTATTCTGCTCAATGATGAACTTGTCAGGACTCTACTAGCATGTTAGAGCTGGTCAAGATCCCTGTGCTACTACCACAAGTCACTGGCATCACATTGACCAAACTTCCACCATTGATCCCAGAGGGAAATGAGGAAGAACCTTTACCTCTTTATTTGCATCAACCAGCTGTTATGTAAAAATTAAGGGCAGAAACCCCAAACTAGAAAAATTGAGGTGTTTATATGAAACAGATTTAGGCTGAATTTCCTTTACCTGACCCCAGCTGGAGAATCTGGCCTGAGGGCCTTTTCTTAGTGCAAGCTCTGAAATTCCCTCTACCCCCTATGTTTATGTCTCTCCCTGTTGGACTGTTCCATCATCTTTATATCCTCAGTCCCCAACACATAGCTGCAGCCTAGTACGCGGCTGTGTCTGTTACACTGATCTAAGTAATAAGAACCTCTAAATATGAGGGAAGGAAGAACTGGGTGTCTTGTCAAGTAAGATGAAATTCATTCTGTAGACAAATTGAACTTACACTATCTACGATTAATTGACAGGGACACTGGATGTTTAAGAAAGTCTTCCATAGCGTACCCACCTCACTATGCTAGAAGTTTTCTTCAGCCTCTTGCTATAATCTTACTCAGAAAGATTTGAAAATAAAGCTTACCCCCTAAGGAATTCAAATTTACTTTAAAGCATTCTTCTTATTATCACAACTGTGCCTTCAAAGTGATATCTCATAGGTGATGAGAAAATGTTACAAATTATTTTTAATTAATATATCAATGCTACATTATTCAATGAAGAAACTCAAGGCACGAATGTAATTTTTCAATAAGAGCTGAACATGTAGCTTCATGTCTTCATCTGATGCACAAATAGAGACAGAAGAAAATCTATTTAAGTATCAGTATGTTTGTCATTGGCATGTCTGTCTTGGAGTCATCAATGAAGCATTTTCAGGGTGCAGAGGTAACTGAAAGAAGTACTTACAAATAAAAGCCAAATAATGTTAAGTTAGGCAAGTTACTTAAGCCTCTTAAACCTCCATTTCCTTATCTGTAAACATAGGAAAAGAATAATGCCTAACTCATAATGAGCTATTGTGGAGGTTTAGATAAGGCATAGATTTGTGTTTAGCAAGAGGACAGGCACTTGGTGAATTCTTAAGAAATGGTAGCTATTCATATAAACACATTTGATTTCTCAAAAATGAGGTAAAAGGTAGAGGAGGATAATAGTAGATAATTTATCTGTTCTTTGCTAAAGCTGGAAAAAGTGTGAATCATGCTAACGACTGTTTATTTTACCAGAATAAACACAATTTCAGACATATTGTGACTCTAAAAGGAGGTGATGATTCTACTTCCTGCCAAGTCATTGGGTATAGATGACTTAGTGGCCCATATTCTTTGAAACACCCTTATTTAATGTCCAAGATATCTCTGGTTTTATTCTGTCTGGAGACATCTGTGCTCAGAGGGAGAGGGCAACACCCCGTGGTTAGAGACCAGAATGTAGAGTCACACTCAAGGACAAACATTCCAGTCTTGGCACATACTATTGAATCACCTTCAAAACATCATTTGGATCTGGAGACTGCAAAACCTTTCCATCTTTCAAGCTCTTTAGAACCTTCAAAGTTGCTCAAAGGCTTGGAAACCCAATGAGAATATTATCGGAAGAACTATGTAATTGTATGCATGCTTTTATCCGATAATACTCTAATGACTATAGTAATGACTTCACTATAATAAACAATTGGGTGGAAAGGTTAGGCAAATAATAGAAAACTTGAAGAGTAATGTGACTTTTATCTCAATGGAAAAGGAACCTAATCTAAAACTGCTCAGTGAGTTGGATCTGGCCTGTACCCTTTGTATCTGTTTCAACAAATGGATAAAGTACAATCACAACCCATTGAATTTGTTCTGTTAAGTAAGTCTCAAGAGGCTCCGCCTTCTTAAGTATATCATTAGTTTTCTTAGCAAGTCCTTTTCTTACATAGAATGCAATAGTAACCTGCAAGTTAATTCAAGACAAGGTATTACATTCCTTAAATTATTGGAAAGTATACATTTTTAAATACATTGAGTGGCTGACTCAAACATGTCTACAACTACTGATGGCAAACAACATGGTCTCTTTATCAGGAATGTCTAAGTTATTGACATTGGAGTCAGACAACCTGGTGCTAAATTATCAATCTGCCTCTTAAACTCTCATGTAACTAATGTTAAATCCTTTAAATGAACTGAGCTTCAGTTTCCATATATGTGAATTGTATGTAGTTAACTTTTCCTTCTCTGTATGCCACATAGTATTGTTAGAAGAGGGAAATGAGAAATTGTTATGCAGCCTAAAGATAAATAACAATAATATTAGTTTTTTTTTTTTTTACAATTTCATTTTTCAAATTTTATCATAGTATGACATATAGTATTTGGGTAGATGAACAAAAGATTCATATAAAATGTTAATTTCTACATATTTCAAAAATGGAGTTTAATGAGGCCATTTAAAAATAATATTTCCTTTTTTGGTCAGGCACTGTGGCTCATGCCTGTAATTCTAACACATTTTGGAGGCTGAGGCAGGAGGATCACTTGAGCTCAGGAGTTCAAGACCAGCCTTGGCAACATAGGCAGACCTTGACTCTACATTTTTTTTTTTTTAAATTAGCTAGGCATGGTGGTGCGCATCTATAGTTCTAGCTACTCAGGTGTTTGAAGTGGGAGAATCATTTAAGCCCAGGAGGTCGAGGCTGCAGTAAGCAGTGGTCATCCCACTGCACTCCAGTCTGGGCAACAGAGTGAGACCCTGTCTCAAAAAAAAAAAAAAATAGAATACCTTTTTTCATGTTTTATAATTTTTTCCCAAATCACTTTTATGCATGGTCTCAATTTTCTCCTCATGACCCAGTGAAAGTAGGTAGTACAAGTACTGTTTTCATTCTCAGATATTCCAGCTGAGGTAAAGAAAGCAACTTAATCAACTTAACATAGATTTCCATGAAACAACGACAACAACGAAATCAGCCTTGCAAGAAATTTCCACTCCAACACTCATTTTCTGCCACCATAATTTTTCCAGGGTCAGATTCTTAAGGCAATGTTCTAAGTTCATAATTAAGCTTAGTTGCATGCACAATTTGGGTAGTTAAGTAATTACATGATTTGCACATGCAAATACTGCAATCATTGGCACATAAAAATAATGTCCGTTAAACATCTGGGCCTGATGGAGGACAAATGGTCAGGAAAATCAGAATTTCTGTGGTTCCCCAAAGGGATCACTATAAACAGGAAACATTACAATCTGTTCTCAGACGTTTAGAAAATCCACTCACTTTAACCTAGAGAAAAGAAGCAACATGGAGGCATTCTAACTTCGACTTCTCTCTCCAAAGATATCCAGGTACCGAATAAGCTATTTGGAACCATAAAATGTCTGAACACTAATCAGAACATTTGAGTGTAAAATACAGTCCTACCACTGAAGAGGCTGAAAAGTTTTGAACAAATCACTTAATCCCTGAGTCTCCTAATATTAATCTCTAAAATGGGAATAATAACAATATAAACACTATAGGACTGAAAAGAGAAACAAATGAGATAAATTTCGTGAAAGTTTTCTGTAAATGCTGAAATCCTGTACAAATAAGATCAATTTTTATTAGGTTGGATATGTATATGATACTATCAAACATCCAAAGATCCCAATAGACACAAAATGGTGTTGTTTGATTATTATTATTCTTATTTGGTTGAAAAACTAGGTATCTCTAAGAGAGCTAAGTACTTTTAGTACATTTCCACTCTCACCCTGAAGAGAAGTATAACATGAAAGGGAAATCAACTTTCTTTTATATCCAGAGGTGATGTGGCCTCTGTTAGTCCTATATCTAGTTTTTGAACCAATAATTGAAGGTGGATGACAAAGAAATTGGCAAGAATTTCCAAGGAGGGCAAAAATTCACATCTGTAATGTTAGAAACTAGGCCCGCTGATAAAAAGAGGGGGCAAAACATTTTTTATTATTACAATAAATTCATGAGTTTTGTGACCTTGCTACAGTTTTTAAGGGGTACGAAAAATGTTTCACATATGAGGCTGAAAATACAGCACTGACTGAAAATGTAGCCAGATAAATGTATGTGAGACATTGTGCAGAATGGTCTAAAACTAAAATTGCAAGGCATCAGAAAATGTTTTCATTAGAGAGCTTGTGTCATTTCCTTGTGGGAGATTGACAGACATATTTATAACTTTTGATATGATGAACCTGTAAGAAGGTTAAAAAAGGAATTGTGGGTCATGTTAAAAGATTTCACAAGAGATGTAATTCTAGAGTTGTCCTACTCCATTCTTCTTCATACAGGAAAAAAAAAAAAAAAAAAAAAACACATTGATAAAAATGTGTGTCCTCTCCTTCCCAAAGTCCTCTTTCTAACTCAGATAACAGTATGGTTCCATGGAAAAGAAATGGTTTTGGAGACACGGAGATGTTGTTATACTCTAATCTCATCATTGGCTGGGTGCATGGATCTGGCAAGATAATAATACTTAAACTCAGGCATTTTCATTTGAAAATATCTAAAACATTCTCAAATTCTAAGTAAACTGAAGGGAGATTATGCACAGCTTCATCAGGATTCCAACATCACCAGGACCCAGTTTCTACCTCTCAGATACATCCGTATGGCTACATATGGTGGGTGGCAAGATGACAGGAGTAGCTCCAGCCTGTGATTCCCAACTAAAGGCCAAGAGAAAGGGCAACCGTGTCTGTGGCAGAACTTTCCATACACACGTATTTGATTCTGATTGGCTCAAAGGTATTCACAGTGGCCAGGCATCTGGGGACTCTGCGTCTGTCAGAACACACGTGCTGAATTTTGGACGAGGCAGGAATTCTGTGTACACTTTTTTTCCAGAATTTCAGGAAATAGACTCTGATGGCAGAAAAAACAGATACCCTCTACAGAGGTTTAGAGATAACCTATGTAGGGACAGGGTGGTGAATACGAGGGCTTCATTGATAATTTTTTCAATGTCTACAGTTTCAACATTTTAGATAAAAAGTGAAAATATCACTTTCTTATTTTATTTCTTATTCATAGATAGAACCTTCATCCATCAAATTTTGCTCCCCATAGGTGGCCTTCAGACACTTCTTCCACAAGGAAATTGGGCAGCTTCCTGAAATGAACAACACGTAAAGCCATGGGAATTATGGATCAGCTCCCAGACCTTCCGCTTCATGGCTGCAAGCCTTTGTGAAAGTTTCTGACCTCTTTATGCTTCAGGAATCTTAGCAATGAAACAAGGATAATGGCACTTACTGTGATGATCACGGTAAGGAGTAGAGATACAGATTAAAAGATCCTACAACAGCATCTACTACAGACTAGATGCTCAATAAATGATTCTGATTATGTAGCTAGGTCAAGGTCTTGAGATCTATTTCTTGGGGCTTCCTGTCCCACTATCACCACCATATCCCATCCAAATGTCAATATTCAAAATGACCTTCATCTTTCACAATTTTGAAGAAGTCGGTGGTCTAAAAAGATCTAGAGGCACAGCAAAACAGTTTGTAGATCATTTGAAGGGGCACTGCTGTGCAAAGAAGGGTTTCCATCATAGGACAAATGTCTGTTACTCTCAGTACTGAAAATTTTTCTAAAGTACTGAAACTCACTTAAGAATTTCAGAGAAAGAACCAAATTAGAGTGCTTTATGAAGGGAAGGCTCTGTCAGGAAGTTGGCTCACTAAAAACTAGCTGTTTCTTATTTATCAGCAAATGACCAGCTGTAACAGGTCAGCCTAAAAACCCTTGCTATTTGACCTCATCAGCAAGCATCCCGCAATAGGTCACCATTGCTTAATTAGACAAGGGAGTTTTCAAATGTAATCTCTTTGCACTCAGCAGGCCCTGGGTCAAATAGAATCTGACTAACCTGCAGCTTGTGTTTACACAGCTTCCAACAGTTCAAAAAGCCAAGGGAAGATCAGAAGCTTATCTTCCAGCCAACTGGGGTGGGTTGGGGGCAGGGGTGGGGAGTTGGTGGAATTTGACAGAAGCTTGTAATCAGCCACATTGGAGGATGAGGGGAAGGCCTGTCATCTGTTTTGAAACGTGTTACAAGATGTTACATTTCTGGAAACCTGGGTGCAGAAAAAGGTGGGCAGATTCCGTTCTAGTGGTTTAATTAAGAAGGAAAGTAAAGATCTAACGTTAAGTTCAGCCCTGTTGTCTGGAGCTCCTCTCTCGGGAAGCAGGGGGAGGCTGGGGGAGAGGACAAGGGCACTGGGATGTGCCGGCCAGCGCGTGGCAGCTGTTCACGGTGAATCCTATTCTAGCTCATGGCCATGTGTTCCAGCCCTTTTGGAAAATTACCTCCAAATAACAGATCACGAAAGAGCAACTCCAACAAGCCCTATAATTTAGTCCCCAGAGGAAATTCTTCATTCATCAAGTGTACAGGAGGCTAAATTAGTTCTATACCCAAGTGGGCCCTGGTTGGCAATTTTATGTGAGGGTAAACCCTACCTTGGGGAGGAGTCCAGCCAGAAGGGCTGGTGGCCAAGTGCTGCCTGGTGTCCAGCTGGGTCAGACCACATATTGCACCACAGACTGGGGAGAGTTCCTGGGGAGTATCTCTGGCACTCAGTCCCTGTCACTTTTTTTTTTTTTTTCCAGATGCACATTTCTGAGAGTTTGTGGGGACTGAGTGAATCTGCTTCATTTCAGCCCGAAGTTGCTGGAGGGTCCTTCGTCAGGAGACAGTATATATAGACTTGCCAGAAATGCAACAATTATTCAGTCTCTTTCTCAGTATTAAGCCAACGTACAAAATAATTACAAATCTGCTTCTATAGTACGCACAGATGTTGCTGCTGTTGTCGTTGTTGATTTGTTCATTTGTTTTTGTTCATCTTCCATGAATCTATTCACAGCCTGGAAGCCAGCTCCACTGTTGGTGGCCATTAAAACCTAAACAAAACGAAAATTCCTTAGAAGACAGTTAAAGGATGGGTATGTTTAAGAGTATGTCTCTTTTTCCCTTAGTCAAATCTTTATTTTTGTAAACTTTGTCTTCTCTTAATTGAGAGGTAGTTGAATTCCTCAGGTGTACCAAACATTTCAAGGTCTATAAATAAGCCAGAAGTTTTCTTCATGCATAATCAACATGTTGCCTAGAACAAGATATTTTTTAACATTCCCTACATTTTAAGAAAAGTGATGTTGCTAAACTTGGGCTACATTCTGAAGCTAAAAACCTTGTTCCTCTTCTTAGAAAACTTATTCACTGTCTCCATCTAGGAATCTGGATAAAATTACTTGCTTCTCCTCTTTGCTATCTTTTTAGTAATCTAAAAAAAATACCAGCCTCATTTGTATTTATGAGACTTCTTTATACTTAAGATTTTATGAGCAGCCACTCTCTGTAAATCAAAAGTTTGCTTTGTGAATTCACTGAATGCCACAGGCAGGGTATGTTTGGAAAGAAGATTTGTTAATTTGTGGAGAAAATGATCCTGTAGAAATAGAATAAAGATGCTTTCATGAATAGTAGAACAAGAATTCAAAATTAAAATTAAAATTAAAATGCTACATTATATATTTTATATATGTATATATAAAACTAAGTTCAAATAAGACTATGCAAATAGAGTTGATTGAATTGCACAGTTTTGTCAACTTGTTTATTTTCTGTTTTCTATTTCCAGGTGCCCATAGAGACTGACACAAGCATTACATCTCTAAATTTGTATTCATTGAATGTACAAAAGAAGGCAGCCATTAAAAGTACAGAAGTCCCTCTTCTGCAAAAAACAAAATGAAACAAAATTCTAAGGAAATTCTTTCAAAATGATGAAATGCATTTACTGTTAATTGGGTAGACTAATAGAAGTGGTTATATATATAATATATATTTATTTTAGATATATATATATATACTTTGAATACACTTTCATTCAAGGTATTTATGTCAAATGAAACATTTCTTTAATCAAAGACAAACCTGCCTACTTAATTTCCAATTTTTTCCCCCTTAGAATTGAGTGGGCAAGAAAAGGATTCAGGACTTACTAGAAAACATGCGTGGTCAGAGTAGAAGAGTAGAAGAGGGAATAAACATGAAATCATTGCTTATTCACCTGGGTGCTATGAGTTTAGTATATATTTGACAATTTGATTTGCCTTTTTTTTTTTGAGACGCAGTCTCGCTCTGTCGCCAGGCTGGAGTGCAGTGGCACTATCTCGGCTGACTGCAACCTCTGCCTTCCAGGTTCAAGCGATTCTCCTGCCTCAGCCTCCCGAGTAGCTGGGACTACAGGAGTGCGCCATAATGCCCAGCTAATTTTTTGTACTTTTAGTAGAGACGGGGTTTCATCATGGTGGCCAGGATGGCCTTGATCTCTTGACCTCGTGATCCACCCACCTCGGCCTCCCAAAGTGCTGGGATTACAGGCGTGAGCCACCATGCCCAGCCATAAATTTGCCATTTAATAGCAAGCAGAGGCAGGGGTGCTGATTAAGTTTGTGGGACAAGCCAAGAAGGTTGGAGGCTTGCTCACCTCACAATCATTTAAACTCAGACTAAAAAACTAGAACATAACTTGTAAGTGATCTTGGCTCATATTTGTAGAGACTGTAAGCCCCAGGCAGATAGGGCCAGGGTTACTATAGAAACACAGATACTGAGTATGTCTAACAGAGAGTGAAAGTTCGGATTAAACCAAAGTCTTCATCCTCCTCTAACTGGTGCATCACCCTTCCTCAAGTTAGACATTTGGCACTGCACAAATTCATTGCACATTTTTAATTTTTTGGCATGAGGTCTCCTCTAAGAAAAAGCTCATCAGGTTGTGATGAAGAGATGGAAGATGTTGAAGCATGATGTCTTCAAACTGCTCAGAGAAACTTGTGGATGTGAAAACAAGTCAAAACTATCTCAATATAATTGCTACTTCTGTTTTTACTAACTCACAAATAATAACATGGGGTGTGTTATAGACCCAGGCACTCTTGTATTTGCTGGTACTATGCTAGAGAATGAGACAGAACACTTGGGGTGTTCCTTCAAGTGGGTTGGAGTTTGCAAGGGTTGTGAGGAATAGATAGTAAACAAAAAAATGACAAACCAACAGGATAAAATTATTTAGTAATATGCACTATTAGGAACAGAGTGTTGGGCCAGAAAGTGACTTGATGACTGCTATGGATGGGTGGTCATAGAAGGCCTCTCTTGGGAGGCAACATTTAAACTGAGACCTAAATGACAAGAAGCTGTGAGCCATGGGAACAGCTGGGGAAAGATGGCTGGTGAAGAAAATAGTAAGTGCAAAGGCTTAAAGGCAGGAATGTGCTGGGTATATTCTGGGAATAAAAAGCATGCCAGTGGGGGTTCATGCCTAGTAAGAAAGGAGAAATGGCAACAGGTGAAGTCAAGGAGAGAGGCAAGGGCGGGATTTTGCACAGCCTTGTCAGCTTAGGTAAAGGCTTTGATTCAAGTTCAATGGTGAAGAACTGGAACGTTTTTATTTGGGAAATACATGATATGATTTATAATACTACAAAATCACTCAGGTTGCTTTTCCAGAATGTGCTGAAGGAGCATGTGGTAAAGTAGAAGAGGAGGCTCTTACAGTGTGATATAGGCAAGTAAACATGACAACTTGTATAGGAAACATGGCAGTGGAAATAAGTCAATATATGCAGCATATATTTTATTTCACTAAAAAAGTTGACTGTTGATTAAGTAAAATGTCACACATGAGCACATGAGTGGAAGGGGCATTCAAAGGTTTATGGTTTGAGGAGGACTGCTTTGGTTCTTTTCTACCTAATCTATTCTGCCAATTTTACCAACTGACAGTAGAAAAGTTACCAAATTGCACTCATGGAGCTTTTCTCTTAGTGTTTACCGGTTTGTATTTCTACAGGATTTCACATCACATAACATATTTCAAATAAGAATGGTATATTCTTCTTAGGACAAAAAAAGACATGATTTGTGTGGCTGTTGTAAATGTTCAAATAAAAGATTGGCAGTTGTCACAAGACACAAGGAAATTCATCTCCCCATACGTTCCTTTTAATGACATCATGTTGAGCAGGAAGGAAACCACAATGCCACTCCCTCTGTCCATAACTTGTGAAAATTGGAAAATGGTCTTCACATAGAGTTGATGAGCACTGAGCAGAGGGGGCATGACATAGGAACCAGTTATGTGACATAAATTTATAAATGTACCCATGAGAACCAGTTATGGATCCATGGTCTTGAGAAATCTTGAGTCTCATGGACTTTGTGGATGAGAAGGTGCTCTGCCACCCTGTAAAACTACATGTTTCCAAATGCTTTATTGGTTGCCTGGCCATGTGGCAAACTCTCTAGAACAAGGTTGTCTAGTACAAACATAAGGTGAACTACATATGTAAATTTGCATTTTCTAGTAGTCATTAAAATTTTTTAAAAAGTAAAAATAATTTCAATAACATATTGAACCCAGTCTGTACACAATACACTTATTTCAACAGGGAATCAATATGCAAATTTATAATGACATATTTTACATTATGTTTTCATGCTAAATCTTGGAAATGTGGTATGTACTTACAGCACATGGAAGTTAGACTAATAGTATTTCAAGTGCTCAATATTCACATGTGGCTAATGGCTACTGCATTAGACATCACAAATGTATAGTGCAAGTGTGTGTGTGTGTCTGTATGCACACTAACATAGCATGTCCTCGAATAATATGTTGTTCAATGTCATTTTGTTATAACATTGATGAGTGAAAAAAGTGATTTCCAGGTGGGGCCACTGTCTCTGTGGCGTTTGCCACACTCTCCCTATGTCTTCGTGGATTTGCTCCAGCTCCTCTGGTTTCTTCCCACATCTCAAAGATGTGCTAATGAGGTGAACTGGTGTGTCTAAATGGTCCCAGTCTATGTGAGCATGGGTGTGTGAGTGAATGCTGCAATGGAATGGCATCCTGCTCGGGGCTGGTATCTACCTTAGGCTCTGGCCACCCATGACCCTGAACTACAAAAAATAGGTAAATAATTATTTTACTCGTTTTTATTAATCTTTCTTACATGTATATCCAGCTAACATGTATTTCAATGTTTAATATTAGAAGTGTTTTGGGACATCATTTAGATGTTTGGTAATGTTTTTGTGACCAGAAATATGCCACAGGAAGTTAACTCTTGTTTCTATCAATTAGCCTGTGGTAAAATTGTTTTCATTGTAAGTTCTTTTACTACAAGTGGAAGTTTGCAAACACCTATCAAGGAAGTTAAGTGAGGACTTACTGCGTATGTGTGTGTGTCATGTTGGCAATAATTTGCTCTCAAATGTTCAAAAAGAAAATAATGGGGCCGGGCGAGGTGGCTCATGCCTATAATCCCAGCACATTGGGAGGCCAAGATGGACGGATCATGAGGTCAAGAGATCAACACCATACTGGCCAACATGGTGAAACCCCATCTCTACTAAAAATACAAAAATTAGCTGGGTGTAGTGGCATGTGCCTGTAATCCCAGCTACTCAGGAGGCTGAGGCAGAAGAATCGCTTGAACCCGGAGGCGGAGTTTGCAGTGAGCTGAGATTGCGCCACTGCACTCCAGCCTGGGTGACATAGCAAGACTCCGTCTCAAAAAAAAAAAAAAAAAAAAAAAAAGAAAAGAAAAGAAAAGAAAAAAGAATAAAAAAGAAAATAATGGATGTCAAATTACAGACATGGCCCGCTGGTGGTTCATAAATAGAAAGTTAATAACTGCCCAAAATACCTGTAGCATAAATCTGGCAGCCTTGACCTTTGAGAAACTAGAACCACATTTTAAAGACCTGTGACTTTGTTTGAGCTGTTTTTTGCACATTAACTCTTTGCTTTATTACACTTAGAAACAAAAGGAGGAAAAAAATTAAAAGCTGTGGTTTTTTAATTCAATTTTTTGGTTTGTTTATTTTGCTTTTATAGTTAGTCAAAAGGCTGTAAAGGGACAATTACATTATTTCCAAAGTATGTTTCAGAGCACTTGACTGTCCATGCATGACCTTGCCATTCTACGTTTACATGATGACAATGATAAACAGTTCTCAATAAGAGAATCTGTATGTGAGATTGCGGCTGGGTGCCAAGGGAAGCATTTTGGTATTGTTGAGATTCAGATAAGTAAACCTTGGTCAGGAAGTATACACCAGATATGACACACACCTGAACAGCACAGGGCTCCTAGCACCAGCCTCTGAATCTACCTGAATAGCACAGGCATTCCAACACCAGGCTCTGAATTCACATCAATAGTCATTGTTATACTGCTTGTCCTGGGATGGAAATGGAAACTGTATTAGTCCATTTTCACACTGCTATGAAGACATACCAGAGACTGGGTAATTTATAAAAAAAAGAGGTTTAATTGACTCACAGTTGCACATGGCTGGGGAGGCCTCAGGAAGCTTCCGATCATGGCAGAAGGCAAAACAGACATATCACACGTGGCAGCAGGCAAGAGAAGTGCCAAGCAAAGGGGGAAAAGTCCCTTGTAAAACCATTGGATCTCATGAGAACTCACTACCAGGAGAACAGCATGGGGGTAACCGTGCCCTGGATTCAATTACCTCACACTGGGTCCCTCCCACAACACATGGGGATTATGGGAACTACAACTCAAGATGAGATTTGGTGGGGACATAGCCAAACCATATCAGGAAGCAACATCTTCGAAGGCTGAGAGGCTTTGTAAACCTCTCACGCAAAGTGACATAAATTGATTATGCCAATGTAATTATTATCCCAAAGTTTTGACAATTATGACTTATTGAAACTGCAGTAATTGTTGCCAACTATGGATAGATTTAAGCGATAAGAAAACACATAGAATCTTCTGACCTAACTAACCCTGAAAAGACAGAAAAAGAATGGTGTCATAGGAATAGAAACTCCCTCAGGGTGGAGGAATAATTCACCCCTATTTCCAATGACAAACAGAATTTTCAGATTGGAGAGCTTTTTCCCCCTGTAACATGATAGATAAAATGCATTTTCTCAGAGCACAGCTAAAGAGTTCACATTTTCCAGGGTCTGGAAGACTCTTATAGGGTAATAGCAGTGACTGAAAATAAGTCAGAAGCAAGTTTTTTGGCATCCTCACACTGGCAGGTTAATAGGTTAATATTTAAATAGTAAGGATATCAAGATTGGGGCTGTTGTTTTTTTCCAATCAAAGCAACATTCTATGCTAAGTGAATGAATGAATGAGTGAGTGAATGAATACATATATACATAACTAGCATTTAAGATTAGGTACTAGCCATGATTTTAGAGTTCTTTATTTCACTGTACATGCATTTCACAAGGAATGGAAATTTGCAGAGATAAAAGCACAACATGGTAGTTAACTTACCTGGCTGGGGAGAGATTACAGTCCACCCATAATCTTAGAAACCATACTTACTTCATGGTTTACAGGCTACAGGGTGCTTTCTCTACTCATTGTCATGCCTCTGTAGGTGGTCATATCTGCATGCATCCTCTTTAGGTGGTCATATCTGCATGCATCCTCTTTAGGTGGTCATATCTGCATGCATCCTCTTTAGGTGGTCATATCTGCATGCATCCTCTTTAGGTGGTCATATCTGCATGCATGGTGGGTTGGGCTGAAGATTTCCTTCTTCTGCCAAACTTCATTCCCGTGAAGGTAGGTGTTGGAGAACTGAATGCAGGCGACCAGCTTCTGAAGCATGCAGACAAGTAAGGGACCACATTCAGCCTTGATACAGAGAGAAGGCAGTGCATCCAGGGAAACCTTCCACTCTGCCTGGAGAGCAGAGTGGAAGGGGAGTGGAAGGGAGCACACAGTCATGAGCCTAGCCAGTAGCACAGTAACTTTTTCTAATTGCTAGATTTAAGAATTGGTTTCATAAGAAAAAGCTTGATACATTGAAGAATATTTTCAGTGAAGGAAAAAAGAGGTAGGAGTAAAGTTTAAATACAGTGGCAAGTTTTGTTTGACTTTTACCACCTGAGGCAACAATCTACCATCTCTAAAATAATAAGCACGAAATAAAAGCATCTTCATTCGCAAGTACTCTTTACTATGCATAACTAAATATGCATGGTCTAGAATGTGACCTTGTATCAGGGCATTGCTTTAGGGAGAAGGAGAATTTGCATTTATAAAGAAGTAAGATGAATCTGATTTCACCCTTTCTCCTTTATTCTTTTCCCTGGAATATCAGTGGTAATAACATCATCATTGACTTCGAGGTCTCCAAGCTTGACAGGTCCTATTGATTGCCAATCAGTTCAGATTCCCTTGATCTCGTCTAAGTGATTATTCAGTCTTTATATATATACCCTTACTGTCTCTCAAAATAGAATTTTCCCCTCATGGAAGAATTCTATTCATTAGAAAGTTTTAACTTATATTGAGTCAAACTATTCTTACTTCCAGCCTACACTGACTGGCCTTAGTTCTTAGTAAATCATAGATAAAGATAATCCCCCATTCTGGGCTCTTGAAGATAGCTGTAGCAGGTGCAGAACAAGTTTATGAAATGACTTCTGCACTTAGAAAGATGCAGTCGAAGAAGAAATAAAGAATTAACAATTAGTAAAAATTTAGCTACTGAAAGGAGCCCATATCTCAGTGTGCAATCAAACTGAGAATGCGTTAAGATTGGGAAAGACAGGGAAGATTGCAGGGAGGAGGACAAGCCTAGATAAGCAGAAGTAAGTAGGGGACCTCCCCAGACACAGCAGGAGGAAGTGCAGGCAAGACAATTGCATGGATTTGGATAAACTGCAGGTCAAACACAAAAGAACCCTTCGCAGACACCTGCGATACAGGTAAAGTGTTTGTCCCCAGCAGAGTGCTAAGCACTGCATTTTAAATATCTGATAGGTCTAAATGATTTTAGGAATGATGTTTCTTGAAAAATACCAATTTAATACAAGTACTGTATATTTAATTTGATTTTTCAGCTAGGATTATGCTGGCCTTGGACAGCTGTATAACTCATACATTAATCTACATCCAATTTCAAATTTCTACATACAACTGCAAAACTTCAGTTTTTGGCCTTTTCTTATCCAAAGCACATATTTCAAATGTAGTTTACAATTTTATTCCTTCAAAACCTATTAGCAGTAAGATACCTTAAGTCATCATTTTACTACAAACTTTGTGGAATGATGTTCACCAGAGCTACATGGGGTAAAGAAGTTGAGCCAACCTGCTCTTGATTTAAAAGGAAGTCTTGCTTTACCCTCTACTTGAAATGACAGTAGCCATAATAATCACAGATATTACTATTGATGCATTTTCTACTATGTCCAAAAGGGTATCAAGCGTCTCTCTAAAAATTTATTTTTCTGATCTCCCATCTGTTCACGCAAAGTCAAGTGGCTAATAACATGTTGAGAAGGTTGGCAGATATACAGATGCTTACATTAAGGAAATAGTGCAAAATTGATATAAAAGTTTTGGACCTTACAGAATTATTTTGTGTAAGTGTGCAGGCCCAGGATTAGCCTTAGCTTTGAATCTTAGTATTGCTATTAATTAGGTTATATGAACTTGGAAAGACCACTTAAAGGACAGTTTACTCATCTATAAACTGCAAATAATTATAGAAAACATTAAATTACAAATTTTGTATAGGAAAGGAGCTTCCAGAGTGTCTGGCACTTTGCAGCAATTCCCCAAAACTCTTGGGTCCTTTATTAATTCCCTTATATATCTCCACTAATGTAAATAAAATGGATATCCAGTTCTTTTGAAATTAAACAGAAGAAGTAGAAATTATGGTTTATGCAAATACTATATAAAAAATCAAAATGTATGTTCACTATATAGTTTGCTTCCAATTTCCTATCAAAGAACTAAGCCATATGAGCTTCCTTTAGTCTTTTAAGCAGGGACACTACATAATCTGTTATAATATTTATATTTAGACCTGAGAATAAAATCCTGAATGTCTTCTTAGTAGAATTTTGAGCAATCTACTGGTGGCATGTGAGGAAAGTCTGACATTCAGTTTCTCATGTGGGCAAGGTTGCTTGAGAATTTCTAAGAAAACATTGTATTGTCCAAAAACAAAGATTTAAATCCTATTTACTTTCTTCAAGTCATATTTTCCTCACAAATGCTAATAAATATATTTTGCCCCAATAGATAATACGTAATCTGTTGTTCCACTTACAATCCAATCCTAAAGATAATTTTACTCTTCTATTCATTATTCCAAAAATTTCAGAGAATTGTCACCTTATAATCTTAAATTACCTACTCTTCAGAAATGATTCTCAATGGCTTTATCTGTATTTCTTTCATTATCCATTGAACATCTCTATTATAAAACCGTATCAAACACCTTACATCCAACAAAGCTTTCAGAACACATTCATGAATAGCTTTCAGGTTGCTTTACAATTCAAAACATAATTTACAGAATTGATTGTTTTAGAAATTGTACTTGGTCTTAATCTTCATGTAAATATGCATACATGTACAAACATTCACATTCAACTTTCCATAAATCTATTGGAATTCGAAATATTTTGCTTCTATACATTCAAAATTACATGAGTTTACAAATTAAGTAGGAAATTACACAGATCATCTATAAAACCTCTGAGACCTTTAATTTGTGTAGCCTTCTAAGTCATCAAAAGTTAGCTCTTGAAACTTAAATAACTTTTTAAAAGTTTCTTTAAAGTTAAGTGAAAGAAGTTAAAGCAGTGTCTGTCATTTCTTTCTGTCCTGGTCTAATGTAGCCTTTTGAGTTGTAGGACCAGGCTTTTGAGTGACAATGTGCATAAAATACTCCAGAAATCTTTCCAACAAATGATTCCTTGTTCACAACTTCAAAAAGTTGGGCGTGAACTTTATCTCAGTCAGGCTGACAATGATAAGATTTTAAAACAGAGGGAACATAGACCACCCACAGCCCTGCTGTCTCAAAAGCAGACCCATTATCTGCTTTTGATCAAATGCCACTATCACAATGCAAGTAGCATCTCCAAACTGACTGTCCTTTTGAATGACAGGCCTTCATGGAGTGTTATCTAATTGTCTAAGAACAGGAGGGAGAGGAAGGCACATGCTCATTTTCATTTGAATTGCAGTTCTCACCATTGAGCCTGGAGAAGGTGAAGGGGAATACCAGTTTACTCAAATGGCGTTTTCTTGGAGTCAGTGTGCCCCTAGTGGTATATCTTCTGTGATTTTTTTTTTCTTTTAAATATTGCCTGAGAGATAGTACATCAAGGACTTCCCTATAGAAAGCCATGCAGGAGCTGAAGAGACGTGTCTACATGTATATGAATACTGCCAAATGTGACCAAGCGGCAACTGACAGCAGAGGATGTGAATCACTGACCTTGTTGGTTTCTATTTTGCCCACAGAGCAAAAGTATCAAAAAAAACCTGCAAAAACAATCAATAAATAACCTATTATTCATGTCTGGGAACTTACTTTCTAGTTGCCCTCATCTCTCCTATCTTTATTATGAATGAGTAAAATGGTAAAAAAATACTCCAAATGTCTCATATCCATTGAAGTCAGATGTTAAATTATTTTAGTCTCATAGCATGTTACAAGGAAGTCACCAAAAAGAACATGCTGGCGTTGAGAAGAGAAATGAGAAGTCTAGGAACATACCAGTTTCTAGTGATAATCCTACAAGTTGGGGATATGTTATGCCTCAGCAAGTCACACATTTTTTTTTAATCATATGACACTCCCCTTCGCCACTGTTCACTTTGCTGGAAGGACACAAACTTTGTGGTTACTAAATGGCACTTTCTTACTTTTATTAATATATTTAATTGTTGATAGAGCATGATGAAACCTTTCTCATCTAATCCTTCAGAAGTATCTAAAGTATTCAAAGATTTAATAAAACACAGCCAAAATACTCATACATCCAACAAAAGTAATCCAGAAAATTACACTGGCACCTTCTCAGTCAGAATAATATTCAGATTTATTATTACATGGCCATGTTGTGTCTGTGCTCAAATGTTTCAGAATTTACCATCTCAGCATTTAGATTTGGCATTTAGATACTATTTTTACCTTCCCCAAGTTTCCTGGATGATAGTTCTTACAGTCTTCAGTTAGTCATCGCCTACACTCTACTAATTATCAGATGCTGGAATAATGACAATGATTGAGATCATCATGAATTTCTGAGGCTGGTCTTGTATTTATCAATAGGGTAGTTATCCTTTTATGAGTCACTACAAACTACTTCTTGCATTTGATGCAGGGAGTCCAGAAAGAGACTTCAGAGCAGCCACTTTTGAGTTACCAAGTTACCGACATGGGAAGTGGAAAGTTTGTGTGTTGTTTTGAGAGCTGTTTTGACCATGTCACTCATTTGGAGCTCATTTCCCACATAGATTACAAGTCTATTCTATCCTCCTAAACTAATTGGTTAAAATTAAGGTGGTTAATTCTCTAATTAACTTACCATATGAGGGAGTCATCATTTGCAAGATCTTTGGAAGTCCCATGTTAAACTCCACCGAAAGCCAGTTTCCATCTAAAGCCCAAGACCAATTTAGGAGTCATCTAAACAGTTTGCCAATCACCCAGAGTGATGATGAGAGTTTAGTACTATTATTCTCTTCATCCAGCATCACCAGGTGTAGGTACAAATGCCAGCATTTACATCTATCCAGACCCCAGACTGCAAAGACCACATCTCTCTTCTTTTCTTTTCTCTTCCTTTCTCCTCTTCTCTTCTCTTCGTCTCCCTCTCTCTCTTCCTCCCTCCCTCCCTTCCTCCTTCCTTCCTTCCTTCCTCCCTTCCTTCCTTCCTCCCTTTCTTCCTTCTTTCCTTCCTTCCTTCCTTCTTTCCTTCCTTCCTTATTTTTTCTCTTTTTTGGTGACTCTGGTGGGACATGAACCGTATTTCCTTTTTAATCTGAGCTTCCTTTTACTCTCTGGAAATAAGCCAGCCACTTTTTATGGGCTGTTATTGCAGTGCACAGATTTATAAATGCCCAGGAGTCAAAGCATGTATCCTGAATGACAATGACATTCATGGCACTGTGCATGAGGCTGGTGACTGCCGAACCCTCACACTTCTATTTCACCAAGACAAAAATGCTATTGTTCCAAAGACAAAGGGATGGAGAATCATTGAGAAAAAGAACATTAGGTTACAGAGGGAGCTCCATGCCACTATTAAAGAAATTATAAAAAGAACAATATTGTTCTAAGAAACATAAGTACAAGTTATTGATGTCGAACTAAGTGCAACTGAAGGAGAGAAAATGAGTCATTCAAATGCCAAAGAATGGTCATCCCCACCTGTAAGTGAATGGCTAGGAACTACCACCATGAAATGGATTTAACCACATGCATCTTGTGTTTTTGTGACACTCTTTGGTCTCATCATGTTACAAACTACATGTTATAAGTTACAGGAATTAATAGAAAAATTTTACAGTCATAGATGTTGTTCTGTACTTACTGTGTAGAAAACAACTCATATAAAAAGGCTTCCTTTCCAGGCCAGCTGCGGTGGCCCATGCCTGTAATCCTAGCACTTTGGAAGGCTAAGGCAGATGGATTGCTTGAGCCCAGGAGTTCAAGACCAGCTTGGGCAACATGGTGAAACTGTATCTCTACTAAAAATACAAAAAATTAGCCAAGCTGCTGTGCACCTGTAGTCCTAACTACTAGGCAGGCTGAGATGGGAGGATCTCCTAAACCTGGGAGGCAGGGGTAACAGTGAGCTGAGATCCTGTTGCTGCACTCCAGCCTGGGTGACAGAGTGAGACTCTGTCTGAAAAAAAAAAAAAAAAAGAAGAAGTAGGCTTCTTTCCATAATTTAAAGATTCAGAGTAAGGAAGAAAATACACACACACACATACCACACAAAAACACACACACAGGCACACATACTCACATACTATATTACAAATTAAGGCTCAGAATATTAAAATTAGCAATTACAGTTAACTTTAAGATACCAAGATGTAGATCTGGCATTTCTACACTACTTCTCTATTATTATTTTCTAAATTATCATATTATTTTATATTACAATAATGTACTGTTTACATATTACTATATATTACAGTATAATAGAGTAAGTTATAGCATACTATATTGCTAAATCTATATTATTATATTGTATAGTATGTTTCTCTTACTGTATTCTGCTTCTTCTTCTATGTGAGTTAAAAGAACTTCAGAAGTTTGAGAGACTTTTCTAACACATAATTTACCAGATAATTTTATTCTGCTCAATGAAAAAGGCCAGTAGACACTGTAAAGCTAAAGGCACATTAAGGTGGGTTCAGGAAGAAACTTTTCTGACATCATTGCCAAAGCCAAAATATTATAATTCTCCCATCTCGTCCTTTTACTGGAGTCTTTATGACATTAACAGCTATTTAACATGTGACTTTTCTGTACCAGATGTTTGGATAACTACTGCTGGGTGAGTTCTAAATGTATGGCACCCGCCCCAAATTCACTCCTACAATACATAGAAAGGTCAGGTACCTTGAAAGTGCACATAAGTTAGCCTGGGTTGAGGAGCACCTAGGAATTGAGTTGAGTCTTAATAATTCGTAGATGTAAACTATTGTAACAGAAGGGGCTAGCATTTAATTCAAACTATATAATCACCAGTGCTATCGAATTGCAGACCACAGTAGGGAATTCCTATTGTATCAAAAATTAGTTTGAGTAAAGGGACAATCATATATCAAGTTCAGTTGGCAGTTTCACATTTAAGGCAACTATTATACACACTTCTCTCTCCTCCCTCCCAAAATCTCATAAGAAAAGAAAATGAATACATATATTTTAAGGCAGCTATGGAAAACTGAGATAATGAAGGATGTTCAGAAAGTCCAAAGCAGTTTAGAGCCAAAAGTGATGAGGAACTCACAGTACAACACATGCTTAGACAGAATTGTTTTTTTTAAACAGTGAAAGATCTTATCAGAATTTCATCTTAAGTTGATATTAAAGCTCCAAAAGCAGAACTTGATAAGGAGCAGTGGGGACTTTGGAGGACACTAGGGCAGTCTGGTCCCCAAGGTAGCTAAGGACTAAGGCATTTGTCCCCCAGCACAAGCTGAAAGATGGTCTTTCTGAATGAAGTTGGGGATCTTTTCAGTAGAAATTTCAAAGGTATGCTGGGGCTGAAAGAAGAGAAGCAGTAATTCAGACAAGTTTCTGTCACTGAGAAGGCCAAGGGGACTCTTCCCCTAATGTCTCATAAGGCAAGCTCTCCATCCACCCTAAGGGAAAGCCCAATTTGCTCCCCACCTGCTCCCTACCTCTCTCCCCTCCATCCCACTCGCACTCTCTACAGAGCCTGAGACCTTGTAATGACCCCAGAGTACAGAGTACATTTTTTTTTACATTTTTAAGTGTACCTACTTCAATTCCTGATATCAATCAGTCAAACCATTGTTAGCAAGTGTTACCTGATATGCCAAAATGCTCTGTTGAAGAAACCAGTATGCAAAGGAAACACCAACTGAACAAATGACCTAACTCAAGAAAAAGCAGATAAGCCAGAACATAGAGGATAATTATAAAATAAATGCAATTAGTCTCTTTAAATCTACAACAGTGCCCACCATGAAAATATTTAATAGTTTTGAGCATAAAGGCCAAGCATCTGTAATTAAATATGGTCTGCATGAATTTATAATGGGCATTAACATTTACATACAACATTCTTAGATCATCTTTAAAATCCTCCCAAGCTAAGGATCCATGATTCTATTTCAGGTACAAGTCCTGAGATTTATATTTCTCATTGGATACAAACAACTGCTGGTATTACACAAAGTAAGAAATGAAAATATTCTGAAATTCTGGGAAATCACAAGTGATTCTCCATGCCATTGAATGTTGAGCCCAAGCAGGGTTAAGAATCTGCAGTGTGGCAATTACCTTGCTGCAAACAGCACATGTGTTCAGTCTTTGCATCATTTATACTTGTCTCCGTTTGTGGTGTTATTGGCTGGGATGGCAGGGCCCTGGGATCCTGACATAGAAGTAAAGGAGAATGATATTTGAAAAACACACTTGGCCAGGAATTAGTATTCACCAGAGTGCTTGTGAGTACTCCCAGGAGAGTATCACACATAATGCATTATCTCAGCACTTGATTTATGCGGCTAAAGTATCTTTTAAACAATGCTACACTCTATAGTATGAAGATTTTATAGCTAAGTGGGGCAATTGTTAAAACAGTCAACATGGAGAAACTGTGAGAAAAGCCAGCTTCCAAATGGGGATTTTCATCTGTGCATTGTAGTCACTTTAATCCTCTAAGTATTTTCAGTTTCCTATGAAAAAATTGAAATTTCCTGAACAACCATATTGCCAAGAGTTATTATCCCTTTCACTTACCTTCAAAGAACCATTATCTACTAAAATGGCTTATATCAAATCTGAGCATTATTAAGATTACATGCAGCTCATCAGACATCCAACTAATTGGAAAGCATATGCCAGAAAGAATATACAGCCTTCCGTTTCCATACAGCATGGATGCTACAGGTTAACCCTTTAAGGAAAACCATAATAAAATCATTAGGGAAACAATGGTTTTTTTGTATTATCAAATATAAGATGTACTTGAAAAAGTGGCCTTTTTGTAGTCATAAGCAGGTACTTTTTACATTAAAATGGTTTACTAGAAAAGATGCCTGTGCATTTTGTTTGGCTTTATTTTATCGTTTGCATAAGATTTCTGCATCATTTTCAGACAATCCATGTCGGGTTCCCTTCTCTCATGCTGTAAGTTCCTCGTGTCAGATTCTGTGCATGTCATTTGTTTGCTGGTTAATTGGCATCTATTAGGAGGAGGTTCAAGTCTTTCAGTGTACATTTAGCAAAAATTTACAGAGCATCTCTTCTTTGTCAGGCAGTATTCCTCAGATTAGAAATACACAGTAGCCCCCAAAAAACAAATTTTAATATGATCTTGCTGAACACCAGGACTTTTTTATATACCTGAAATGTTTGAGGGGCACAGAACACTTAAATGCAGTAGGGGTAAGTTTCAGACTTCTGTTTTGATAAAACATCAATGAGGAAGAATCATAACTTTTCTTCCACAGTTTTCAAAGTTGATTTAATGTCCCTTTTATCATGCTTCTAAGAATTACAAAGACAGTTTTTCTGAGAACCCAGGGACAAATCCTTTCATTCTCCCTTCCTGATAGGTTTATGCATTCACCATCAGACTAGCTGTTGGGAGATATTCTGTCTCCTTATCTGCTAAGAAGAGGAGCAATCTTTAAAGTTTGTTTCTAGATAAAGAAATAAGAGACTAGAAAGAGAAGGTCTCATTTGCCTTTTTCCCCTTTTTCTAGTAGGTTTAAAATTGTGGTTGTCACTAAGACACGAGGCAGAGGTAATGGAAGAGAAGGAGAGAATGAAGCTCGTCTACATCTAGCAGAGGAAGAGCAATGACCAGGAGGGAGTGTGTGCCTGGTGTCTGTCACCACCAGTCCTCAGATAATGCTCAGAACCCTGTTCTCCCAAGTCCTGGTCCTTCCCTGCCCATTTGGGAGCAGGGGTTTTCCATTATGGAATGAGGACATTGTAGTAGCTCCTGGATCCGTATACGCAGTTATTCATTGAATATGATACCTGAAAAGGTACATCCCAAATCATTTCCAGCATTGACAGGGGTCGGGCCCCCAGCATTAGGCATGCAACCTGGAAGTTATCCTAGTAATCAGCTAAATTCTTTCTGAGGAATACACCTCACCGTGAATGAATACACTGTATAAACATAACAGATTGCAGATTCATTCCTCTACTTCCCTTATACTAAGCCCTGACAAGTTAACTCCACTAAGTGTAATGATATTTGGCATCAACAGCCAAATATCCACTCATCACCTCTCTGCTAATGAGACTATGAGACTCCTAGGATAGGGAGAACACTGACTTCCCCTACCTTTCCAATTCTGTGGATTTTGTTTTTCACTATGAGGATCATCTGATCAGTGGAAATGTTTACAGGCATTTTAAAAGTTGCTGCTGTCAGTCACAGTAAAATATTTATATTGAAATATCTATATGACTTCACCTTTTGAGATAAATTCAAATAAATGAACACACTTAAAATCTAGAATTCCATTATCGTGTTAGGACTGGAAGAGATCTTTGAGACAACCATCACCAAACACTAAGATTATAAAGTGGAAAAATGGGACACAGATAAGAGAGACTTATTCAGGGTCCAACGCTAGTCACATCTAAAAATTCTCACTTTTTCATCACCCAGCAAGAGAAAAAAAATAATTATTGTGCTTGGGGATCCCTTCTTGTTAACTGTGCTTTTTTTTATTACCTATAGTAATTTGTTGTAAAAAGTCTTTTGTTACATTTTAAAAGAAAAAAAGTAGGTGAAGTTTATAGTATTTCATTCAGGTGAGCCCATGCCAAAATTGAAGGAGGGAATTTATGATTAATTTACAAAAGAAAAAAATGATCTGTACAACTATTGAAGTAAAACCTAGAATAGGTCCAGGATTATCCTGCCAGACTGAAGCCCCTCCTCACCACCTTGATTGAGACAATTGGAAAGTCAACAAGAAAACAGAGGCACCAAAGGGCAGTGATTAGGAGGAGAGCAAAGAGAGCTGAACTGCTGTGATTAAAAGTTGCATACAGGACTTAAAGGTCAACAAATGTAGACACTAATAGATAACTTCACAGATAAAAGAATGGATATGAATTGCAGCTGGGGCAATTGGGGTGTTTGAGTAGGAACAGTCTATCTTGTTAGACCAGCAGGTATCCTGCAAGCTGGAAGAGCAAGGCGGACCTTTAACCAAAGCTCTCTGTGGGGAAAAAGGCTGCCACATGGGTGGGGAGCTTTTCTAGCTGCTGCCACTAACTAGAGACAGAGGACAGCAACAACAACAACGAAGAAAGTAACAATCAGAGAAAACCACACAGACAGAGAGAGGAGGTGACAAAGTGGAAAGAAAAACATATGGCCCAAGTGCCTTAATTATGAATGGATAAAACATCTCTCCCCGAGAGCCCTAGTTGAAATTTCTTATTCTAAAATCAGCTGCTTGAAACTTTCTCTCATTTGTTACGGGTGGGTCTGGGTGAAACAAGTGGGATGGAACAATCAGCGTCTAAAATCTCTTCTGGAGTGCATTACAGACCTCTCACAGCCTCATGAGGTAGAGTGGAGCTAAGAACCAAGTTTGCTCAGAACGATTCTTTTCTGGAAGCATCCAATCTTGAGCCTCACCTAAAATATTATTTAAAGCCTGCCAATATCCTAGGATAATTTGTTCTGTATATAAAACACCACCACCCCTGAAGAGGAAAAGCCTTGGTACATAAGCTGCTAGAATCTTCTATAACTCCTCCAGGTCTCTAGTTATTCCTTGGATTGGTGATGATGTGAGCAAAATGGATAATATTTTTAACTTGCTGGTACTGATATTTTTCTCTAGAACACCTCTTATTATCCTTGGATCCCTACTAAGATCAAAGGAATTCCCCAATGCAATAGAACAAGAATATCTATTTTGTCACTATTAGTTAAAAGGCTAGGACTGACAATCCAGGTCTTTTGCTGTAGATCAGCCTCATTAGGAATCTAACCATCAATAAAGAGAAGTCATTTTTGCATTGATATGAAAAAATATTTTACATCTGCAAAAAACAAGTGCTGAAAATAACTTCAAGGGATAGTCACTGGAGATCTATTTGAACTGCTAAAAAATGAAATTCACAAGTATATGCTGTTTATAAAGTGCTCGCTCTATTTGTTTTAATTTGCTCTTCTTCATACTTTTAAACTTGTTGACTCAGCAGAAACATATCTTTCAGATAATATCCAGGCATTGTTGTAAGTACTCTGAATTCAAGAACAGGTTTAGATGAGATAAAGTAGTAGTAATAATAATTGTGGTAATAATACACTAAATGTAAAAACTGAAGACATGTTTCATAAAGGGTAGAGTTGTAAAGACTGCTTAGACTTCTGCTATTTTACCATGCATCTCAGAAACAGGTATACAAAAGTGGAAATGGACGATTGCCAGCCGCTCTAAAAATTTAGTTAACAGCATATTTATGAAATATATGGAAGGAGGTACATATGGACTTCCCTGGATATTTAGTTCTGTCCTCTCCCCCAATTTTTAAGCTATCTATCAATGTCAATATGCATTGAATTGGTCAGCCAAGGATATCAGGTCTCAATGAGCTTGAGTGTATATGCTTAAGAAACCAGAAAGTCAAATATCAGTGGCTGATATATTGTGCCTTATCATATTTCTGGAAAAAAATGTAAGTGTTCAGATTCTTCATATGTTCAGATATTTAAAGAGAAGGCAAAAATAAGTAAATTATTACATTTGTAAATAATCCTTTTTTTTTCCCTTTTTGGTTGGGTTTGCAAAAATGACTTACAGGATGCAGCAAACCCAGTCTCTGCAAATTAGAAAACTTGTCACTCCTTCCAGGCAGATGCAGTCCTTTACTAGGAAGGGGATAAGGCTTTGTGAAAGACACATGGGCTGGATTTTAACCTTCACTGATCCCACTGGCTGAGTGCCCTAGGGCAGTGACCCAATTATATGCAACAGCCCTGCTTAAGGAAATCTAAAAATTACTCAGCATGTCCATGAAATACGTGTATAAATCTTTACAGACATTTCTTATCCAAGGATGAGTGTGTTGGCTTCATAGAACACTGGTGTGAAATAACAAGAAAGAGAACATGACTAGGAAGAAAGGCTGTTATCCTGGAACATGCATGCTGAACAATCCAAGTTTTACTAACGTATTGATTTCTGGAAACTTTCTTTAAAAAGACTTATTCTTTTTCTGTATTGCCCTACTAAACTAAAGGCAATAAAAGTTTTTATAAAAACAGTGAAGTATTTAGGAAGTGACTTGACAGAATTATCAAATACCCATTCAACTATTCCATATAAAAGGATTAAAATTACAAGACAATAGAGATAGCATACATGCCTTGCTTTCTTTTGTTTTTTTGGTTTTGGGGTTTTCTTCCTATCAGATGCCAAGGTGGTCAAAGTTTGTCTTAGGTAGACGAATGCAAGCTTTCTTTGAGAAATCTGGAATGTAATGTGGGCAGGGAGGAACATGCCATTAGGTGTTTTATGCTGCTTTGACTCCCTAAAGGGATAACGCACAAAGGGGCTTGAGCTGTGGTTTTTACATCTCACCAGAGGCGTCATTTCCTTGAACTGTCTCAATATAGATTCCGTTTTTAAGACGGCAAGCTGAGACTTTTTTCCATTACTCTTGGCCGGAATCTGGATTTAGTCAAACTGGCCACTGTCACTATTTATGTCTAATTAGAACCACCTGTGAGAATTTGTGTGACACAAAAAAAAGGGGGAGAGAAAAGGAAAGCTAATGTTCATAATGATTATAACAATATTTAATCTCAAGATTCATTTTATTTGTAAAAGGCCTGATAATGAGACTTTCCTCTAACATTTTAATATGCATCTCTCCCAGTTTAAAAGTGTTTTTTTTTTTTAGATTTTAGCGGAAAGTGTTCAGCAGTTTTATGTGTGTGTGTGTGCACACATGTAGAACATGTGTGACAGTGTGTCCTCCTAAAAACAACTTTTATAACCCTTTTAAGAAAAAAATGTGCAAAGTTGAAATCTGATTTGGGGCGACACAGTGTGGCTGGATTGTCTTTTTCTTACTGAGATCGGTATGAAGTGAGTTGGGTGGACACCTTGTCCAGGAAATAGCATGTGCTCCGGCTCTCCTCAAACCCATTTTCCTTCCAATCACACCTTCCACATTTTCCTAAAGAAAATTCCTTCCAGTCTCAAACTCAATAACTCTGGTCTTATCACAACAGCAATAACAATTTTGAAAATTTTGAGGGGCAAAAATACCTACGTCAGGCCAGGACAGAATTATTAAAGCAGAGAGAGAGAGAGAGAGAAAAAAAAAGCTTGTGTTTTTTCCATTTTCTGTCATCTACTGTAAAATGTCAAATCCTTCAAATGAAGTCCACAGTGAATGAAAAAATGTCATTTTTTATGAATAATATGAATAACATTTATAGCTATGTTTCATTTCATTTAATGCTATGGCCTAAAATAAATTTTTACATTTAAAATAATTACACATTGATTTAAAAGTTCATAAACTTAAAATTCAAGATTAAGCTGGATAAAAGAAGTGTTATTAAACCTTTCACATACTCTATTTTTTAATTCTCTTCTCCTTCTAAGCTGAATCATAATTCAATGTCTAAAATGTAAAAAATGCAATGTTGAGAAAAAAATACAATCTGAAATCTCCCCC
The DNA here is from genome assembly GCF_028878055.3 of Symphalangus syndactylus. Classification (NCBI taxonomy): domain Eukaryota; kingdom Metazoa; phylum Chordata; class Mammalia; order Primates; family Hylobatidae; genus Symphalangus; species Symphalangus syndactylus. Next base: position 68,834,078 of record NC_072446.2, read on the forward strand.
CACCTAAAAACACACACTTATTATAACAACATAAGCCCACTCACTAAGCATGAAGAAATTCACAACGGAACTTTCTACATCCTCTCTTACAAACAACAGCATAATTGTTACTGGTCATCAGAAAAATGAGAAGACACCATCATATGTCTTAATTTCACCCTTAATCACTCAAGGTCCTTGAGTTCTTTTTATCATTACTTTGTCAGCCCTGAACACCATGCTTTCTAATCAGTGGCAAAGGGGGAATCAGTATTTTTGCCTCTTGACACTGATGAAGAAATGGAAACTGACTAGAAATGGAATATTGATAGCATTGAGATTCGGGACACTGTAGTCATAAAAATGCAGATAAAATTGCAGCCTTGGATGACAACTATTTTCTTTATGAATCTTATTGGAAATTGTAAACCTTCTTGATGTCTAGTTTCCCTTCAAGGCTGTTGAAGCTCTTTTCAGGCCATGGAGTAAAGGACAAATGAGCATTACACTGAGAGATAGATATAGGTTTGAATCTTGAATCTTGGCTTTTTTTTTTTTTTTGAGACAGGGTCTTGCTGTGTCATCCAGGTTGGAGCGCAGCTCACAGCAATCTAGTTCACTGCATCCTTGAACTCCTGGGGTAAAGAGATCCTCCCACTTCAACCCCACCTGCTGGACTGGACTAATATATTTTTTTTTTCGTAGAGACTGGGTCTTGTTGTGTTGCCCAGGCTGGTCTTGAACTCCTGAGCTCAAGCAAGTGTCTTCCTTCAGCCTCCAAAGTTTCTGGGATTACAGGTATGAGCCACTGCTCCCGGCCTCTGCTTTTAACCAGCTGAGAACTTGGTCAATCAAGCTGCTTGACTTTACTCAGTTCGCTCAGCTGTAAAATGAACTTCAAAGAGCTGTGCAGATTGAATATGAAGATCAATGCAAACATATTTAGATAAACTGTTAAAAGTTATCACGGCCAGGTGCAATGGTTTACGCCTCTAATCCCAGCACTTTGGGAGGCAGAGGTCAGCGGATCACTTGAAGCCAGGAGTTCAAGAACAGCCTGGCCAAGATGGGGAACTCACATCTCTACTAAAAATACAAAAAGTTAGCTGGGCATGGTGGCGTGCGCCTGTAATTGCAGCTAGTCAGAAGGCTGAGGCAGGAGGATTGCTTGCACCTGGGAGTGGAGGTTGCAGTGAGCTGAGATCTTCCCACTGCATTCTAACTTAGGCAACAGAGTGAGAATGTAAGGTATTGCTTGAATTATTGTTTTACATGCTCCCTTGCATCTAGCTCATGTCACCACATTCAAACCCAGTGCTGGAAAAGAACAGAGAGAACATTTCTGTATCTACCTGGTATCTGAATTCCATCCTCTTGTCTGCATGATACCATTTGCCCTTTTTATTCTTTGGACTCTTCTTTAAGTTAGATGAGGGGCCCTTCACCTTCCACCTTATCTCCCATAACCCTCAGAATAAAAGAAATAACACTCTTAGCCCATCCCTGGAGACAACATAACAAGCACCACATTTATTCCCTCAAGTTCATATTCCATCATATTCCAACTCATCAATAGACTTTCTCTACTTGACTTTGAACCACTTTTCGTTTTCTCTTCTCTCTTTCTAATTCTGGGTATATAAAATATATAATTTTCTTTTTGAAAATATTTCCTATGTTTCTTCACTTGTTCTTTTTATTTGAATTTTTATTCATTGAATAAAACTGGGAAATATCAAGGGCTCCCTGAAGTCATACAGGACATCAAAAAGGAAAATTATTGTCAATAGTTAAATAAAGATTAGACGAAAAATGTTTAACTTGGGTCTTGGGAAAGCATGTTGTTTTTCCTAAGTGCATCCCCTCGGTGACTCAATAAGCATTTATTAATAACCTACACTTAGCTCATGTTTAAAACCTGTGAGAGACAATAGTTGTCACCTTCAAGGAGATTATAACCAGGTTGGAGAATGAAAGCGGCCACAGCTAGTTGTGGTTATTTCAGTACTGACTGTGGATTTCATGTTCTTTTGCCCTCCTTCCAGCTCCTCTCTCATAAGCAGCATCCATTCCTGCAAACACAGAATACTGTGTGTCATTGAAAACAGATGGCTCAGGTCCAGGCAATAACTATAAGGGATAATGTAGGGATACTAAATAGTATAATTCTAAAAGTCCGTTTATTAGGCAGAGCTGGCTCTTAAAAGGGATGTGAGATGTCCTATGAGAAAAGGAGTTTCCACCAAATGTAATCAAATTACAGCACAGTCACCTCAGTGGGAAAGAGCAGGGGACAGGGTGGGGCTGTAATGAGGGGGTTAATTAAAAATTCTGTTGCAAGTTGGCCATACATAAGTATAGCTTCTTCGATTGCTTCTACTAACAGACTTCTTTGCCAGGTTTTGAAGCCATACAGTTTCCCTTTCTTTGGCTCTTTCATCAGTTTTGTAATGATGAAATTTCCTGCATAGGAGGCTTATTTAGGTTTTTATATCTTCCTACTTATTTTATTACCTTTTATATTGCATGTGAGGCTGGATCAGTTTGCAGCAGAACAAAGCTAATTACAACTTTCGTGACCTAAATATAGCATAATGACAGAGTGTCATTCAAGAGTAGCACTGAGCTGAAAAACCTTTTGGCAGGCTGAGACAGCGGTTATTCAGCTCCATGGAGATAGCTCCAGGGACTGACTGACTCCAGAACTCTAAGTTGCCCAAAAGTTGTGAACAGGTCACTGAGTAATCAGCTTCACTTAGGTAGGAAAGTGAGTCTCAGGTCCGCATTGCTTGATTCATACTGACCCTTATTTTCAGAAAATAAACTGCAAATGTGCATGAAGCTGCTATTTGATAGAGAGGGACAATGTCCCTTTCAGAGATTAGGAAGCTCTAGACTTAGGTAGGAGAACTGATAGAACCAAGGGATCTAGAAGAAAATATTCCTGTAATGCCACATGGAGTAATCTAGAAAACAACAAAATTAGCATAATTCCACCAGTGAATAATTTGTCATTGGGTTTAGTTGTCTATGATGCCTATTGCTAACCCCTGGTCTTACATGACTGTTTTTATTCATTTGCTTGTTTTGATGCTTTTTCTTATAGTTGCTACCTTTAGTTCTATGGACATATGTGTATCCCCTATTTCTAACACATATACACCTCTCTCTGGTGTGAGAATTATTGTGGTATAGATAAATGTGTGGTAGTTGGTGGTCCTAATCCTTTTATAGTCTTTATGTCACACTCAAAAACAAATCTTCCTACCCCCAATTCTTATCTGCCATTGGCAATTTCATTGAGCTGAGGATGTCCAACTTTAGTTACTTTGGTTGTCTTACATTCCACTTGCTGTTCACTCTGCCACTTGACTCTCCCTGGAATTTCATAGTCATGCTTTGTAAATGCTTGTTAATAACATTTAATGAGAACCCTAAAAGGACTCTGAGTGAACAGAGAAAACAAAGGACATACCCAGTGCTGTCATGAGAATTCCACCCTCCACCCCAGAGATGAAGCCTGTACTTAGTCTTTGAACCCAAGGCAAAGCAGGTATAGTTTTTATTTATTTTTTTTTTTCTTTTTACTAACCACTCTGCCTTCCTTTGTGAAAAGGGCTTGAAGAGGCCTTGCCTAGCACTCTCAGAGTGTGAAAAAGGCATAGAAATTAAATATAAGTTAGTTTTTGTTTTATTAGACCAATGGGAATCCTTCTTGCCAAGCCACAATGTTCTTTGGGGGAAACAAACATGGCTTATATTTAGAAGGAGAAGAGGAAGGACATTCATGACGACACCTCACCTGATCTGAGCCTCAGCCTGTGTCAGCTTGGAAATTTATGATGATTATTTCTTCCTATGGGTAAAATTAATTGATGGTGCTCATACATAAAGACAGTTTATAAGAAGTACATCCTAAAATCTTCTGTTGTTAAATGCAAGTACAATTTTAAAAGAAGCAAGGATGTTTCAGTACTACTGTTAGAAACTTTCTCATGGTTTCTACGCTATGGAGATGTGATTTTGTTTGAACTGTGAATGATATTACATTTTTAATAATATACTAGAGAATTTTATTCATTTAAAAATTTTGTCATATTCTACTAAGTTTTCACAATCAATCTTCTCTAAACTATATGAGCTGCTGGTCTTATTGAAAGTTTTACCAGGTTTGCAACGGCCTCATCTATTCCTCAGCCTGCTGTGTGACCTTGGATCTTACCATTGGTTCTCTGCTTATTGGCACTTCCATAGAAGACACAAAAAAGCATGGAACCCCTGTCAGTCCAATGGACCCCTCTGTAGCAGTTCCGGAGGAAAAAAAATGGGATGAAAAGTTGAAACATTTGACTTTCAAGAGGTTTGGTCATAATATGGAAATTCCATCCACAGCTCCTCTATTTACCATTCTTGGTTATAAACTAAATTTTGTCTTTTTCTGAGATTTAAGTTTCCTTGTCTATGCTTGGTGTGGCCTATTTACTTTGACAACCTTGCAACAAAATCATTACTATATCAACTTTCCAGCTACTGAGGAAAAAGCCAAAAAAAAAAAAAAAAAACTTATAAACTGTCGTACGAATGTAGCCTTGTGAATGTGGGAAGTGTGAAATACAACTTTTTGACAGCTGTAAAATTGTCCCATAATGAAAATAGGGGGACCTATAATTTAGTTTTATATTTTTCACATTAACAATAGCACGAGTAGCTAAAAATATAGTTTAAGTCATCCAAGTAGTACTTCTCAATATTATGTCTGGGTTAAAAAAATTCAGGTTTGTGTTTGGCTAGGTTAATGTAAACAACCATATAATAATTTCGTTTCACAGCCCATCCCATATTTATAACACAAATGCAGACAGAGTTTATGAAGTCAGACTTCTCTAGAAAACCATTTGAATAATAAAGAACCATAATTCAACAAAATACCAAAGAATGTATTATTTCTGGTACTCTCAACTTTCCTCTAAACAATATGGTTAGGTGTAGAACAAGGTTTTTATTTTTCTCTAATTGATCTATATGTATATTTGAAATTTTGTGGAACTATAAATAGATAAAGAAAAGTGACCAGCTCAATTGATTTTCACAAACTGAACACTTCCATGTATCCCGTTCCCACGTAAAAAAAAAAAAAAAAAAAAAAAGAAAAAAAAAACAGGAATATCCCAAGAAGCCTCTTTGGAATCCCTTCAATTTACTACTCCACTCCCCACAACCATAGCTTCAAAGGTAAATCTCTCACGTTAATTAGTTTCACCCAATTCTGAATGTTTTATGAATTGAATACAGGGTAGTGGATTCTAACAATCAACTCACATGTTTAAGTATATTTCCACCTCCTGGACAGAAAATTCCATGGTAATATTCCAATGTTAAAATGATGCAATTTAAATATGCAAAACATAGCCTACAACTTTGATCTGAATAAAAGTCATGACCATGGAGTATGTATTTATTCAAGAGATCTTGGATTGCCTTCTGTCCCAGACAAGATCCTAAGTTATAGATAATTGTTGAAGGGATAATAATAATAAATGATTATTGATCTTCCCCGTGTTAGACATGATTCCAAGTACTGATGGGATATATCATTTGATTGTTAAAATAACACTATCTGCTTGGACTCTGTTTCACAGAGAAAAGAAACAGGAGGTAACTTACCCAAGACAACTCAGCTAGGATGTGGTGGAGGGAATTGTGGCTTCAAAGTCTGCACATTTAATTTCTAAACCAAAACTTTTTCCATAATATAAGTATCTCTTTACCTTCCCACAGGCAATGCTTCTAATGCAACCACTGAAGAAGAACAAGACTCATAACTTGCGAACACACCTGTGAAGATAATTAAGCAGAAGCTGAATGCCATTTTGTCTCTGTGAAAGTATGGAACTCTAAGAAAGTGGAGCAAACAAACTGGTGTCAACTGTGGAAGGCTTAAAGCTTTCGTCCCCGGAACCTCTATTTAACAGAGTGGAGCAGTCTTATGAGGAAGAGTTAGACGATAGAGAAAATCATATTAAAGCTAAGAATAAATAAAACTGCACATATTCACGTATTTGTAGATCAGTTCTCAGTTACAGGAGATTCTCCCGCAGGGGATATTTCACAGTGTCTGGAGACTTGTGTGTGGTCCCAGTGGTGGGGGAAGGGTGGACGAAGTAGAATGGTGGTGAGGGAATGGTTGTGTGCCATCTAGTGGGGAGAGGTCAGGGATGGGCAAACATCCTGCAATGCACAGGACAGCCTCCCGTGGCAAAGAAGTATCCAGTTTCAAAATCAGTAGTGCCGAGGGTGAAAAGTCCTGAGCTAGACAATGGCTTGGAATTGAAGTCTTCCTACATTTCTGAATTTTATCCTATGTGGAATAGTGGAACAAGGAGGAAATTTACAGTGAAACAGGCCTGAGTGTGGGCCCAGTGGGTATCATTGCTGTAGATGAGACTGATGACCACTTTGGACCACCTGCTTTCATGGGGAAAAGACAACAAGCAAGACTCACCTCATGAAGGCATCTAATACAGGGCAGGATCTGTCACTATCCTAGGTGCTGAGAACTTTTCTTATAAGTCTGGATTATAGGATCCTAATTTCTTAAAGAACGAATGGCTAGTGGATAGCAGGTTTTTTTTTTGTTGTTTTTTTTTTTGACATTTTAGCAGTTTGAAATAAAAATACAAGACAGTTTCCCAAATGAAGTTTAATTTAGCAGAAAAACAATTTAGTTATCAGAATAATTTTTACGCTAAGCACTCTGATTGGGTCGTAGAAAATATGTTAATCAGATTCCTACTTTGTAGGCAAAGTAATTCAGAAGCATCAACTAAATGCTGTTGTCTCCACAGAGTTTCCCAAACCTTCAAATACATTAAAATCATCTGTGGATTTTGGTGAAGCACAGGTCCTCATTCTGCAAGTCTGGTGCAGGACCTGAGATTCTGGCATTTCTGACAAGCTTCCGGGGTGTATCTCTGCTGCCACTGGTCCTAGTCTTCCCTTTATGTGGCGAACCTCTGAGCTATACAGAATTACTAAAGCACAGAAAAATAAATGACAATGCTCTTTGAAATACACACAGAAGCTGTAACAATAGTCACTTAGTCTACATAATAGTTGAATACAATAAATAAATGCTAGGCTCCCTCTGGGTAATAAAGCTCAACGTCCTAGACTTATACTGAAACAATTAAGAAAACAGGTTGAAGGTCTTTTAGTTGTGGTGGGGAGATTGAAAAGGATAAAGGCAGATATTAAATCCAAGATTTCTTAGATAGAGCCTGATCATCAGCTTAGGGCTCTGTACTCCTCTGAAGCAAACTGGGCCTAGGATTGCAATGCAGTTTTTGTGAAGTAGTTGAACTTAAGGGATCTCATCATTACCTAAAGCCCCAGACAAGAGGAAGCCCAGAGCTCTATAATGAAAACATTCTGTGGCTGCTGAGGCCCCTGAGCTCTGCAAGGAATAGATTACTGTCAGGGGATGTGTCAAAGAGTTTATGTTTAGGGCAATGGAATTACTGTACTTAATAAAGTCTCAAAGGGCTAGCGGTTGACTTCTTAAAATTGCTGGGGAGACTTTAAAGCTTCATAAGGAAGAAAGGATGGAATGTTAAAAGGACAGAGGCCTCTGTAAACCTGGTTAATGTATTATCACCTGCTGAGGCTCTCAACAGGGTCCACAGAGAGTCCTCAGAGATCTGCAGAATCCTCCAACTGGCACATGCACACACATAGGTTTCTAAGAACAGAATTCATACATTTCATTAGGGTATCAGGATGGTCAGAATAGATCTGCATGTCTCCAGCTTTCTCCTCCTTTTGTAAGTTCTGTGGTTCTAGCTAATGACAACTAACTAACCAAACCATTCCAACTCCTACTGCTCTCCCCGCTCCTGGAACATATTAACTACCAAATTTCCATTCTCACTGCAAATACCTCCAGGATTCTGCGCCACGGCTTGTAAATTCTCTAAATATTAAGCATGTCAGCCCACTCTGAGGCACCTCTATCCATGCTCCTCCAGAATCTTGGACTTTGTAACGCCACTTGCTCAGTAAGGGTAGATAAGTGGAAGGATAAAGCCATCATGGATTGGCAAGTTTCACAAGAATGACACGATATGGACACTGACATGTCCTCTCATCTTCCATCCTTAAGCTCTCGTTACTGCACCTAAGAAAAACAGACTTTTCCTATTTGAAACAAACTTTATATACAAGAGGTGGAAGTATTTTATTGAGAACTTGAATGATATTTAACTATAAAAACATTAAACATTTTTCGTCTCTTCTCACAAATGCAAATAACCACTGCCTTATAATGCAGACCCCTGAAAAAAGTCTTGTATTCATGTTGTGAATAAAAATAGTACAGTCTCAATTAAAATCTGTCATAATATGATATATACCACACATGGAATGCATTTCCCATTGAAGACAATATTTCTTTATTTCACAAGTGTTTCATTTTCCATTGAAGTAAATGGAAGTTCATGAAAGTTGACCAAACAAAGGCCAATTTTTTGACACTGGACCGAGAAAAGTATCCTGTACTGCCAATTTCCATTAGCTGCAAAGTCTACAACATCTCAGTGACACAAGCTGCAAGTGGTATATGCTTTCCCCCAAGCAACAAAAAAGCATGAAGCAACAGTCATACTTTAAATATACGTTTACTAGTATATGACAACAAAGAGCATGTGCTCACACGAGTACTAACAGAGAAGGAGAGACGGGGAGAAGAAGAGACCAAGGACAGGGCTTGGGGGATCAAAGAGAGATCATTATGAAGAAAAGTAAATTGTTTTAGGACTTTTTTTTCCTCATACTTAACCACATAACGCTAATACTCTGAACATTAACCCACACGAATCACGAATGTCTGGTTGAGTCTATACTAGTCAAATCAATAGTACTAGATTAACTCTAAGTTAAATTCAGCTCAACTCAACAATCTGGACTGGCTGAATTGGCTACATGAGTCTCAACAGCATTTCTGAAATTGAAAAATTCAATCTAGCTGTTGTTACTTTGGTCACAGTAAAATATAACCACTTTTAGTATTTTAAAATTAAATTTGAAAAACCTCTTTTTTTTTTTTGAGATGGAGTTTCACTCTTGTTGACCAGGCTGGAGTACAATGGCATGATCTCGGCTCACTGAAACATCTGCCTTCCAGGTTCAAGTGATTCTCCTGCCTCAGCCTCCCAAATAGCTGGGATTACAGGCACTTGCCACCATGCCCGGCTAATTTTTGTATTTTTAGTAGTGACGGGGTTTCACCACATTTGCCAGGCTGGTCTTGAACTCCTGACCTCAGGTGATTCACCTGCCTCTGCCTCCCTAAGTGTTGGGATTACAGGTGTAAGCCACCACCCCCAGCCCTAAAAATCTATTTTTTGGCACTACAGGCTTATCTTTGAAGAAGTTTTTTTTTTTCTTTTAATATTGGTAATGAGTCAATTTCCTGGGTCTTGGTGATATCATTGCACTAATTAATAGTACATCCGAAAAGAACATTTAGTTGAAACCATCCTATGACATATATCACATTGCAGTTGTCCTGTTCCATAAGCAGAATTACCCTAGCTATGCCTGTAGCACTGAAAACTATCTCCCAATCTCATTCTTTTAAAAAACTTTGTATTAGAAAAAAAGTACAGAAAAAATTGTAAAAATACAATGAATTGCCAAATACTTTTCACTTAGATTTGCAAATTGTTACTATTTTTCACATTTGTTTTACCAATTTTTCTTTTTCTCTCTATAGATATAGACGTAAATGTGGCTAACAGTGTCAATACGGGTATAAATATCATGTAACTGTGATGTTTTGTTCATTGAACCACTTACAAGTAAGTTGCATTCACCATGACTCTGTCTTTAAATCCTCTGGCATGTATTTTTTAAGAACAAATGTATTTTTTTACCCAATCATGATACAATGATTAAATGTAAGAACTTTGGCACTGTTACAATGCTATTATCTAACCTACAGTCGGAATCTAATTTTTGCCAGTTGTTCCAATACTGTCTTTTTTTCTTCGCAATGATGCAGGATCCAACCCAGGATCATACTTTTCACAAAGTTGATGTGTCTCTTTACTCTCCCTCAATCTGTATTAATCCTTACCTTTCCTTGTCTTTCTTCAAACTGTTATTACTGAGAATTGCAAGACATTGTTTCGTAGAATGACCCTTGGTTTAAGCTTGTTTGCTAGTTTTCTTGTGGTCATATCTAATATCATTTCAAAGTAATGCATAACATTACATTTCAAGTATCATGCTTCTTGAGAAGGATATTAGCATTTCCAAAGAATTATATGAAGCATACATAATATTAAATATATTTATGACATATATTAAATATTACATATATAAAATTCCAGTTGTTCCAGTTGTAACTCCCTCTTCAATTTTGTTAGGTAATAAACATCCCCTCAAGCATTCCCAAATATTACTGGGGGTAGGCAAGCAATGTCTCCTTTTTTTTTTTTTTGAGACGGAGTCTTGCTCTGTCGCCCAGGCTGGAGTGCAGTGGCGGGATCTCGGCTCACTGCAAGCTGCGCCTCCCAAGTTCACGCCATTCTCCTGCCTCAGCCTCCCAAGTAGCTGGGACTACAGGCGCCCACCACCACGCCTGGCTAATTTTTTGTATTTTTAGTAGAGACGGGGTTTTATCGTGTTAGCCAAGATGGTCTCCATCTCCTAACCTCGTGATCCACCCGTCTCAGCCTCCCAAAGTGCTGGGATTATAGGCGTGAGCCACCGCACCCAGCTAATGCCTCCTTTTAAAATGCACACTTGGATAGATAGGTATAGATATAATCCGATTTCAGAACTGGTTTTACAATTTACAGTATCAAAACGAATTCCACAAACATTTGCTTCTTTAAACTGTTTTACATGAGCTTTCCTTTTCTCTCTGGTTTTCATTTAGTGAAAATAAACATTTTTTAAAATGCTAACATATCTCACAATTCAGCCTATTTTCCTTATATCTCACTGGTCCAAATACTTCTGTAGAATTAGCGTTTCAATTAGCTTTTTGACAGGATATTTAATCCAGAAGTCTTTTAGATTAATCTGTGGCTGTATTTGAAGTCTGGATTTTGTCATCTGCTGTGGAAGTAAAGCAATAGATAAAATTCCATTAACATAAAAATGGGGAAACAGTTTTTTTTTTTTTTTTTTTTAAAAGCAAAGGTGTCAAAAGAGCAAAGGAGTGGTTTTGACTTTGAGCTCCATTCAAACAATTACAATACTAGAGGAAAAATAATCTGACAAACTTCACAGAAATTTGTAGGAGCCCAGAAGTTGATCCAATGCCCTTTTTTGGCCTTCTGCCACGGGTAATGAAGGTTTTCCTGTATCGAACAGATTTCTTAGATCCTGCTTATATCCCTCCAGCCACCTCCAGTCATGACAACACCATTCCAAAGCTGCTGTCCTGTGATCATACGAAGTCTTATGCATCCAGAGAAAAGTATCTCTGATCCAGGTACAAAACCCTTTTCTGGATGCAAAGTTCATCTTGAGACTACTATTTTAGAAATTATTAGTGCATTGTATGAAATATATATATATACTAGCAACCTTTTGAAATTAGTTTGGGCATGATACAGGTCTAGTTTTTTTTTTTTTTTACCAAATATATTGATTTATTGACTTCATCAATATTTATTAGGCTTGTACAATATGCTACATCCATGTGCATAAGAGATGGCTATAACCATGGATATAGCAGTTTCTGCTCTCAAGCAGCTTACATTTTAGTAAGCTTTTAATTTCCTAGGAAATTATACTAATCATGTTGACTGTGGTAATAATAACGTTCAGAAAAGTCAACCAGTCACCAGAGTGATTATCCATAAACAGTAATCAAAAGATAAAGTGAGTTAATATAAAAGTAATTTCCTATAAATCCCTTAAGCACAAACACATAAAAAGTACTTAGGCAAGACTATAAAATAATAATACCAAAAATCAAATTAAAACTACATTTCAACATAGCCTGCAAAAATCGGCAAGAATTTAAATGATTAAAATAAAAACAGTAGATATGTAGTTATTACATGTCATAGGTTATCTTACAAATGTTTTAATTCTCAAAAAAAAAAAAAAAACTGTGAGAGGTACATTACCTGTGTATTTAGAATGGGAACAAAGGTTTAGAAGAATTTAAGCAGACTTGCTTAAATTTGCAGAGCCAGCAAGCAGCTGAGCCTGGATTCAACCACAGTGGGCCTCCAGAACTCATAATACTAAATAATTACAGGCTATTATCTTCTTTTTACTCTAAGCCATTCCCACCCCACTCACAGCTGTGAAATAGACATTTGGCATTCAATATCAAAAAACACAAGTAGTAATAATAGTAATAATTACTAGTAGGGTAGAAGACAATTAGCAAGTATTTTAAAATTGATGCTATATATGTATTAATTTATGAATTCATGTATTTAGATCATAGTATTTTACATATAGCAAATGCATGAATCTATGTGTATAGTTTTATTAAGACAAATATGTATATTCATGTGACTGTCACCCCAATAAAGATCTAGAACATTTCTAGGACCGCACAAAATTCTCTCGTGACTCTTCCTAGTCAATCCTCATGCTAGCCCCACCGTCAGGCACCAACTATTCTGTTTCCTGTCACTGCAGATTAGTTTCATCTGCTTTCCAACTTCATGGGATTCTTTAGTTTACCAACTTTTGTGACTGGCTAAGTTGATATATTTATCCAAATAACTAGATTTATTTATCCAACTTGTTGCATATTATTTTAGTACATTATTTTAGTACATCCAAGTTGTCATACAAAATACCACAAACTGAGTGGATTATGAACAATAGAAATTTAATTATCACAGTTTTGGACATTGGGAAGTCTAAGATCAAGGTGCCAGGCAGATCTGGTGTCTGATAAGGGCCTTCCTCCTGGTTCACAGATGGCACCTTCTCACTGTATCCTCATGTGATGGAAGGGGTGAGGGGTCTCCCTGGCCCATTTTATAAGGGTATGAATACTATTAATGAGGGCTTCACCCTCATGAACTAACCACCCTTCAAATTATTACACAATGTTGTAATAATTTGCTGTAATAGTTACACAATGTTCAAAGGCCACATTTCCTAGTACCATCACCTTGGTGGTTAGGATTTCAACATACGAATGGAGGGAACACAAATATTCAACTCATTGTACATGTATCACTAATTTATTCTCTTCATTACTTTGTTGTATTCCATTGTAGGAAAATATCAGTTTGTCCTTTCATTATTCTGTCGATGGATATTTGTTTTGTTTTGTTCTTTCCCTATGACTTGGCTTTTATGAATAAGACTGCTATGAAAAGTTTTGTACAAGTTTATTTGTGAGTACATGTACTCATTTCTCTTTGGTTAGATACATTGGAATGGAATTGCTGGGTCATGGGGTAGCTATATTTACTGTTAGTTTTCCAAGCGGTACCTTTTTATACTCTGGTTGGTTACATAGGAGAGTGCCATACATATACATACATACACATACATGAGAGTGTACATATACACACACACACACACACAATGGACTACTACTCAGCCATATAAAAGAATGAATTAACATAATTTGCAGTGACCTGGTTGAGATTGGAGATGGTTATTCTAAGTGAAGTAACTTGGGAATGGAAAACCAAACATCATATGTGCTCACTGATATGTAGGAGCTAAGCTATGAGGATGCAAAGGCATAAGAATGATACCATGGACTTTGGGGACTTGTGGGGAAGAGTGGGAGGGGGTATGAGGGATAAAACACTACAATCATAGTGCAGTGTATACTGCTCGGATGATGGGTGCACCAAAATCTCACAAATCACCACTAAAGAACTTACTCGTGTAACCAAATACCACCGGTATCCCAATAACCTATGGAAAAAAAATATAAATATAAAATAATATGTCTAAAGATTGAAAAGAAAAAAAGATTTTTCTGGTCATGTCTAAGTCTTCATATTTATTCTGTCATAATTTTTGTTTTGTTTTTGTTTTTCTGTTGTTTGTTTGTTTTGTTTTTGAGACGGAGTCTCTCTGTGTCGCCCAGGCTGGAGTGCAATGGCGCGATGTCAGCTCACTGTAAGCTCCGCCTCCTGGGTTCACGCCATTCTCCTGCCTCAGCCTCCAGAGTAGCTGGAACTACAGGCGCCCGCCACCACACCCAGCTAATTTTTTTTTTTTTTGATTTTCAGTAGAGACCGGGTTTCACCGTGTTAGCTAGGATGGTCTTGATCTCCTGACCTCGTAATCCTCCCACCTCGGCCTCCCAAAATGCTGGGATTACAGGCGTGAGCCACCGCGCCTGGCCTCCATCGTAATTTTAATAGCAGTATTTTAACTTATATCTGTTCCGAGATATGCGAAAATCAGACACAAAAGACTAATTGCTGTGAATTCTACATTTTAATTATATTCCCTATCAACTAGAAACTTTGAGGTCAAGAGAGTCAGAGAATTCAACAATGTCCACCATATCTAAGACTTCTCATTCTTTTTTCCTTTCTAATTTTTTTATCAGATGGATGTGAGACGTGAGGATTTTATCAAAGAATTCTAACACCAAGTCTGTAGGCTTTTGTAAAACATTTTAGAAAATGCAACATGTAGTTGATACTTATTCTAGAATTTCCAGGCTTCAGAACTTTTAACCTAGCTTTATAACAATGTATCAGTACTGTGTGTGTGTGTGTGTGTGTGTGTGTGTGTAGTAAAAGTGATATGCCAGGGATTAAATATTAAAATTTTTAAATGGTTTAGCAACCAATACGAGTGTGAAACATAGAAAGGGATGTAAGCTCCTTGAAAACTCAGTGATATCTTTCAAATGCGGTTGAAACTGCACTAATACTTATAAATTCAGTATTTTTCAAAATAATGTTCTATTAGAGGAATAATGAAATATTACATTTTTCAAACTTTGCTACCCTAATCCTGTGAAAAGTTAACCAACATAGGTTGAAAAGTAATGATTAGAAGAATTTCTCTAAATCATATCCGCCCTTCCATCTGGCATTTGGCTGCAATGAGATATTTAGCTGTGGCTTACCTTTACTTAGAAGATAAAGTTACAGATAGACCAGGCCAGTTATATGACAAGCAATACCCAGAAATGTAATTTATATATAAATGCAAGTGAGTTTTGCTGATTATATTAATAAACTATTATTCTTTATAATTAGGTTCAGAATAATTATATTCTAATAGTGTTAATTAGAATTATTAATTCCTAATAATTATGTGCATATTAATGATTATTTCAGCATAGGCACAACTTTTTGTTCAATGATTTTGTTATCTGTGTATCCTATGAAATAGTTTCCATATGAAAATTTCAAGTATTGGCTGGGCGCGGTGGCTCACGCTTGTAATCCCAGCACTTTGGGAGGCCAAGGCGGGTGGATCACGAGGTCAGGAGATCGAGACCACGGTGAAACCCCGTCTCTACTAAAAAAAATACAAAAATTTAGCCGGGCGTGGTGGCGGGTAGTCCCAGCTACTAGGAGAGGCTGAGGCAGGAAAATGGCGTGAACCCGGGAGGCGGAGCTTGCAGTGAGCCGAGATCGCGCCACTGTACTCCAGCCCGGGCGACAGAGCCAGACTCCATCTCAAAAAAAAAAAAAAAAAAAAAAAAAAAAAAAAAAAAAAAAAAAAAAAAAAATTTCAAGTATTATAAAGAAGAATAAAATATCCTCAACATCCAAACCTAATCTCATGGTCCTCCCCAAAAGTAATGAGTACCTTTTTTTTTCCTTTTTTATATCCAAAGAATGTTGAATCAAGAAGATTATTATAGAATTTGGGACCAATGACAAAGTAGAAACAACACAGTAGGTTAAACAGGGGATGCTTATTATGAGAATGATTAACTATAGTAAAGGAGTTAAGTATAAGATGTGAGGGTAAATCTATATAGTACCTTAGGACTAAGGGAGAGTATTCAGAGAAGAACAAATGTGGAAGGGAGTTTGCACCTTGGAGGAGAAGGTAAGATTGAACCATCAGATTGCCAGATGGCAGAGAAGTACAGTAGTTTAGCTAGATCAGAGATGGTCTGGAAATTCTGAGCAAATGATAGGCATCTCCCTGGAGTGCAGGGAGGGAAAGGTGATCAAGAACTGGTGGTACAGACATGCTGTAGGAGTTCAGGTGCCAGTGGCAGCAAAGATCTTCAGAGCATGTGGGCTGCATGGGGACTTGCGAAGGGAGAAGAAGCTCTGTATGGATCGCCTGGGCCCTTGGCTGCTTGCACAGGCTGCATGGGGGCTTTTGGAAAGGCTGCCTAGTGTATGACCCATTGCATCACAGGTCTGTGTGTAGACTGTCTGGGAGTTATGGTTTTCATGTTGAGAGGACTACAGAAAGGTTATCACCAGGTAGAGGCTGTGAGGTCACAGGGGAATAGTGTTCTGACCCATGGCTGGGGCAGGCTCCATTGGTTATCTTCATGCACCCATTGCCAAACCCTCTCTCCAGAAATTGCAGTTAGCCTTTACCTCCTACAATGTCTTTCCAGCACAGTCTACTGAGAAAGCTTACCCTCATATTCACCTTGAAGGAGAAATACTTAAACTAATCCTGTTGTTTATCATAGAGTATACATGGAAGGCTGCATTTAGAGATGAGAGGCAATAAATTAATAAATGAAACAGTCCACCACTTTAGCTACTCAGTTTCCACATGAACCTTTCTACACAAGTTGGCAAGAGAGGAAGTTCTGACTCTTCCCCCAAAGGAGAAGACGCACAGCCCCAGTCAGCATTGTGTCCACTGTTAGCTATATTAATTGCTCCTCAATTTCAATCACTATCTCACAAAATCTTACTGAAATTTAAATTGTAAATTTAAACTCCAATAACTCTTAGCTGATTTTTTTAAAATTTTTGATTTTTCTGTGTACATAGTAGATGTATATGTTTATGGGATACATGAGATGTTTTGATACAGGCATGCAAAGTGAAATATGCACATCATGGAAAATGGCATATTCATTACCTCAAGCATTTATCCTTTGAGTTACAAACAATCTAGTATACTCTTTAGGTTATTTTAAAATGTACTAGTGAGTTATTATTGACTATAGTCATTCTGATGTGCTATCAAATAGTAGCTATTATTCATTATTTCTAACTATTTTTTTGTACCATTAACCATCCCTACCTTTCCCCAGCTCCCCAACTACCTTTCCCAGCCTATGGTAACTATCCTTCTACTCTCTATTTCCATGAGTTCAATTGTTTTGATTTTTCAATCCCACAAATAAGTAAGAACATGCAAAGTTTGTCTTTCTGTGTCTGGCTTATTTTACTTAACATAAAGATCTCCAGTTCTCATCCACGTTGTTGCGAATGACTGGTTCTCATTCTTTTTTATGGTTGAATAATACTCCATTATATATAGTTATCACTTTTGTTATCATTCATCTGTTGATGGACACCTAGGTTGCCTCCAAATCTTATCTACTGTAAACAATGCTGCAACAAAGGAGTGCAGATATCTCTTCAATATACTGATTACAATATATCAAAGAAGAGTGCAGATATCTCTTCGATATACACTTAGGTTGTCCCCAAATCTTAACTATTGTAAACAACGCCGCAACAAGAGTGCAGATATCTCTGATATACTGATTTCCTTTCTTTTGAATATATACCCAGAAGTGGGATTGCTGGATCACATGTTAGCTCAATTTTTACTTTTTTGGGGAACCTCCAAACTGTTCTCCATGTGGTTGTACTAATTTACATTCCCATCAACAGTGTACAAGGGTTCCCTTTTGTTTTGTTTTGTTTTGTTTTGTTCTGTTTTTGAGACAGAGTCTCACTCTGTCACCAGGCTGGAGTGCAGTGGCACGATCTAGGCTCACTGCAACCTCCTACTCCTGGGTTCAAGCGATTCTCCTGCCTCAGCCTCCCAAAGTGCTGGGATTACAGGCGTGAGCCACCGCACCCGGCCAAAGGTGTTCCCTTTTCTCTACATCCTCAACAGCATTTGTCATTGCCTGTGTTTTGGATATAAGCCATTTGAATTGGGGTGAGATGATATCTCATTGTAGTTTTGATTTGCATTTCTCTGATCATGTGCCTGTTTGCCACTTTTATGTCTTCTTTTGAGAATGTCTATTCAAATCTTTTGCCTATTTTTGATCAGATTACTGAACTTTTTTCTATAGAGTTGTTTGAGCTCCTTATATATTCTGGTTATTAATCTCTTCTCAGATGGGTAGTTTACAAATATTTTCTCCCATTGTGTGGATTTTATCTTCCCCTTGTTGATTGTATGCTTTGCTGAGAGAAAACGTTTTAACTTTGATAATCCCATTCATCCATTTTTCCTTTACTTGCCTATGCTTGTAGGGTATTGCTCAAGAAATTTTTGCCCAGACCAATGTCCTGAAGATCTTCCCCAATGTATTATTGTAGTAGTTTCATAGTTCAAGGTCTTAGATTTAAGCCTTAAATCCATTTTGATTTTATTTTTGTATATGGTGAGAAAGAGGGGTCTAGTTTCATTCTTATGATGTGGATAGCCAGTTTTCCCAGCACCATTTATTGACAAGACTATCTTTCCTCCAGTGTATGTTCTTGGTACCTTTGTCAAAAGTGAGTTCATTCTAGGTGTGTGGATTTGTTTCTGGGTTCTCTATTCTGTTCCACTGGTCTATGTTTTTGTTTTTATGCTAGTACTATACTGTTTTGGTTACTATTGCTCGGTAGTAAAATTTGAAGTCAGGAGCTGTAATTTCTCCAGTTTTGTTCTTTTTTCTTAGAGTAGCTTTGGTTATTCTGGGCCTTTTGTGGTTCCATATATATTTTAGGATTGTTTTTTCTATTCTGTGAAAAATGTCATTGGTACCTTGATAGGGATTGCATTGAATCTGTAGATTGCTTTGGATGGTATGGACATTTTAACAAGATTGATTCTTTCAATCCATGAACATGAAATATTTTTTTTTTCATTTTTTTGGCATCCTATTCAATTCTTTCATCAGTGTTTTATAGTTTTCATTGTAGACATCTTTTACTTCTTTGGTTAATTTCTGGGTATTTAATATCATGTGTTGCTCTTGTAGATGGAATTGCTTTTTTATTCTTTTTTCACATTGCTCACTGTTGCCATATAGAAATGCTACTGATTTTTTGTATGTTGATTTTGTATCCTGCAACTTTATTAAATTTGTTTATTAGTTCTAATAGTTTTCTTGTTGTATCTTTAGATTTTTCCAAATTTAAGATTATATCATTTGCAAATAAAGGATAACTTGACTTCTTCCTGTCCAATTCACATGCCCTTTATATCTTTTGTCTTGTTGCTGTAGCTAGGATTTACAATATGATGTTGAAAAACAGTGGTGACAGTGAGAATTTCTTGTCCTGTTCCAGATCTTAGAGGAAAGGCTTTCTGTTTTTCCCCATTCAGTATGATACTAGCTGTGGGTCTGTCATAAACGCCTTTTATTATGTTGAGTTATGTTCCTTCAATCCCTAGTTTTTTTAGGTTTTTTTTTTTTTATCATGAAGGGATGTTGAGTTGTGTCACATGCTTTTTCAGCATCAGTTGAAATGATCATATGGTTTTTATTTTTCGTTCTGTTGATATAATGTATCATGTTAATTGATTTGCATATGTTGCACCATCCTTGCATCCCAGGGATAAATTCGACTTGGTCATGATGAATGATTTTTCTAATGCATTGTTGAATTCAGTTTGCTAGTTTTTTGTTGAGGATTTTTGAACCAATATTCATCAGAGATATTGGGCTGTAGTTTTTAATTGAGATGTGTCTTTGTCTGGTTTTGCTATCAGGGTAAACTGGCCTCATAGAATGAGTTTGGAAGCATTTTCTCCTATTTTTCAGAATAGTTTCAATAGGATTGTATTAATTCTTCTTCAAGTGTTTGGTAGAATTCAGCAGTGAAGTCCTTAGGTCCTGGGCTTTTCTTTACTGGGAGACTTTTTGTTATGGCTTTGATCTTGTTACTTTTATTGGTCTGTCCGGGTTTTGGTTTCTTCCTGGTTCAATCTTGGTATGTTGCATGTGTCTAGGAATTTGTCCATTTCTTCTAGATTTTCAAATTTATTGGCATATAGTTACTCATAGTAGCCACTAATGATTCTTTGAGTTTCTGCAGTATCAGTTGTAATGCTTCCTTCTTCATTTCTGAATTTATTTATTTGTATCTTCTGTTCATTTATTTCTGATCTGATCTTTATTATGTATTTTCTTCTACTAATTTGGGGTTCAGCTTACTCTTGCTCTTCTAGTTCTTCAAGATGCATCATTAAATTGTTTATTTGAAATTTTTCCTCTTTTTTGGTATAGGCACTTATAGCTTTAAATTTTCCTCTTAGTACTGTTTTTGATGTATCCCACATGTTTCAGTGTAGTGCTTTTTCATTATCATTTGTTTCAGGAAATTTTTCAATTTTCTTCTTAATTTCTTCATTGACCCACTGGTCATTCAAGAACATATTGTTTAATTCCCATGTATTTGTATAGTTTCTGAAATTCCTCTTATTATTGATTTCTAGTTTTATTCCATTGTGTCAGAGAAGATGCTTGACATCATTTCAGTTTTTTGAATGTTTTAAGACTTGTTTTGTGACCTAACATGTGGTCTATCCTTAAGAATGATCCATGTTCTGAGGAAAAGAATGCGTATTCTGCAACCATTGTGTGAAATGTTCTGTAAATACCTTTTAGATCCATTTGGCTTATAGTGCAGATTAAATCCAATGTTTCTGCCTGGAAAATCTGTTCAATGCTGAAAGTTGGGAGTTAGTCTCCAGTTATTATTGTGTTGAGGCCTATCTCTCTCTTTAGCTCTAATAATATTTCCTTTTTATATCTGGGTGTTCCAGTGTTGGCTGCATATATATTTTAATTGTTATCTCTTCTTGCTAAATTGACCCCTTTATCATTAAACAGTAACTTTTGTCTCTTCTTGTAGTTTTTTCCTTGAAATCTATTTTGTCTAAGTATAATGACTCCTGCTCTTTTTTGGAATAGCCTTCTCCATCCCTTTATTTTCAATCTGTGTGTGTGTCTTTATGGATGAAGCGTGTTTCTTTCATGCAGCAAATCCATGGCTCTTGCTTTTTCATCCATCAGCCACTCTCTGTCTTTTGATTGGATAGTTTAGTACATTTACATTCAATGCTATTATTGACAAATAAGGATTTACTCTTGCCATTTGTTACTTGTTTTCTGGTTGTTCTGTGATCTTCTTGCTTCTTTCTTGTCTTCCTATCTTCCTTTAATGAAGGTCATTTTCTCTGATAACACAATTTAGTTTCTGGCTTTTTATTTTTTGTGCGTCCATTGTATGTTTTTTGGTTTGAGGTTATCAGGAGACTTCCACATACTATCTTATAACTCATTATTTTAACCTGATAACAAGTTAACACTGATGCATAAACAAGCAAACAAGCAAAAAGAAAACTAATAAAGCCTCTACACCTGAACTTCATCACCCTGCTTTTTAATATCTTGTTGTTTCTTTTTATATCTTATTATATTATGTCTTGAAATGTTGTCATAGTTATTCTTGGTTGATAAATTGTTTAGTCTTTCTACTTAGTACAAGAGTAGTTACAGTGTTATAAGATTCTGTGTTTTTCTGTGTACTTACTGTTACCAGTGAGTTTTTGTATCTTCAGTTGATTACTTATTGCTCATAAATATCCTTTTCTTTCTGATTGTGGTACTTCCTTTACCACTTCTTGCAGGACAGGTCTGATGTTAATTAAATTCCTCAGCTTTTGTTTGTCTGGGAGAGTCTTTATTTCTTCTTCATGTTTGAATGATATTTTTGCCAAATAAACTATTCTAGGGTAAAAGGATTTTTGTTTGTTGTTTGCTTGTTTTCATGCCACTCTTTCCTGGCCTGTAAGGATTCCACTGAAAAGTCTGCTGCCAGATGTATTGGAGTTCCATTGTATGTTATTTGTTTATTCTCCTGCTGCTTATAGGATCCTTTCTTTGTCCATGGCCTGTGAGAGTTTATTACATGTCTTGAGATAGTCTTCTTTGGGTTAAGGGATCTGCTTCCTTTTTTATAATCTTCTCGTACTTGGATATTGACATCTTTCTCTTGGTTTGGGAAGTTTTTGTTATAATCCTTTTGAATAAATTTTCTACCTCTGTCTCTTTTTCTGTCTCCTCTTTAAGGCCAATAACTCTTAGATTTTGAGGCTATCTTCTATATCCTGTAGACATGCTTCATTTTTTTAATTCTTTTTTTCTTTTGTTGCCTCTGACCGTATTTTCCACTAGCCTGTCTTCAAGCTCACTAATTCTTCTGCTTAGCCAATTCTGCTATTAAAGGACTCAGATGCATTCTTCAGTATACCAATTGTATTTTCAGCTCCAGAATTTCTGCTTGATTCTTTTTAATTATTTCAATCTCTTTGATAAATTTATCTGATAGAATTCTGAATTTCTTCTCTGTGATATCTTCAATTTTTTTTAGTTTCATCAACTCAGCTATTTTGAATTCTCGGTCTGAAAGGTCACATATCTGTGTCTCTCAAATATGTGACCTTTCATCTCAGACTGGTCCCTGGTGCCTTATTTAGTTCATTTGGTGAGGTCATGTTTTCCTGGATGATGTTGATGCTAGTAGATGTTCTTCAATGTCTGGGCATTGAAGAGTTAGGTATTTATTGTCATATTCACCCTGTGGGCTTATTTGTACCTGTCCTTCTTGGGAAGGTTTTAAAGATATTTTGAAGGACTCGGGTGTTGTGATGTTAGCAGGTACCCTAAGTCCAGAAACACTGTAGTTCTTGCAGACTCATGGAGGAAACACCTTGATGGTCCTCAACAAGATCTGGGAGAATTCTCTGAATTCCCAGGCGAAGACTCTTGTTCTATTCCCTTATGTTCTCCCAAACAGAGTCTCTCTGCTCTGAGCCACTAAAGCTAGGGGTGAAATGACATAAGCCCCACTGTGGCCATCACCACTATGACTGTGTTGGGTTAGGCCTGAAGTCACCACAGCACTGGGTTTCACCCAAGTCCTATTGTAACCACTCCCTGGCTACTGCCTATGTTTGATCTAGGCCCTGGGGCTCTACAATCAGCATTTGGCAAAGCCAGCCAGGCCTGTGTCCTTCCCTTCAAGGTGATGAGGTCCCTCAAGCCCCTAGGGTGTCCTAAGGTGCTACCCAGAGGTTCTGTCCGGGAGTCAGAGACTAGAGTCAAAATCTTTAGAAATCTACCTGGAGTTCTATTACACCGAGGCTGACTTGGCAGTCAAAGCACAAGATGCAGTCCCTCCCACACCCCTTTCCAAAGGCAGAGAAGTCTTATTCCGTAGCCACCACTGCCACAGGCCATGGGGAGTGCTCCCAGACTATCTCTGATATTCCCTTAAGGCCCAAGGGCTAAGTGAGCTTTTGGTGAATGCTGTATAGCCTGGGACTTTCCTTTCAGGGCAGTGAGCTCCCCTCTGGCCCAGGGCAGGTTCAGAAATGTCATCTAAGAGTCAAGTCCTTGAATCAGGGACCCCAAGAGCCCACTTGATGGTCTACCCTCTGTTGCCATCCTGGTATCTAAGGTTCAAGACAAAGTCCCCTTTACTTTTTCCTCTGCTTTTCTCAAGCAGAAGGAGTTTTGCCCATAGCCACCTCAGCTGTTAATGTGCTGAGTCTCACCTAAATCTGGCAAGTCTCAGAGGCTCACCCAAGGCCCTTGATGTAGTATCTTGGTATTGCTTCTGGTTATTCTGGACACAAGGGCGCTTCAGTTAGCAGGTGATATATGCTGCCAAGAATGAGTCCTTTCAAGGCAGCGGGTTTCTTTCTGGCTAAGCGTGTGTCTAGAAGTAATATCTGGGAGGTAGGGCGTGGAGTGGGGCCTCACCACTCTGACCGGTGCCCTATCCTGCTGTGGTGAACCTGGTATCTAAGATGCAAGACAAAGTCCTCCCCACTTTTCCTTTTCCTTTCCTCAGGCGTCTCTTTTGGAGCCTCAAGCTGTGCAGCCTGGGGTTAGGGAAGGTGTGATGCCAGCACTCCCTTGGCTGCCCTAGCTGGTGTCTGAGTATGTTGTGTACCCCTCTTTCCCAGTCCACTGTCTCTGGGCCCAGTTCAGCACTAGGACTCATCTAAGAGTTGCAGCCCTGGCCGGGCACAGTGGCTCATGCCTGTAATCCCAGCACTTTGGGAGGCCGAGGCAGGCAGATCACGAGGTCAAGAGATCAAGACCATCCTGGCCAACATGGTAAAACCCCATCTCTACTAAAAATACAAAAATTAGCTGGGCATGATGGCACACACCTGTAGTCCCAGCTATTCGGGAGGCTGAGACAGGAGAATCGCTTGAACCTGGGAGGCAGAGGTTGCAGTGAGCCAAGATTGCACCACTGCACTCCAGCGTGGGTGACAGAGTGAGAATCCATCTCAAAAAAAAAAAAGAATTGCAGTCCCTATGGCCTAGACTGCCTTTCAAGTTTACTTTGAGACAGAGAGCACTGTAGCCCTTGGTGGAGAGGTTTGGGGGAATTCAAGTTAGGATAGTTGAGATTTGCAATTCTTTTCTGGGTAGGGCTGGTTTAAATGCTTTCTCTGTGGGCAGGCATCAGCTGAGTTTGGTCCAGTTTTCCTTTCTTCTCTAACAGGACAACACTGAGGTCAATCAATCACAATTGCTGTGCTCTCCTGCCCCCAGAAACCAGAGATGTTCTCTGTACCACATAGTCACTGTGGAGGATCTGGGGAGGGGTGGCATTGGCAATTCAGGACTGGTTTTTTTTTTCTATCTCTTCCGTGCCTTTTTCAGTGATATGAAGTTACAACCAGGTTCTATGAGTGTTCGTGTGATTTTTTTGGTTCTTATGAAAGTGTTTTTTTTTTTTTTTTCTGTTTACATAAAAATAGTTTCCAGACATTGTCTTTCTTTTTCTTTTACAGCAGCAACCCAAATTACTCTGGGTAATCAAAATCAATCATTCCAGCCAGTAGATTAGCTCCCTTTTAGCTCCCTTTTTTGTTAGTTTGCTTATTTGTTTAGTGGTGGAGGGAGCCTAATGTGACCAGATCAAAACTTCATCTTTCAATTTGATGAAGCCATTGCTATGGACCTATCATGTCCCCCAGGGGAAGCATTCCCCTTGTAGGCTAAGATCTCCAATCCAGCAGAGCTCGACATTGTCAGAATGAGAGGCAAAATTTTGCAGGGGGTTATTAGATAATAGAGTAGACATTTTCACTTTCACACCTTGATTCCAGGACACACGCACTCTGACTGTAGGAAAAACAATGGAATGCAGCAACCTCTGATTCAAAGCATAAACTGCACCCTATAAAACAAAATCCTGTGCATTCAAGCTGTAATTTACCAATTGACACCGTAACAGAGTCTTTATTAAGCCATTTTACCTTTCAATTCGGCCAGCTGCTCTTGAGTAATGAGGTATCTATCTGGGAAGGCCATTTGATTCTAAGACATGATCCCATTATTGCATTTCCTTTGCTGTGAAATGCACTTCTGGATCCAACGCAGTACTGTGAGGAATCCCATCATGGTGAGTTAGGCATTATTTGAGTCCATTCATGGTAGTACTAAAAGAAATATTACCAGCAGGGAAGATAAACTCATATCCGGATCATATGTGTATTCCAGTGAGGATAAATCTCTCACTTCCGTGATGGAAGAGAGCCAATTCAATCAACCTGCCGCTAGGTGGCAGGGTGGTCCCCAGGGAATGGTGCCACAATGGAAACTCAATGTTGATATCCAAAATTGGCAGATAGACAAATGGGACTTAATTAAACTAAAAAGCGTCTGCATAGAAAAAGGAATACAAACAGGCAAACTTCGGAATGGGAACAAATATTTGAAAACTATTTATCCAACAAGGACTAATATCCATAATTTACAAGGGACTCAACAACAACTCCACAACAAAAACTAATGATCTATTAAAAAGTGGGCAAAGAATATTAATAGTCATTTTTCAAAAGAAGACATCTGATGGCCAACAGGTGTATAAAAAATGCTCAATATCACTAATCATCAAAGAAATGCAAATTAAAACCACAATGAGATATGATCTAAGACCAGTCAGAATGGTTATTACTAAAAAGACAAAAAATAACAAATGTTGGTAGAATGTGGAGGAAAGAGAACTCTTATACACTGTTAGTGGGAACATAAAACAGTATGGAGATTTCTCAAACAACTAAAAATAGAACTACTATTCAATCCAGCAATTCCACTATCTGGTAACCACTCAAAGGAAAATAAATCATTATATCAAAAAAATAACCACACCTATATGTTTGTGGAAGAACTATTCACAATAGCAAAGATATGGAATCAACCTAAGTGTCCCTCAGTGGATAACTGGACAAAGAAAATGTGGCACATGTCCATAACGTGACACCATTTAGCAGTAAAAAAACAAAAAAAAAATTTTGTCTTTTTAAGCAACTTTAATGGAACTGGAGGACATTAGCTTAAGTGAAACAAGTGAGACACAGAAAGACAAATACTGTATATTCTCACATTATAAGTGGGAGCTAAATAATGTGTATGCATGGATGTAGAATGTGGAATAACAGACAAAGGAAACTCGGAAAGGTGAAAGAGTGGAAGTGAGGGAAGTGATGATAAATCACTTAATGAGTATAATGTACATTATTTGACTGATGTGATGCATGCCATAAATTTATATACATTTTTGAAAAGAAATTTTGAAGAATTAAAAGGAAAAAAAAAAAGGCAGATCAGGCTACACATTAGTGGTAGCCAGGTCAACCTTAGTAAGAAGTTCCTGTTGAGCCCAGACATAGACTACAACCGTGTTATTATGGTCACTATGTTCATCAGTCCACTGGGCAAGCACTGGGGTGGCTGGGGAAACAGAATGGCTAACATACACAGAGATATTCCTTTGTTTACTTATTTTTCCCCAGATTTATTGAGTTATTGACAAAGGTCTATGTACTTAAGGCTTAAAATGTGATGTTTTGACTATATACATTGTGAAGTGATTATCACAACCAAGCTAATTAACATACTCCTCACCGTCACATAGTACTTTTTTAAATATTGAGAACATGTAAGATCTACTCAAATTTTAAGTATACAATACATTATTACTAACTACAGTGGATGCCTTTTCCTGAGCATCCACATGGGACCAAAACATCTTCACAGTCTGTGTCCATTCTGAGAGGTCAATCCACATACTTCTTCCCCAAACACATTTGTTACAAGTCTTCTAAGTTTACTTCTTTGAAAGTCCCTAACTCTTCAGCTAAACCATTAATTAGCAAGTGCTCATAAATTAGTATAGATCTGCACTCTGGCCACTTCTCACTCCAGATATAATAGACAACAAATACACTTCATGAAGGTCTGCCACTGGGGAGATTTTCTTTCATCTTTGCCAAGAACCACCCCGATTGAGGCTGTTCATTAATTAATATCAATTAATACAGCAAAATCTAGTGTTACATTGCTTCCTTTTTGGTCTAATATCCTTAAACAATATTCTCACTCATTTCCATGGTTTCTGCCAATATATATTAGCAAGGTCTTGCTATTTGATCATGGGTTATGTTGTCTGCCACCCCAGAGCCCACTGAGATTTGACCCTAGCTTTGGGCCTAGTGACAATGGAGATGGGGGTTTGTGATGGATCCCAAGAAGAATAAGCATTACTTTCCAAGGCATCCAATCCAACTGACTGTATCAAAGGGTTTTCAGGCTGAGAAAGGCAAACTCCTGGAGTACCAGATGGCCAGCCATTTCTATTGGTAAGAGACGCTCAGAATGAGTCGAGGGTTCAAGATTATCAGTTTTACCTGGGTTCAACCAGATGTCTTCATGCCAATTTTTAGAATCTCACTACTTTTCAATCAATAGCCTTTAACATAAGAAACTTTGAGATACTATGAATTGTCATAATACACTTTTAATACAATTGTCATTGTAATTTAACAACTCTCACAATTAAAATTTGTGTCTGATTTTCAGCAATATTGGCCCTGCACCTATTATAGTAGAAAAAAAAAAAATTGTCATAGGGATGTCATGGACGGCTATTAAGAAAGCTGTATGATTTTTCAGACCGTGACCCGAAATGGAAGATAATAGATCTTAGCTTTTCTCTATGTAAGCACTCAAGTGCACTAAACAAACAAACAAACAAACAAACAAACAAACAACTATTTCACACTGCAGCCTTCGTAGTCATTATTACTGCCATACAGTTAAGGACAGCACCCACTTGAACTCCCAAGGTAAGTGTTTCAATCGGCACTTAATTATAATCAGCTGCAGATGATGGCTTCATTAATTGTAATGTCATTTCATGCCATTGGTGCCATTGGTTATTAGCGTCCCATATCTCACTGGTAAAGATCATGCTCAGACCCATATCTCACTGGTAAAGATCATGCTACCTCACACCCCATCTGAGGTAGGCCGAAAAAATTCCCCCTAAAAGACCACACGTCTCACATGTCTCACATCCTAATCTCTGAAACCTGTGACTTTTATCTCATGTGGTAAAAAAGAAGCTGAGGAGTGCAAATGAGATTAAATTAAGGATTTTGAGATGGAGAGAATATCCTGAATTATTTGGGTCGGCCTTACATAAAATGACATGTAGCCCTAGGCGAGAGGCAGGAGATATTTGATACGTACGGCGGATAAGGCCATATAAAGATACAAGAAGATTTCAAGGTTGGAGTGAAATAGTCATTAGCCAAGGAATGCCAGAAGCCCCCAGAAGGTGGAACGGACAGGAACAGACTTTCCCCTGGATCCTCCAGATGGAGTGAGGCCCTGCCCACAGCTTAACTATGGCTCAGTGATACTGATTTTTAACTTCTAGCCTCAAAACTGTGAGATCCATGAATTTCTGCTGCTTTAAGCCACCCAGTTTGGGTAACTGTCATGGAAGCCCGGGAAACTAATATGTCATCTTTAGGGGGTATATTTTCTGGAACTATGCCTGATAGCAATTCTGTAGCAATCTGGATAGTCAGGAGATAGATACCAGAAAGTATGTTAAAAAGGGTAAGTTAAACTGTAAAATTATTAACTATAGTAAAGGACTAACTATAAAATACAGGTGAAGTCTACATAGTAACCCAGGACTGAGAGAGAGTGCCAAGAGAAGAACAAACTTGAAAAGGAGTTCAGACCTCATAGCACAGGTGGGTTAGCCACCAGATAGCCAAGAAGTTAAATAGTTTCACCAGTCTGGAGCTATTCTTGAGATTCTGGGCAAATAGACAACCCTCTGGATTGTAGCTGCAAAAGCTGGCAATGAGTAACCAGCGGCAGCGGGAGTCCAGGTGACAATAGGTAGGGAGGACCTCAGAGTATGCAGACCACTTCGGAGGGAGTGGCAGCTCTGCCTGAATACCTAGGGCATAGGTAGGCTGTGTGCAGACCACATAGAAACTCGTAGAACAAGTAGTGTTCTGCGTGTAACCCTTTGTGCTATAGGCAGCTTTATGTAAGCCAAGCAGGGATATTGATTTCCATGTTAAGAAGTTTGTAGAAAGGCCATTGCCAGGCAGAGGTTGGTGGCAGAGAGATTATGTTATGGGTCTTACGCTGGGGTAGGCTCCATGGCACCACCACTGATCTCTCCTCCCCAGTGGCCACCCCTTGGCATAGAAATTGCAGGAGTCTCTTGCTCCTGTAAAGTCTCTCCAGTACCCTCTACTTAGAAAGCTTAACATCATGCTCACTTTTTAAAGGGGAAATGTTTAAAGAAATTTCACTGTTTATCACAGAGTGTATATTGAAGGGTTTATTAGAAGCTGAGAGGCAATGAATAAATGACACCATCGTATACATACTGTACAACTCATGATCAAATTTCCCCAATTGTTCCAAATATGTTTTTAACAGCTAGGATTGTTTATTTTCCCCTTGATTCCAGATTTAATCAAGGCTTACCCATTATGTTTTGTTGTCAAATTCTCTTTATTCTTATTTAACCTAGAATACTCCTTCATATTATTTCATCTTTGATAATATTGACATTTTGAAGAGTCTAGACTATCATATGATGTGTTCCACATCTGAATCATCTGATTATTTCCATGTGATATGATTCATTGTAAGCATCTGTGGCAACAGTATCACACAGCAGATATTGCCTTCTTTCTTTTGCACCCTACTAGGGGGCCTGTGATGTCAATTTGCTCCATAGTTGGCAATGCTAAGTAAAATTACTGGGTTGAGATGTTGTCTGCCAGATATCTTTACTGTAAAGGTAGATTTCCCCATTTATATTAAAAAGTAATCTGTGAAGTGACACTTAAAAACCATGAAAATACTTTTCTTCCTCCCTTCCTCCCTCCCTCCCTCTCTCCCTTCCTTTCCTTCCTTTCCTTCTTTTCCTTCCTTTCCCCCTTCTCCCCTTCTCCCCTTCCCTTCCCTTCCCTTCCTTTCCTTTCTTCCTCCCTCCCTCCCTCCCTCCTTCCTTCCTTGCTTGCTTCCTTGCTTCCTTCCTTCCTTCCTTCTATGCTTCCTTCCCTCCCTCCCTCTCTCTACATTTTTATGAATATCACTATGGATTCAGATTTTTTCAGTTCAGTGAATTATAATCTTTTTCTGTCATTCTTTTACATATCTTTTTTTATTGAGGTGAAATTCACATAACACAATTAGACATTTCAATTTAGTGATATTTAGTACATTCACAATGTTGTTCAACCTACCTATATCAAGTTCCAAATCATTTTCATGACCCAAAAAGAAAAGCCCATATGCACTAAGCAGCCACTTTTATGTTCTTCCCCCATTAATTTCCTGGCAACTACCAATTTTCTTTGTGTCTCTATTACTTTATCTATTGTGGGGATTTCATATGAGTGGAATAATATAGTAGTGACCATTTGTGTTTAGTTTCTTTAGCTTAACGTTTTTGAGATTCACCCTTGGGTCCACATATCAGCACCTCTTTTCTTTTTATGGCTGAATAATGGCCATTCTATGTATATATATGACTTTTTATTTATCCATCCATTTATGGATGGTTATGTGTGTAATTTCTACCCTTTGGCTATTGGGAATAGTACTGCTATGAACATTGCTGTACAAGTCTTTGTTTGAAAACCTGTTTTCAATACTTTTGAGTATATACAAAGGAGTGGAATTACTGGGTCAAATGGTAATTTCGTATTTATTTTTTTGAGAAACTGCCAAACCTTTATACAGTGGCTAAAGCATTTCACATTTCCACTAGCAATGTATGAGGGCTCTTTTTTCTCTATATCCTTGCCAACACTTGTTATTTTCTGTGTTTTTTTTTTTTTCATTATTGTGGCTATGTTAGTGGGCATTAGTTGATATCTCATCGTGGTTTGGATTAGCACTTTCCTGATGACTGATATTAAACTTCATTTTGTGTGCTCATTAGACATATGTATATCTACCTTGAAAGAATATCTATTCAAATTATTTTTATATTTTTTAAATTGGGTTATTTTCTTTTCATTATTGAGGGTATAATACTATGTTTTCTTATAAGAATTTTATGCTTTAGCTCTTACATTTAGGTCTTTGATCTTTTTTCAGTTAATTTGTGTTTATGTTCTGAAGTAAGTGTCCACCTTAATTCTTTCGCATGTGAAGATCTAGTTGTCCCAGCACCAATTTTTGAAGAGACTATTCTTCCCCCATTCGATGGTCTTAGAACCCTTGCCAAAAATCAGTTGTTCATAAAGTAAATCCATTAACTCAGAACGATCTTACATTTATTTATGTTTTCCATAACTTGTTCAGAAACATTTTTAATTTTCAGTGTACAGGTCTTTCACTTTCTTGCTTAAATTTATTCCTGGGTATTTTATTATTTTGAATGTTCTCATAAATGGAATTTCTGTCTTAATTTCCTTTTTGAATCGTTCATCGCTAGTCTATAGAGATTTCAGTAAATTCGTGTGCGCTCCTTTTGTGTCTTGCAACTTTGTTGAAATGTTTATTAGCTCTGCTAGCACCTTAATGCATTCTGTAAGCTTTTTCTGCATATAAGAGTATGGCATCTGTGAACTAGGATCATTTTGATTCTTCCTGTCCAATTTGGATATCTTTTATTTTTTTTCTTGTTTCATTGATCAGAACTTCAAGCACAATATTGCACAGGAGTGGTGAAATTTGTCTTGTTCCTAGTATTAGAGGGAACATTTTCTGTTTTTTACCATTGTGGATGATGTTAGCCTTGAGTTTTTCATAAATGCCCTTTAGCAGATTGAGGAAGTTTCCTGCTATTTCTACTTTGTTAAGTGTTTTTATGGTGAAATGGGCACTCCTGCAGTACTTATCTATGCCACTTATAACTTTAGACCTTACTTCCTGCTTGCACTGAGCCTAAAGATCAGCCAGAGATGAAAGTTTAGGGTTTTCTCAGTTCTCTTCTGAAGCATGCAACCTGCCCTGGCAACTATATGTCTTCCTGAATTCTGCAGTGCACATAGTGCTTTTAAATGCCTCATTTTCCCAAAGAAACTCCCAGCTTTCTTCCCAGGATTTCAGTGTGTCAACTGTTTTCCTTGATTTATTATTTTGCTCCAAGCAACTGCATGTTATTTATCATTGCCTTACTATCTTTTTGAATGATTCCCTCTGTGTAGCTGCTTTTTTGCTCTAAGAGAATTTCAAGTTAGGTGAAACAAAGTCAAGCATCTTGCATGAGTCTTTAGGCAGACAACAGACAGGTCAAATACAGTTCTTTGAGAGTAAGATCTGCTATTCTTCCTCCAGAACCAAGGACCAGGGTCCCAAACTGGCAACATGGGCTACTATTATCAAATTTGCCACCAAATCAAGGAGGGGTGTAGAGCAAGAACAAGTAAAAACACTGGAAAATGTTCCTACTATTTTTGAATTACCTTTTCCTCTTTTCAGTGTTTGCTTGGTTGTTGCAAACTTTTGACCATTTTCCAGAGATCTATCAAAGTTGGCTGTGACATTTTTGCTTGACCTTTTGGTGTTTTCCCACCATTTTCAGTGATAATACTCCACCAATGAACAACTATTACTATTTGTGATGTTCATATTATTCTCAATTTGCCACTTTTAGTCAATGTGTGCTTTTTATCAGTATTGATTTGTCTCCTCAAGCCTCAGTTTTCCTATTTGTATTACAGAACCATTTCTCTTTCAGAGATTTTGAGGATTAGAGTTTATATTTGTAAGACAGTATAATATTAGGAATGGAGAAGTTAGGTAGCTCTCCACTATGATGGTAATCTCAGATCTCCTTCTTGATGTGTACGGTTTCTCTTCTTCCTTAGTTATTAGACATACATTTATTTGCGACCTCTCAGAAGCCAGCCACCCTGCTAGGCAAGGGAGATACACCAGGGAACAATACACAACCCCTGACTCAAAGTGGTCTGTAGTCTAACGACAAAAAGTCAAGTAAATATGCAAGTACCATGTTCAGGGAAGGAAGGGAAAGTATGAGGGGAGAAGTCCAACACTAAACTTAGTGGAGTCTTGAGGGAGATTAGGGAATCCTTTCCAGAGAAAATAGCATTTGAATTTGTACAGGCCATGTTTTCTACAATGGCCAGAAAGAGTAGCAGGTATTATCCATGTTAAGGTAAAGAAAGAGAACACTTCGAGAATTAAAAATTTCATGAACAAAGGCTGCTGAAGTTGGCAAAGAGCAAAACAAAATCTCTGGAAGCTTCAAGAGGCAGTTTAGTTCTACAATGAAATAATTGAGAACACAGAAAGTGGAGAATATTGGAGAAAACAATCATATTTTGAATATTTGTAAGATATTTAAAAAGATCAACCATTAATTGATCCACAGAGAACACTTTTACCTAGTGCAGAATATTAGAAATTATGGAGGCAATATTTTTTGTTTACAATGCTATAAAAGTAGAAATTATCTTTAGAAGAAAGAGTGTGCTCCATTATACTACAAATTGTGAAAATGATTTGCCTTGAGTTTGCAATATATATATTCATATATTTGAAAAGAAAGAAGAAAAAACAGGAAGGAAAGAGGAAGGGAGGGAATAAGGAAGAAAATTAGGAGAGAGGAAGGAAGAAGGGAAGGAGATAGGAAGAAGGAAAAAAGAAAGAAAAGAAGGATGGAAGGAGAAAGGGAGGGAAGATGAAAAGGGATGAAGAGGGGGACCCAGGAAGTGGGAAAGTCAGGGAGAGAAGGAGATAGGGTGGGGAGGAGGAAGAAAGGGAGAAAATAGAAATAGAGAAAATACAGGTAGGGAAGGGGAAAAGGAGGAAGAAAAGAAGGAAGGAGGGAGGAACAGAAAAAAAAAGAAAGGAAGGAAAGAAAGAAAAAACACAGAGAAGAAAGAAAAAGAAAGAAAGAGAGGAAGGAAGGAAGGAAGGAAGGAAGGAAGGAAGGAAGGAAGGAAGAGAAAGAAAGAAAGAAAGGAAAAGAAAAGAAAAAAAGAAAGAAGAAAGAAAGATTCTGATGAGTTTCTATTTGTTCACTTGATGGAAGGTATTTAATCATTTTTTCCAAGATATCTCCAAGATACGAAAGGTAACAGGATGTTTATACCAGAGATAAGATTGGACTGAAATCCTAGTTCACTCTGGGAGCTAATAAAAGTAAAGATTTGAATTTAAGTATCACTTTCTCCTAGAAGCACATGAACAAGGAAATGGGGGTCAAAAGGGCAGTGGCAGTGTTGTAAGCACTTTATCTGAAACATAAACATTACTGGAGTGCATTTTGGACCAAATTACCTCTCTCAGATCTAGGATGTTAGCATTCCTACCCTACTTAAGCATGGCAATTTTACTGTGGCTTTGAGGAGGGCTGAGCTGGGGCTTTGGCTGGACACTTGAGAAAAGGATCTTACCTCAAGCGCTAATATAACTCAAGCAATTAAAAGGCATCCCACCAAGGGGGATCTCATAAAACCCCAAATCCATGGAACAGAGCCCTCCCCCTATAAATATCACAGGCGATTGGTGCATATATCACTCCATTCTGAAAGATAAGGCAGCCACCTTTCCCTTGTAAACAGACACAGTTAGTAGATCCAGAAATACTGCACATGAATGAACCATGTCCAATTAAGTCTTGGTTTTATCTTACTGAAAATACCGTGGGAGCCTCTGTTTTATTCATCACAGACTACAGAAGAATGGACAACAGAATTGTGCTCTCTAAAACTAGAAGTAACACCCACATGGAATAGTCTATTTTAAAAAATATTTTTTAAAAAGATGACGAAGAAAAAAACATAAGATAGCCACCTGGAAAACTGGGCATTCTGCTTGATTTAAAGGTTCCCGGGAATATTTTATGACTAAAACATATATACATATATGTGTGTATATAAAATCTATGATTTCAGTAAAATGTATCTGGGTCTCAGTTCTTCAAAGGAATTTGCTATCCTGAAATCCACCATGAAATACTGTGATAAAATAGTAGCTCATTGGGTGCAGAGACCATTTTATAAAAATGAAGTTTATATAGCATTATTCACAATAACCAAAAGGTAGAAGGAATACAAATGTGCATAGACGAATGAATAGATAAATAAAATGTAGTTTATATACACAATGGAACATTATTCAGCTTTAAAAAGGAAGAAAATTGATGCATGCTGAAACTTGGATGAACATGGAGGAAACTTGAAGACATTGTGCTAAGTGAAATAAGCCAGATACAAAAGGACAAACACTGTGATTCCACCAATATGAGATTCCTAAAGTAATCAAATTCACAGAGACAGAAAGTAGAATGATGTTGCCGGTGGCTGGGGGCAGGGGAGAATAGGAAGTTGTCGTTCAATGAGTACAGAGTTGCAGTTGGAAAGAAGAAAAGAATTCCAGAGATGATGGTAGAGGTAAAACATTGTGAATGTAATTAATGCCACTTAGCTTGTCACTTAAAAATTGTTAATTTATGTATATTTTACCCAATAAAAATAAAGTTAATAATGAAATTACTTCTCTCCATGCTATTTTGGAATATCTCTATTTGCCCTCTTTCAAAAATGTTGTTATGCTATTAACTTGAGAAATAGCCTATCACAACAGTCCCTGCCCCTGTATACTTCTTTTTAGAATGTCCCTTGACTAATCAGGCAGTTAGTAGCTGTTACAAATTAGAGAGAAGCAAATTAAAATATCAACAGTTGCATTTTTTATGTTGTATTGTTGGAAGCTGTCAGCACATAGAGTCTTGCTTCTAATCCTGACAAGAATCACCCAGTTACCAACCTTACAGCCTTGCTAATGGATAAGGAGACAGGGATTGCTCTAAAACCCAAACTTTGCAAAGCTGTAAATTGGTTGTGAGCATTGCTTCCAGCATTAATGCCAAAACATTACTCAGCCTTTGCTCATTTTGTATGTTTCTAACTCATTCTAGAAATGCTTCTTGCTGGAACTCTCCTTCCTGGATTAGTAGCTTTGGTTAACCAGGCATTTTACTTGCTATAAAATATGAATGTTCTAGGACAGATGTGAGCAAACAAATAAATGAGGACTTGGCTGAAGGGGGATAAAAATTCCCAAGAATACAAACACAAATTAAAATTTAAAATATGCTGCACTTGGCATTTATGAAAACAGGAGAGTTAACAGTTTTTCATGTAGTATAGCTTCAACTGACTCTGAATTGTCTTTAAGATATATTCCCATTTTCAGTCTACTTACATTTTAGCCACAAGCTTTCTACAGACATTTGTGAAATAAGAGTCATTTTTATACTGCCTTAATAATGAGGGAATTGAGATAGCAATAAACATGCAGCACATTTCCATCATGATTTGATTTTGTGTAAAGATCTATCCACATGTTAAATGGTTGAAAAATTTTGGCAGAAATACTACACTTAGACTGGTACAAAAATCTAGACCTTTGCTCTCAAACTAACATTGGTTTTTTTCTCCTGTTTTTCTTAGCCTAAAACCTTCTTGCCCACAATAAAAGTGTGTAGTATCTCTTGTGTGGTTCCATTATCAGTCTAAGGGGAATAACAGTGTGGATTCATCTGTTGCTCTTTCTACCAGAGAGTTTCAGAGATAGGAGAGCTGGAGATAGGGTCACAGGAGGATGTCATACATAGAATATTAACTTCCACAATTCATCATCCTAGTTAAAAACAACAATGGACACTCTGTCTGCCAGTCATCACACCACACAGAAGCAGCCACAACTCAACAAAGTGCTAGTTCTCTCAACCGTTGGGAGAACCAAGTCCCCTGGAATAGTTTCTAGGTTAATTGAAGAATACAGACAAACACATATGAAAAAGACACGGGAATTTTTCCAACAAAAATAACAAGTTTAAATCAATGTAAGTAAATGAGAGGGACTGTGGAGCTGTAAGAATAACATCAGGGAGGAGAGTGAGGAGGATAATTTAAGACTCATTATGCTTTGGTCATACTTCTTCCCTTTTACGTCTCTCTTCTTTGATACAGTTTACTTATTTGCATGATTCAGTATTAGACAATGCAGATGCACTTGAGAGAATGAATGGTGAATGAGAAATATGACAGCAAAGATAGTTATTGAATAGGTTCATTATATAAAACTCATAAAAAACCCTGCTATAACAATATATAAACTTATTCGAAAATCCATACATCTTTCACCAATTAAAAGAAATGAAAAGATTACATTTTGATTTTTTTATGATTAAAACTACTTTAATAAAGTTAAATGTCTCTAACTGAAATTCAGAGAAAACAATTGCTTTCTTAAAATACCGTTATTTGTAAAAGTATATTTTACCCCCTCTTATGACATTTAACTAGTCAAGAACATTTTTAAAGACAATACAGCTTTTCTTAAACAGTTCACTCCTGTTTTTGCTTAACTTTCTCTTAAATAATTTCTTTATTTCCTTTCTTTTACTGGCTTGCATACAAACCCTTTTTCTAATGATGTTCTAAAACTAAGCCATTGCCTACACGTTATCACCAAACAGCTATGATAGGTGATGCAAATAGCCAGGAAACTAAGAGGAATAAGCTGATAAGGCCAACATAAAGCTTCATTATTTTGCATAAATATCAATTCTTTGGCATAAGTGACCAAGCTTTATGGATCAGCCCACACATCATGCCATTTTCCAAAATTCTTTTGATGACAAGTGAATATAAGGAGATAACTGAAAGTCCCCAGACAAGCACAGCAGCTTTTAAAGCACCAGAGAACCCAAAAGAGAGTACAGTAGTAGCCTTGGGGAAAAAAATTCTGGGTTTATTAAACCCAATAAACTCAGTAACAGGATAATTACCAGTGATGGTGTGCACATATGTATATTAAAACACACATAAACAATATACACATATACACACGAAGGAAATAGCCCCTTAATATAAGGTAAATACTTGAAACAATATTTTTCCAAATATTGAGAAAAAAATTTATCTACCAAAAATCTATCATTTTTCTTTGACAAGTCACCTTTTTTTGGTAAATGAAAACCCAGGATAAATTTTAATAAATTATTATATCCTATAGAAGTATTAGACATTATCCAGTTATAAAATAATGTTGATGATGATGAGAAGGATGATGATGATGTTATCTCCAAGTCTTTGCATTCAAAGAAATCCTGTAAATCCAGTCCAAATAAAGCAATGCTGGTAAGCACACAACTGGCATTCATCTAACATGCATTACTGGGCTAGTAAGAGGATGTATTAAAATAATCATAATATTACCTGAATATATTAAAATAATGTCAGGTAAGATTTTCAACATAAGTTAATCAGAAAATACTTTCAAAATATGCTATTACGACAACAACACCGTTTTTACTTTATTCAAAAGTACTGTTTTCCCAAATAGCATTTTGAATTATCAAATGGTATTATAAAATATTAAAACTTCAAAAAAGACTATAGTTCACAAAATATTACTTCCTTATTTTATAGGAATGGAAACTTAGGGACACCTGCCCTGAGTCATACCTTTGGTAATTGACCTGTATTGAAATAGAATAGAAACAGCTATTCAAATATGATATTGCGTGGAAATCAAACTTCGGAATGATGGAACCCTGCAGTGTATGAGGTCCCTTGGAATACTGAGCTTCTAATTTTCTTTAAGTTTATGATCCTTGACTTCAGTTTAGTGCTTTTCCACAAATCATACATTAAGCCTTTAGTTTATGTTTATTCATTTTAGCTGCATAACAGGAAGTCATTTTACACCCTTGTATGTTAAATTTTACTATAAGAAAAAATCACTAGATAGCCTAACAGCGTATTTTAGCTGGAAGAAGTAAGTATCATTAAAATTAAACATAGGTTGATTGAGATGATACAGACTGGTGAATAAATAGAAAAAAGCATTTTAAATAATGAATACAGCCTCACAGACTTACGGGACACTATCAAGCATATCAACATATGTATAGTGGGAATAGCAGAAGGGCAGAAAAGAAAGAAATGAGCAGAAAGACTATTTGAAGTATTAACGCCAAAATGTTCCTAAATTTGTTTTTTTTTTTTTATAAAACTGCAACCAACACATCCAAGAATCTCAACAAATTTCAAGTAGAGTGAACTCTTCGACAATTAACAACTAGATACACAATAGTCGAATTGTCAAAAACAAAATGAAATTAATAAAAGCAATACAAAAAAAGTTACTCATCAACTTCAAGGGATCCTCAATAAGATTAGCAGCTGATTTCCCATCAGAAACCACAGAGGTCAGGAAGGCGTGGGTTGACATATTCAGATACTGAAAGGCAGAGTCTCTACTAAGAATTCTATATCCAACAAAATTGCCATCCCAGAGAGTAAGAGGAATTTTCATTCATTTATGGTGGGAATAACAACAGCACACTCACTTTGGAAGATAGGTCGGCTGTCTCTTATAAAGTCGAATATTATCTTACAAACTAGCAATCACATTTCTAGCTGTTTACCCATCTGTCTGGAAATGTATGTCCACACATGGACTTGTACTAGAATGTCTTTACAATTTCTATTCATATAGCCAAACCTGCAAGCAACCGAGATGTTCTTAAATAGGTGAATGGATAAACAGAACACAAACTCTAGTATAACCACACAATGAAGTACCATTTGGTGATCAAAAGAAATGAACTGTCAAGCCACAAGAAGACATAGATTAAGCTCAAATAAATATTAAGTGAAAAAAAAACACTCTGTACTATTTGGATTCTATGACACTCTGGAAAAGGCAAAACTGTAGAGACAGTAGAAAGATGAGTGGTTGCCAGGAGTTTGAGGGAAGCAAGTTGAATATATGAAGCATAAAGGAAATTTTAGGGCAGTGAAAATATTCTATATTATAATGTACTCATACAGACAGAACACTATGCATTTGTCAAAACCCACTGAATGTTATAGCATATAGAGTGAATATTAAAGTGTGCAATAAAAAAATCATTTAGGTGGTTGGGGAAATTCCAGAATAGAATGCAGAATGTAATAAAACAAAACAGTTTAACTGTATTACCAATGTATGAAACAACTTCATTAAAAGAATTGAGAAAAAGGTGTTGACCTAAGTAACTTTAGAAATACGTGGAGTCTGTGAAACTTAAGGCAAAAACAAAAGGTGCAAGACACTACACTATCATTGATAACAGTGTATTCATGGGGGTTACAGGTTATTGATTATGACACTGCTAGATATATACACTAGAATTGATCAATTAAGTAAATGGATGGAAAAGTGGGAGGTAGGTTTCTCACAATTGGAATAAAAGTTTACAGCAAGGGGAGAAAGTTAGACTGGTCCATGTGTAATGAGTTAGAGTGGGAGATGTCAGTTGAAGACTTTAGTATAAACTGATGCTTAGTTTAATATATATTTTGGTAGTTACATATAGAAACATTTATAGATTTTGATGGTTACATATAGATATGCATTTATAGATATAGGTATATACATGGGTGTATATATATATATATATATATATATATATATATATATATATACACATATATATTTCCTGGCTTTGTCAGCTGAGATCACCTAGAAGCAATGAAACCCCAGTAGTGACCAGCACATTTAGCACTTAGATCTTGATTTCCAATTTTATTCTCCAATTAAAGTTATCAAGACTCTTTGGAAAACTGGCTGATTTGAGGATTGGGGCAGAAAATATGAAAGATGAGCTTAGGATATTTGTGACAATAGGTAAGGAGGTGATGAAAAACAAAAACCAAAAAACTTCACAATAATTGGAATTATTTCAAAGTGAAAAAAAAGCCAACTGAAAGAGCTTCAAATGGCCAATGCTGGAAAAAGTGTAAGTAACAAAATAAGTAAATTAGTAATGTATTGTATTAGTCAGGGTTCCCTAAAGAGACAGAAAACTAATAGGATATATGTATATATGTAGGGGAGTTTATTAGGAGAATTGACTCACGTGATAACAAGGTGACGTCCCACAATAGCCGTGTTCAAGCTGAAAAACAAGGAAGCCAGTTAGAATCCCAAAACCTCAAAAGTAGGGAAGCCAATAGTGCAGCTATTGGCTGTGGATGAATATCAGTCTGTAGACAAAGGCCTGAGAGCCCCTGACGAACCACTGGTATAAGTCCAAGAGTCCAAAAGCTGAAGAACTTGGAGTCTGATGTTTGAGGGCAGGGAGCACCCAGCATGGGAGAAAGATGAAGGCCAGAAGACTCAGCAAGTCTGCTTTTCAACTTTCGCCTGCTTTACTCTAGCCTCACAGGCAGCTGATTAAATGGTGCCTACCCAGATTGGGCGTGAGTCTCCCTCTCCCAGTCCACTGACTCAAACATTAATATCTTTGGCAACGTCTTCACAGACACACCTAGGAACAATACCTTGCATACTTCAATCCAATCAAGTTGACACTCAGTATTAACCATCATATGTATTATAACCCAGTGTATAAAATAAATATCATTGAGTCTATACTGATATAAATAAATGGTTGAATAAATTAATAAATGTGGGAGAATAGACAAATCTCCAGTGCAAATAATTCCAAATAATTTACATATATATACTTCCTTTAAGGACGTAGAGTAAAAGTTTCCACTCCTCAAGTGTGTGTTGTGAATAGTGATTTTTTAAAATAAATAATACAGTATGATAAAGAAGGATAAATGGATTTACAGTGGAGAAACCTGACAAACTCTAGCTCAGTAAGGTGATCAAGGCAGTCATCAAAACTGATGTCACATTGATAGTATGTATTCTCAATATTATATTATAAAAATGATACTTTATTTCTGTAGTCTTCATCATAAAATCCATAACTGCTATCTACTTATAAGAAAAATATCAAACAAATCCCAATAGATGTAAATTCTGCAAATTATACCTGACCAGTATTATTCAAAACTATTGAACTCATCAAAAAAAAGAAAATCTGAGAAATTTTCACACCTATGAGGAGTCTAAGGAGACATGTTGAGTAAATGCAACATAATATTCTGGGTGAAAAAGAATAGAGGGTGTTAGGTACAAACTATGAAAATCTGAATAAATCATGAACTTTAACTAAAAATAATGTATCAATATTGGTACATTAAATGTAAAAAAAAGATACCATACTAATGTAAGATGCCAATAACAGAGAAAAGTGAGTGTAGAATATGTGAGAACTGCCTGCACTATCTTCTCAATATTTTTGCATATATAAAGTTCTAAAAATAAACACAATGAAGTAATAAATGCATTCTTAGATAAACAAAAACTGAGAGAACATGTGCCTAGTAGACCTGTTATACAAGAAATACTAAAGTGAATACTTTAGGCTTAAATGAAGTGATGCTCTACAATAATTCAAATCCATGTACAGTTAAAAAAAAAGATCCAGTAAAGAAAACTACACAGGCAGATAGGTAAGACAAGATATATGTGTATATATATTTACACATATCTATATATTACTATATATATATATAGTAATTCTTTCTTTATCTAAATTTAAAAGGCAAATACATAAAACAATAATTAGGAAATTGTGTTGATGAGTGTATGATATATAAAGAAGTGATTTGTGTTATAATGATAGTACAATGAGGGGAAGAGAATAAAGCTATAAAAGCAAAGTTTTTGTATATTATTGAAATTAGGTTGGTATTAATCTAACAAAATCATATTAAGCCAAGACATTAATTGCAACCCCTAGGGCAACAACTAAGATAATAACTCCAAAAAATATGATTAAAATTGATGAAACAAGAGAATTAATATGGCACCCAAAGTGTATCTATTTAACTCAAAGGTGGGCAGTAATGAAGATCAAGAGGAACAAAAATGTGCAGTCACACACTGAAAACAAATGGCAAAATGGCAGAAATTCTACTTTATCAGAAATTACATTAAATATAAATGGGTTAAATGCTCCAATTAAAGAGTAAGTATTCACATAATGAATTAAAACAACACAATATAAACATATGCTATCTACAAAAGTCACACTTTGGATTCAAAGACACAAATAGGTTGAAAATAAAAGAATGGAAAAAGCCATGCTAAATAAAAAATCACCAAAACAACTGAGTGGATATCATTATTGAACAAGATAGGTTTTTACAAAAAATTGTCCAAGAGTCATAGAGACGCATTTTATAATAATGAAGTATCAATTCATCAGAAAAGTTTAAAAACTATAAATATATAAGCACATAGCAATAGTGTCCTAAAATATCTTAAGCATAAACTGATGGAATTGAAAGGAAAAACAGACAATTCAATATTCATAGCTAGCGATTTCAATACCTAAC
Source organism: Symphalangus syndactylus (assembly GCF_028878055.3). Classification (NCBI taxonomy): domain Eukaryota; kingdom Metazoa; phylum Chordata; class Mammalia; order Primates; family Hylobatidae; genus Symphalangus; species Symphalangus syndactylus. The sequence goes on from NC_072446.2 coordinate 68,877,788, forward strand.
ATTCAGGAATGAATAAATAACTAGATAGAAAATTAAGAAGGATATAGAACACTTGAGCAACATTACAAACCAAAATAAACTAATAAATGTCTATAAAAAACTTTACAGCAACACGATACACTTTTTTTTCAAGTATAGGCTATGCATTATGACACAAAATACTTCTTAATAATTTAAAGGGATTGAAATCATACAGAGATTGACTCTGCAATAGACTTTAAAGAAATTTCGGGAATTTCACTAGTGATATTAGAAAATATTTAGAGATGAATAAAAATACAACACATTGATTTTAGATTACTTAGATGAAATGGACAAATCACTAGAAAGGTACAAACTACTAAGACTGATTCAAGAAAAAAAAATACCAAATCTGAGTTGACATGTAAAGGGATAAAAGGATTGAATTTGTGATATATGAGCTTCGCACTAAGAAAAGCCCAGAACCAAATAGCTTCACTGGTGAATTTTAACAAACATTTATAGAAGAAATGCCAGGTTTTCCAAACATTTCCAAAGAAAGTAGAAGAAAAAGAATACTTCTTGACACATTCTATGTGTCTCCAAAATGAGACAAAGATATAACAAAAAAAGAAAAACTGATAAATATTATTTATCAACATAGATGCAAAAATAATCATTAAAAACACTAACAAACTGAATCCAGCAAATATAGACAGAATTATATACCAGAACAAGTAGAATTCATCTCAGGAATGCAAGGTTAGTTTAACATCCAAAAATCAATCATATGTTACATCATTTATAGAATAAGGTACAAAAACCACAGGATCATGTTAATACATCCAGAAGAAAATATTTGACCAGTATATATAAAAACACTGAACAAATTAAGAATTAAAGGAAATTTCCTGAACTTGCAAAAGGCATCCTGTTCAAAGTCACAGCTAACATTACACTTTATGGTGAAAGGCCATATGTTTACATCTAATATCAGAAAAACTGAATGTTTTACACTATGATCAGGAATAAGACAAGGATGTCTGCTCTCATCACTTCTACTCAACATTGTTCTGGATGTTGATGCTGGGAAAATCAGGCATGAAAATAATTAGGTATTTCATTAGGCATGAAATAAAAGTCAAACAAATTAAGGGGAAAAAGGAGTAAATTTATTTCCACTGCAGATGGCATAGTATTGCCTATAGAAAACTTAAAATTTTACTATAAAATTAAAAGAACTAAAAAAAAAAACACTTAAGCAAGGTTGGAGGATGAAAGCATACAAAATTGCAACTGTATTTCTTTAAATAAGCAATAAATCATATAAAAACAAAATGAAGAAAACAGTTCCTTTTACAACATCATCAAAAAGAATATACCACTTAGAAATAAATTTGACAAAATAAGTTAAATATTTGTATTAAAAAACTACAATGTATTATTGAAAGAGATAGAAGATTTAAATAAATAGAAAGACATCCATGTTCATGGAATGGAAGGCTTAATATTGTTAAGATGGCAGTTCTCCCCAAATTAACCTAAAGATTCAATGCAATCTTACCAAAATCCCAGCTAAAATTTTTGCAGATTTAAGAAGCTCATCCTAAAATTCAGAAGGGAATGCAAAAGTCCCAGAAGAGCTAAAATAATCATGAAGAAGATTATTTTAGAGGAAGAGGAAACAAATTGGAAGACTCACACTTCCCAATTAAAAAACTTAACTACAAAGCTACAGTAATCAAGACAATGTGGTCGTAGCACAAGCATATATGTATAGATCAATAGAATAGATGTGACACTCCAGAAGTAAAATTTACATTTATGGTCACTGATTTTCAATAAGTGTAAGAGGACAGTTTAGTGGAGAAAATAACAGTCTTTTCAATAAATAATTTTGGAACAATTGAATATCCACCTGAAAAAAATATGAATTTGAATCCCTCCCTGACATCCCACAGAAAACTAAACCCAAAATGGATCATAGATTTAAAAGTAAGAGCTCACACTTTAAAACTCTTTTTAATTTTTTTTTTTTTACTTTTTTAATTAGCCAGCCATGGTGGCACATGACTTTAGTCCCAGCACTTGGGAGACAGGTGGGAGGACTGCCTAAGCCGGGGGTTTCAAGGCTACAGTGAACCATGATTGTGCCACTGCAGAGTCTTGCCATGTTGCCCTGGCTGGTCTTGAACTCCTGGCTTCAGGCAACTGTCCCACCATAGCCTCCCAAAGTGCTGGGATTACAGGCATGAGCCACTGTGCTTGGCCTCATAACACTTTAAAACTCTTAAATGAAACAATGAATACAAATGTTTCTGACTTTGGATTAGGCAGTGGTTTCTTAAATATGACACCTAAAGCACAAGAACCAAAGAAAAAAATTAGATTAATTGGAATTCAAAATTAAAAACTCTCATGTTTTAAATAACACTATCAAAAAGTGAAAAGACTACTCACAGAAAATTTTCAAATCAAATATCTCATAAGGGTCTACTAGACAGAATACATAATGGTCCTTTACAACTCAACAACCAAAGCAAAAACCCAATTTAAAAATGGACAAAGACTTTCAGAAGACATTTTTCAAAGTATATATACAAATGGCCAATGAGAACATGAAAAGATGCTCAGCATCATTAGTCATCAAGAACAACGCAGCTGGGTGCGGTGGGTCACACCTGTAATCCCAGCACTTTGGGAGGCCAAGGTGGGCAGATCACCTGAAGTCGGGAGTTTGAGACCAGCCTGACCAACATGGAGAAACCCTATCTCTACTAAAAATAAAAAATTAGCCAGGCATGGTGTCACCTTCCTGTAATCCCAGCTACTCGGGAGGCTGAGGCAGGAGAATCGCTTGAGCTTGTGAGGCGGAGGTTGTGGTGAGCCGAGATTGCACCATTGCACCCCAGCCTGGGCAACAAGAACAAAACTCCATCTCTACAATGAACTCAAACAAATTTACAAGAAAAAAAAAACCGCATCAAAATTGAGTGAAGGACATGAACAGACACTTCTCAAAAGAAGACATTTATGCAGGCAAAAAACACATGAAAAAATGCTCATCATCACTGGCCATCAGAGAAATGCAAATCAAAACCACAATGAGATACCATCTCACACCAGTTAGAATGGTGTTCATTAAAAAGTCAGGAAACAACAGGTGCTGGAGAGGATGTGGAGACATAGGAACACTTTTACACTGTTGGTAGGACTGTAAACTAGTTCAACCACTGTGGAAGTCAGTGTGGCGATTCCTCAGGGATCTAGAACTAGAAATACCATTTGACCCAGCCATCCCATTACTGGGTATATACCCAAAGGACTATAAATCATGCTGCTATAAAGACACATGCACACGTATGTTTATTGCGGCACTCTTCACAATAGCAAAGACTTGGAACCAACGCAAATGTCCAACAACGATAGACTGGATTAAGAAAATGTGGCACATATACACCATGGAATACTATGCAGCCATAAAAAATGATGAGTTCATGTCCTTTGTAGGGACATGGATGAAACTGGAAATCATCATTCTCAGCAAACTATCACAAGGACAAAAAACCAAACACTGCATGTTCTCACTCATAGGTGGGAATTGAACAATGAGAACTCATGGACACAGGAAGGGGAACATCACACTCCGGGGACTGTTGTGGGGAGGGGGAAGCGGGGAGGGATAGCATTAGGAGATATACCTAATGCTAAATGATGAGTTAACAGGTGCAGCACACCAACATGGCACATGGATACATATGTAACAAACCTGCACATTGTGCACATGTACTCTAAAACTTAAAGTATAATGATAATAAAATAAAATAAAAAATAAAAGAAAAAAGAAAAAAAGAAAAACAAAACAAAAAACAAAAAAAAAGAACAAAGCAAACTTAAATCACTGAGATACCATTTCATAACCATTAGGATGGCTATAACAAAAACTAAAGACAGTAACATTATTGAAGAGAATGTGGAGAAATTGTAATCCTCATACTTTGCTGCTGTGAATGTAAAATGCTGTAGTCACTTTGGAAAACAGTTTGGTGCTTCCTCAGAAAACATTAAATAGATATAGATGTATCCTATGATCCAGCAATAGCATTCCTAGGTATATACACAAGAGAAGTGGAGACATATGACTACACAAAAAATTTAACACCAATATTCACAGCAGCATTATTCGTAATAGCCACAAAGTAGAAACATTTCAAATTTCCATAAAATGACAAATGGATCAACTGTGTTATAGCCATTGAATGGAATATTGTTTGACAATTAAAAAGGAATCAAGTACTGATAGTTACACCTTTAAATGATGCTAAATGTAAAAAGGTAGTCACAGAAGGTTACACATTTTGTCATTCTATTTATATGAAATATCTAGAATAGGCAAATCCACAAAGATAGACAGTAGACTAGTATTTGTCAGGGATTGGGAGAGAGAGAATGTGTAATTGACTGCTAATCGGTACAGGGTTTCTTTTTGTGGTGACGAAAGTGTTCTAAAATTGATTGCAGTAATAGATGCATAACCAATATACTAAATACAGTTGGCCCTTCATATGTATGGATTCCACATTCACAGATAAGACCAACCGTGTATCAAAAATAGTTGAAAATAAAACAATAAAAATAACAATATAACAATGAAGATTAAAATAGGGTATAGTAACTACTTTACATAGCATTTACATTGTAGTAAGTATTATAAATAAGGGAGAGATTATTTAAATTATATGAGAGGATATGTGTAAATTATATGCAATTACTATTCCATTTCACATAAGAAACTCAAGTATCCTGGGATTTTGGTATTTGCAAGGGTTCCTGGAACCAGTCCCCAGAAGTCACCAGGGGACAACTCTAAACTAAATATCCTTGAATTATATATTTTAAATGGGTGAATTTTATGAAATGTGAACTATATCTCAATGAAGTTCTTAAAATAAAATGAAACCTATTTATTTATTAAGTTGGCTTATCTACTTGTCTTAGTCCAGTTGTGCTGCTATAACCAAATACTTGAGATAGGGTAATTTATAAGGAACAGAGTTCTATTTCATCACAGTTCTGGAGGTTGGGAAGTCCAAGATCAACATGCCAACAGAATTGGTTGTCTGGTAAAGTACGCATCCTCTGGAGGGGAGGAAGACTGTGTCCTCACATGGAAGGAGATTGAAGAAGAGAGGCAAATACTAAGAAAAATCTCTTTGATAAGGGCCTTAATCCCATTCATGTGGGAGGAGCACTCATAGTTTAATCACCTCTTAATACCATCTCAATACCTGAATCTTGGAGGTGACACATCAAATCACAGCACTACTGCTTACATTTTTTTAAGTATTACTGAATATCTAAACTTGCCCATAAATTGTGAAACTGAGGGCATAAGAAAGGGAAATGAAAACCACTTAAACAAATAAGCGGGAATTTAGCAAATGTTCCCATTCTTAATGCATTAAGCTCAGACTACACTTTTTGTAACTATAAGATTCCTCTTCATATCTCCTTCTCCAGTAACACTTATAACTTCTAACTCAAGCTATAAGAATAAGAATCCCTAGAGATAATTTTTAAAAATTACCTCAAAGTCATAGTTAAAAATGTTTTGCTTCTCTCTGTTATACCAAGACACTGAATTAGTAGTGTCAGTTCAAGGCTTGCTACTTCCCTCTGTGGTCTGGAATTAAAAATACAAGAATGGCAGCTACAGAGAGACTCCCTGAAATTACATCATATATAGCAGAGGTTTTCAAACATGGAAACATTTCATGAAAATATAATTTACCTGTCTTAATAATGCGAGCAGGAATTAAAGAGAACATTTTAACTTACAGCCAAAGTCCCCATTACTACCATTTCAGAACATGTGGATCTACTTTGTGGACTTACACAGTTTCCAATTCACAGAAGATGGAATACGAGAGGGAAAATGCATTCACAAAATGCTGTAGGAAGAACACATTTTGTCAAAATGTCTGCTTTTTGATAATCTAGAGGAATGCATTCAATAGAATTTATTAAAACCACACTTTAGGCCATAAAGCACCTTGCAATGGCAAACAGTATTTAATGGTGAAACTCATTATAAACTCAGACCATTTTAATCCTAGTTAATGAATTATCAGAAAAATTCTGTATTTCATCAAAATCCTGCAGCATAGAAGACATACAACAGAAATGTCAATATCAAGTCAAATTGTCTTTAATTAGGTGTGCCATAAAACCTTACTAAGGAAAATAACAGTGGATTCTTGGGTTAATATTAGAGATTTTTCCAAAAAATTTTAAAATCACATGACTATATTTTGTTCCAAAAAGCTTGTAACTCTGTTTATTCAAATTCTCTCCTTCCTTTAAGCTGAGATTTCAAGCCAACTATTTAAGGGTCCTCTGTCCCTCCCTTCCTAGTCTGTTTCTTTCTCCAAAGTCAATCAACAGTTGTGTAAGTTAGTGCTTCTCAAACTTTAAAGTGCATATGGATTACCTGAATATCTTATTCAAGTGCAGATTATGACGCAGTAAGTTTAGAGTGGGTGTGAGAATTTGCATTTCTTATCAGCTTGTGATGTGGCTGATGCTGGTAGTCCACAATCGACACTTTGAATAGGAAATGTTCAAGCCACATATTTTCACATGGAATTATTTCTACTCTATTCCTTGTGCCCGTTCTCAACTAGACTCAGAGTCTCTTGAATACAGAGACAATTTATTTTCCATTTTTTTAATTTTCCTCCATGTTCTAGCATAGGGACCCTTAACATTCTCAATAAAAGATAGGTATTTATCAGTTGACTCTGCTAAAAACAGGGCAATAGTTAGCCATTCATCACGGCATCCTCACCTGTTTTCAAGTTAATTTGAGACCAGTATGGGATCACTTTTACTTATTGTCTCAGTGGCGTAATCATAGTTGCTTCAAATGTGCTCACTGACCCTCGTTAATATCTCTGAAGTGATGCTTTTAGAAGTAAATAAATTGAGTGAAAGAAAAAGGCAAACTAATGTCTAGACACAGTTGTCCCCCTACCGTTAATACTTAGAAAGTATGGATAATGTAGCCAAGCTTGAAAAAAAGAAAAGACCGTTTACCTGTGCCCAGAATGGAAAGCTAATTAGTGAGGTAAATATGAATGATCCTGTGGCAGTGTATTTGAGTATGAGAGCAGAGGGAGGCCCTAGTGGGTGGAGCAACGTTTTTCACACAAACCTAGTGACAGCACAAGTGACCTCTGCAACACACAGAGACACACTCTCAATATCTCCCTTCAAGAAAGAGTGTATTGCCTAGCTGCAAGGCATGTCATTAGCTGATAGCCTTCTAGCGTTAATTCCATCAGGTTCTCCTCAGCTTTATATCGTCATAGGGGTAGCCCTAACCTATGACTGAGTCAGTCTATGGTACAAAGGTCTGACCATATCTGTACAATGTGAGTGTTTTGTGAGCCATCATTGTCCTAGGTTATTGGCTTAGCAGAGACTTTATTAGACCTGTATTGAACTCTGATGGTGCCATCTCCCAATCTGTTTCCTCCCTTTTACATTTAAAAATGTTATTCCTCAATAAATCTTTTGCACTCCTAACTTCATCTTATCATCTGCTTCCTGGAAGACCAAAATGAAGTGCCCATTGGTGCCTGTGAAGTGTGAATTAGAACCCACTCCTTGAAAGGAGTGTCTGCTGTTAGTCTGGGTGTGGTCACTCTTAATTTGAATTACTCAAGTTGTATTACACTTTCATCCTACTTGGAGGTTTTTGAAAGAAAATCAAGACAAAATAAACATACCAAGAACAAAGATAAAATCAACTACATTTTCCAGACTTCCATGCAGCCAGGGATGTGAAGCAGAACCAGTTTTCACCAACCCTTGCACTCACCTAACATTAGAAGGTGGAAAAGAGTTGAGGTGATTTTCAACCACTTTTGCAAGCAAGCCTGTGGAATTGTGGGTGTTTCTGCAGCAGCAGTCCAGTGCCTGTCATTTAGTTTCTTGGGAGTAGACAGATGCTGGTGGCAGTAACAATGGAGGCAGAAGTGAATTCTTGGTTCCACCGTAGCACTGATGCTGGTTCCAGGGTAGTATGAGTTTTTTAATCTAGGGATAATTTCTAGAATCAGTTTCTTCAATTCCTCCAACGTAATTCAATATATTAAACATTTTCTTGTAGCTTATATGAACCTTGACTTATATGCCAGAGAAACAAGAAAATATGCAAACAACCTAGGAACATGATATTACCCTGTGAGAAATGGAAGCCCAAGGCCAGCATCGTACTCACATGTAGGAACACCAAGTCAAATCAAACATTGCAACTCACTCAGGACAAGTTAAACTACCCAGGCATTAGCAAAACAAATAAAACATTATTTTATTGAGACTCCTCCCATCCACAACCCGTAGCAGATAAACATTTCACCCACAGTAAAAGCAAATTGTCCTAAAGGCAATAGTGTATGAGAATTCCCGAATCATATAAGGAATCATACTCCCAAGAGGAAAGGCAGGGGAATGCATCAAGCAGGAGAAATAGCACTGCACGAAAGAAAAATTAAGGCAATATGAAATATTTTGGGCAACAGAGCAAAACTCTGTCTCAAAAAACAAAACAATAATATGAAGAAAAAAACAGGCTCAAAAACTTAACAAACAGAATTTCTTTTTTTTTTTTTTAGACAGGGTCTTGCTCTGTCACCCAGGCTGGAATGCAATGGCATGATCTCAGCTCACTGCAACCTCCTTCTCCTGGGTTCAAGTTATTCTCCTGCCTCAGCCTCCTGAGTAGCTGGGACTACAGGCGCATGCCGCCATACCCGACTATCTCATGCAGGTCACTGCAAATGCTGTTAATTCATTCCTTTTTATGGCTGAGTGGTACTCCATCATATATATATATACATATATATATACACACCACAGTTTCTTTATCCACTCTTTGGTTGATGGGCATTTTGGTTGGTTCCATGATTTTGCTATTCTGAATTGTGCTGCCATAAACACGCATGTGCAAGTACCTTTTTTGAATAATGACTTCTTTTCCTCTGGGTAGATACCCAGTAGTGGGATTGCTGGATCAAATGGTAGTTCTACTTTTAGTTTTTTAAGGAATCTCCACATGGTTTTCCATAGTGGCTGTACTAGTTTACATTCCCACCAGCAGTGTAGAAGTGTTCCCTGATCACTACATCCATGCCAGCATCTACTGTTTCTTCATTTTTTGATTATGGCCATTCTTGCAGGAATAAGGTGGTATCACATTGTGGTTTTTATTTGCATTTCCCTGAACAACACAAATGCCCATCAAAATGGAAAAAAAAAGATAAATCAAGATACAGCTAATGGAACACTATATATATCCACATCAAATGAATTAGGTCCACCTACATCAAGCTGGTTAAATTTTGAAACATAGTTGAGTTAAAAACAATTACGGTTAAATTTTGAAACGTTGTTGAGTTAAAAACAATTAAGTTGAAGATGATGATGTACAGTTCCATCCTTACCTCATGTACATTTAAAACTTTCCAGGATATCACACTGATTTTAAAATATGATTGGGAGGAACATATACATCTTGAAGACAGTGGTCAACTCACAGAAAGAGAAAAGCAAGTGGAGTTGGGGAGGGTCTCATTTGCAGCTTCCTCTGTATAGAATATCTTATTTATATTTAAAATATATCTAAAGCAAATTCAACTAAACATTATCATTTGTGGCATCTGTATCACGGCTACATGTACTGGAAGTTATATATTATTTTATGCATTTTTCTTTATCTTTGAAATATTTCATGGAAAAGGGAAGAAGAAAAAATGAAAGAAAAAAATTTAAAAAGAAGGGAATGTCATGTTTTAGAAAATAAGTCTGAAATCAGAGGTCCTATCTAATGTTCTGGTTGGTGAGTATTTCAACCCCTTTCTCAGCAAAACACATCTCAAGAAACATAATCAGTAAGTTAAAAATGTAGAATGAAGTGGAAACTGAATTACAGAGAAATTAACAGAAATGCAATGATCAAGGAGGAAAATGGCATAGTATGTAAACCTTAGCCCTTTGGATTTCAAAGGTCTTTAGAAACTATTAGGCAATTAGTCACTTCAAGGACGCTGGAGGCAACAAAGTTGAATCTTTTTCATTTCAGAAACTAAAGAAATAAAGTTAAAAGACTGCAGCATTTGTTCAAGTTTGCAAAGGAAGTCTGTCTAGTAGGCACTAGCATTAAATTTCCCTTCTTATGTTTTTGAGACTTCAGTTCAAATATCTTCGAAATGGTTTCATTTCTGCCTATTTGGCTGTTCTTCCACATAAGCAGCTAACTCGTTTGACATTATTTAAGCTCCTCCTTTATTTTATCTTTTCTCAAATTCTTTTTGGGAGTCTTCCAGCACCTTCATAAGAATACCTATTACAGCCTTCTAACCATGTGATATTTTCATGTGATGCACCATATCCCAGGGTAAATATTGTCACTTCCCAAAAAACTGGGTTACAGTTAAATATGTACTCTTCCTATCATAAAAAATAACAATCCCCTATCAAGTATAATAAAATCTCAGTTTCTACTATTATTATAGTTTTAGAAAGTAAACCCATATTTGTAACTTGCAGCCTTACATTTGGGCAATAATAGTGAAATATACTTGCTCTTAAAAGAGAAATTAAGGACACTGTATGTAATTTAAAAATAAAAGACAAATCAAGAAAATACATGTAATGCACATCATATATCTGAACTACCACCTATGTGCAGTTCGTTATTTGCAGGCTGGTTTCTCTATGGCATTTTATCCACCATGAAATTATAGCTGTAAGTCTTTTAGCCACAGGGAAATAGGAGGATGTGGTGAAAGAAAAAATCTTGCCAGAGAAGAGAATGTGGATTGTGAAAAAGATTAGAACGTTTATATAAATAAAAAAATTGTAAAACATTTTCTTGTACATCTGAGAGGTACTGTTCAAATATGCAACCTCATCATAGCTTCAAAAAAAAGATAAATAGTATGGAATATAGAAAAAACACAGAGTGCAGTGGCTCTCATCTATAATCTCAGCACTTTGGAAGACCTAGCTGGGAGGATTGCTTGAGTCAAGGAGTTTGAGGCCAGCCTGGGCAACAGAGCAAGACCCCCATAGCATTAAAAAAAGAAAGAAAAACAGAACAATTTCCAATAAATAACACTACCATTTAAAATATCAAATATAAATACATATATATTCAAAATATACATATATTATATAATATAGTACATATTTATGAATATATAAATATATTTATGTATATACAAAATATATATAACATAAATATATTTTTATATATTTTAAACATAAGAAAATATAAATACATAATATCAAATATATACGTTTTTAAATATAAAAATATTATTTTAATATTGTCATGGTCATTATTTTTAATAAAAATTATACATGATCAATTCAAGTAAAAAAGAAAAGTAATAAAAGGCAATAAGCACACCCACACAGACATACACTTACACAGGCAATTCCATCAACCAGAATTAATCATCAAGAATGTTAAAGTTGCATTATTTCAAACATTTTTTCTTATGGATTGATAGATTAAAATATTATAAAGTGGGATACTATAAATATCATTTTAATAAAATCCCTTAAATAAAGCTTTGCATAAATTGAAGAGAATTTCCTCACTTCCCTCCTTTTCTCTCTCTTTCCACCTCTCTTTTTTTTCTGTTGCTCTGTTTGTCTTTCAGCATTTCTGTATTTTTCCTTTCTCCCTTTCTGAGCTTCCTCTTTTCAAAGTTCATAGCATTAGATTTTATTCCATTTCCTTTATAATTTTTGATAGTTTTTATTTTGCTGGCTTTTATTATTTTTTGGTTTATTTTATCAAGTAAAGAGACTTTTTGTAATTTGTCTTATTTCTCAATGTCAACATAAAAATAGTTTCCACCTACTTCCCTTTTATGTATTTGGTATGGTACATACTTTCTGTTTTTTAAAATTAGTTTTTAAAATTCTTCAAAGACTTTTTATTAAGAATAAACAAAGGAAGAATTGTGAAGTTTTTAAGAAAAAGGAAGGAATAGGGCAGACCACATAAACATTATAAAAAAAATGAAAACTCTATTTTCTTTATAGATATATTTTTAAAATGCCATTTGAAAAGTACCTGGGACTTAAATTTTATTTGGAATTTTATATTTCATAGCATAAAAAGGAGGGACTGTGCAGTCAGAGAAATGCAATTATAGTCAACTCTTCATATCTGTGGGTTCCACATCTGTCGACTCAACCAACCACAGATCAAAAATATATATTTTTTAAATGGACAGTTGGGTCTGTCTTGAACATTTACAGGATGTGTTTCTTGTCATTATTTCCTAAACAATAAGATACAGCTATTACTTACATTACATTTATATTGTGTTAGGTATTATAAGTCATCTAGAGATGATTTATTTAAAGAGTACACAAGGATGTGCATAGGTTATATGTAAGTTCTGCACCATTTAATGTAAAGGACTTGAGCATCCATGGATTTTAATATCCACGAGGGGTCTTGGAACCAGCACCCGGGAATACCAGTGATGACTATATAGATTTTTTTTTAAGTCTCCTGGTACTGTTTGCTGAAAATCAGGTGTTCTAGGGCAGCTTCTTAGGAATCCCAGTGCCAAAGCTTCACAGTGCCCTCATGGATGGAACCCCAGAACTGTCCATCTTAGCCATTGTAAGCTAGTGTAGAAACCTGATAGTGGAGAACTGATAACAAGATATAACTTGCTTTATTCTTCATTTAAGGACTATAAGCCACAGACCTTGCCAAAAGCACTTTAGTTAAAGTTTTTCAAATAAAAAAATAATAAAATTGAGCCTACAGGTATTTTACTAGAAAGTGTTAAATAATTCTCTAATAACAATTTTGCTCTTCATCAATTTAAGCAACGATTAAAGGTAGATTTGGGCATTGAAAGAAATTAAACCCCCAACATGTTTAACCATAGAAAGAACCTAGTTTCATAGAGTTTGTATGTACATGTATACGAGATTTAATAAATACATACTTTAGATAAAAATAGATTAAAATATTTTGTTATGTCATTGACTCACTGCTTATATTCTATTCTATAAAATGTTCACGGGATAGGAAAGCCATCTTTTTTAAATTAAACTTGACCCAGCAGGATGTTGGAAAGCTACATGTAAGGACAAACAGTTTAAGCAATTAAAGATCTAGGCCTTGATGGTTTGGTCTGGGAATTCAACTGCCTGTTAAATAATCATCTAATTGAGAGTGTGGAGAGGACACTGAGAAGTCACGCAGGAAGAACTCTCCTGCATCTGAGATTGAGATGAATTATGTGCCTGTAAAATAGGAGGTACAGATCAAGTTACTCATTATGTTACACAAAGAATCAAGGAAACAGAGTAAGCAGGGCAGTTAGTTAAGAAAATCCATAAAATTAAAGCTCATCTGTTTGAAAATCAACTTGAACTAGACAGAGAATACCTATCATTATACGTACAGTAGGTAAATTGTGATTTGAGTGGAATGTATTTGTATATAAAGTCTTAGCCAATATAACGTCTTTTCATAAATTTTCACAAATTAGACTCTCTAAACAAGGCTGATTAAGTTTATTCTCTATCATTATCTCAGTGGTACAACAACATGAGATAAATTTTTTAAATTGTGGTACAGTGGGGTGGAGTAGAGAAGGCCACTGTTGAAGAGCCATATGGCCAGACAGGGTCAATGACTCAGGTGCTTCTCTACTTAAGGCTCAGTTTGGAAATTTGGGATACATCGGTTATAAAGAGTTAGAAGAATAAATTTATGTCTTGCCTTTCTGCTCCAATCTAGACCCTGATGCCCTCATGACCTTATCTATTTGGAAACTCCCAGAATAAAAGAGGAAACATTCCATTAACTCCCTTTTAATACAAGCCATGTGCTTCCTCCTCTGTTCTGATGGGCTTCTGATTCGAAGAACTAATTGGGTCTGACTTATGCAATATCAATTGTTCTAGATATTTTACAGAAATTAATGTCAGCATTTCTCACAGGACTGGAATTTCCCACTAGCTTCTGAAGACTGGCAGAGGAAACTTAAATTTGAGAAAACATTCTCATTCAAGGGTAAACTTTCAATAGAATCTCATGCAAGCTACATTTTTACCCAGCCTTACTAAACCAATAAAAAGGCCATCTAGGAAAATATAAGAAAATGTGCATTATGTGTGTACATACCTACACATATATGTATACTTTTGAAAACACAGATAACATTTTGGTTAAGAGTCATTAGAAACATGGTATTTCAATAATAAAGAACTGTTTTGTTTTAAAATAATAATGAAGATGATAATGCTGATAGTAACAACAAAAACAAAAATAATTCAGTGTTCCCCTGAGATACATATAAATTTTTGAAAAAGAATCATCACCACCAACACCCCAGGTGTTGTTATCACCTAGAGCTCAGAGATGCCGGTTTGTGGAAAAACCTGGAACTATCCCTTAGAGTCCCACAGCTCCTCCCCTGAAGCTAGGCTGGAACTTCATGGGCAACTGCTCTCTCCACGGATGTAAACTCATAACATTGAAGAAGCAATCCCCCAAAGCAATGCCACTGGACAACAAAAGCCTATTCCACAGGGGTAAAGGGACCAATAGTAGACCTAATCCAAATGTCTAATAGAATAAGAGCTTATTTCCTTTGTAACAAATAAAGAAGGGAGTCATTTTCCGGGTTTTTCCTGATGGGGAAATGATGCAAATTAAGTGGAGAGGAATACTACTCTAGATCAGTTCCTGGGAGCCAGGACATCTGCATGGCTGCAGGCATGGCTGACATCTCAATAGTCACATATACCGTAAAGTCCAGCAGCCATAATTTATCTGCTTCATCCATGTAATGTCCCATTTCCATGGTAAAGCCCAAAACACTGCTAGCACTTGAACACTCATCTCTGAATATACTTCTAGGAGAACCAAAATTAAGATACTTTTATTATTTTTCTAACCTCCTTCTCCTTAAAGGTTGCTACATTATTGAGGATGTCTCTAAACACCAACAGTGGTTAGAAATTCCTGTTACAAAGCTCACAAAACTCTGTAATTTTCTTTGTGTTTATTACAAGTTAATAGTGTAATTGTCTGTGTAATTATCTGTTTAATATATTAAGATCCATTGCCATATCTTAACAAATGGCTTAGCATAAGGTGGGCATTTAATAGGGCATAATATATCAACTGAATGAATAAATAAATAAACAAACCCGGGAGTTTCCATCTTCAACTGCTGTCAGTTGTACCTCCAAAATTTGTCTTTTCCATTTGTCTCCATTCCAACATGTTCCAAACCACCATATTTTCTGAAAAATAGATGCATTCACCAGAGCGATCTGTCTGCTTCAGCCTTGTCATTGACCAACCCAGACGTCTCCTACAAGTGGCCTCCATTGCATTTCAAATTAAATAAAAACTCCTTATTCTGACTAACCAGGCTCTGCATGATTTTACGCTTAACAGTTCCTTTAAGCACATCTCATGCTACTTTCTCATTTGCTCCTACTGCTCAAGATCCCTGGGTTTACATTCCTTCCAAGAACGTGCCAAGCCCTTTCAAGCCTCAACACCTTGTCCTCATCTTCTTTTTGTCTGGAATCCTTTTGTACAACCTTCACCTGGTATTTTAAAGAGTCCTCAATTAAAAGTGATATTGTATGGATTTGTGTCCCCTCCAAATGGCGTGTTGAAATGTGATTTCCAGTGTTAGAGGTGGGACCTTCTGAGAGGTATTGGATAATGGAGGAAGATCCTTATGAGTGGTTTAGCACCATTCCCTTACTAATAAGTGATTTTGTGGGCAGTTAGATCACGCAAGATCTGGTGTTTAAAAAAGAGTCTGGGACCTCTCCCTTCTCTGTCCTGCACCTGCTCTCACCATCTAATGAGCCTAATCCTACTTTGCCTTCTGTCATGATTGCAAGCTACCTGAGGCCCTCACCAAAGACAATTACCCGTAGAGCCCACAGAACCATGAGCCAATTAAATCTCCTTTCTTTATAAATTACCCAGCCTCAGGTATTCCCTTAGAGTAATGCAAATGGCCTAATGTAGAAAACTGGTACTGAGGAGTGGGGTGTTTCTATAAAGATGCCTGAAAATGTAGAAGTGGCTTTGGAACTGGGAAATGGGTAGAAGTTAGAAGAGTTTGGAAGGCTCAGAAGAATATAGGAAGATAAGGGAAAGTCTGGAATTTATTAGAGATTGGTTAAATGGTTGTAATCAAAATGCTGATAGAAATATGGACAGTGCAGGCTAGGCTGATGAGGTCTCAAACAGAAATGGGAATTATTGGGAACTGGAGTAAAGGTCACCATGTTACGCCATAGAAAAGAATCTGGCTGCATTGTGTTCATGCCCTAGAAATCTCTGTAAGTTTGAATTTAAGAGTGAGGACTTAGGGTATCTGGTGAAAGAAATTTCTAAGTAGTAAAGTTTTCAAGCAGTAAAGTGTTAGAGGTGGTGCTTCTAACAGCTTGCAATCAGATATGGGATCAAAGAAATGACTTATAATAAGGTTATAACTTACATTTAAAAGGGAAGCAGAGCATAAATGTTTGGAAAATTTATAAGCTGTCCCTGTGGTAGAGAAGGAATCCAAGCAGACTGTGAGGTAACCACTTGCTAGAGAGTTTATCACGACTAAAAGGGAACCAAGTGCTAATGTCCAAGACAATGGGTAAAAAGCCACTATTCCAGAGGGCTCAAGCCATAAGCCTTGGGACCCTGTTCCATGCAACTTGGCTGCTCCAGACACGGACACAACTCAAAGGGCCCCAGGAACAGCTCAAGCCACCACTCCAGATGCCTCAAGCCCTAAGCCTTGGCAGCTTTCACATGGTGTTAAGTCTGCGGGCATACAGAATGCAAGCATGAAGGTGGCTTGGCAGCTTCTCCCTAGATGTCAGAGGATGTATTAGAAAACCTATGTGCCCAAGAAGAAGCCTGCAGCAGAGGCAGAGGCCCTGCAGAGATACTCTCTAGGGCAATGCCAAGAGAGAATGTGGGGTTGGGGCTCCCACACAGTCCCTGCTGGGGTACTGCCTAATGGAGCTGTGTAGAGGGGGAAGTCACCTTTCAGACCCGAGAATGCTAGATCCACAAGCAGCTGGCACCTTGTGTGTGGAAAAGCCATAGGCACTTAACTTCAATTTGTGACAGCAGCCACAGGATCTGCACCCTGCAAAGCCACAGGGGCAGAGGTGTTAAGTCTTGGAAGCCCACCCCTTCCAACAGTGTGCCTGTATGTGGGACATCCAGGGGTTATTTGGAAATTTAAGATTTAATTATCTCCCTGCTGGTTTTCAGACTTGTGTGAGGCTTATTTTTCCATCTTTTTGGTGAATTCCTCCCTTTTGGAGTGGGAATACATTCTACTCCAAAGAGACGGTGTCCCAAGGCTTACGGTTTGAGCCCTCTGGAGTGTAGCCTTTTCCCCATTTTTTTTTTTTTGGATATTAACACTTGGCTCCCTTTTGATTATGCTAATCTCTCTAGGCAACTTGTGCTGCCATTGGCAGCTTCTCCCAGTATTTCAGAGGATGTGAAGCAGTGTCCCAAGGCTTATGGCTTGAGCCCTCTGGAGTTTTTTTTTCCCCATTGTCTTAGATATCAGTACTTGGCTCCCTTTTAGTCATGCTAATCTCTCTAGGCAGCTTATACCACTATTGTAGCCTATGAGTAAACAACTTGGTTTTGATTTTATAGGTTCATAGGTGGAAGGAACTTGTCTTCAATTTCAAATGAGACGCTGTACTTGGGACTTTAGAGTTAATGCTGAAACTTGGGGGACTAGTGCAATGGGATTATTGTATTTTGAAATGTGAGAAGAACATAAGATTTAGGAGGTCTGCAGCAGAATGATATGGTTTACATGTTTGCCCACTCTAAATGTCATGTTGAAATGTGATTCCCATTTTGGAGTCAGGGCCTGGTGGGAGGTGATTAGATCATGGGGGTAGATCCCTCATGAATGGTTTAGCACCATCCCCTTCATGACAATTGAGTTCTCTCTCAGTTGGTTAATGCAAGATCTGGTTGTTTAAAAAGAATCTGGAAACTCTCCCTTCTGTTCTTGGCTTCCACTCTTGCCATGTGGCATTGTCTGCTCTCCCTCTGCCTTCCATGACTGTAAGATTTTGAAGCCCTCAACAGAGTCAGATGCCAACACTATGATTTCTGTACAGCCTACAGAAAGAACCATGAGCCAATTAAACCTTTTTTCTTTATAAATCACCCAGCCTCGGGTATTTCTTTATGATAACACAAACAGCTTAACACAAAAGAAATACTAATTAGGATATGGCCAAAAATCAGCAAATCAACAAAAAGATATCTGGATACCCAAGGAAATGTTACTATCCCTAGATATGAAGGGACAAAGGGAAGAATTGCTAATACCAGAGCCCACAAATATTTGAAGCTTTCTTTAAAGAGAGACACA
The DNA here is from genome assembly GCF_028878055.3 of Symphalangus syndactylus. Lineage (NCBI taxonomy): Eukaryota > Metazoa > Chordata > Mammalia > Primates > Hylobatidae > Symphalangus > Symphalangus syndactylus. The sequence continues at coordinate 68,896,246 of NC_072446.2, forward strand.
TTATTACCACAACCTCTGAGCTGAGATAGAGAATATACAAGGGAAGGAATACCTTGACATCCTTCTATTCCTACCCTTCTATTTCCTACCAGCATCTCATTGGTTGAACAGATAGGAAGCCAGGAAACCAGAAACCCCAAGTGATGATTGCAAAAGTCAGTTTCACAGGCTACAAAGAAGGAAAAAGTAGGGTGGGGAAGAATTGTAGGAGAGCAAACAGAAAGTAATTAGCAACAAAAAAAATACTAGACAGTGCTCAAATCTTATACTCAGGAACCTGTCTTACTCTCCAGGTGTGGAGTTTGGCAATCTTTGCTGAGGTAAAAATTCTCCTGCATAATTTTTCTAAATTACTAAAACTTTAATTTTAACCTAGAGCAGGAATTTAAGTATAGTGTCAATGTCATTTTGTTCAATCCTAGGACATTAAAGTCTTCAAAAAAAGCATTGAAATCAAAATGTTAAAAATCGGATTGCATGTTCATATGGAAGCAGCGTTATCATCTAGTACAGCTTTGAAGATCAAGAGTTTGTTTGCAAGTATGGAAGAAAAATGGTTACAGATGTGATGTACTAAATGGTTTAATCAAATATAGTATAACAACAACACATGTTATGGCTTTCTAAAATATGCCCAAATCAAATGCTTACAAATAACTTGGCAGGATGCTTTATTGAGATACATAATAGGGTTTATGTTAGGGCTCTACTTATCTTTTTACAAAATTCTAAACACAATGAAGAGATATTTCAGAGGATGAACAGAGGAGGGATAGTTTTGAGGGTCATAAATGGTAAATACAGGAGTGAAACATTTTCTGGAGATTAGGAGGAGACAATGTCATCTATTACTCATGATTACATTATCGTCTATGACCCAGTCTTTGATCCTAGACACTAAACACCCAAGCAGGGAGAGAATCCAGGGACAGAGAAGCCAAGAGGAAAATAGTGGCAAAGTGACTGAGAAGCAAATCAGTGCTTTAAGCTATCTTCCAGAGCTGTATAGAAGAATTTAGAATTCAGGACCTGCCAAGGAGAAAGAGAGCTGATGGTTCTCAGACTTTCAGGTGAGATCCCTGAAGGCTTAAAACTTAGTTATTAATCCTGGTCACAAATTAACAAACTATTATAAGGATTAAACCCAGGTTGACTCCACCCAGTCTCGGGCTAAATTAACTTTAACCACATCTATCCAAACTATTTGCCAAAGGCACGCATAAATCCTGTCTGGAGGATTTTCATTCACAAATTCTTGACTGCAGTCAAGACTTATTTTTCGGGGCCGGGTGCGGTGGCTCACGCCTGTAATCCCAGCACTTTGGGAGGCCGAGGTGGGCGGATCACGAGGTCAGGAGATCGAGACCATCCTGGCTAACACAGTGAAATCCCGTCTCTACTAAAAATACAAAAAATTAGCCAGGCGTGGTGGTGGGCGCCTGTAGTCCCAGCTACTCAGAAGGCTGAGGCAGGAGAATGGCATTGACCCGGGAGGCGGAGTTTGCAGTGAGCTGAGATCGCGCCACTGCACTCCAGCCTGGGAGACAGAGCGAGACTCTATCTCAAAAAAAAAAAAAAAAAAAAAAGACTTATTTTTCACATCATAAGACAAGACAAAGTGATCAAAAATCAAAAGAAAAATAGTTATTAGGAAATATCCTCAATAGTCCTAAATACTAGTTAATATTTTCAAAAAATAAAGTATGAAACAGAGAATTTGCAAAAATATTTAGGATCTTTGAAACAAACTAAGTGGAAATCTTAGAACTGTATAACACATTTACTAAAGTAAGGAATTCAATTCAATAAATGCATTTAACAACAGATAAACATAGGTGAAGATAAACAGAAAATTGTGCAACAAAAGATAAGCAGTAAAAAATACTCAAACTAAAGCATTTAAAAAATAGAATGAAATATATAAAAGAGTATAATACATATATAGAAACTTAAAAAATTATGCAACTGAAATCCTAGAAAAAAGAGAGGGAAAGATAGTGAAGAAGTATTATATGAACATGTATTAACTAACAGTTTCCACCCCAAAAATAAAAAACATCAAGCCAAAAATTCAAAAAAGTACTATGAACACCAAGCAGGATAAGTGTACAAAGAGAAACACTCCTAGGCATACAATAGTAAAATTAGTCTAAAACCAAGAACCAAGATAATGTTAAAATTAGTCAGATAAAATAATTCATTAAACATAGCAGAAAACTTCAAAGTGATAATGGAAAATAATTGCTAACTTAGAATTCCAAACTATGAATCTCTCTCTGTCACCCTGGCTGGAATACAGTGGCAAAATCACAGCTCACTCCAGCTTCAACCTCCCAGGCTCAAGTGATCCTCCCACCTCAGCCTCCTAAGTAGCTAGAACTACAGGCCCATGCCACTAAGTCTGGCTAATGTTTATTTTTTTGTGGAGACATGATCTTGCTTTGTTGCCCAGGCTGGTATCCAGTTCCTGGGCTCAAGTAATCCTTCTATCCCAGGCTCCCAAAGTGTTGGGATTACAGGTGTGAGCTACTGCACACAGACAAGTATTCTTAATTTTTAAAAATCAGACAATGCTAGAAATTATTTTTCATCAGCATATCTACACAAAATGTTAAATGTCAATGTTAACAGGAGATTTTTTAGGAAGAAAATTATCCTAGATGGAGGCATGGAGATTAACAAAGGACTGAAAAGCAATGGACAGAGTGAATAGATACATAAGCACAAATGAATATTGATAGTACAAATAAAAATAACAATGTCTTGTGGGTTTGAATTACACATATAATTAAAATATTTGAAAAAAATTGCAAAAATGAGAGAAAGAAGTAATGGAAGTTCAAGTGTTCTAAAGTCCTTAAATATCTGAGAAGTAGCAAAGGAATAAATTTTAACAGACTCTAGTAAGGCAAGAATGGATATTGTTATCTCAACAATATATAATTAACATGGCAAAATGATGAAAATAAAAAAACTTGCTCGATTAATCCAAAAAAGGCAAAAAAGTAGTAAAAACTTACAGACTGTAAGATAGGTAATACAGGGCAACAGAGCGAGACTCCATCTCAAAAAAAAAAAGACAGGTAATACAGAATAAAAAATAAGATGGTAGATATAAAGCATATATATAAATAAGTCCATTCAATATAATTTGAATAAATGATTAACCAAAATTATTAGAATGATTTTAAAAACAACTAGAGCACAACTTTGCTATATGTTGCTCAAAAAGTTCGTTTTAAATGTAAGAATAAGAAGGTTTACAAGAAAATATAAGAAAAAATATATATTCTAAAAACCAAAATTAAAAGAAAAGTGGCACGGCTATATACTAAGAAACAAAATAAAGTTTAAGGTGAAAGAAATGTTGAAGATAAAAAGGGATGTTTTATAACGTAAAAAGAATTTGATCCTTCAAGAAAATAAAACAATTTTATTTTGTATCTAAGTATACAGCCTGAAAATACATAAAGCAGAAAAATGACAGAACATAAGAGAAAAAAACAGGCAAACCAGAATTTATTTTGGGACATTCTGACACACTTCTCTTAGTAGCTGGTAGAAAAGCACACAAAAATTACAAAGAATATAAAAATAGTTAAACAATGTCATTAACAAACTTAACCTAATTGGCATGTAGAGAACATTGCTATCAATGGTTGCAGAACACACTTTTTTTTCTTTTTTAAAAAATGCACATAGGAATCTTGGCCCATATACAAATTCTCAACAAATATCATGGATTAAAGTAAGACAAATATTATTCTGTGACCAAAGTGGTATTAAGTTTGAAATCAATGAAAATAAAAGCTAGAAAATATACATATCTTTGGAAATAAATTAATATGCTTCTAAATACCTTCACAAATCATACCTGGAATTAAAAAGGAAATTAGAAAGTATCATAAAATATATTATACTGAAAACAGGACATTAAAATGTTACAGTTAATGCTATTTTGAAGTGAATTTATAGACTTTTGCATATATTTTAGAAAGGACAATGGTTTAAAATCAATTATCTCAGTTTAGAGCCTAAAAATTTTAAAATGATACCAAATTAAACAAAAGAGAAAATAGAACGTAAGATATAATAAATATAAAAGTGAAAATTAATGAAATAGAAAATGATTATACGACAAAAAAAGTTTCTTTGAAAAGACTTCTAAATTCAACAAGAATTATGAGAAAATACGTAAATCATCAACATCAGAAACAAAAAGGAGATATCACTATAGATTCCACATTATTGAAAGTTTTATTTTAATACATTCAAAGTTTTATGTTACTAAAACCTAGAAACATGTAACATAGAAATTTGCCTAAAGAGAAATTTTAAAATCTAAATATTTCTATATCTATTACAAATATGAAACTGTATTTTAAAACCATACCACAAAGAAATTTCACCCTTTTATAAGTATTTAAGGAAGTAAGAGGTTGAATTTTGCTCAAATTCTTTAAGAGAATAAATAAAGAGAGATACTGTCTTTTGAGGCCATCATAACCTTGATAACAAAACCTGCTAAGGTAAATTACAGAAAGAAAAATTTCAAACCAATCTCTCTCATAAGCATTCACAAATTCAAATAAAACATTAAAAATCCATATTCAGTGAGATCCAAATTCAAAACACGTATAATGATCAAGTTGACTTTATTCTGGGAATGTGGGTTTTACCAGTCAAAAATCAGTCAATGAACATGTCTTAACAAAATAAGTGTAAAACATGATCATTTCAAAAGGTACAGAATTTTTAAAAATAAAAGCCAAAATTTATCCATGATAAAACTCTTAACAAATTAGGACTACAAGGAACATGCCTAACATAATACAAAATCTCAAAGCAAATATCCACTTACACACACCTAATGATAAAATAGTGATAAGTTTCCACTAAGGCCAAAAACAACAACAAAAAGTTATATATTCACATTTCCATTCAACATTGAGCTAGAGGTCTTAAAGTACAGTAAACCAAACAGACAAGAATTAGGGGAAAAAAGGATAACCTTGTATTTATTTAGAGACTATATGATTATTATTAAGTAAATTTATCATGACATCCAGATACAAGATCGATGTACAAAAAATTTATTGCTTTCAATTTATCAGCAAAAAATGTTAAAATGAAGTTTATAAAATATATCTTTTATAACAGCCTTAAAAATCAAACAAATTAGAATAATACTAATGAAAACTGTTCAACAACTCTACACAGAAAAAGAAATAAGAAGGTAAGAGTAAATGGAGAAATATGCCATACTTATAATATATTAGAATACTCAAATTATTCTGCAGGTTTAATTCAATTCTAATCAAAATTTCCTCATATTATTTGATTGTATGTATTTGTGTGTATATTCAGAGACTAATTCTAAAATGTATATTCAAATGTAAAAGTTCAAGGATATATAAGGCAAGGAAATTTGTAGAAGAGCAAATTTGAAACCCTTACACTACTAGATTTAAGGATATTATTAAGCTACAATACATAAAATGGTGTGGCAGTGGCACAACACAAATAGGATAATGTAACAGAGCACCCAGAAACAGACACACATCTACATGGACACTTGATTAAGACAAAGGCAGTACTGCATAGTAGTGGGGAGAGGATAGTCTTTTCAATTAGTTGTGTTGGATTAACTGGATATTTACATGAAAGAAAATGAATTTTGACCTTCATACCACACTAATTAACAAATAACTGAGTGATTTTACATCCAAATGTGAACTATAAAACAGTAACACTTTTAAAAGAAAACATGAGACTATACTTGTGATCTTAAAGTATACAAAATATCCTAAACAAGATGCATTAACCATAAACAGAAAAACATAAATACATTTTAGACTACATTAAAATTTAGAAGTTCCCATAATTAAAACACACCATTAGGAGCATGAATAAGAAAGCTGTAGAGTATGAAAAGACACATACCCTATGTGTAATTGACAAAGGACTTGTATACAGAATGTATACAAGTTCCCACCAATCTATAAGAAAAAGAAACTAGCTAATACAAAATTGGTGAGAGAGGTATTTCACAAAAGAGGATATCCAAATAATCAAAATGGATATATAATAATATGTTAAACTTCATTAGTTATAAGGGAAATGCAAATTAAACCATAATATATACCCATCAGAATAGTTAAAATTAAAAGCACTGACCATCTTTTGTGTGGGGAGCAAGTAGAACATAGAATATACGTACATCATTGATGGAAGTATAAATTGGTAAAACCACTTCAGAAAATTACTTGAATGTATACATAATATAGATATAACTTATGATCCAGCAATTCCACTTGCAGGCATGTACCATAGAGAAATGCTTACTAAAATACAGGTACAAAATTGTGCAAAGTACTATTCCTAAGACACTCAAACTGGACACAATTCACATGCCCACCAATAACAGAGTAGCCACAAATTGTGACATACACAGCGGAAGATATGGCAATGAGAGATAATGAAATGACTACTATGTGAAACAACTTAAAAGAATTATTAGAAATATAATGTTATATGAAGAAAGCCAGTGCAAAGGGATCCATACTGTATGGTTCCACTTGTATGAAATACACAATCAAGTGCAACTGAATTATGTTGTCAAGAAAGTAGTCATTAACAAGGAACAGGGTGGATAATTACTGGAAAAGGTCAAATATCATTCTGATGTTCTTTTACTATGATATTTCCTAATCTGGTAGATTTACGAGGGTGTATTTACCATGTAAAAATTGTATGTACATTAATTTTATATGTGAATATTATATATGATATATAAAATACACACATATATGTATATATATAATTTATCACTATGTAACAAATGGCTCCAAAACTTAGCTGCTTACAACATCAAGTACTTAATATCTTGCATAGTATCTGGAGGGTTAAAACTCTGGTAGCAGCTTAGTTGGGTGACCATGGCAGCTCAAGATCTCTCATGAAATTTCAGGCAAGATGACAGCTGATACTGCAGTCATCTAAAGGTTTGACAGATGATGGAAAGTCTGCTTTCAAGATGGCTCACTTATATGTCAGTTGGTTAGAGGCTTCAACTCATTGCCTATTGATAGGAAGCCTCAGTTCCTTACTACATGGGGCTCTGCCATAGGAATGCTTGGTGTCTTAACAAAATGGCAGCTAAGTTTCACCAGAATGAATAATAAAAGAAAGTACAGAGAGGAAACCACAGTGCATTTTATGACCTCATCTTGAAAGTCACGCACCGTCAATTCTGCCTTACAAATTATTTAAAAGAGAATAAATTCAGCCTGTACTTAAAGGGAGAGGAATTAAGTTCCACCTTCCGAAGGGACTGTGGAAAAAATGTATGGGTGTATTCAAAACCATAACTACACAAACACACACACACATACACACACAAATACATTTTATTCCAACTAAAAATTATTTTAAAAGCATTCAGCAAAAATTACACTAAAATAAATTAAAGAATGACAAGCTCATTTTATCCCACTACATTAACCATAAACCAAGAAATGCTAGATTGAAAAATACAAAGACTATATGCAAATTACATATCTGATTTAAAAATATTGTTTCCAGAATATATAAAGAACAATTAAAACCCAATACAATTAACAACCTAATATAAAATAAGCAAAGATTTGAAGAAACACTTCATAACATAAGGTATGTGTATGGCAAATACATGCATTAGGAAGTACATCATTAGTAATTAGGTAAAATCGAAACCACAATCAGAAACCATTACTTTATCAGAATGGCTAAAATAAAATCTTCAAAAATGGCAATACCAAATGCCATCAAAGACACAAAGCAACTGGAAACACACAGTGCTGATTGGAATGCAAAATAATACAACCACTATGCAAAACAATTTAGATATATTTTATCAAAATAAATATACATCTACCATCTGCTCAGTAACTCCAATCATAGGTATTTAAAAAAGTAAAATGCAATCTTTTCATCACACAAAATGCTTCTATATGAATGTTTGTGGCTTCATCTGGAATCACTCAAATTGTAAACAACCAAATATCCACCAGCTGGAGAGCAAATCAACAAATTGTATATCTATACAATGAAATAATACTCAGTAATATAAAGGATGAATGATTGATTAAAAAGAATATGGCTAAATGCAGATGCATTATGCTAAGTAAAAGAAGTCAGGCTCAAAAGACTGGAAATCTATTGATTGCACACTCTGAAAAGCAGAAAACTGTAAGGATGAAATAAAGATTACTGGTTGACAGAGTTTGGGGGTAGAGGGAAGGGATTGAACCACAAAAGATATGAATAATTTTTAGCATGATTGAGCAGTAATAAGTCTTGATTGTGCAGTTGGTTACAGGGCTATGTATGTTTGCCAAAATCCAAAGAACTATACATTAATATGAGTAAGATTTACTGTACGTAAATTATACCTTAATAAAAATTGTTGAGAATAGGAAGCTAGACAAGATTTATTAATATAATTCTATGGTTTGAATACTTGTCCCCACATTCTATTGAAATTTAATAGCCATTGTAGCAGTATTAAAAGGTGGGGCATTTAAGAGGTGATTATATGCATGAATGATTTATGCTACTATTACATGGGTGCATTTGTTATCACAAGGGTGGGTTCCTTATAAAAGGACAAGTTTGATCCCCTGTTGTTTCTCTCTTGCCCTTTGTCTTTCCATCATCTGTTCCTTTGCCCTTCTACCATGCCTCTGCCCTGCTATGATGCAGCAAGAAGGTCCTTGTCAGATGCCATCACTGGGATCTTGGACTTTCCAGACTCCATAGCTGTTCCATAGGAATAAATTTATGTTCATTACAAATGATCCAATCTGTGATATTCGGTTACAGCAACAGAAAAGAAACTAAAACATATTGTTCTTTATTTTTGGTGATTTGTATGAAAAAATATTTCCATTAATAAAACTGATGACAAAAAGTTAAAAATACATTTTATTCATTAAGTAATATAATTTTGTTCTTAATCCGTATAGTAAATCTGTAAAAGACTTACTTAGTTGAATTATTGCCTCTTCATTTTCATTTTGACTGAGAAAATTAAGATATTGAGAGGTTAAGGGATATATTAGCTTTTGCCAAATAATAATCCATCTCAAAACTTAGTGGCTTAAAACAACACCCATTTCTTTAGTTCATAATTTCTGTGGGTCAACAATTTGGGCTAGGCTTAGCTGGGTGGTTCTCCTCATCTTATCTGGGCTCACGCATGTGTCTGTGATCTACAGCCAGGTTGACTGTGGGTTGGGTGGTCTAGGATGGCCTGAGTTTGCATAGTTATTTTCTATTCCATATAGTCTCATCCTCCAACAGGATAGCCTATTGGAGGCAAAAATAGAAGTTTACTGGAAAGGAGAGAAACACGCAAGAACTCTTAAGGTCTAGGCTCAGAAATGACACCGTGTCACTTCTCAGACATCCCTCTGATCAAAGCAAATCACAAGGTTATCCCAGTGAATGGCTGAGAAAATAGTTCTATGTCTTGATAGAAAAGACCAGTAGCATACAAAGGTGAGAAGAGGTAGGAGCTGTCCACCCTGCAGCAGGCAGAGATAAGTTATATTCAAAGCACTTAAAAAGCAATAATACAACCAAATAAGAATCTTCCTGCTTTTAGGATGGGCGCAGTGGCTCACGCCTGTAATCCCAGCACTTCGGGAGGCCAAGGCGGGTGGATCACGAGGTCAGGAGATGGAGACCATCCTGGCTAACACGGTGAAACCCCGTCTCTACTAAAAATACAAAAAATTAGCTGGGCGTGGTGGCGGGCGCCTGTAGTCCCAGCTACTCGGGAGGCTGAGGCAGGAGAATGGCGTGAACCCGGGAGGCGGAGCTTGCAGTGAGCCGAGATCGCGCCACTGCACTCCAGCCTGGGCGACAGAGCGAGACTCTGTCTCAAAAAAAACAAAAAACAAACAAACAACAACAAAAAAGAATCTTCCTGCTTTTTATTATCACCATATACCAAGAATTCTAGAGTCAGTCATATAATAACTTCTCCCTGCAGGAGTGGACTTCTCTCCCAGCCTCTTTCTGTTTGTTTGGTACAGAGGTGCTGTAACAAAAGTAACATGATCAGGATTAAATGCAGGTCCTGACTTCAAGCCCAGATGTGCTTGCTGGAAGCTCTTTTCCTGCTTACTTGCCCAATCTATTTCAGAAGGATCTCCTAGAATGAACCTATTAATGCAATTTAAAAGGCCACTTTGTTTTACCCTAAATATCTTTATTTAGTTTGTCTTATCTAACTTTGAACAATCAATCAATCCTCTAACTTAAAACATTCATTAAAGTCTCTAGTTACTATAAAAGTTAAACTTTATTTGACACATGTTGGAACCCCCTTAGGCCACTTTAAATTACAAATACTTTGATACAAAATAACTTACCAGATTTACTATCACACAGTGCAAGACTGAAATAATAAGATTTGATCAAGACCAATCAATCAAACTAAAAAGGAGAAATTACAGAGAAACCAAAGTCCAGGTGTTCTTGCTAGAAAGCAACCAAGCTGTGACAACAAAGTGAGAGGCTAAGTTTAACTTATATTTTGTGTAAATTACAAGTCAATCTTTCTGACTATGGGTAGATGCAGGATGATAAAACAGGTGCATTGCTCCAAGGTTTTACCTATAACAAACTAAAATATACTGTACACCTATTTCCCATGAGCATGTACCATGGCAAATTGAAAAAATACTAATCAGGAAATTTAGACTGTGCTAAAGGAGCTAATGACATGAGTCTGTGTGGACCGTTCAGAAAATACAAGTAAAATGCCTACCTTTTATAATTTCTATATCTCCGTAGTAAGCTCTGTGGTCAGTGACTTCAAACTACTGTTTGCAATTATGATATTGTCTTTTACTCATCTCTACTTTAGCATATGTTATTCCTTCTGCCATGCACTCCCCGCTTTCCCGATTTTCACCAGGTAAAATTCTGTATCTGCTTGAAGAATCAGTTGAACTGCTATCTCCTAAGATTATGTTTCTCTTCCCCAAGCTGAGTTTTCCTCCTTTATGTTCCCATTGTGGTTTTTTCTATGTCTCTATTATAGACTGTATTATGATTTATAGATTTCTGCCAACAGGCTTATCTCTTTGACCCAGCAGCTTTGAATTTTGAAAATTCTCAGGGGCTCAAAGGCCATAATTTTCTCATTTAATAAAAAATTTCAATATGAAATATACCATGATAAATAACTGAAGAATGAAAAGTACAGACAACATTATGAAGAGTATCAACATCACATGAATGCAGTTCATTGTTGTTTTGTTTATATTGACCTGTTGCAGTAATATAGCAAAAGTGAAAACTGAAGTCAAAGTCACATGATTTCAGTTGCACAACAAAAGGCCAGATGAACAAGGACTCAGAAAGAAGAGAATAATAAATTATCTTCTTTTTTTTTTTTTTTTTACTTTCACTGTGATTAGAGACTTACAGAAATCTTTGGAACAATGTTTGCAAGTTAAAACTGATGATTAAATATATTTTCTTAAGGTAAAAGGTAAATTTAAACTCTCTTCATTTTTAACATCTGCTTAATACTTCAACAGGTCGCTGAAAATAATATCTCTTACAAATTATATCTCTTACAAATTTCAAAAGTACAGTTGTGGTCTACTTTAAATAAACCCAATAATGATAGCCCAGATTTATCCACAGAGAAAATAATATACACACAAAGCACATTATAAACGGATGATTAACAAACAATTCACCATAAGATTTTTCATACAGCAAACTCCAGTCATCACTCTAAAATGTGGTTTTATTTATGAAAATACAATTTAACCACAACTTCTCCAGAATATAGTAATTATACAAATTTACAGATATCTTCCCAACCAACCAATCTCACCTAGAAATGAAAATATTCACTTGTGTCTAGGGTACCATTAAGCACTTAAACCTGTTCCAGCCTATTCATGTTTACCACAAGCTTGAGGAATGAAGCCACGTTATGGGGGGAAATACGCTATTTTTTTAAGAAGACTGATTGCTATATTAAAGCCTTTTGAGAAAAGTATGTGAATGTTATGTGTGGCTTGGAAAGGTTGCTCTATGGAGATATTTTATGTAATACTCAAGTAAAAACCATTTTAGGTGATTCCACTAAAGGAGCAGCAAAAACAAATTGGAAAAAAACAGAAAGGTTAGGTGGCCAGCTTTCAAAAGTTCAAAGATTGGCCAGTGTTAATTCAAATTCACTTACATTCCACTACTGCATTACTATCTTCTTGGTTTGCACAGAAAGAGTTTACATTACTTATTATGCCCCACAAGTAGAATATATAATGTGGATAAAGAGAGAGGGAGAGAAGCAAAACGTAGCATTAGGTTGGTGCAAAAGTAATTGCAGTCTTTGTAATACTAATAGAATAGATACTAATGGAAAGAAACTGAATACTAACAGGGACTGAAACAAAAAAGAGGTAAAGAAATGCAGAGAATGAGAGACAAAGTAAAAGAATGAGACTGAGAAAATACATAAGTGTGTAGAAATACACACTCATATACTCATATACACACTCATGAGCCACCACTCATAGGCCGGGTGCTGTGGCTCATGCCTGTAATCCCAGCACTTTGGGAGGTTGAGGTGGGCATATCACCTGAGGTCGGGAGTTCAAGACCAGCCTGACCAACTTGGAGAAACCCGGTCTCCACTAAAAGTACAAAATTACCGAGTGTGACGGTGCATACCTGTAATCCCACCTACACGGGAGGCTGAGGCATGAGAATCACTTGAACCTGGGAGGTGGAGGTTGCAGTAACCCAAGATGGTGCCATTGCACTACAGCCTGGGCAACAAGAGTGAAACTCCATCTCAAAAAAAAAAAAAAGAAAGAAAGAAAGAAATACCATAGCTCATACACATACACAGTCTTATGTATCAGTTTTCTATTGCTGCTATAAGAATTATCACAAATTTATTGGCTTAAAATAAATGTGTTATTTTTCAGTTCTGTAGGTGAGAAGTCTGGTGTGGTATCACGGGGTTGTAATCAGGGTGTTGGCAAAGCTATGATCCTTTCTGGAGGCTCTACGGAAGAATCTGTCTCCTTTCTCATTCAACTTGATGACAGAAGCCTGTTCCTTTTGGTTGTAGGTCTGAGGTCTCCATTTCCTGGTTGACCATCAACTGAGGGCTATCCCTAGCTTCTTAGAGGCCACTTGCTTATTTGGCTTGTGTCTGCCTTCATCTTCAAAGCCAGTAATGATGGCAAGTTGATTCATTCTCTTACCTTATCTCCCTCTGACTCTTTGGCCTCTTCCTCTTCTGCTTTTAAGGGCTAAAGTAATTGCATTTTCTCTCCTGAATAATCCAGAATAATCTACCTTTTCTGAGATGAGCTGATTAGCAAATTTAATTCCATCTGCAAAGCCTCTATTGCCATGTAATGTTAACATGTTCCCAGGCTTAGGATATTAAGGCATAGATATCTTTGGGGTAGGGGCATTATTCTACATAACAAGGTCTATTTAAAGAGAATACTAGAATATCTATATTTAACCTATTTTTCTCAATATATATATCACGTATTGATCTGCTTGTCATTGAATGAACTAACATAGCTACCCAGCATCTAATGATGACATTTTAATGCAAGTATCTGATGTCACAATGATTTCAAGAATAAAATCCTCAAAGGATCTAGGAAAATTTGACCATCAAAAGAAATAATGATAGTAAAAGTCATAATCCATAGCATAAAATAAAAATCTATGAGTTCATACAAAAATAAATAAATAAACAAATAAACGGTAGGGAAGAAAGAACCCTTCCTTAGAGTAAAATTCCAAGTAAGAAATGCAGAAGATATGATAGATATAGAGGCTCAAAATGTGTCAAACAATTTAGTAAAAATTGCTTCAGAAAAATATCAACAGTGAGTGCTAAGTCTACTGGGTGATGAATAGATATAGACCATAGATATTCCTATGGTCTCAAGTCCCTCCTTTCAAGACATTTAGTAACTAAAAAGGGAAAATAGTAACTTTAGTGCAAAGAAATCAGACAGTCATTACTTAAACAAATGATGAAAGTGATCATCACCAATAGTTGAAAAAATAATAATCCTGAGCCTGTAATATGATATACTGAGAATAACACAGCATTCTAGCTATGGAAGTACTTCCACAATTATCACACAAATTTAATTAAGAGGGCACATTAGGCAAAACCAAATTGAGAGACATTCTATCAAGCAACTGGTCCATATTCCCCAAAGATTCCAAGGTGATAAAAGAAAAACAGAATTGTTCTATATTAAAGAAAAAGAGACAGAACCAATCATTATAATGATCTGTCCTGGATTGGATCCTGGATAAGAAAAACTCATTTACTTTGCAATAAAGGATATTGTTAAAACAGATGAAGAGATTTGAATAAGCTGTGTATACTAGAGACTACTATTAAATTAATAATGATTTCTTTATTTTGATTATTATACTGTAATTGTGTTAAAGAATATCCTAGTTTTAGGAAATATATGCAACTATTTCAAAGAGATACTATGTATTCATCTCAAATTGAGAATATCTCTCATATAAATATGTTTTTTTAAATTCCTTTAGCAGTCTCCTTCTTTGTTCATGGATACTACCGTCTTGAATCGAATGGGCACTGGAGACTTGTTAAATCACTACGTAGGCCCATCAAAAAGAAATTGACAATGCCATGTGTTGGCAAAGATATGAAGCAGGTCACATTCTTCTAAATTGCAGATTTGAGAATATAAAATAATACAATCACTTCAGAAAACTGTTCGGAAGTTTCTACTAATGTTAAGCATACACTTACCCTATGACCTCTCATTGCACCTCTGGGGATTTACCCTGGAGAAATGAGTGCATATATTTCACAAATTGACTTGTACATGAATAATTATAGCAGCACTATTTGTAAGAGCCCCCAAACTCCCCCAAAAAAACCCTCAAATGACCAACGGTGGACAAAGAGATAAACTAATTGTGGCGTATTAGTTATGAATATACCATTGTGTGAAATTCATTTATACAAAAATTGTACAAACTTCCCCACAAAGGGAAAATAGTAATTTTAATACAAAGAAATATGACAGTTACCACCTTAAACAAATGATGAAAGTGATCATCACCAATATTTGAAAAAACGAGCATCCAGAGCCTCTAATATGATGTACTGAGAAGCACACAGCATTTTATCTGTGGAACTGCTTCTATTGGTCATGACATAAATTTAATTAACAGGAAATTTCGTTTATACAAAAATTGTATACATGAATTTTACACAATGGTATATTCATACAGCAAAATTGTGTGAATGCAATCAGCAATACACAAGGACAATCAAAACACATTGTGGTGTAGATAAATCTCACAAATATTATGCTGAACCAAAGAACCCAGACCAAAAAAAGATAAAAAAGGTATGTAATATTTAATTCCATATGTATAAAATTCAAGAAAAATAAATAAACTAATTTATGTTAATAAAAATTCGGAGTCTTAGTTGACTTTGGGGGGAAAGAGGGCATGGATCAGAAAGGGTACAAAAGAAGTTTCTGGGGTTGTGAAATGTTTCTGGTGCTCTGAGTGACAAAGATGCACATTTTTCAGCATCCATCAAGCTGTATATGTAAAATGTATGCATTTTACTCAATGTAAGTCAAATTTCAATAAAGTACTGTTAACATGAATAAAAACCTCTGGCTGCCTAGACACATGCTCTTTGCTTGTGAGACTCACTCACCCTTTTGACAATTAGCAAGCAAGAGCCTTCACCACCTCAACCACTTGCCTAGTAAATTAAGGAAATGCTACATTTACAAAAAGTTTCTGTCCATTGGAAAACAGTTACTATTTCTTCTTAAATAATAAAAAGTCCTGGCATATGGACTAACCGAAGACTCACTGTAATGTAGCCAAATCATCTCAATTCTTTATTGGAAGAAAGGGTTTGAAGAGCTATGACTCTTTTCACAACTAGGAACCTATATTCCCCGAGCTGCTTTTAAGCTTCATCTGGCCTGTGTGGCAGCAGGCCGTATAGGTCTCCAGAACAAGTGTCCAACAAGGTGAGTTTCTGAAGAAAGTAAAAAACACAGGAACTCCTCTCACAGAGATATTTGCCTAGAGATAGTTCTGTGCCTGAGAATGAAATGCAAATTTGTTTCCAGTAGCCTGAGGTGGGATAGCGGTTTTTATGGTTTTGCTTCAGAACCTGATGAAAATTGGGAGTGAGTTCATCTCTTTTTATAAGGTTATTTAGTGAGGTTTTCCAACATGATCTAATCTTGCCCTGGAAAATGAACTAAAAGGAGTTGACTGGTTATTAGGAATGAGTTCACTAGCCCCACTTCACAGCCATCCAAGTGGATGTCTTCATGCAAGTCTCCAGGTTGCTCCTGTCCCGGCTGGGTTCAGGGACCTCCCTTTGACTTCAGAGGGACTTCCCAGGGCAGAACAGGGAAGAATCGCATCCAAGGTCTTTCATGTTTTAAGTGTGCTTTTCTTTCCATTACCTACTCCTACTTCCAGAGCTGTACAATTTAACTTCCCAAATTAAGAGCAGGTTCCAAACCTACAACGTCTGCTCACTCTCAGACACCATCTATTGAACTTGACTTCCAAACAACATCAACACATCTATTTTTTTATTGAAATGACATAGGTGGGCTGTACTAATATTAAACCTTTCCAAAGCATACTCAGTGTGAGTGAAAAGCAACCATACTGGTCTAATAAAATTAACCAACTTCCATAGTTAAAGGGGAAAAAATGGAAAGAATCTGGTTCGACAATATTTTGCATGCTGGTTTATAAGTTCTCCCTCAGTGAGCTGAGCAAAGATCTTTTGTGGATATTTTTACACTTAACATTTGATACTTAAATAAAGATTTGCTTCACTGCCTACCTTCTTTATAAAATTAGATAAAATGAATATTTAATAGTTCCTGACCTCCAAAAAGTTAGGAGGTCAATAGGATAAATAATATTAAATAATAATATCCAACAACAACAATAGCCTGATAAGTATTTACATAAATGTAAAAAGAAGGTTAAAGATGCTAAATAGAGAATGAAAGAATAGTGAGTTTAGAGTTAGTCATAAGTCTTGGAGGAGAAAGTCAAGTTTTAAGCTGGCCTCTGACAGAGAAAATAAACTTTTTATCTCAGACTAGTTTCTCTAAGAAGAATATCCTTTAGGACCATGACTTTTAATGGAGGGCATTTGGCCACCCCCATGCTAGGAATATTGACATAGTCTGAAGATATTTTTGGTTGCCAAAACTAGGAGAGGTGCTACTGGTATCTAATGGGTGGAAATCAGAAATGAGGATCAACAGCATACATTGTCCAGGAAGGGCACCCCCGCAGTCCCCGCCCCCCAACAAAAAATGCTGTCAAAAGCTAAAAAACAAAAACAACTTGAGGATTATTCAGAACTGCTCTATCCATAATCAAAGCTGTATTGGCTTTTACCTCTAAGTCACCCATGGGCCTCAAGAGGGAAGGAAAATAAAAACAGTACTTAGGACTTTTCAAGAGCAGATTGAAACACATTTTTAAAAGGAAACAAAAACCTCAAAAACTGCACTTAAGTCACCATTTCTTAAATTGCATGCTGAGATATTCAAAAGAGAGCCAAACTGAGAAAAAGACTTTGTCAACACAAAAGTCATATTTTTCAAAGATTGTTGGTAGCAGTATAAAATATACTTTTTTATTCATAGAGTAAGTCAAATTAATTATTTAGAATTTGTATTTAAACAATGCTAGGGTATAAACTAAAAGAAACAGAGAGAAGTTATCTTTTTTCTCCACTACCAAAACTGGAATATTTTATACACACACACACACACACACACACACACAAATACCTGTACATATGAATGGGGTATATATGAGGTTTTGTTACATGCATAGAGAATGTGTAATAATCAAGTCAGAGTATTTTTGATACCCAGCACCTTGAGCATTTATCATTTCTATGTGTTCCGGATATTTCAAGACTTCTAACTGTTTTGAAATATACAATACATTGTTAACTATGGTCACCTTACTCTGCTATGGAACATTAGAACTTATTTCTTTTTTTAATCTAACTTTATGCTTGTGCCCACTGACCAATCTTTCTTCATGCCGCCAACACACATGTACCCACACCATTCCTAGCCTCTGATATTTTAAAAGAGAATTCTATATGCTTACTTAAGGGTGTGTAGTAGGAAACAAACGAATTAATGCCAAAACTTCTCAGATGACACGAACTATATCTTCTAAACTAACATTCCACAATTAGTATCGGTTGCATAAAGCTTTCTATACAGGTTTATTCGTAGGTTAAATAATTATTTTCTATTAAAAATGCATCATCTCCCAATAATCTTTATTTTTTCTTCTAATGATCCAAACAGAAGAGAGTGCTTTTATTTTATTTCCTCTTATTTTAAAGCTAACATTTATTGAGCATTGACTATATGCCTGATTCTGTGCTTTACATCGAGGTTCTCATTTATATACACATACAAAAAACCAAAAACAAAAGACAAAAAAAAACCCTCTATGTATGCCATAGATACCGCTATTATTAACGCCACATTACCTCTATTTACACAGAAAAGAAAAATGACATTTAGAAAGATTAATTAATTATTCCATTCTCAGGAAGTGGCAGAACCTGGGAACAAATTCACAGTAGTTGGGTTGCACAGTCAACAATTTTAATAACAATCATGTCAAATATCTCAGGATAAGCAAAGTTGATGCAATCAAATTTATTCTTAACACTAGGGTCTTGGTCTGTGGTGAGAGCATTGCTCCCTTTAGTGAGTTACTCATCTATGAAACTGAGCTCTGAAATGACTGGAAGGGGGCTTGTGAGAAGAAATACTGGTGTTGAGGCTGCAAATATAAATGGAAAATAGAGTAATTTAGAACTGGGTTAAGGTATTTGGTCTTTACTTATTACTATTTTGTTTATACTGGTGGAATTTTTCACATGTCTTGAAGTGTAATGAGTTATTTTCAGTCACTCACATTGTTTTGAGCTTGGCCAAAAATTATCAGGCAATTTTTTTTTCATGAAAAAAAGCCATCGGATGCATCCAGTATTCAATGTGAAAGTCTGCTGTGTCATTTTCTGGATGTTTTGTGGTTCTCTGATTGGCTGTGTCTCACACTGACAAAACTCATTCCTGAGATCCACTGATTAACATAGCAAGACATTGATGCAGTCTCTTATTCATCACTGATTCATTAGTTCACAAGGCAAAACATATATTCATTCAATGGTTTGTTCAAAAACTTATGCTGAGAATTTGCTATCTGTCAGGCACTGCATTAAATACTAGGAATAAAACAGTGAGAAGATACGTTCCTTACCTCAAAGTAGGATACATACGAAGGAAGGGAGAAACTGAACAAGGCTATAAATATATTCATAAAATATTACAGATTGATAGAATTTGGAATTATTTGACAAAGAAAAGAGAAGGAATCATTCATCAGTCAAAGGAGGTATCTTGGGGTCACAGTTAAGTGAAATGAAAAGGATGAGCGGGATCTAGCCAAGAAAAGAATGAGAGAAGATCCTAGTCAGAAGTAACATACATGAGAGACCGCAGGTGGGATTGGAGGCAGTGATCAAGGAGAAGAATGGCTTGAGATAAGGTGGGAGATGTAGGTAGTGACCAGGCTGATGGTTTGGATTTTCTGTTGAATGTGGTTGAAAAAATATTTAATCAAGGGAAAGTTATAATCCGATTTGCCTTTTTAGAAGAACACTTTGAGTTCTGGGTGGAAAATTTTATTGGAGTAGGCAAAAGTGAAATCAGGCAGATGATAGGAAGTGACCAGAATAGTCCAGAAAAGGATGATGACGACTTGAACCAGGATAAAGAACACGGAAATAAAGAAAAGTGGTGGAATGTTAGACATCTACTGATAGGATTTGCTCACACATTGTATGACAAAGAGGAAGGAGTCAAGGATAATGCACAGCTCATTGACATACTAATAAAATAGAAAAACAAGGGAGGTCAAAAGGAGGACCAGATTGTTTGAGAGAGAGTAGTGAGGGAAAGGATAAGAACTTCTTGAGCTATCCAAGTGAGAATGTTTGAAGGCACATTTAAGTAAAGAAGACTGTAAATTAATGGAAAGTTCTGTACAGTGTAAAGTTCTGAAAAGCTGGAAGTGAATATCTTTTTTTCTTTTTTTCAAGATGGAGTCTTTCTCTGTCGCACAGGCTGGAGTGCAGTGGCGCAATCTTGGCTCACTGCAACATCTGCCTCCAGGGTTCAAGCAATTCTCCTGCCTCAGCCTCCTGAATAGCTGGGATTACAGGCACCCACCACCATGCCCAGCTAATTGTTTGCATTTTTAGTAGAGGTGGGATTTCACCATGTTGGCCAGGCTGGTCTAGAACTTCTGACCTCGTGATCCGCCCACCTCAGCCTCCCAAAGTGCTGGGATTACAGGTGTGAGCCACAGAGCCCGGCCCAGAAGTGAACGTCTTGATCAGCTCTGTGCAATAGAAACTTCCGTGGTCATGGAAATGCCCTGTATCCGTGCTCCCTAATAATGTCCACTAACCACATATGGCTATTGAGCACATGAAATGTGGCTACTGCAACTAAGAAACTGATTTTCAGATTTCAATTTAACTTTAATTAATTTAAATAACCAGTATTTTACTCAAAACCCTTTATGGGGAACTGTTTTTGGACTGTTTGTGTCCCCCTGAAGTTTATACTTTGAAGCCCTAGTCTCCAACGTGATGCCATTTGGAGATCAGGCCTTTGGGAGGCAATTAGGGTTAGATGAGGTCATGAAGTCAAGACATTGACCTGATAGAATTAGTGCCCTCATATAAAGAGATACCAGATAAATTGTTCTCTTTCTCTTTGTGCCTGAATAAAGAAGTTTTGTAAGCACACAGCGAAATGGTGGCTGCCCACAAGCTAGGAGAAGAGGCATCAGAATGGAAGCTATCTTCCTGGCACCTTGATATTAGACTTCACAGTCTCCAAAACTGTAAGAAATAAATTCTTGTTTAAGCCACGAAGTCTACGGCATTTGGTTACAGCAGTCTGAGAAGAATAATCCAAGAATTCACTATTTTCCAGGCACTGCATTAGACAGTGGGACATTAATAACATTAAACGTCACAAATCTTAGCTCTTATGGCATCTACCTATAATGTTTTTTGAAACCATGAATGTGGATGAGGTTATCCACAAATAAATTTTGAGAATTTGAGAATATAGGAGAAGAGAAGAGATCAGAGGACAAAACAAAAAAGAGAAGAGAGGAGACTGGTAAAGAAGAAGAGAAGAGAAAAAAATAGGAAAGGAGAGAGAGGAGAAGAGAAGAAGAAATGTCTCAAAAAAATCTTCAGAGTTTAAAGTTCAAGCAAATAAGAAGAGCCAGCAAAGTATTTATCCATGATAGGTGTATAATGTCAGGGGATATTAAAGAGAAGAAAGATAGAAATGAACAACTAGATGAATTGCTGATGTGAGATTAAGTAATTAGAAGGCAGAAAAGGGCTATTTGATTTGGCCATTGGGGATCATCAGTAACCTTGACAAGAGCAGTTCTAGTGGAGCCAGAGAATGGGCCCCAGATCAAAGTGGACTTAAGTATAAAAGGTGGTGAAGAAGTGGAGACATAGTGGCCACATTATCCTTTAGAGAACTATTGATGGAAAGGGTAGCAAGAAATGGTGGGAGGGGGGATAAAGTGAGATGGAAGAGATATAGCAGAAGGGATTTAAAGAAATATTTAATTTCTTATTTATTCGTAGGACGGAATCACACTTGCACACAAATGGAAAAAAATAGCCATTGAAGACAGAGAATTTAATTGATCTTGATTGTGCAGAAAACAGAGGAAATAATTGAAGGACTAAGTCTTTGTATTAGTCTGTTCTCACGCTGCTAATAAAGACATATGTGAGACTGGGTAATTTATAAAGAAAAAGAGGTTTAATGGACCTTTAAGTGGGGAAACCTCACAATCATGGCAGAAAGAGAAGGAGGAGCCAAAGGCATGTCTTACATGGTGGCAGGCAAGAGAGCATGTGTAGAGAAACTCCCCTTTATAAAACTATCAGATCTCATGAGACTTATTCACTATCACGAGAACTGCATGGGAAAGACCAGCATCCATGATTCAATTAGCTCTCACTTGGTCCCTTCCATGACACATAGGAATTATGAGAGCTACAATTCAAGATGAGATTTGGGTGGGGACACAGCAAAAGCATATCAGTCTTTGAGTAAACAAAAGCAGAAAGGTAAAACCTACCTTTGGTAGGAAGTAGGCAGCCTTCCAAATATATTTATAGAGAAGAAGCTGGTAAAGGCAGATGTAGACAAGCATACAAGTTTGATGGAGGGTTAATAAGAGTCAGTTTCTAACTAATGGCTTTTGTTTCCTTAACAAAATATAGCAATTTATTATCTATTTTCATTCTTTTTACTCCTGACTCCTTTCCATATAAACCTCTTAGTCATCCATTAGCAACCATAGTATCATAAATGTAGGATTGTTACAGCTGCAAAGAGTGTAAGTGAATACTTAAATTTTTTAATATCCAAAAATTATTCTTGAAGCCTTCATGAGAAAAAAAGCAATATATTTGAAACCCACAGATTTTGCTTTTAAAGGTGCAAAACTTATTGAGATAAGAAGAGAAAAAAGGGCCGGGCATGGTGGCTCAGGCCTGTAATCCCAGCACTTTGGGAGGACGAGGTGGGCAGATCATCTGATGTTGGTCAAGACCAGCCTGACCAACATGGTGAAATCCCATCTCTACTAAAAGTATAAAATTAGCTGGGCATGGTGGTGCATGCCTGTAATCCCAGCTTCTTGGGAGGCTGAGGTAGGAGAATCATTTGAACTCGCTAGGCAGAGATCACAGTGAGCCAAAATCGTGCCATTGCACTCCAGCCTAGGCGATAGAACAAAACTCTGTCTCAAAAAAAAAAAAAAAAAAGAAGTAGAGAAAAAAGAAACAAGAGGAGCGAAAGAAAGAAAATCAAAAAAGAAATTTCTGAAGAAAGCAGAATGAAAACTTTATGGCATTAATAATGATAGACTGAAAAGAGAGCAAAAGAAAGCATCAGTTCTCTCCCCCAGATGAGACTAAATGAGAATGCCCTGGACAATGAGAGAATAGCGAGGGGTGGAGATGTGTCCTTAGAGTGGATCAGTAGAGACTGTGATCAGAGAAATAGCCCTGGCAGGTGAGAGGCGATGAGAGAAGCATGTATAAGTAAGCACTCTCTTTGCTAGTCCTGAGGACTCTAGGAGTTCTGTGGAACACACATGCTATAGGTTCCCTTAACCAGACACTGAGTTAGATATGAGCACAAGGATATAAGTCTAGATCAAATTGACTTCCCAGGAAAGCTAAGAATTCCTATATTTACCGAGGAAAAGCACAAGACA
Organism: Symphalangus syndactylus; assembly: GCF_028878055.3. Taxonomy (NCBI): domain Eukaryota; kingdom Metazoa; phylum Chordata; class Mammalia; order Primates; family Hylobatidae; genus Symphalangus; species Symphalangus syndactylus. Next base: position 68,919,730 of record NC_072446.2, read on the forward strand.
GGCCGGATCTGAATCATGCTTCACAACTGTCTTAAAGGAAGGTGGGTAAAAGATTCTAACAAAGTAGTCACAGAAATGTTAAGAAACTTTTGGGGTGGCTAGTCCCTTAGCCTATTGAAGAAGTGAGAGAATAATAAGGCTGAAAAACTAGCCGTCCAATTGAAGCCAAAAGGAAAAGTCATAACAGCCTGGGATTGCAACTGCATGTAACCTCTAAAAGTTGTATGTTGACTGAGCAAATGTCTTGATGTGAGTCCTATGCCTTTTCCAGTGGCTGGGCATTCTTTAGATAAGATCCTTAACAATTTAGTAGGGTACAACACACCTCCATTCCAACCCCTTATCTGGAAGGTATATGCACTTCTAGATGGGGAGTCTAGCTAAAATGTTGTTAGGAAGGAAATAGATGGCAAAGTCCTTTAAATAGTTAGAATTGAGCACTTGAGTTTCTTCATTTGCACATCCTTGTAGCTACATTTCCTTATTCAATGAAAAGAAGATAATTTTCTTTCAATTCCTGTTTACCTTTGGCGCACTTGGCATTTGACTAGACATGTCTGAATATTTAATCATAGCTTTTCAGGGATTTGATGTTAACCACTAAAAGGCTAAGAAATGGTAGACTAATTACAGTTATGCGCCTTAATACTGGTATTAATGCTATAAATAAAGAGGAGAAAAGAAAAATATGACCTAACTAACTCTTTAATGAATTCTTTTTGAAGACATGACACAATGTATGTATTCTGTATACACAAACCACTTGAGTAATTTTTCAAACCTTGATTATTTTCAAACTTTATTTCAATCAGAATGATGCTTGTTGAGTTGGATAAAATATTGTCTAAACAAATGCCTTCATCATTCTCTTAATTTAAACTTCAGAATAATTTGTTAATAACTTCTGTTCTTTATGGTTGGGCAGGGTGGCTCACACCTGTAATCCCAACACTTTGGGAGGCCGAGGCAGGCAGATCACCTGAGGTCAGAAGTTCAAGACCAGCCTGGTCAAAATGGTGAAACCCCATCTCTACTAAAAATACAAAAATTAGCCAGGCATGGTAGTGCACACCTGTAGTCCGAGCTACTTGGGAGGCTGAGGCAGGAGAATCGCCTGAACCTGGGAAGCGGAGGTTGCAGTGAGCTGAGATCACACTACTGCACTCCAGCCTAGGTGACAGAGTGAGACTCTGTCTAGAAAAAAAAAAAAAGAAAATTAATATCTTTAATTACTGATAATGAGCTGTAAGTTAAAAAATATAGGGGAAAGAAATAAGAGAGATAATAGACATAAAATTATTTAGGATAGGAAATTAATATTAAACACAGATAACTAAAGTTTCCTGGAGATAAAAGAATTAGAATTAAAAAAAAGCATTACTTTTTTTTTTTCTTTTTTTTACAATTTCCTCTTACTTGCTAACTCTTAAAAAAATAATTAGGCTCTGTCACTTAAGGTGTTTAAAGAACCTTACATAAGCTCCTTAGGGAAAAACCTTCAAAATCTGAGTCAAAAGCCATATATTTTCTCTCTGGATCAAGTTGATAAGAAGACCTAGAATATATTATTTTGTTTATTTACAGAGCAAAATCATCAAGTTAGAACAGTTTGTGATGAAAATCCAGGGGTCCAGATACAGGCAAAGGCATAGCCAAATATCACTAATGAAAAGCGAATATTAAAAACAGAATAACAACAACAAAAACACGTATCATTCACTGAAATATAGTGAGCTCTACAAAGCCACCTTTCCATTTGGGAGTCCGTCATCTAGTTTGGATGAAGGGTGACTGCAAGCTGTTTGTTTTAAAAAAACAAGATAGATCACATTGGTGCTTCACCTTATAAAATAAGTCTATCAGTGTTTTTTGTTGTTGTGTTATTTTGTTTTGTTTTGTTTTGAGACAGAGTCTTTCTCTGTCGCTCAGGCTGGAGTGCAGTGGCTTGAGCTCAGCTCACTGCGACCTCCACCTCCTGGGTTCAAGTGATTATCATGCCTCAGCTTCCCCAGTAGCTGGTATGCCACCACTCCCGGCTAATTTTTGTAGAGATGGGGTTTCACCATGTTGGCCATGCTAGTCTCCAACTCCTGACCTCAAGTGATCCACCCACCTCAGCTTCCCAAAGTGCTGGGATTACAGGCCTGAGCCACCATACCTGGCTAGCTTTCAGTGTTTGACAGCATTCTTTTCCACTTGCTTGTCCAGATTATAAAAAGCTATTCCCTTAATATTAAGCATATTTACATTGATCTGAGCATGAATCTCTTGAGTTCCAACTGCCTATGTTTCCTTTAATAATTCCAAAAGCATTTACTGGACACCTACTGGGTGAGAAACACCATGCCAGGTTGGTGTTGTAAGGTACATCAGAGTATTTCATGAAGTATGTATCACCAGGCTCTAATAAGTAAATTGCACAAAATGCAACCACTTTAAGGCTAAGGTATGTGCAAAAGTGAGAATTTCATTTTGGCTTTGCCTTCAGGAGGAGTGACCCCTGTGGGCAGACACAGGAACTAAAACTTTGAAGTAAAGGAAATGGCAAGAGCCACAGGGTGGGAAAGGTCAATGAGAATTTTACCGGGTGGCTAGAGTGGAGGGTTCACGAGGAGGATTATGGACTTTGAGGTTGAAAAACGAAAGAGGAAACAATGAAGAGCTTTGAATGACCCACTGATGAATTTAACAATTTGTTTTTTTTTTTTTTTAATTTTAATTGCAGTACTTTTCAGAGCCTCTATCTAACATGCTAACATGCTTTTTGACTATCCAAGAAATAATGTAGCATGCCATAATCTCATTTTTTTTCTCCTGGAATTTTGAGTGTGAAGTACAAAGAGACCCTGCCCAACTGTGACATCTACTTAGGGAAATGATCTTGTAGGGAGTTTGAAACTACTTCATAAAGTAAGAGCATTAACATATATCAACAAAATCAGACCACCCTAAAAAGTATTTTGGGTTTATATCTGTTATGAATGATCTAAAAATCGCCAAATCCTAAATTGGAAGATAATTTAGCATCTTCCTGGTATTGATAGCTGAATAGCTTCTTAAAAAAATTATACCATTTAATTGTTAGCCTCTGGTGACACGGAACTTACTGGAAGGCACCAATTCCATTTTCAAACAGCTGAATATTTTGAGCTCAAATTTGCTTTCTGGAGCTCATTAGGCTTTTCTTTTGGGACAGTCACTAAAACCCAAACTTTATTTTACCCAGCAGTCTTTTATGTAGTTTGGAACAATTATCTCATTTCTCCTGGTCTCTGTTTTCCTAGCACTTCAAATAGTTGGTCATGTGGCAGTTCCCAGCTTAGCCATTCCCCTCTGGATACTCCAGTTTGTCAGTGTTTTTCCTGACATAAGACAGTAGAGATTGAGATGGTTATATAAACAAAAGTCATGTGGGTTAATCTGGACTCAATATGAAGCTGCAGTCCACTAAATTACTGAAACAATTTTCATGTAAGCTTCTACTTACTCCCAACTCCTCCAACGTCTTCCTGTGTTACTAGTTTTAGGAACTTACATTAAAGTTCATCTCATTATTATTGGAATACTCTTCTTATTTTGTTATCATCTTTTTTATCTTGATTCTGCAACCCTCGCAGTTTCAAGTCATCTTCAATTTGATCAGTAATCTTTACTGTAACAAATATTAGATCAGAAAAGAATTAATACAAAACCCTACAACTGGAAACGGGCATTACGGTTCAAGTTGTAATTAATCCATCGACCACTCAAATGTTACTTATATACAAAGAGTGATCCCCCCTACCCCAGCCTACTGAGTTATAAGAAACCGAGTCTCACTCAAATCCACTTACACTACCTCTGCTCCACTGGGCAAAGAAAAGAAAGATAAAGATCATAACATGAATACATCATGTTAGCTGCTTTTTACCACTCAGCTTCCAATAGGTCTCAGAATTTTCCTTTTCCTTTTTGAAAACTGGCACATCTATCTGTAGAATTCTAACCTTTTTTCTATTATCCAAGATTTGGCAAAATTTAATAATAATATTTCTGGTCTCTTGTTTCCTTATTCTCTTAATATCCTGGATTTTTTCTCACATAGAGCAACCATGCCATTATTCCTAATAATAACTTTTTCTTTGTGTTGGAGCATGAGATTTTAGTTGAGCACATCATTTAAACTAATGTAACTCATTCTAAAAAAAAGTAAAGCTTCACTCCTTCATTTTTTTCTGCTCTGAGACAGGATTTCTTAATCTCAGCACTATTGACATTGTGGATCCATAATCCAATAATTCTTTGTTGTGAGGGGGCTGTCCTGTTCTACATAAGATGTTTAGAATATTACTGTCTATTCTACCTACTAGATACCAGTGGCAACATGTGCCCCTTCACACACACTAGGTCATGGCAATTAAAAGTGTCTCTAGACATTGCCAAATGTCCATGGTGGAGTGGAGGTAGGCTGGGAATATTGCCCTGGTTGAGAACTACTGCTTTGAACAGAAATAAGAACATGAAAAAAGAATAACCATTTTGAGTATGTTTTTTCTTCTCTTTTTATTTAATTCTATTGAAAATACTCAGTTCCATTCAGTCAATGAACAGGGCATAATTAAACTAGGGAAATGTGCCTGGAATTCTTAGTTAAATCAAAAACAAAAACCTGCTTATGGCCTTAGAGCAGAGATCCTCAACCCCTGGGATGCGGTCCAGTACCCCTCACGTTCCCTGGTGCGTGCAAACATTGTCTTCCACGAAACTGGTCCCTGGGGCCAAAAAGGTTGGGGACCGGGGCCTTAGACCATAAAATGAGAAGGCAAGTGCTACACATCCAAATTACAGATAGTGAAACTAAAGTTCAAGAAGTATCAGTAATAACAAGAATGATGACTACAAAAGAACTAAAATGTATTTTTCTCTCATACACATTTAAGTCTCACATATAGCTTTCAAAGTTCAGTCTACAAAATTAACTGCTTAAATTCCCAAACCCTCTCACTTGCGTGACCAACCTTTTCTGTTTTCCTCCCTTTCAACCCCAAAGCCTTTTTTATTGCTGTTTATGTCTCTTTCCAATACTATTCCACGAGAAAGGGCAACACTTCCCTGTGGATACAAAAGTTCTAAGGGTACCAAGAAAAAGAATACAAGAGACATGGCCAGCCACACAACCAGTCATTTTCTTTGGGGTTGTCTCGATTAGAGTATCTATTGTCCCCTGGTGGAAAGATAGCCTATTTCTTTTTGCTTTTATTGTGGGTTTATACTTAGGGGCTAGGGCCTATTTTCAAGGCTGTTATATATCAACTCTGTCAAGGAGCCATCAGGAGGATGTCATGTATTTTTCCCCCACCCCCAGAAAAAAAAAAAAAAAAAAGTCGGGCCATACAGAGAGGGAGGCCTTGCTTATTTTGGCGAATGGTCCCATCAATTTTCTGCAGTTAAAAGGTGGCAATGCTGAACATGTTTGTGTCTCTTGAGGCAAAAATAAGATTAAGGTCAGGTTTTGATCCAGTGTCTAGGTTCTCATTTTGTAATTACCAAGTTAAAATTCAAATACACTCACAAGAAACAGACAAGAGTCTTACCAACCGTATCTCATGTATTACCTCAGAGAGTTCAAAAATTTCCTGGGTCTCATTAGGTCAACTTTATTATCTTTCCTTTTCTAAAAAAAAATGGAAAACAGAAAAGGCTACTGTTCTCATTGTGTAAAGCTGAGCCTATCAAATATATTAAATTCAATGAAAAATTATTTGAGAACTTAAAGCAAGCTGACTCTTCAGTGGCTGTGCATGCAAGGGTTCTACTCATGAAATAGAACTTGACATCTATATATTGATAGGTTAATGAGGGAGGAAAAAATGCTTGCTTTGTAAGATTTTAATTTTATGGCTTCTAATTCTTTTACTATAAACTTGGCAAAAAAAAAAGAGAAAATTGTAAATCAGAGAAAACAACCTGGTTGGGTTAAATATATTGGCCTGGGTCAATGAGAGTTTTAATGCCGCCAAAATTGATTTTCAACAGCATGTAGCATGTTCAGTGAAAAAAGAGTGGTGTTATTGAATGTATTTAGCAATATTTTAAAGCTTATTCTAGAAAAACTAGATGACTTATAAGCATTATTTTGTTTCCTTGTGTTGTAATACAGTGATCCATAAAAGAAGTGTATTATCCTTAAACCTCTTATGTCTAAGGCTCTGTGTTAGACACAGAAAGTAACCTCAACAGCCATCCCTCCCTTTAGAGATATAACAAAAGCTCTCATAATAAATGACAAGTGCATCTCTTGAGGGAATAAGTTCTTCTTTAAAACAAGTCTATCCTATTGGGAGGCAACCTAAGAGATGAACTTTGCATTGACCTAAAAGAGTTAATTCACTATAATTCTAGATTGGCCAAGGAACACTTTGGCAACATAGAAGAAAGACAGTGGATAAATCGCAATAATGAATATGACTATGAACCAGATCAGAACCATACAAACATGCCCCTTACACAAAGGCCAAGTTTTGATGTATCAATCCCCATCTCCTTCTTTGCCAGGGATAATTCAAAGAATACTGACACCAGAAGCCTCTGATTGCATGTGTATGAAGCCTTGGTCTCCAAATCCCTTAAGTAAATGTCACACCCTCACACATGTATTGGCTGGCTTGGAGGCACCAAGCTCTACTCAATTTCAAGGTGGAATGGAAATCCCGCCCTGCAAGGTGCACTGGAACTCCCATAAACCACTTGCCTCATCCTGGCTCAGGGGTTTAGAGGAAATTCAGCAAGCATCAAAGTAGGCACAACACTATCCTCCAAAGTCTATGGTCTGGGGTGGGGCAACCATGCTCAAGATACTTCTTTTGTATAACTTTTATGGGTCTAGGAGGACTCTTTATAAGTACCTCTTCCACCTAAGGCAGAGGCAGGTTCACACACTAAGCAGTTGTCCTATACAGTCCTCTGTCTTCCACTCTTTATCTTTTGGTATATTTAAGTTGCAGGAGAAATAGGACCAAGAGTTACTTAGATTGAAAATTATGAGGTTCTAGGGTGGAGCCTTAAAGTACATGCTAAAGAAATGAATACCTGGAGGCACTGAAGACCCATCTTCCTTTAAATAACAGCCTATTCAGGAGAGAGGGGATTGAGTTCAGGGGACTAATTTGACATTCGTAAGGCTATCAAGCAAGAATCGAGTCCGTTTTTTGTGCCACTTTTCGTAGAAACTGGTCCAAAATAAATAAGCAGCACAGCTGCGGTGCAGAAAGCCTCCTGTGTAAATTATTTTCATGTGTGTGGCTTTTTAAAAATGAATTTCCATCAATCTTTCCATGGGTTTTGGTCCACATTAGCCCTGACTATAACTGTATTTTTCCAAAAAGTTAAGGGAGGTGACTATCTATCAGGGACCATCTCTATTATAGCTTCTTTTTTTTTCAGGTTGGGTTTGAGGCTGGCCACATATTTACTCGATACTCTTAATATACTACAGAAGTTGGTTTGGTTTGAAGCAATGCAAATGATTACATTTGAGTAGCTTCCCACCTCCCTCACCCTGCTATCTCCCTCCACCTCCCCTCCTCCAACGCTCAGAATTCTTGGCTTTACTATTTATAGTTCACAGGGCAGCTCTTGCTTCTCCCACCCACCATCGCTCCAATTTGAAACACATGCAGGGGGAAAGAGAGGAAGGGGAGTTTGTGGGAGGAGAGGTGGAAGAACCACACCCTTGTGAAGCCACCATCCCATCCTGTTTGCATGTGGTTAAACACCCAGAAACAGAGAGTTTGCTGGGACTCATTTCAATACATCCTTGCTCCCTGGTCCAAACACACTTTGGTTTCTTATTGTCTGACTCATTCTGACTTTGGCATAAATCAGTTTCTTGATCATGATGGAGGAAAAAGCCAATAAAAGGAAATGCCTCAAGTCACAACCTCTAATGATTGAAAATAAAGCGAAGAGGAGGGGAAGACTAAAACCTCACCACTTTTTCAGGAGTTATCACATACTGAAAGTCCTGCAACTGGCCCTATTAAAACTGAATTCGTAAACACTGTACTGCATAGTAAACACCACACACACACACACACACACACGAATAGGAAAGGAGGTCAGGTGGTCTGTGCTTTAAGGGCACTTAAACATGTTTCTGGAAGGTGAGAAGGTAAAGGATCTGAAAGAGAGAAAGGGAGAAAGCAGTAACAAGAGTTTGGCAAACTCTCCATGCTATAAACTGTCTGTAGGCAACAGTTAGTGCGTGCCAATTTTATTTAACTAAAAATGACTCAGATTAAATGTTAGAAGTGAATGTTTAGTGATATTCTTTTTATCTTTTACAAAGGATCCTACTGCATTGCCTCTGTGTAGTGTTCATTCAATAGCTGCCCCGGCTCCCTTTCTATTTGTTATCTCACTGACATTTCGAGGTTTTACACCTGTGTCTACAACTGACTTTTCCTTCATGTAAATAAGTGGCTGGAGTAACAATCATTTGTAGAAAACTTATGAAAAAAAAAGCCCCAAATAATTGGTGACGTTCCTGCCATTTATGGCAGGTGAAAATGGGGGAGGATAGCTACACTTGACTTCAAAATGAGAGGCAGAAACACAGGGTCAAACAGACCTGGGTTTAAATGCTGATTTTTCTCATTTCTAGCTGTGTAACCTTGAGAAAGTTATTTAAATAATCTGAGACTCACCTGCAAAATCATATGGATAAGTGTATGTACTAAGAGTACTATAATAATTAAATCAAATACAGATTACAAGTTTAATACAGTACAAGGTACATAAATGACAGCTATTAAAGTTTTTTGTAAGACTTCCCCCAAAACCCAACATTTAGTTTTAAACTCAAAGGAAAATTCAACCATGAAACTCTAAACTGGTTGTGAACGACTTCTCTAATTCTACTTTTTTAAGTCAAGAAGATGGATCTTGAATTCAATGGAGCGATTTAGTGATGGTATAAATTTTCACATGGCGTACCACTCATTCAAAATATGCTGTGTGAAACAAAATCTAATAGATGTTAATGACTACTGCTGTCCTTAGATTTCAGTCCACTCTTTAGGAGAGGACACAGTTATAAACATCTAGCCAATCAATAAGCCTCATCCAAGAATAATAAAGATGAAAAATACCATGTGAATTTCTGTTTGTCAGCAATTGCTATTGAAACAAAGAGCCCTCCAATGGAGACTGGATGATTTCCAAGAGGAAGACCAGGCCAGTCCTCAGAAATACCAAACCACAAGGGAGTTTCCAAACTTGAGTGACAACAGCTGATCACACATCCTATCCATCCATACTCCCTTTTCCTCCACCCACACACACAACAGAAAACCACAATAAAAAAAAAAGACAAGAAAGCACAAAATACGAAAGGTTTCACTAGACGTCACCTTTTGTCCAGTCATTGTGCTAGCTTCTCCAGTCCTCCAAGGCCCATTCGGAATGCCAGGTTTCTTAACTTTCTAAGCACTCTCTAGAAGCCAAGTCAAGAAGCATATTACATGGAAAATCTGGAAGATTGTTTCCTCTTAGGAGAAAGCAACAACTTGAATCCTAATCTTCAATTTAGTGTTATTTGTCTCTGAAAAGTCTTTAACGCTTGTGATTTTTTTAAAGTGTGGTCAATAATGTATCATCAATATTTTTAATCTGATGAGTTAAGAAAACTGTGTTGAGAAAAATATAAATTTGTAGGAACCTGGTCGCTTTCATTGGTATTCAATATTCTTAAGAAAACCTGATATTTTTAAAAAGTCATAATATTTTGGCCCTGGTTCCAGTTCAGGCAGTGACAGTCATTTGATCATATCCCCATTGTATTTCCACATTCAGCTGTTTTCTCCAATGATAAATTAAAAGAGCAAGAGGCATATTATTGAAAGTGATGGATTGACAAGAAGTCAGAGATGCTTTTTGTTTTGATTTTGTTTTTCCAGATACTGAGTATGTCTTTCTCATTTCATACCCCATCAGTGCCTCTCAGGATATATACCAATCTTCATCATCGCTCTTAAAAAGAATCTAGAAGAATCATTTTAAAAACCCTTCTTCCATAAAATGGATTTTTAGTGCAGCATTTTGCCCTCATGTATTTAACCACGTGTATTAGTCTATTCTCACACTGCTGGGAAGAAATATCTAAGATTGGGTAATTTATAAAGGAAAAAGGTTTAATTGACTCATAGTACTGCAGGGCTCTTGAGGGAGGCCTCAAGAAACTTACAAAAATGGCAGAAGGGGAAGCAAACATGTCCTTCTTCACATAGTGGCCAAGCAAAAGGGGGAAAAGGCCCTTATAAAACCATCACATCTTGTGAGAACGCACTCGTTATCATGAGAACAGCATGAAGGTAACCGCCCCCATGATTAAATTATCTCCTACTGGGTCCCTCCCATGACAAGTGGGGATTATGGGAACTACAATTCAAGATGAGATTTGCGTGGGGAAAGAGCCAAACCATATAATTCCATCCTGACCCCTCTCAAATCTCATGTCCTTACATTTCAAAACACAATCATACCATTCCAACAGTCCCTAAAAGTCTTAACTCATTCCAGCATTAACTCAAAAGTTTAAGTGCAAAGTCTAATCTCAGACGAGGCAAGTCCCTTCTGCCTATCAGCCTGTAAAACCAAAAGTAAGTTAGTTACTTCCCACATAAAATGGGTGTACAGGCATTGGGTAAATATATCCATTCCAAATGGGAGAAATTAACCAAAATAAATGGGCTACAGGCCCCATGCAAGTCTGAAATCCAACAGGGGAGTCATTAAACCTTAATGTTCCAAAATGATCTCCTTTGACTCCATGTCTCACAACCAGATCATGCTAATGCAAGAGGTAGGCTCCCACAGCCTTGGGCAGTTCTGCCCCTGTGGCTTTGCAGGGTACAGCCCCCCTCCCTGATGCTTTCATGGGCTCGCATTGAGCATCTGCGGCTTTTCCAGGCACACAGGGCAAGCTGTTGGTGGATCAATTTAACACCATTCTGAGGTCTGGAGGACAGTGACTCTCTTTCCACAGCTCCACTAGGCATTGCCCCAGTGGGCACTCTATGTGGGCGCTCTAATCCCACATTTCCCTTCTTCACTACCCTAGCAGAGGTCTTCCATCAGGGCTCTACCCCTGTAGCAAACTTCTGCCTGGACATCCAGGTATTTCTATACAACTTCTGAAATCTAGTTGGAGGCTCCCAAACCTCAATTCCACCTGCAGGTTCACACCACGTGGAAGCTGGCAAATCTTGGGGCTTGCACTCTCTGAATCCACAGCCTGAGCTGTACCTTGGCCCCTTTTAGCCATAGCTGGAACAGCTGAGATGCAGGGCATCAAGTCCCTAAGCTGCATACAGTGGGGGAGCCCTGGGCCTGGCCCACAAAATTATTTTTCCCTCCTAGACCTTCTAAGTCTGTGATGGGAGTGGCTTCTGTGAAGGTCTCTGACATGCTGTAGAGACATTTTGCCCATTGTCTTGGTGACTAATCTTTGGTTCTTTGTTACTTATGCAAATTTCTTCAGTCAGCTTGAATTTCTCCCCAGAAATTTGTTTTTTCTTTTTTGGTTGTTTTTTTTTTTTTTTTTTTTTTTTTGAGATGGAGTCTCGCTCTGTCACCCAGGCTGGAGTGCAGTTGCATGATCTCGGCTCACTGCAACCTCCACCTCCCGGGTTCGTGCCATTCTCCTGCCTCAGCCTCCCGAGTAGCTGGGACTACAGGTGCCTGCCACCACGCCTGGCTAATTTTTTATATTTTTAGTAGAGATGAGGTTTCACCGTGTTAGCCAGGATGGTCTCAATCTCCTGACCTCGTGATCTGCCCACCTCAGCCTCCCAAAGTGCTGAGATAACAGGGTTTTTCTTTTCTATTACATTGCCAGGCTACCAGCTTTCCAAACTTTTATGCTCTGCTTCCACTTGATTGCTTTGCTGCTTAGAAATTTTTTCCACCAGGTACCCTGAATCATCTCTCTCAAGTTCGAAGTTCCACAGATCTCTAGGGCAGGGGCATAATGTTGCCAGTCTCTTTGTTAAAGCATAGCAAGAATCACCTTTATTTCAGTTCCCAACAAATTCCTCATCTCCTTCTGAGACCACTTCAGCCTAGACTTCATTGTCCATATCACTATCAACATTTTGGTCAAACCCATTCAACAAGTCTCCAGGAAGTTCCAAACTTTCCCACATTCTCCCTTCTTCTCCTGAGCCCTCCAAACTGTTCCAACCTCTGCCTATTACCCAGTTCCAAAGTTTCTTCCACAATTTGGTGTATCTCTATAGCAGCACCCCACTCTCTGTAGTACCAATTTACTGTTTCAGTCCATTCTCCTGCTGCTACGAAGAAATACTCAAGACTGGGTAATTTATAAAGGAAAGAGGTTTAATTGATTCACAGTTCTGCGGGGGTAGGGAGGCCTCAGGAAACTTACAATCATGGCAGAAGGGGAAGCAAACATGTCCTTCACATAGTGGCAACAAGGAGAAGTACTGAGCAAAAGGGAGAAAAGCCCCTTATAAATCCATCAGATCTCATGAGAACCCACTCCCTATCATAAGAACAGCATGAGGATTACCACCCCCCATGATTAAATTACTTTCAACTGGGTCCATCCTATGACATGTGATGATTATGGGAACTACAATTCAGGATGAGATTTGAGTGGGGACACAGCCAAACTGTATCACCGCACACATGCAAACAGCTGACCCAGCCCTGAAATCTGAGCAAGCTCAAGTGTTCATTGCCTTTCCATGTGTGTACCATTGATTTGGAGTGATGTCCATTTGATAAAATACTTTTCCACTTGCTTTTCATGGTAAGTTACCAATGATCTTATCACACTGAACATTGGTCCTGAAGACTGGACTAACCTAAAGCAATTATGGAATTGTTTCTCTTAGTATTTACAAGTTAAAGAGTAATACTTACCAAGTACCTTTTAATTTTATTAGGCTCAGTTTATGTTCTATACATTTTTGCATTATTTGAAAATTTTAAAATAAGTATGCAATCATATTATTTAATTAAAGGTATGTAAAATTATTACAAATACTATTACTACAAACCATATATATATATATATATATATAGTAAATTTATAAAATATAAAAGAGGGATGTATGTTTCTGCTAATGGGGGGCTGGAGTCTGATTCCTAGCAAGTTTACTTTCTGCTTGTGAGATCTCTTGCAAATTGATTAAAATGAGTGCATTTTACTCTTTTCATCTGTAAAATGAGGATAGTAACAGAGAACCTTGTCAAAAAAATTAGCAGAGGTCAAAGAGGGTACAGATCTAGTTTTTGCTGTGCAATCAGTAGTTGGTATTATTGCTGCTATACAAACCCCATTGCTCCTGGTTGTCTCTTATTCCCTAATAGCAATTTGTGCAGTGATTAATTTTTAAAATCAATGTAAAACTTGCTAGTTCAACACTTGAACATTTACAGTACAGACTCAATCATTTACGACCATTTCTTTGATCTCCAATTCTCCAAAGATTGCTAACTGCTATTAAGTGATCCAGTCCACAGATCTGGTAAGCACTTTTGGATTTAATTTTCCTTGGACAGAAAAGCCTTTGTTGTTCTACTTCTATATGGTACATACATTGAATGAAAGTTGTTCAACACTGAAGAATTGTTTGAATACATTCTTACTGTCCTTTTTTTGAGGGGCAGGGGACAGGGTCTCATTCTGTCATAAAAGCTGGAGTGCAGTGGTGTGATTATGGCTCACTGCAGGTTTGACTTCTGGGATCAAGAAATCCTCCCACCTCAACCTCCGAAGTAGCTCAGATCACAGGAGTACACCATCTAACCTGGCTATTTTTTAAAAAATAGAGACGGTGATCTCCCTATTGTTGACCAGGTTGGTCCAGAAATCCTGGGCTCAAGCAACCTCCTGCTTTGGCCTCCCAAAGTGCTGGGATTACAAGTGTGAGCCACCAAACCCAGCCACACTCCTATCCTTATGAATTAAGCTGAAAATAAGAAATATGGACAAAAATACCTATCAATTGAGTTCTAAATGACTAATTTCTAATGATCTTCACTAATAAATATTATTTGACCTGTGTCTTGAAATGGATTCTCCCAATTATTGTTTGTGTTAAGGTCCAGAGAGTCTAGTCAATAATATCAATCTTTTATCAATAATTGTACAATACGGTCACACTCAAAGTTTGTTTTTATCACCCACGCTAGGCCTTTACATATACTTCAAATAAGTTAAATTTTTCCCTAAAATATATCGTTAGGCAAAAGGTTTTGAGGAAACAATTAATTAAATGAAATATCTTGGCAGGTGCCTGCATTTCTCTGCTAACGGATATGCAGTAGCATGCCCAGATAAATGAGTAAGCTTCACCCAACAGGCAGGAGTTTATGCACATTTAATGCTTAATTTAAAAGACAACAATTAAATTGTGAGTTTTTCTGGAGCTTTCATATGTACTCACTTGAGGAAAAGGAGAAAAATGCTCAGAAACTTCAATAGAAAAAAGAACAATTGGAATAGTACAACAATAGTACTATAACAAGAAAATGGAGATCTCTTCAAGAAAACCAGAAAGAACAATAATGGTTCCTAACAGAAACCTCAGAGGAAAGAACCTTAGATATAAATGCCTGTAATAATTGTATAATTATAGCAATAGGCATTTTCAAAGGAGTCCAACTCTTTTTAAGGTGCCAAATTATTTGTGTGGTATTTTTCTTTCTTATTTTCAGATTAATTACCATCTAAACAGTACTGTATGTGTTTGTAGGGCAAATAGATACTTTGCGTAATGAAACATATTCTCCTTTTAAAAGCTTCTTTAAATATGAGAAGAAAATACAAACTGTGGATCAAAATTTATATTCAGAGTCTTAGGAGGAAGTGTTCACATTGGACTTTACTGGAAGTATTAGAAGAATCTGGTTCTTAAGGCTTATTGTCTAAAGTAGACATTGACCCATATTGATGATTTGGCGGGTTTTTCCAGCAGTTTTGAATTTATGCTTATAATTTGTGCCTTTTGAATTCTTTCGCTTTCTTCTATACAGGTGCACACACACACACACACGCACATATACATATACACATATGTTTATGTAGATATAACTTTTCACTTAATTATACATTTGATATATTAATGATAATGATATACTTGTGTGGATATCTATGTATATGTAGGTGTATTTATGTGTATATATACATATACTTATACATACACATCAATATACACATATATGTTCATTTATAATATACTTAAGAGTTGTTTTGGTGCTTAAAAATGTTTTTAGATACATATTAATACAACTTTTATGTAAGCCCTCAATTTGTCCATGCATTAGCTATGAATTATAACCTCAGACATATCATTTATTTACTTTTGACAGAAGACAACATTTAATAAAGATGAAAACTATTTCAATGTTAATTATTATTTCTATGACACAAAACCCAGCATATTCCATGGGTCAACTGGGTGACCTGCACACTAAAGTGGCATTTAACAAAGTCTACTCTAACTTCCAGGTGCATTAAATGTTGCCCATATAGAGCTGAAAAGTAGTTGATTTTTCCTAAATGGAACTTAAAAACTGAGAAAAACCAATGGACTGCTAACATCTCATATAACTCTAATAAACTATGAAATATTATTTTTCATTTCTGAGCTTATGTGGTGGCCCTTCTCTATCATTCCTCTGGGAAAATGAGGGTATTTGATTCTCAAATTTTCACTAAGGCAAGTTCAGTCCTCATCAGATTAGTGTGAAAGCAAGAGCGCCTTCTGCTCAATGAGACCAGTTCTCTTCCAAAACACATGCATACACACACAGCCATGATCCTCTAGCACTGGAAACATTGCAAACGAAACAAATTCCAGGTACAATAAAAATGAATAAACTGTAGTTTGCTTAAATAAGCTATTTTTTCTCACTCTCCCCATACAGATATGCAAGGGCCAGTGCTTATTTCCAGGGTGAATGTTTTTTCAAGGTATTTAGGTGGTGAGAGGCTGAAAGAAGGTAAGCTAGGCCTGAGTGAAATGTTTAAAACAAGAGTTGTGGGTCGAGCCTTAGAAATCACTTGACCTTAGGAAATAGAAGCATCAATGTTGTTTATATCAAACCTAAAACCAAGACATAGAAAAGTAAAGAATCTTTAATAGAGGAGTTTCATCTACGCCTGAGAATAGTCACACATGCACCGTTGAGTGCTGTACTCTGTACTTGTTCCATCTCAAACTCACCAATTCACAGTATCTGATATAGAAAATCATTCTTAAATAATGTCAAGCTACATTACAGAGACTTTCATAAATGCAGTTTTGTTAATTTTTAAGTACTAGTAATAATTAAACTTAAATAACTAAACATTGCCTAGTAATTACTCTAATTTAGGTAAGAGTAGTTACTAATTATTTTAACATGTGAAATGGTACCTCAAAGCATGTGAGTGTGCTTGAGAACTGTTTGTTCTCTTTTCCCGGTTTATTAACTCTTGGAGTGTGTTTCATTCATTCTTTCAATTAATAAATAGTTAATAGAAAGTCAATCTCTTACTACATATTGGAGGCAGAAAGACAAAAAAAATGACCTTTCTAAACTTTTATTTAATATTCCTCATTAGTACATGGTAATTTAACATATTTCAAAGCTCAGTTGTTAGACATTTAAAATGAGAATCATTTGAATCTATGAGGTTGGTGACAGCTTTCCAATGGAGCAGTAGAGTCTGAGGCATGGAGTGAAAGTAAACATATGGCGAGGGTTTCACTCTTGGCTCCTGGTCCCTAAGTCTATTCCACTTCTGTGTATCAACAATTTGAAACCAATCAACCAGTTTAGATGTATCTGAGACATCCCTACACTGTTATACATTCATGCATTCATTTATTCAACAAATATTTGTAAAGTACCTATCATGATTCTGTTATTAGTTAGACAATGAGGTTTTTTTAAAAAAACCAGTATTTGTAAAGTCTGCATGGGTGTATATAGAGTGACAGGGTGTGCAGACAGGTAAGCCCTGCCCATAGTATGACATATACAGAGGCATTTAGGAGCTCACAAAGGTAGCTATAGCTCTCTGAATTAACTACAGGAACCACCTACGATCTGCGGCTGTGTATTCCCTGTGACCTGCGCTCCTTCATCTCTAGCTTACCATTCATTCAGTTGGAGAGGTTTGTGGGGATGAACGAGATAGAAACCACTTTTTTATTATTTATGTTGACTCATAAATGAGACAAGAGAACAAGGGCAATACCAGGAGGGCCCAACCCTTATAAGTAACATATTGGGAGTTGGCTTTCCACTTGGCCTACCCTAAGTGAACTCTTCATGGGTGAATTCTGAGACCTGATCTCTCCTCAACCTTAATCTCTGAAAAGCAATCAGTCCTGTTCCTGCATGAGACATTATACTAGGGAATAAAAGAGCAGCACATCCCTGGCAGGGAATCAGGAATTAGAAAATAACCCCTAAGAGTCCAAGGTCATACCATCAAGTCAACTGATAGGTCCTTCAGGGTGGAAAGCACTGCAGGTAATGGCCTGCCTGTAGGTAGGAACGGCCTTTGAGAAGGACTGAATTCTTTGCAACTGTTGGAAAATCTCTACACACCAAGCAGGTGCTTATCTCCCAAGAGGAAAGCATACCACTACTGAACTAGAATACAGCTTCTATTCCCTATCACTATTCATAGTTTCTACCATAAGAGCTCTGTAATTCAGGAACTCTTTGACTTGGAACAGATAAAATTTACGGGAAACATTTTCAAAGCCAAAATGAATTATGATAGATATTTTGTTGGCTAGTGAGAGGGAAAAGTCTTTTAAAAATAAATGGCCTAGGCCGGGCGCGGTCGGGAGGCGGAGCTTGCAGTGAGCCGAGATCGTGCCACTGCACTCCAGCCTGGGCGACAGAGCGAGACTCCGTCTCGAAAAAATAAAAATAAATAAATGGCCTAGGGAATATTTTTTTCACAGTAATCAGCTGTGTAAGTTAAATAGAGTTTAATGTTATTTTTTAAACAAATAATAAAATGATCTGTCACATGGATAATTTCATCAGAAGATACATTGATGCAGAGGCTTTTAGTTTGCCTTCAAATCTATTGATAAAAACATGACTTTAAAATAAAGAAAAATGCTACCATTTATTTACATGAGAAAAGTGGCCTCATCCAATTTGTTCTCGGAAAAATTGTTCATCTGCTAAATTGGAAGTTTGAGTTATCTCTCTTTGCAGTGGGAAGGCACACAGACTTTCAGAGCTGGTTAAAAATAATGGATCAATGGCAATTTGTGATTTTCATGATGATAAAGAGCATGTAAATGAATACAAACAGTGAGCTGGGGGGAAAAGCAAATGTAGTTTTCACCAGACTGCAAACATATATTTCACTTTACTCATCAACAAAGTGTGTAAGTGAAGACCCTAAGCATAAAGGTTGGGAAGTGAAGGACTGAGAAAGATTAGGACATGAAGTAGTAAAGCATGAAGGGCCCTGCTTCATGTTGTTGACCTCTGGAGAGTTTGGAGTGGTGGTAATGAGTACTCTTGACTCCACGGTGTTAGTATAAATAATCCCCTGGGCTCAAGTACTAGCCATTTAAATAAATTCAGGAGACAGCAGAAGTGATGTTTATGGGCTAGAAGCCTGGACTCCTTTTTTAAACAATCATGGATACACAAATCACAAATGGAAATTAGACAAAATGGGAAGAAAACAAGAGAAAATGACATGGGCTAAATGAGACAATGGGTTAGAAATCTTGGAATCTAGTTCTCAGAAGGAAAATAACTTTCTTCGTTTGTTACTAAATTGACAAATCTTACCTTAAAAAGTCTGTATATTATTGTTTACTTGAGGTTGTCAAAAATCTATTTCTTTGTAAGACACTTTTATTTTTCAGTTATAATCAATTTTCATTTATGTATGTAAATAATTGGAAATTTTGTTTAAAATTTGTTCTACTGAAGCAAATTTATAAAACAATTTACCCTTTAAATATTAAAAATATTATATGTTTATTATATTTTATTAAATGCTACGGAATAATTGATAGTGTAAGATAAGAGCATGAAAATATCCTTCATAGCAAGAGTGACTAAGACAAGACTTTAACCATACTGTCGTTAATTTCCTAAGTGAATAGATGAAAAGGAGACCGATGGAAACAAATGAGAAGAAGACTTGAATGAGAGCTAATGCCTCTGAAGAAGCATGATAAATTTCCAGGAAACTATAAAAATACATTCATTTGTGCATACTAAGAAGGAGGACACAAGGTTTTTTTATTCTCATTAATCTGTATCTGTAATTTGGGGCATCATTCTTGCCATTGGTTTAATGCAAATTGTAGTTATTGGCCTCTAAATTCTAATCAGAATGTTTGTGTTCTTTTCATACAGGCTCCGAAATATATTCTGAGCCCTAATTGAAAGGCATATTTGAACTGAGTAAGTCACCTGCACAACTTGAGGTCTGAGAGCTGAGGTAACTAATGCTCCAATTTCCATCAGATTTGGTCTCAACTCCCTTTCTATATGTCTAGTTTTTCAACATCTCTGTTTTCTATCAGTTCGAATTCAATAAAACTAGAATCTAAATCAACGTCTTCTCTTCCACCACAGAGCTCGACCCAGGGACTCTTCTGTTTCTTGCTAACCCTGCCCTCTTGTCTAGTAGCAATACACACACACACAAACACACATGCACATGCAAACACACAAATATTCTGTTAAATTCCATTTATGCTTCCTTTGTTATATCTTCTATATTGAACTTTATATCCTGTTCTCAATGCCATCACTCTATTGTTAACAGAACACGGCTGCTTTCTTTGTCTCTTCTCTCTCCGGTTCGCTGTGAGATTCTCTTAGCAAATTATTCTTTCTACATCATTTGAGATATACCATTCTTGTGATCTGATAATTTAGTAGTTCTCCATTTACAAAGCTTCAATGCCTTTAACTAGGTTTTCCCGCTAATTACTAATGAATAATAATTAATAATAGGGTTATGCCCCCTTCTTATTCAACTCTCTGCTCTAGATTGCTGACACTTTCCAAGACTTTTGTGTGTTTCCTCCTTTATGCCATGGCTTTAGCTATAACTCTGGCTGAAGTGCCTGGGTCACCATCTCTACTGGATTGAAATCCAGGCCATCTTCCACTATTCCCTACTCTTTGGAGTTCTACTCTGGTCACCCAGGCTGCTCTGCCTTCTCAAGACTCGGTTAATATTTTATCTGTGTCTTGTCTCTGGGACGAATCACATATTTCCCTATGTTATGTTTCTGAATGTTCTTTATCATCCTTTCTCTCTAACTAGATAGTAAGATTAGATCCTGCCTTATTCATTCGCTTTTGAAACTCCTCCCTCCCACTCACTTATATGCAGCATTTTGCGCATAGTAGGAACACAGTAAATATTTGTTCAACAAAAAACAAGCAGCTCCACATAAAGCCTAGAGCTTGAAGACCTTTTATAAATTTCCTGTTACATACTGGTCACCAAAAATTTGACTCCTGCTGGTGAAATTTTAAATAATCACACGATAAAGTCTCCCATTCATTCCAAATTACCTCATTGTTCACTTGAAATATAAATGAAACAAGAGTAAACAGAGGTACTAATGTTTCCATGATAAAAAATTAACAGGGCTCAATCTAGTAGATGTGACTAAAAGCAATGTTTTAAAGTGGGAATATCAAAATTCACAGTGTGATTGAAATCTACCAAAATAAAAAATGATCTAATTTTCCTCAAAATATTAAAATGAATCTCAAATATAAAGAAGAAATTTTATGTTTGGATAAATGCATATAATTAAATCTGCATTTAAAACTCTGTTTCAAGTGGGCCATATCTGAGAAACTGTACTGAGTTAATTAAGTTTAAATGCATATTTATTTAGCCATATAAACACTATTTTTATAAAATATAAACTTATGGACCAGTTTTCGAAATTTATGATTATAGAAAGGGTGAGTTTATAGACGTTCTCTTTTATATTCAAATAAAACATGAATTGCTTCTCTAGATTATTAACTATGCTGCCTTTACAATACTAGAACCGTATTTTCAGTTATCAGATTGAAGCTTCTGTTCTTTTTGGGAATTAGAAAGATTTCAAAATGTGTATTTGGATAGTGCTGTGATTTATATCAGTTTTCCTTTTATTTTCAAAACCACAGTTAAATAGCAATCCAGTTTGAACCACTTTTAAAGAAAAAAAAAAAGTCCAGAAAAATAAAATTGCTGTCTAAGATTTTCTGAAGACTTGATGTAGGTTCAAAGGTTAACTTAAGCGTCAAACCTCCATTAAGCTGACAGCCTAACAAATCTGTCTTCCACGTGATGACAAGCAGCTCAGTGTAGTCTGCCAACCCCATCTCCGATTATCTCTCATCGTAGCTGCTTTCTATTTCTAATATCTTAATTTTGGATAAATGGCCCAGAAGGGAATGCTGCTTCCATCTTTAGAAAGATACTCATAACTGAGGGTTTAAATCTACATATATTAATTGTGGTAAAAGTTGTACTAATAGGAAATGACTAATTTAGAGCTATTTTTTTTTGCCTCCAGAGAAAAATGAACACCTAGATTTCAATCTTGTTGCCACCACTTATTTGCTGTGTACTATTTAGCAAGTCACCTTACATTTCTGCAGTACTATAAAATACAGACAATAATGGTTCTTCCCACATAGAATGTGGTAACAGCTATATGAAAAAAAATATGTACCAATCATATGGCCCAGATTTTAAACCATAGAAAGAACTCAGTCAATTTTACTTGCCATTACTGGTATATTTGTTGTAATGTTATTGTTGTTGTGTTATTTTCATTGTTGTGTGGTCCAACTCCTTGATTTTATAAAAGATTAAACAGTCATAGAGGTGTCTAGTAGTTATAGCTTAACAGCTAAGAAGATCTTTTATGGTGTAATGCTGCTGAAGTTTGAATTCCAACCTCTCTGTCTATCAGCTGTGTGGCCTTGATTAACTTATTTAATATTATCACCCCAGTTTCCCAATTGTTAAGACAGGCATAAGAGTAATTACCATCTATTAGCACTGTCAGGCAGATGAAATGGGTTAACATTTATAAAGCAAATAGAATAGTGTAAGTGTTCAATCACTACTATTATTAATAAAATATCATTATATTACCACCACCGCCGTTGTTGTTATTAACAGACCTACACTGCATATTGCAGTAGTGGTTAGCATACTGGCTAACATATAAGTTCTCAATAAGCTATCTAAAGTTGGCCAGAAAGGAAAAGGGCCATTCTTACTGTAGCACAAAGGCATAGTCACAATGATCTAAACTTTCATTTAAGTTCTTATATTTTAAAAAAACTCAGGTCTTTTTTCATGTGCTCTAGAAAGAAGGAAAACCTCAGCCTCATCCTCTACTCTATGCTGAGTCCATTGGAATCCTATGGTGTTTTGCATTTCTTCACTTGCAGGGGCTTCTATCTTGCAACAGGCTGACACTCACCCACTCAGCCAGTCCTCTCCCAGCACTCAAGGCTGTGTGTGCATCCTCACTTATGAAACAAGCTGACTTTTGGAGTTCTTCCTGATAAGAAACTGCTGTACTGAGATTAGGAGCATCGGAAAATGAAAATAAGAGATACCATAACAAAGAAAGGATCAAAATCAGATCACTGTTTATTGTTGGCCAAAGGCTTTGTCAGTGGCTGGAAGTTTGCCTTTCAGTCCACATAGACTGTGAAGAGCATCATCTATGCATTTGAAGTCTGGAAAGGAAAAATGAAAGAAGACCATTGATGGGATTTTTTTTCTATTTCCTTCTTTTCAAAAGCAGTGTCATATCTATTATGCAAACTGAGAGATAAGTTCAATAGCCTGGATATGCATCTGAAGTATAAATTTAATTAATATTCTAAAGAAACTTCTGAAAAATTAACAGAGAGAAAAAACCTTGAAAATATCCAGAGAAACAATGCATTAACTGTAGGAAACACAAATTTGAATAATAGTCTATTTCTTATATAAAATCATGGAGCCCAGAAAGAAGTGATACAATATTTTTCAAGTGCTGAAAAGTGTTACCAGAAAGGTGTCGTAATCCATACCCCAAGGCAGGGTTTTCGGATCTTGCTCAAGAAAGAATTTGAGATGAATTCATAGAGTAAAGTGCAAGCAAATTTATTAAGTAACGAAATAAGGAGTGGCTACTCCATAGGCAGAGCAGCGGCTTGAGCTGCTCAACCAAGGATACTTGTTACTTCCTGATTATACGCTAAACAAGGGGTGGATTACTCATGAGATTTTTGGGAAAGGAGTGGTCAATTCCCAGAACCGAGGGTACCTCCTCTTTATAGACCATATAGGGTAACTTCCTGCCATTGCCATGGCACTTGTAAACTGTCATGGTGCTGGTGGGAATGTCTTTTATCATGCTAATACATTAAATTACCATATAAAGAGCAGTGAGACAACCAGAGGTCACTCTCATCACTATTTTGGTTTTGGTCGGCTTTAGCTGGCTTCTTTACTGCAGCCTGTTTTATCAGTAAGGTCTTTATGACTTGGATCTCATGCTGACCTCCTATCTCTTCCTGTGATTAGAATGCCTAACCTCCTGGGAATGCAGCCCAGTAGATCTCAGCTTCATTTTACTCAGACTGTACACAAAATGGAGCCGCTCTGGTTTAAATGCCTCTGATAAAAGGAAAGAACTATCAGCCATGGATTCCATAATCATTGCAATCATTCTTTAGAAATTAAGGGAAATTTGTTTTAAAAACATTCTCAGGTGAAGGAAATTTTTTTTAAAAAAATTGCCACTAGAAACATATTCTTAATGACTGGTTAATAGAAGGTTTTCAAGAAGAAAGAGCAGTAGAATGAATAGGAACCTGGGCATATACACTACACTACGCTTCTCTTCATGAGTTTTACAAATCATATTTGATGACTGAATCAAAATCTGTAAGGCCCATTTGATACTCAAGACAATAATGTTTCAAATAGGGAAAGTAAAGAGAACTAAATACAAGAGAGGTTCTCACACTTTACTTGAAGTGGTAAAATGTTGGTTATCAGTAGACTGTGATAAGCCATATGTGTGTGTTGCAATTCGCAGAGTAAATTCTAAGACAGTTATACAAAGATATAAACTCAAACTGGAAAACACTATAAGTAAAAATGAAATCCTGAAAAATGTTTAACCCACAGGAAGGCAACAATTAAAAGTAGAAGAACAATTCTAAATGTGAATCCACCAAATAACAGCTTCAAAATACATGAATCAAAAACTGGTATAGCTAAAAAATAGACAAATTAACAGTTATAATTGGGGACTTCAACATCTTATTTTCAGCAAGTGGTAGAAATACTAGAGAAAAAAATCAGTAAGAATATAGAAGACATGAACAACAAAATCAACCAACAAGATCTAATAAAGGTATAAATAATATTCCACCCAACAAAAGCAAAATGCACATTTTCACAATGCACAATATTTACCAAGACAGTTCATATCCTGGATCATAGATTACACCTTAAAACATTAAAATAAATTGAAATCATACAATGTTTTGGTTCAACAATAAATACCAGAAACACCACAGAAACATTTATAAACAGAAATTGAATTACATACTTCTAAATAATCAATGGATCAGAGAGGAAGTCTCAAAAAATTAAAAATATATAGAAATAATGTAACAGAAAAATAAAACATAAAAAAATGTGGGATGCTGTTAATACAGTTCTGTGAGGCAAATTTATAGCACTAGACATTTATATTAACAAAGAGAAAAAATTTCAAATCATTAATCTATGTTTCTACATCAAGAAACTAGTGAAAGAAAAAAATTATACCCAAAGCAGCATAAGGAAGGAAAATAATGAATATAAACACAGAAATTAAAGAAATTGAAAATAAGGAAAATAATAGAAAAGTGAAATCAAAGACAGTTATTTTAAAAATTAGTAAAATTGATAAAACTCTATAAGGACTACAAAAAAAAATGAGAGAAGTCACACACACAACTAATATTAGAAATGAAATAACAGTTATCCTTGAAAGCTCTATCAGCATCTGTAGTGATCCAGTAGCCATTAAAGCACATTAGAATACTATAAGAAACTTTGCCCTGGTAAATTTGTCAACTTAAAAGAAATTGGTGGCCGGGTATGGTGGCTCATGCCTGTAATCCTAATACTTTGGGAGGCTGAGGCTGGTGTATAACTTGAAATCAGGAGATTGAGACCAAGCTGACCAACATGGCGAAACCCTCTCTCTAATAAAAATACCAAAATTAGCTGGGCATGGTGGCAGGCACCTGTAATCCCAGCTACTCAGGAGGCTGAGGCAGGAGAATCACTTGAACCCAGGAGGTGGAGGTTGCAGTGAGCTGAGATTGCACCACTTCACTCCAGCCTGGGCAAAAGAGCAAAACTCCATCTTAAAAAAAAAGAAAAAAGAAAAAAAAAAGAATTGGTCAATTCTTCAAAATACCACCAAGTATTAAAACGTAACCAAAACACAAAACAGAGTAAATCATCTTAATACTAATACAACTATTAAATCAGTTGAATTTCTTTTTTAAAATCTCCTGAACAAAATCTTTAGTGCCAGACGGAAAGTGATACAATTAACAGGAAAATGTTACCATTAAAAAATTATCACCAATTTTATGCAATCCCTTCCAGAAAATAAAAGAAAAACCAACTTTCAAATGTTATAAGGCCAGTATCACTCAAGTTGCTATGTCAACCAGACAAAAACTGTAGCAAAAACAAAACAAAACAAAATGAAACACTACAGACCAATATCTCTTATGAATATGGCTGCGAAAATTCTCAACAAAGAATCAGCAAATTAAACTCAACAATGTATAAAAAGAACTACACTCCATGACCAAGTAAACTTTATTTTAGGTATTCAAGGTGGTTTCAACATCTCTTCAAAATCCAGTGTAGTCCATTATGTGAATACACTAACAAGCAAAAAGCATATGAGATTATGTCAGTTGACACAGAAAACACATTTGGCAACATTTAAGAGTTTTATTGTGAACACTCATTCACAATAAAAATTCTCAGCAAAATAGGAATAAGAAGGAAATACCTCAATTTGAAAAAAAAAATCTATAAAACAACCTGTAGCTTAATACTCAAATGTTTACTGGTGAAAGGCTAAATGCTTTCCCCATAAGATCAAGAATAAGATAAAAATGTCAGCTCTCCTCTTTTGCTCTAACCTCTCTTACTCTTACTAGTACTGGAAGTTCTAGTCAGTGCAATAAGGTAAGAAAAAGAAATGAAAGCATACAGATGGAAAAGGAAGAAAGAAACCCATTCCTGTTTACAAATGACATAATTATTTACATATAAAATCAGAAAGAATCTACACCTTTCTAGAACTAATAATTGAACTTCAGTAAGATTACAGGATATAGAATAAACACCCAAAAATCAATCTTATTTCTGTATACTAACAATGAATATACAGAAACAGAAATTTAAAGCAATATTGTTTGCAATCACTACAAAGAAAATTAAATACTTAGATATAAAGTTAACAAAACATATACAGGACAAATACACTGAAAATTATAAAATGCCGATGAAAGAAGTCAAAGACAAAAAATGCTCATGAATTTTATGACTCAATATAATAAAGAGGTCAATTCTTCCCAAATGACATATAGGTTTTATGCAATTCCTATCGAAATTCCAGCAGCTTTTTAAAAATTGACAAATAGTAATTATATATATTTATGGGGTAGAATGTGACGTTGTGATGTATGTATACACTGTGGAATGATAAAATCAAGCTAATTAACATATCTATCAACTCATATAATAATCATTTATTTGTGGTGAGAACATTTAAAATCTACTCTTTCAGTAATTTTGAAATATACAATATTGTTAACTCTAGTCACTGTGATGTGCCATAGTTCAATAAAACTTATTTCTCTTAATCAAAACTTTGTACTCTTGACCAACGTCTTTCCTTTCCTCATCTACCACCTTCCCCCAACCTGCCAGCCTCTGCTAACAACCAGTCTACTCACTACTTCTATTAGTTTGACTTTTAAAAATTTAACATACATATGAGACCATGCAGTGTTTGTCTTTATGTTCCTGGTTTATTTCACTTAACATAGTGGCCTTCAGGTTCAGCCATGTTGTCAAAAAAAAAAAACACAATTTTTTTTCCTTTTAAGGCTGAATAGTACTCCACTGTGTATATCTGTTAAATAGATTTTTCCCCCATTGCATTGCTTTTCCATGTTTGTCAAAATTAAGTTAGACTTATTTGTTTGTGTCTATTTCTGGGGTTTTAACTTTATTTCATTAAATTATGTATCTCTCCCTCTGCTGATACCACATCATCTTCATTACTGTGGCTATAGGGTAAGCCTAAACACTGGGTTCAGTGATTCCTTCCACTTTCCTTTGTCAAGATTGTTTTAGCTAGTCTAGGACTGTATTTTCACATATATCTATTGGCCATTTATATGTCTTCTTTTGAGAAATATCTACTCAGGTCCTTTGCCCATTTTTAGATAGGATTATTGGTTCTCTTGCTGTTAAGTTGTTTGAGTTCCTCACATATTTTGGATGTTATTCTCTTATCAGATGTATGATTTGCAAATATGTTCTCTCAATCCATGGCTTCTGTCTTCACTCTATTGTTTCCTTTGCTGTGGAGAAGCTTTTTAGTTTGATGTAATCTCATTTGTCCATTTTTGCTTGTTGCCTATGCTTTTGGGGTCATATCAAAGAAATTATTGCTCAGACCAACGTCTTGGAGATTTTCCTCCATGTTTTCTTGTAGTTTTAGAGATTCACATCTTACATTTAAGCCTTTAATCCATTTTGAGTTAATTTTTGTATATGGTAAAAAAGGGGTCCAGTTTCATTCTTCTGCATGTGGATATCCAGTTTTTCCAACACCATTTATTGAAGAGATTTCTCTTTCCCCATTGTGTATTGTTGGCACCTTTGTCAAAAATCGATTGAGAGTAAATGTGTAAATTTATTTCTAGGCTGTCTCTCCAGTTACATTTATCAATATGCCTATTTTTATGTCAGTATCATTTTTTAAATTAATATAGCTTTGTAATATTTTTGAGATCAGGTAATGTACTGCCCCCAACTCTGTTCTTTTGGCTAAAGATTTCTTTGGCATTTGGGGTTTTTTGTGGTTTTATGTGAATTTTTGAGATTATTTTGTCTATTTCTATAAAAAGGACATTGGAATTTTATAGGGTTTTCATTGAAATTTTTAAATCACTTCAGGTAGTAATTTCTTTTAATCCATGAATATGAAATATCTTTCTATTTATTTGTGTTGTCTTCATTTATTTTCACCAATATTTTATAGTTTTCAGCACACAAATCTTTCACTTTCTTTTTTTTTGAGACACACAGTTTTACTGTGTCACCCAGGCTGGAGTGCAGTGGTGCAGTCATGGCACACTGCAACCTCTGCCTGCCGGGTTGAAGCGATTATCGTGCCTCAGCCTCCCGAGTAGCTGGGATTAGAAGCGTGTGCCACCACGCCCA
Organism: Symphalangus syndactylus; assembly: GCF_028878055.3. Taxonomy (NCBI): domain Eukaryota; kingdom Metazoa; phylum Chordata; class Mammalia; order Primates; family Hylobatidae; genus Symphalangus; species Symphalangus syndactylus. The sequence goes on from NC_072446.2 coordinate 68,948,291, forward strand.
GCTAATTTTTGTATTATTAGTAGAGACAGGGTTTCATCATGTTGTCCAGACTGGTCTCGAATTTCTGACCTCAAATGATCCACCTGCCTAGGCCACCCAAAGTGCTGGGATTACAGGCATGAGCCACTGTGTCCAGCACACTTTCTTGGTTAAGTCTACTCTTCAGTATTTTTAATGCTATTGTTAATAAGATTGTTTTCTTAATTTATTTTTCATATTGTTTGTTGTTCCAGTAACTTATTTAGAGACATGGACAAGATTTTTCTAAAATGCATAGAGAAAAATACAGATCATAGAACAGTTAAAAAATAATCTTGACAAAGGAGAGTAAAGTGGAAAGAATCACAGGGCCTGGTGTTTACTCTTACTCTGTAGTCACAACAAGACAATGTGGCAGAGGGATAGATACATAGTTTAACATGACAAAACAGAAAACCCAGAATGGACTCATATACGTAAATCTAACTTAATTTTGATGAACATACAAAAGCAATTCAATGCGAGATGGATAGCTTTTTTAACCTACGGTAATAGACCACCTGAACATCTGTTGGCAACAAATGAACTTCAACTTCAACTCCAAAACTTACATAAAAATTAATTAAAGTGAATCGTGAACTTAAATGTCAAACATATCACTATAAAGCTTTGAGAAAAAGAAGAAATTTTTCAGGATTTAGGACTAAGCAGGGTAGCACCAAAACCACAGTCTGTCAAAGAAAAAATTGATAAATTGGACCTCATCAAAATTAAAAACATTTGCTCTACAGAAGGCCCTATTAAAAGGATGAAAGCAAGCAATAGAACTGGAGAAAACGTTTGTAGACTACATATCCCATAAAAGGCTAGTATCTAAAAATATATAAAGTACACTCAAAACTCAACACTAAAAGCAAACAATTACCTAGAACATGAATAACAACACAGGAAATTATTTTGGAAATGGAATTTTATGTATCTTGACTGTGGTGTTGAATATACAAATTTTCACATGTGATAAAATCACATAGACTTAAATGCATTGATGTGTATGTATATACACATGTACACACACTTTGCTGCACATTATTACAAGTAATACTGAAAAGTCAATAAATTCAGTGGATTGCATCAATGTCAGTATCCTGGTTGTGGTATTATATTATAGTCTTGCAAGATATTACTACTGAGAGGAACTAGGTAAAGGGTACACAGTACTTTTCTGTATTATATTTTAGAATGGAATGTAAATCTACAACTAACTTGAAACTAGACATTTAATTTAAAAAGTTGTCACAGATGAAGGACAATGTTAAGAACAGCATTAATTATCTACCTGGAAATAGAACCTTTAGAAACATCTGGCTATTTGCATTAATAATTCCTTCACATCCTTTCAATACAGAAAATATTAAGTCATTGAGTTTATAGCTTCTTAAACAAAACTGATACCAGAATTATTGGCATTACTGTAGTACTGCCCATATATACTTAAAACATAGAGCCCTGTAGAGACACTCATTATAACCACAAAATGGACTTTCATCCTATACTCTGAGTCACATCACCTAAACATCAAGAGAGCATAACCTGTGATGTAATACAAAACAGGGACAGTCATATAAGGTACCATTCACCTGGGGTAAAGGAGTCCAGGTGATGTAATCAAAGAAGGCTGAAGTGAAGGAAATGGCAAGTCAAGTCTGCAGGAAGTGCTGGGTCACAGTTGGAGACATTCCATTTGTCTAGTATGAGTTGCACGGTCAGAAAATGCAAGATCTCTTCTGTTTCCTATCTAATTTTCAACAGCAACATCTTGGGATGTTCAGAAAGACTGTCTAATAGATCTTGGCTTAGGGTTAGAAACAAGAACATCAGAAGTCTGAAAATTCTACATGTTGTGTAGCCTTTCCCAGCACTTTAAACATACAACTGGAAGATAAAGTAGAATCCATGTGCTGATCTCACTCTACCCATCCAGGAATAGTGCTAAATACTGTAGTAGAGGGTAGATTTACTCTGGGGTCAACGTACTTTCCAAATGTATGGTTATTTGGATCGGCTTAATAATGTAAAAGGCCCTTTTTTCTCATCTGTATGGTAATGACCTGTTAATTTATCTGACTTCCAGTGGATCAATTATTTCAATATTTTGGTGGGTCCCCAAAATAATTTGAAAAACACAATTCAAAAGTAAGTATCTATACCTGCATCTGCAAAGATGTTGGCTAGAGAGGCAAGGAATGTTGTTGGTAGGGACTCAATACTTATTTCTTCAATGAATGAATGAATTGAATTGAGATATACATAATAACACACATCTCTATGCTTATATTCCACCTCTAATGGCCATCTGTTTACTCATTCCAGAACTCTTCACTGTTACATTGTCTAAGATCCTATGTGGATTATTAGCATAAAAAACATATTCTAGGGACTTGTAGTTTAAATAACCCCACTATTATATTAGATGTATTATATTGTAAGAAAGCCACAGAGCAAATGCCTTAGTAATTTAGAAGAAAAACAGACTATTTTATTCTAGGGAAGCCAAAAGAGACTTTAGGAATCTTAAGGTAAAAATTGTATCTGCAAAATTCACAGTAAAAATTTCTACTGCAAAGAGGGGTGACATAATTTGGGTGGATGAAGGAGTGGTGTCACAGAAAAATTGATAAATAAAACTAATACTGACTGTTTAAAATGTACCAGATATTGGGCTCAAGGATTTATATGCATTATCTCATTTACTCTTCACAAAACCTACAGATGATTCTGTTTTATCAAAGAGTTGACTGAGCATCAGACAGGTGAAGCAATGTGCCTCAGTCACACAGCATGAGGTGTAGATGATATTTAAATTCAGATCCACGTAGTATCAAATTCCATGTCATAACTCCTGAGGCACACTGTCTCCCAAATAAAGAAATCAGACTAGATATTTTAAGATCCATGATAGCACCAACATTCTATAATTCTAAATGCTGTATAAAAGAATCATAAATCTGCAAAAAAATTATCTTTTAAATAGAACAGATTATACACAGATACTGGACATTTCATTACCTGCCTCTTTCCCCTCCAAACCTGTCAACTTTTCCTTTCTTGTTTATGTTTTGTTTCTGTTTTTTGAGTGAGAAGGTAGAGAATCACAAGCAGAGCTATGGTGTTACTTATGACATATTTCAGAATTAAAAAAAAAAACCTCTCCTCAGTGGTATTGATACAGGGGCAGAATATCACTGGGGAATTATAGCACATTATAATATGGTGGAAGAGAATGAGAATATTTTACCTTTTTTCTTACTAAACAATATGAAAACTTCATTTTAACATAAAATGAACACATTTCTTTTTTCTTCTCTCCGCCTTTCTTCCCATAAGAAATTGAGAGGGAAAGAATAGTCTATTGCTTTATTTAGGTAGTGTATTAGTCCATTTTCACACTTTTGATAAAGACATACTCGAGACTGGGTAATTTATAAAGAAATAGAGATTTGGCCGGGCGCGGTGGCTCACGCCTGTAATCCCAGCACTTTGGGAGGCTGAGGCGGGCAGATCACAATGGTCCCAATGGTCCCAATGATCACGAGGTCAGGAGATCGAGACAATCCTGGCTAACATGGTGAAACCCCGTCTCTACTAAAAATACACAAAATTAGCCGGGCGTGGTGGCGGGCGCCTGTAGTCCCAGCTACTCGGGAGGCTGAGGCAGGAGAATGGCGGGAACCCGGGAGGCGGAGCCTGCAGTGAGCCGAGATCGCGCCACTGCACTCCAGCCTGGGCGACAGAGAAAGACTCCATCTCAAAAAAAAAAAAAAAAGCAAAAGAGATTTAATGGGCTGACAGTTCTACGTGGCTGGGGAGGCCTCACAATCAGGGTGGAAGGAGAAAAGCATGCTTATAAGGCGGCAGACAAGAAAGAATGAGAACCAAGTGAAAGGAGTTACCCTTTATAAAATCATCAGATCTCGTGAGACTTATTCATTACCACGAGAACAGCATGGAGGAAACCGCCCTGATGATTCAATTACCTCCCACCAGGTCCCTCCCACAATACGTGGGAATTATGGGAGCTGCAATTCAAGATGTGATTTGAGTGGAGACACAGCCAAACCATATCAGGTAGCTGCTCTTTCTCCTTTTCCTTTGCAACGTCTTCAATATTCTAATCATTACCATTTTATCCACGCATCGCTGCATATATTTTTCAAGTTTTGGTTGCCTTTTCTTTCACCTGAACTATACTTTATTTCACCTTGAAAATGTCATATTAAGTAAAGGGTATTTCAGTAGATGATTACTTTTCCTCATTATCTTCCAGAGTTGCAATAAAAACACTGGAGTTGTTAAGACCATCCATGAATGGGGAAAACAGAATTATACATTGCTTTCAGAAAGCGCATGCTTCCTTTAAAATATTTTCAGTTTATTCTTATTCTCGTTAAAGTGAACTGAAAACAAATCTACTCTTTTTTTTTTTTTTTATTTGAGACGGAGTCTCGCTCCGTCACCCAGGCTGGAGTGCAGTGGCGCGATCTCGGCTCACTGCAAGCTCCGCCTCCCGGGTTCACGCCGTTCTCCTGCCTCAGCCTCCGAGTAGCTGGGACTACAGGCGCCCGCCACCACGCCCGGCTAATTTTTTGTATTTTTAGTAGAGATGGGGTTTCACCGTGGTCTCGATCTCCTGACCTCGTGATCCACCCGCCTCGGCCTCCCAAAGTGCTGGGATTACAGGCGTGAGCCACTGCACCCGGCCCAAATCTACTCTTTTATTAACTCAGTTATGTATTCAACATTTACTCATTGTTTATCCAATTCAAAAAATATTTGATGAATAAATGAGTGAAGAATTGAATAAAATAGTGTTGTATTTAACCAATTGTCCATTCAGTAATAATCTCAAGAGATGTGAGTGGAATCACACAATGTAGATGCTGTTAATTTTGTTTAAAAAAAAAGAGAATATTATTGTCCATAGACAAATAATGTAGGAGCAAACTGACATTGGTTTCAGCAGATTCCTTTATCACAAAATCAAATTCTATAAATATGTTCATTTTGTTGAAGTGATATACTGTGTTTCAGGCATTAATAAAACATTGGTAAACAAATTTAATTTCCCCATTCCAGTAGAGGAAAGACATAATTTAGCAAGATAATTTTAAAGAGTACAAGTATATCAATACATTATAATTGAGGCCAGGCTTGGTGGCTCATACCTGTAATCCCAGCACTTTGGGAGGCCAAGGTGGGAGGATTATTGAAGCCCAGGAGTTTGAGACTAGCCTGGGCAACATAAAGGGACCCCATCTCCACAATAAATAAATAAATAAATAAATAAATAAATAAATAAATAAATAAATAAGCTGGGCTTGGTGCCACGTGCCTGTGGTCCCAGCTACTCAGGAGGCTAAGGTAGGTGGATCACTTGAGCCCAGGAGGTTGAGGCTGCAGTAAGCTATGAATGTGCCACTGCACTCCAGCCTAAGTGACAGAGTGAGACCCCAACTCAAAAGAAATTACAATTGAGTTGTTGAATAGCCAATGACAAAGGAGCCTAATTTCACCACAGAGTGATCAGGTAAGTCCTTTCTTTGTAGATGGTATTTGAAACAAAAACTCAATAAGAAGAAAGAGTAAGCTTTGTAAATCATATACCTGATAAGGATCCAAAATACACACACACACACACACACACACACACACACACACACATGCACACACATACACCTCTTAAAACTCAACAAGAAAAAGACAAACAACCCAATTTTAAAATGGGCAAGAACTTAACTATCTCTTACCAGTTATTCCTTAATGGTTTCTAAGAAACAACAGTTAAGCTTTTGGCAGGAAGGGTAATAGATTAGCTGACTACCACACTAGCATGGCTAAGTTTATCTAAGAAATCTTTGATGAACCCATTGCCAAAAACTTGGAGGAAGGGGCAATGGAGAGAAACTGCTGAATGGATAAGGGGTTTTACTTCAGAGTGATGGAATATTTTGGAGCTAGATAGAGGTAGTAATTGTAACAACATTGCAAATGTACCAAATGCCATGGAATTGGTCACTTTAAAATGGAATAAATGATGAGAATTAAGAAGAAAGAAAGAATGTTAGTTTTCCATTTTCCATGAAGATTGTGAAAGCGCCTTGACAGGACGTGCCAGTAAAGCACCTCCTCTCTGGGCTACGATTTGCTCACACTGGGGCCCAGTCAGGGTCACCTGCAGCAGGAGGCACCCCTTTCCACTCTCAGTTCAGAACCAAATAAACAAATAGTGCACCAACTTTGGAGAGACACACGTCAGAGCTAAACATATAATTTGGAAAATTATATGAGGCTAATTGCCCAGAAAAGACCTCTTAGCTTTTCACAAAGATTCATAGGGAAGATGTTGGAAGCCTCATCAGAAAGGCTTAGAACATTAATTTTCCCAGGACAAGAGTGAGAAAAAAAATTCTGGGAAACACAGGAGAGATGAGGCACAGAGGTATTTGTGTTTACCCAAGGGAACACCACCAAAGGATAAACAAAAAATGTTGCCATAAGCCCCTAAGACTCCATGGGCAGCTCAAAAGTCAAGTCTCCCAAGGCAATGTCCTTTTCATATATGCGTGTATATATGATATATATATGCGTGTATATATATGATATATATATACACGCATATATATATATATTCACCCAGTTTTGCTACATAAATCTCTTTGAGGGGCCTTTTTAGGCATATATGTGTGTGTACATGTATATACATATACACATATACATGTACACACACACATATATACTTTTGCATATGTATAGCAAAAGTCACTTACTTACCGAACTTCAGATTATTCAAGGATTTATACCTGTATATGATGAATGTGGCATTATTCTGGCTAAGGCCTTTTATTTCTATAAATGTCTAATGAATTCTTATTATAAAATCAGAATATCAAAGTTATAGATTCACGCCCTAAGGTTTGCAGTCTGTCTTACCATGAGGCATGAAAGTGTCCTGAGGTCTTTCTATAAATTCAAGGCTTATTGTCTTAGGTCTGACTTCCACACCTTCAGGTGGTAGCAGTTTCAAGCTTCACGTCAATAATTTTTGTCTGTTTTTTCTTTCTTTTTCTGACATGCTTTGTGTAACCAAAGTAAAGGTACCTAACAAGGCCCTCAAAGAGATTCAGGTAGCAAAACTGGGTGAATACTGTTCTCTTTCTAGACTGCTTTCATGAAAGTCAGGTTAAAAATAACTGAAAATTTGCAAGGGCCTCAAACCAAGTGTGAAAAGTCAGCCTCCGCCAGGCACCAGAATCTGCTGGCTACTCATCAGAGTCATGGTTTAAAATTCATTTGTCTTGTTTGGTTTCCAATAAAAAATATAAACAAACAAATAAATAAATAAATACTAAGTACAGCCACCTTTTCTATAACAGGCCTTGGCAAAAACAAAGCAAAACAAAACCATGCAAATAAAATTATGAAGAGAGTCCTGGAATGTCAATCAAAGTCACCTTGTGGGTGAGTTCTGTGTCCTTCCTGTGCAATAGCAAAAATGAAGAAGAAAATGAATAAAATACTGTCATCTCCTGACCCACTTAGAACGTCTCCACATCCTAGTAGTTGAGGTGTTTTCTAGAAAACATTTGTATACTCAGAGCAGGTGGAAATGTTGAGCGTTTAGGACCCCCGACCCAACCCTTTTCACGAATGGGATCTGCTGTTAGCCCTGCTATAAAGCATCTCCTTGGTAAGCCTGATTCAGACAAAGCTTGCATTGTGAATTTTGAATCATAAGCTCAATCCCTGTGCAACAGAACTTTCTGTGATGGTGGAAATGTTCTGTAAACCTCGCTGCTTGATATGGCAGCCACTTGGACCAGTGACTATTGACCACATGGAATTTGACAGGTCTAAGGAATTCTTAATGAAATTTAATTTTTATTAATTAAAATTTAAATGGCCGCAAAGTAGTAACTGGGGCTACTACCTGGGACATGGGCACAGAGGACACCTGCTGGCTTTTCTCACTAGTGGCAGCTCCAAAGATACCACTGTCCCACAGCCCCATTTTAGCTACCTTTGGATTGGGGTAGAAGTCCTCTCTAGTAGTAGATGATAGAGAACTTAGAATTGCAAACAATTTTCTACAACAATATAATCACTTTACTTTCAGATATGTGTGATTACTGACAAAAAGGGAACCAGCTTGCTAAAGTTGCCGTCCTGCTTGGCTTACAGAAATATCATTATTTTCAGTTAGCCTGTAAATACCCCAAACTGGACTTGGCTTGCTTACTTTGCAATTTCATTGTCTATATGTATGTAAATGGTGTTTTACTGTATGTTTTAATCTTTTCATCACCCAGTTTCTCTTAAACTAATGCACTCCCTCGAGTAAAGGCTTTGCCTACCTACTAATCATGAAAAATTCATCCAGACAACTGCTTGCTGTGTGGACAATGCCAAACAGCCTCCTCCACCTTGGTTGATTTAGCTAAGCTCTTGGTAGTATAAAGTAATGTTGATGGCTTTTACTTTTTTATTTTTTGCATTTTGAACTTTTAACACCCTTCTGCCTCCAAACTCTTAAGCTAAATTTCTTCACCTTTTACACCTGTTCATGATCTATGTATGCACAATTTATCAGTATTATCTAGAATGTTATTCTTAAACTTTAGGGAACAAAGGAATCATCTGAAGGGCTTGTTAAACACATATTCCTGTGCCCTACACCCAAAGTTTCTGATTCAGTAGATCTGGAGTGGGGACAGAGAATTTGCATTTTCAGTAAGTTCTGAGGTGTTGAAGATGTAGCTTATCTGGAGGCTATGCCTTAAGAAACACTGACATTGCGGCACCATTCACAATAGCAAAGACTTGGAACCAACCCAAATGTCCAACAATGACAGACTGGATTAAGAAAATGTGGCACATATACACCATGGAATACTATGCAGCCATAAAAAATGATGAGTTCATGTCCTTTGTAGGGACATGGATGAAACTGGAAAACATCATTCTCAGCAAACTGTCACAAGGACAAAAAACCAAACACTGCATGTTCTCACTTGTAGGTGGGAATTGAACAATGAGAACATTTGGACACAGGAAGGGGGACATCACACACCGGGACCTGTTGTGGGGTGGGGGGAGCAGTGTGGGATAGCATTAGGAGATATACCTAATGTAAATGACGAGTTAATGGGTGCAGCACACCAACATGGCACATGTATACGTATGTAACAAACCTGCATGTTGTGCACATGTACCCTAGAACTTAAAGTATAATAAAAATTTATATGTATAAAACAAACACACACAGGAAGAGAAAAAATTAAAAGAAAGAAACACTGACATAAGTATTCTTTATTTCTGGGACTCCTCCCCACAGCTACTTAAACCCTGTGGTTGGTCATTGTATGGAAGACCTCAGCAATGCTCTTTAGAAAACTGGATGTGCGTGATTCTGTTGGGACATTGTTCAAATGAAGAGTTGGTGTCAGTGAGTCCAGAGTGGAGCCTGAGGATCTGCATTTCTAACAAGCTCCTCAGTGACGCTGAGGCTGCTGGAACACCCTAAACTTCCCACTTCAACTTTTCACCTTGGGTATTTTCACCCCTGTGCCATTCTGAGAAACACAAGTTTCCTGAACCCTGCTAAGGAGCTGGGTTCTTTGACACTCATTGTTGCCTGAGAGTTCCTCCTGCTGGCTAACACTGCAGCTGCCACTCCCCAGTCCCGTGCTCAGGGCAACCATCGTTGATTCATCCTGGCAATTGAGTCTGAAAGCCCCCAGAAAATCCTTCTCAAAACAGTGTCCTCCAGGCCACCATGAGCAAATCCCAATAGAATAAGAGGAAACTGATTAACTCTCCTGTTTCAACATAAATCTCCTGGCTGGGAGTGCAGTGCCTCACACCTGTAATCTCAGAACTTTGGGAGGCCAAGACAGGTGGATCACTTGAGGTCAGGAGTTCGAGACCAGCCTGGCTAACGTGGTGAAACCCCATCTCTACTAAAAATACAAAAATTAGCCAGGCGTGGTGGTGGGCACCTGTAATTCCAGCCACTCGGGAGGCCGAGGCAGGAGAATCGCTTGAGCCTGAGGAGATTGGGGCTGCAGTGAGCCCAGATTGTGCCACTGCACTCCAGCCTGGGTGATAGTGAGACTCTATCTCAAAAAACAAAACAAAACAAAACAAAACAAAATAAATCTCCCAAAATAGTTTTACAAAACTTCACTAGGGGTTAAATTTTTTTCCCACCTTTTAGTGCCAATAGACAATCATACTTTCTATGTAACTGAGAATATTTAGTTCATATGGTTATTCAGTTCCCTCTTTCAAATACTTCTATTAATTTTGATATATGTTTCCCGCTGTTGTTTTCAGCCATCATCTCTAATTACCTTCTGCCTTGGTAGAAGTCATGATCTGCTTTATTAATACTTGATTTTTTACCTTCCAAGGTGATACACACTCTACTTAGTGTCTTTGATATGTTCTTCTTTTAAATTTCTCCCTCATCTAAGTTAAGCTCTTGTTTCTTTTGTCAAAAATGTGTACTCTTGATGCTTCTGTTAGACCAAAATGCCTGTCTTGTTTCTCTCTTTGCTTTAACTTTCATTCTTCAAAAGTGGAGTCTACTCACGGCTTCCATCTTGAAAGCAGCCCCTTATTCCTTAACCTACAGAAATGGTTTCCCCCCAACACCCCATCTACCTAGCAATAGTGCATAGCTGTTTACTCAGGAAACCCAATGACTTTTTCTCAATCCTCAATGCAGTAATTTTTATTGACTAGGTGCTTTGAAACAAAAGATTTTGTTTTCCATTACATCCTGGCCCATTCTTTAACACCCCTGGCTTCACTTCTGTTTCTATCACTAGATATCTAGAAGCCAAAAAGGGCTTCTGTCACTGTTCTGCTACAGCTCTCTAGTCTTCCTCAGAAATCACACTGACTGATCTCATCTTTTCCTCCCCAAGTCAGTTTACTCTTTGAGTTTTCTTATTTTGTTGTTTAAGTGACCGGGGCTAAAAGTCCCAGAATCGGCCTGAACCTGCCCACGTGTCACTCTCTACACCCAGTGAGTTCTCAGGTCCTATAAATACTTCCTTCAAAATGTTTCTGTCTTTCAAATGATTCTTTAAAACATTCCATTCCTTTTTATCACTGCCAATTCCAACCTCGTGCAGGTCTCTCATTACTCAATCCTCTAAGCATACTGGGCATTTCTCAATTCTCTCCATGTCAATTAATCTAAGAGGCTGTTGTAATGGAATTTCCCCAAACCCTTCCTTCTTATGTCACACTCATGTTCCCAAAGCCCTCATCACCCCGCATTTCCTATAGTTAAATAAAAGATCTATATCCTATCCTGGTGTTCAAGAGCCTCTGTAATGGGACCATTCAATGTATCTACATTTCTCTCCTTCTACTTGCCTCCATGGACCTTTCATGAACTCTCCACTTTAGCCATATTGGTTCACTTTTTCTCAAAATATGTTATGTTGTGTGCACAGAGCCACCCCACCCCATCCCTAGCCCCTGCCAGTTGCCTGTGTCCTCGCCTCCTCCGTTATTCATCCCAAACTCCAACAGCTGGGTCCACCTCTCCTGACTTCAGTCCCAGTGTGCTTTGCATGTTGCAAGCCTGGTTTGAACAATTCAATTAGCACCTAGCCTTTCTTTTTTTATGTATCTTTTTCCTATAAATCCTAAATTCCTGCACAGATTTGAAGCTCCCTGTACAAGGAGCTCTATCTGACATTTGTGATATGTAGGATGGCAGCATGTGGATCAGCAGTACTACCAGACAGCTGAGTTTAAAAGTAAAGACTTGATTCTAATTTTGTCCACTTACAGATCAACGTTAGAATTTCTATGCAGTTTAAACTTAGCTTTGCCCTCAGGGTGATAATTTTACACAGTGTCCTGCAAAAGATATACACGCCCGAACAGATAGCATATCTTACAATAACAAGACCTCCACACAGTCAAAAGCTGCAGTTGAACTAAATCTTGTTTCATATTCTAGTTAATAAATGCTCCTAAATATTTTCAAGTTTCTCCACCGTCGCTAAGGCTTAGAGAGGCTATTTGTCATACTTGCGAAGGCTTCAAATGAGGCATGATTTCCAGAAGAAAGCAGCTGTGTAAAATTGGCCTGCAAACAGAAAGACGGCATGGCTGTGGGACACCTAGCCTGCTGTCAACAACCAAAACTCTCACCGGCACTGGTAATGTTTTATTGGTTTAATATTAAATAACTGCCCCTGCATACGGAGTGTATTATATTTAATGGTACTCTGATACTTGGAACTGCAGTTTTCTCTCATGCACCTGTAAAATTAGTATTTCCAAATATTCCACTAAGTTAATAAAGCTTAATTTGTTTTATGTGCAGTGTCCAAAAGCCTGACATAGGCATTGGAACTCTTGACTTGGAGAAGATCTGATGGGTAAATGGTTATTCACCACCTAAGAGGGACTGTTTTTTTTTTTTTTCTCTCTCTCTCTATCTATCTCAATGCACACTATTTGAAACAAAGATTATAAGGTTTTTGTTTATCTTGAGTCATCAGTGAGCGATTAATGCACTTTGGTTACCCTTTGCTTCATTCAGGGTAAGTCTGGATGGGGAGATGAGTAATTGCAGGTTTGCTAAGACCAAACCTGAGGATGATTCTTCAGCCTGCTCCTGTTTGAATGCCTTAACTGTTACTAAACCTTGGGTAGGGAGTCATTTTTAGTTTTGCCCAGACATTTTAAGCCTTCAATTAGAAAGGATTATTTACCAATAGTATTCATTTGAGGGCAAAATTTCCCAATTATAAAACAGTTAAAACAAAAGCTGAAAACAATGAAATTTGGATTCTGTGCTTTTCTTACGGAAAGTTATGATCTGGCTCACTCAGAACTCACTTTTCATATTAATTCATCTTGTTTCTAGAAACTATTGTGATCTTCTGATTCTGCTTTTGGCATTGAGAACAGTCTGAACTAAGGTACAAAATAAAAACCGGTTTTAATAAATTCAGTGGGCATTGTGGCCGCTCAGCCTGTTCTTTATAGACTCACTTTCTAAGATTAACTGATCTACAGACTGATTTTGTTCAAAGTTGCCCATTTAAAATTGGATCTTCATTCATATGCAAGTATTTGTTTGAAAACCTGTTTTCAATTATTTGGGGGTATATATCCAGATACATCCATAGCAACGGAGAGCAAATTATCTGTTGCCAGGTGCTTGGGGCAGGGGAGAGTGCAAGTGACTGCTTAATAGGTACAGGGTTTCTTTTTGGGGGTGATGAAATGTTTTGAACCTATAACAGATAGCATTAATAGTTGCATTGCATTATAAATGTACTGAATAAATGCAACTGAATTATACATTTTACAATGGTTTATTTTATGTTAGGTGAATTTCACCTCAATTAATAAACAAAAAACTGGAACTTCAGCATGGGCTTGCTTGAATGTATAGTTTGCAAGCCAGCCCCCTTCAGCACAAGCTTATAAGTGGTATTGAGCTACCCTTACAAATAAGCCCCAGAGCCTAGCTTCTGAAAGAAACACATGGCTTTCTACTATTTCTTACATATCCTCATGTGATCAAACTTGCCTACTTCTATTTAGATCTACTGCGCCTGTTGCTATTAACAGGACTATGTAAAGAGCCAGCGCCCGTCCCTGACTTTCTCGAAGATCTTTCCTCCAGTCTCTGATTGTCTTTCCACATGATACTGCTTTTCTTCATTTGTTTTTATTTTCTGATTACATCTAAGGAGCCAGCAATTTTTAGGGGCTCCGCATTAGCCTTTTCTCTTCTCTGCCCTGTGGGATTTCAGATGATTGAAATCACCTGGCTGCTGAGGAGGCCCAAATCTGGACCTGCTGCCCTGCTGCCTCCCCTGGTTCCAGACCTGTGTGGCATCAACCACCTGCATGTCCAAAAAAGATGATCACTTCCCAAATACAGGCCATTATAAATTAGCTCACCTTCATATAATTTTTTAAAATGGTTTAGAAAGTACTTTCACAGATGTTATCTCTTTAAATCTTCACATTGTCCTTGTGAGACAAATAACATTGCAATGCCTCTACTCTCTGCCTTGCAGATAAGAAGGCTGAAGCAGAGAGAGGTGCAGTGGTCAAGGTCACTGGGCTGATAAAATACCCACTGTATTAGTGCATTTTCATACTGCTAGGAAGAACTGCCAGAGACTGGGTGATTTATAAAGGAAAGAGGTTTAATTGACTCACAGTTCAACATAGCTGGGGAGGACTCAGGAAACTTACAATCATGGCAGAAGGTGAAGACGAAGCAAGGCACCTTCTTCACAAGGTGGCAGGAAGGAGAGTTGCTGAGTGAAGAGAGGAAGATCCCTTTATAAAACCATTAGGTCTCGTGAGAACTCACTCACTATCACCAGAACAGCATGGGGGAACCACCCCCCCATGATGTTCATTTACCTGCACCTGGTCTCTCCCTTGACACGTGGGGATTATGGGGATTATGAGGATTAAAATTCAAGATGAGATTTGGGTGGGGACACAAAGCTGACCACATCACCTATCCTGCCATATAATAGGGTGTCTTTACATTCCTTCAAAAAAGGTTCCCTCTACTACATTTGCATTCTCTTTTGTCAATGCCACTTCCTTTCCACGCAGATCTGGAACTAGACTCTTCCAAGTTATTCTCAACTTTCTTCCTCCTCAGTACCCACATATATCCAGGTCTGTCACCTTGAATCTTATTCTACAGCCATGGCCAACTGTGCATTCCCTCTTCTCCCTCTCTTCAGACTATTGCAAAATTCCCTTAGCCAATCTCCTAGTTCCCACTTCTATGGGGCTCCAGATGATTATATCTTATCATTACTTTTGTCCCAAGAGCCTTGATTAATCATCATTGTCTATCAGATCACCACCACGTCAAAAGCTTTAGCATGCCATTCAAGGCTTCTTCACATGCTTCCACTTGCCAGGCCCAGCTCTCAAGACTTCTTCCCATGTCTAATCCAGAGCCACTGAACCACCTTCTGTCCAGAAGCCATCTCATTTCACTTTCCTATGCCTTCACTTGTGCTATTTCTCCTACTTGAATGTCCTTTTTATTTATTTTCTAACTAAGGGAACCCTTCAAAACTCAATTTTAAAATCACTCTTCTTGAGAAATATTTCCTGCGTCCTCTATACTTGGCCCATGGAGGATTAGTCAATCCTTATTTGATATTCAATGGAAAATATTATGCATAACATGTATATTAGTTTCCTAGGGCCACTGTAACAGATAACCACAACTTTAGTTTCTTTTTAATTGCGGCACTATTCACAATAGCAAAGACTTGGAACCAACACAAATGTCCAACAATGATAGACTGGATTAAGAAAATGTGGCACATATACACCATGGAATACTATGCAGCCACAAAAAATGATGAGTTCATGTCCTTTGTAGGGACATGGATGAAACTGGAAATCATCATTCTCAGTAAACTACTGCAAGGACAAAAAACCAAACACTGCATGTTCTCACTCATAGGTGGGAATTGAACAATGAGAACTCATGGACACAGGAAGGGGAACATCACACTCCGGGGACTGTTGTGGGGTGGGGGGAGGGGGGAGGGACTGCATTAGGAGATATACGTAATGCTAAATGACGAGTTAATGGGTGCAGCAAACCAACATGGCACATGGATACATATGTAACAAACCTGCATATTGTGCACATGTACCCTAAAACCTAAAGTATAATAATAAAATTAAAAAAAAAATAGACATTGATTTTCTCACAGTTCTAGAAGCTGGAAGTACAAAATTAAGGTGTCAGCAGGGCCACCCTCCTTCCAGAGGCTCTGGGGAGAATACTGTCCTTGTTTCTAGCTTTTGGTGGCTGTAGCTATCCCTTGTCTTATGGCTGCATTTCTCTTTGCTCTGGCTTCACCTTGCCTTTTCCTCCATGTGTCTACCTCAAAACTCCATATGCCTCTCTCTCGTGAGGACATATATGATTACATTGAGGGCCCACCCATAAAATCCAGGATAAATGCCTCTTCTTAAGAGCCTTAATCACATCTTTTGCCATCTAAGGTAATATTCACTCTTTGGCATGTAGGGCAAAATTCACAGGTCCCATGGATTAAGATGTAGATATCTGTTTGGAAACTACCTTTAAACCCAATACACCATGACTATAGTTGGTGATACACTGAGTTATAGCCCCTTGGAGTGTATCCCATTATCAGCTACTGATGCATGAGGACCAGCTCTTCTATATACCCAAGAGCAACTGTTACTGTATTAACACCATTACTTCCACCCTCTCCTGAGAAAAAATAATGTTCAGAATGAAAATATTTGAAAGCCTGTTGAAAGTCTTCAACCATTGCAGCCTCATATATGTGGATTTTAGAGGGAGACTTCAGTATAGTGTTTAACAGGCAGCTAACAGAATGTTTAAGAATAGACCTGCAAGCAGGTTTCATGGATTCAATCTAGTGTGCAACTTTGTGGAAGTCATTTAACCTGTGTGTGCTGCAGTTTTCTTATTCTAGAATGAAGAAAATCATAACAGTATCTGCCTTGTAGGGTAAATATGATGAATTTTATGTGAGTTTTTATGGGAAAAGCACCAGAAAATGTGTATTATAATTAAGACAAAATGTGGTATCCTATTATTACAGTTCTATCCACCATAATGAATTTACAACAGATGCTAGGTTTGTCAGCTATGTCCTCTGAAGAAGAGACACTGAGATAGAATCACATGTGGATAGTATTTTAAGGGAAAGTGCTTGTGTGAAGGAAAATGAAGAGGATCCGGGTGAGGCTGGAGAGCCACTAGACTGTGAAGGAAACCTGACCCCTGACCCTCAATGAAGGAAGAGGGAAGAGATGTCAACTGTAAGCATCCTAGGCCACTGTGCAGACTTAGGATTGCTAACGCTATTCGAGAAACTGTGAGCTAAAGTCAGTATACATTTTTGCATTCTGGAGAAAATTTTTACACTTGCTTCAGTTTAATGCTTCTCATATTCTCCAGTTGTTCCGATAATGCATCCTGGAAAACAGACTTTCAACCAGGGCAGTCCTGTCTGATCACTTGTCAATGTGTCTCTTGTCTTGGAGGCATTTTTCCTGGAGCCCTTCATCATCCTGTTTCATTCTGGACTATTTGCTCTCTAGGCCAAAACACCTGTCATGCAGAAAGTTCCTTTTTCTTCATGTTGTAAATTCTATTTGCTTCTCTTACATATGATTCCTTGGATCCCAATATGCCTCTGTCTCATTTGTTTATTTTGTTGAAATATATTTTCCGAGAGTTTCCTGAGATTGAGTGCTTGGTTGGGTGAGGGAAGATTATTTTGGGACATTGTATGTCTAAAAATGACTTTACTCTGTCCTAACACTGGAACGAAAGTTTTGCTAGGTATACAATTATGGTTTGAGGAATCATTTTCACTAACAGTTTTGAAGACCTATTCCAGTGCATTCTAGTTGCTCTCTGATACCATTCCTACACTTTATTCTCTGTTATGTTCTCATTTCTTCAGCCCCTGGAGGTTATTACAATTTTCTCTTTATCACTTGTTTTATTTTGTTTTGTTTTGTTTTGCTTTGTTTTTTATTATTATACTTCAGGTTTTAGGGTACATGTGCACAATGTGCAGGTTTGTTACATATGTATCCATGTGCCATGTTGTTTTGCTGCACCCATTAACTCGTCATTTAGCATTAGGTATATCTCCTAATGCTGTCCCTCCCCCCTCTTATCACTTGTTTTATAAAATTATGATGATAAAGTTGCCTTGGTATGCGTCATTTTTTTATTCACTGTAGTGAATACTTGGTAGAAAAGTTCAGTGCCCTTAGGACTGACAAATTTTCTTTATTTTTTAATTTAATTTTATATTTTTGAGAGACAGATTCTTGCTATTGTTGCTAGGCTGGCTTCTTGAACTCCTGGGCTCAGACGATCCTCTCACCTCAGCCTCCTGAGTAGCTGGAACTATAGGTGTGTGCTACCACTCATGGCTAGTACCTGACAAATTTTCTTACATTATTTTGTTGATAATGTCCTCCTCCCTATTTTTTCTGTTCTCATCTTTTCAAACACTTATTAACTGCATATTAGGTCACTAGAATCATCTGATAGTATTCTTATAACTGCTATAACACATCTCATTTTCTTTTTATTTCTATATTTTGGACATTTCCCTCAAATTTGTTTTCCAAAACTTCTTTTTTAAATTTTAATCCTATTATTAATTTACAAGATCTCGTTCTATTCTTTGTTCCATTTTGACATTTTAATATGCAATGGTTATATCTCTATATATCTTTTTAACATGATTAATACGAATTTCTTTAAAGCAGTCTTTTCTCCCCTATATTACATCTTCTTTTTCAGACTTCTTTGTTCTTGTTTGTTATGTTCCATATCTTCCCTGTAGTAGGACTTCCTCAATGGCTGATGTTGCTTGTTCATCCATTTACTTAACAGTAAAACACCAAATAGTTGAATGGAAGCTTTATTTATGTTTGTGGGGTTTGTACATAGGGGAGGTTGACTCTCAGGTGATTAGATAAAAAGATGGCTGCATCTTTGCATAGAACCAGGCAGAGATACTAGCATCTTTGCTGCTAGCTCAAAACTATGAATCTCCTGGTATTCTTTCTGTAGATCATTTTGGTGCTCCACAGAATTAACCTCCAATGTTATGTCTTTGAAGGGGTATATCTAAAGGCAGTACTACAGGCAGGAAAGGTAGTTCTCATCTTTTGATTTAAAGACTTTTACTTGATGGTATTATAATTAACATAAAACCTCCAGCTTATCCTCTTCGGGGCTCCTCATTCCTAATCACTGAGATTTTTCTAGTTCAATTTCTCTAGAGAATAAACTTCCAAGGCTCTTGCAGGTATTAGGAGTGGGAAGTGTCTGGATCACAAGGGTGGATCCCTCATGTCTTGGTGCTATCTTTGTGATAGTGAGTTCTCACGAGATCTAGTGGTTGCAAAGTGTGTGGCACCTACCTGGCCCCCACTGCTGTTCTTGCCATGTGATGTGTTTGCTCCTGCTTTGCCTTTTGCCATGATTGAAATCTCCCTGAGGCTTCACCAGAAGCTGAGCAGATGCCAGCACCATGCTCCCTGTAAAGCCTGCAGAACTGTGAGACAGTTAAATCTCTTTGCTTAGTAAGTTACCCAGTTTCAGGTATTTTATTAAAGCAATGCAATAATGAACTAATACAAAAAATTTCCCACTCTCTATTTTTTTTTTTTTTTTTTTACTTTTTGACAACCTGTAGAGAAGATGTCAAAAAATGCTTTATCTATTCTACCATTTGGAAATAAAAGGATTCATTTTCTGTTAATGCCCATACCCTTTTTGCTCTTACAGTTCAAGCTGTACTTTTTATTTCCTTCTCCTAGCAAGATAGCCTTGCCCACCACCATCCCTAAATGTTTAAAGGCCCAGTTTTTTTCTCAAAATTTTATCTTTAACCTGAACTTTTCTTTTTTCTTTAACTTTTGTGACTGGCTTGTTTTGTTTTTAACTTTTATTTTAGGTTCAAGTGTACATATGCAGATCTCCTGTATAGGTAAACTGCATGTCACAGGGGTTTGCTGTGCAGATTATTTCATTACCCAGGGAATAAACATAGTGGTGGTGGTTTTTTGACCCTCACCCTCTTCCCAACTTCCACCCTCAAGTAAGCCCCAGTGTCTGTTGTTCCCGTATTTGTATCCAAGGATACTCAATGTTTAGCTCCCACTTATAAGTTAGAATATGCGGTATTTGGTTTTCTCTTCCTGTGTTAGGTTGCTTAGGATAATGGCCTCCCACTGCATCGATTTTCCTGAAAAGGTCAAGATCTTGTTGTTTTTTTATGGCTGTGTAGTATTTCATGGTGTGTATGTACACATTTTCTTTACCCAATCCACTGTTAATGGGCACCTTGGTTGATTCCATGTCTTTGCTCTTTGCTCTTCTGAATAGTGCTGCAATGAACATACAAGTGCATGTGTCTTATTGGTAAAACAATTTATTTTCTTTTGAATATACACTCAGTAATGAAATTGATGGGTCA
Source organism: Symphalangus syndactylus (assembly GCF_028878055.3). Taxonomy (NCBI): domain Eukaryota; kingdom Metazoa; phylum Chordata; class Mammalia; order Primates; family Hylobatidae; genus Symphalangus; species Symphalangus syndactylus. The sequence continues at coordinate 68,968,375 of NC_072446.2, forward strand.
AATAGTAATTTTGTTTTTGCTTTTGTTTTTGTTTCTTTTTTTTGAGACAGAGTTTCACTCTTGTTGCCCAGGCTGTAGTACAATGGCGTGATCTCAGCTCACCAAAACCTCCGCTTCCTAGGTTCAAGTGATTCTCCTACCTCAGCTTCCCCAGTAGCTAGGATTACATGCATGCACCACCATGCCCAGCTAATTTTGTATTTTTAGTGGAGACAGTGTTTCTCCATATTGGTCAGGCTGGTCTCGAACTCCTGATCTCAGGTGATCTGCCCACGTTGGCCTCCCAAAGTGCTGGGATTATAGGCGTGAGCCACCGCACCCAGCCAATTGTTATAGATTCTTTGAGAAAAGCCTCAAAACTGCTTTCCATAAGCTTTGGGGTTGGTTTTCTCTTGTTTCTCCAGTTTCTCTAGATGTGATGTTAGGTTGTTAATTTGAGATCTTTCTAATTTTTTGATGTAAGTGTTTAGCACTATAAACTTCCCTCTTGACACTGCTTTAGCATCCCAGAGATTCTGGTATGTTGTATCTTTGTTCTCATTCATTTCTAAGAATTTTCTCTTCCTGCATTAGTTTGGTTTCTACCTCAATTTCATTGTTTACACACAAGTCATTCAGGAGCTGGTTAATTTCTATGTAATTATATTGTTTTGAGCTATTTGTTAGTATTGATTTCAATTTTTATTGTGCTGTTGTCTGAGAGCATGGTTAATATAATTTCATTTTTTTTAAATTTGCTGAGGATTATTTTATCAACAATTGTGTGGTCGATTTTAGAATATGTGCCATGTACAGATGAGAAGAACGAATATTCTGGAATTTGGGGATAGAGAGCTCTGTAGATGTCTGTTAGGTCCATTTGGTTAAATGTCAAATTCGGGTCCTAAATGTCTGTTAATTTTTTGCCTCAACAATCTGTCTAATACTGTCAGTGAGATGCTGAAGTACCCCACTATTTTTGTGTGATTATCTAAGTCTCTTTATAGGTCTCTAACAACTTGTTTTATGAATCTGAGCACTCCTGTGTTGGGTAATAGGTATTTAAGATAGTTAGGTCTTCTTGTTGAATTGAACGCTTTACCATTATGTCATGTCCTTCTTTGTCTTTTCAAATCATTGCTGGTTTAAAGTCTGTTTTGTCTGAAGTTAGAATAGCAACTCCTGCTTTTTTCTGTTTTCCATTTGCTTAGATTTTTTTTTCCATCCCTTTACTTTGAGACTGTGAATGTCATTGCATGTGTGATGGGTCACTTGAAGACAACACACAGTTGAGTCTTGCTTCTTTATCCAACGTGCCATTCTGTGCCTTTTAATCAGGGCATTTAGTCAGTTTACTTTCAAGATTAATATTGATATGTTCAGGTTTGATCCTTTCATTGTGTTGTTAGCTAGTTATTATGCAGACTTGATTGTGTGGTTGCTTTATAGTGTGGATGGTCTATGTACTCAAGTGTGTTTCTGTGGTGGCTGGTAATGGTCTTCCTCTTCTATGTTTAGCACTCCCTTAAGGACCTCTTAGAAGGCAGGTCTGGTGGTAATGGATTTCTTTAACATTTACTTTTCCGAAAGGGATCTTATTTCTCCTTCACTTGTGAGTTAGTTTGGCTGGATATGAAACTTTTGGTTGGAATTTCTTTTCTTTAAGACTGCCGAATATAGGCCCCCTATCTTTTCTGGCTAAAGGTTCTGCTGTTAGCCTAATGGGCTTCCATTTGTATGTGACCTGTCCCCTTTCTTTCTAGCTGCCTTTAACCCATTTTTTTTTTTTCATTTCAACCTTGGCAAATCTGATGACTATGTGTCTTTGAGATCTTATATCGTATATCACAGGGGGTCTCTGCATTTCCTGAATTTGAATGTTGGCCCCTCTAACGAGGTTGGAGAAATGTTCATGGACAATATCCTCAAATATGTTTCCCAAGTTGTGTACTTTCTTGCCTTCTTTTTCAGGGACACCAATGAATTGTAGATCTGGTCTCTTTACATAATCCTATATTTCTCAAAGGCTTTGTTTATTCTTATTTATTCTTATTTGTCCTTATTTTTGAGTGACAGTTATTTTGGAGAACAGGTCTTCAAGCTCTGAGATTTTTTTCCTCACCTTGGTCAATTCTGCTATTAATACTTGTGATTGTATTATGAAATTCTTGAAGTGAGTTTTTCAGCTCCATGAGATCAATTTGATTCTTTGTTAAAATGGTCATTTCGTCTTTCATCTCCTGTATCATTTCATTGTTTTCCTTAGATTCCTTGGATTGAGTCTGAAATTTCTCCTGAATGTTGATGATCTTTGTTCCTATCCATATTCTGAATTCTATTTCTGTCATTTCAGTCATTTCAACCTGGTTAAGAACCATTGCTGGGAAAATAGTATGGCCATTTGGAGATGAGAATACGCTCTGGCTTTTTGAGTTGCCAAGTTCTTGTGCTGGTTCTTTCTCATCTATATGGGCTGATGTTCCTTCAATCTTTGAAGTTGCTGTCCCTTGGATGGGCTTTATTTTATTTTTGCTTTCATTTTCTTTAATGCCACTGGGAGTTTGAGTGTGGTATAAGATGGGTTCCATTGACTGGCTTCGTTTCCCTTCCTCAGGAGTCACTGAAGGCCAGAAATGAATCCTGGTGATCAGTAGCCCTGTGCAGGGTCCCTACTTCCTTCCCGATCAGCCCAGTGGTCTGAGTTGCACTTTTCCATCTGCTCCAAATTACCTTCTTTCCCGCAATTTTAAAAATTATGTGTATTTCTTTCCTTTGAGGATAAATAATTGTCTATATAGAATTCAAAATAGGGAGATATACAAAACACTACCAACAACAAATTACTCAAAGAAAGGGTAGGGAGGAATTCCTGAACATCAGGTCTACCAGTTACTCATTTAAACATCAAACTGATTCTCATGTATTTTTGCCTTGGCATTTTCAGCTTCTAGAAATGCCTTATGGAACATTATAGTATGGATGCTCAGCAAACTGCGCAGTATGAATTCTAGCAAACTGAGCAGTCCTCAACCGTTCTGAGTACAAGTCTCCGGGATAAGTTCAACAACAACAATTATGCGTTGTATTCATTGGTTTGGGAATGTTAGCAGACAAATTAAAAGTCTCACAGTGTCAGTAATAAAATAAAAGCAATTTAAATATATCTTATGTTATTAAATAGTGCTGATGGTTGCTTAAATTACTTCGTAGATTTATAATTACCCCTGAGAATACCACTGTGCAATCATTTTATTTTTTTGAATGAGCAAACACAGGCATGAGATAATAAATTATGTTTTTTAAAAATTGCTTGCAGAAAGGACAGGGAAAATTAAGAAGCTATTAACTGGGCTTGGCCTAATGTCTTGTTAGTTGCCACATGATCTATCATATAGTGTAGTTTTCATGACACTATTGGGCTTAAAACGTCAAGTTTTTACACTAAACTAGACACTGAAATGTACACATCATATGAGTATTCTTACACCTACAACTCCCACTCAATAACATTAAATAAATTGTAATTAAAACTATTTTAATTGTAAAACTTCTAATAATTAAAATTTTATATATTTAAACTCATTGAAATTATAACATTGCTGGAGAAAATGTAATTAAACTTAGTTCCTCGCCGTGTACATTTTTTTAAACTTGTGCCTATTTTAAAGAATCCTTACAATTCTGATGATTCAAATCCAAAGAATAATTCATTGAGTGTGAAACTATACGATGAACTTCATAGTTGGGTAAAAACCATTGGATTCAAAATCATTCAATTGCCTGCATGAGCCAGAATTTGGATCAGGTTTTTGGAAAATGTGGTCTAATATTAAGGCTCTGAATTGGAACTTTGTGAAGGAAATGTAGAGCAGCTAAAAAAGAAAAATCAATGTAAAGAAGAGAGGAAGAACTATATTTTCAAATTATAAAGGGATTGTGTTACAATAGATATTAGTGTTCCTATGGCATGGGTAGCTCCTGATTGTACTATAAAATATCTCTCTCTAACCCTAACATTCACACAGTAATACCTTCCCCAGCACACAGCAGAAGCTGTTATGCCTCTCTCACCACTCCTATTCAACATAGCATTGGAAGTTCTGGCCAGGGCAATCAGGCAGGAGAAGGAAATAAAGGGTATCCAATTAGGAAGTCAAATTGTCCCTGTTTGCAGACGACATGATTGTACATCTAGAAAACCCCATCATCTCAGCCCAAAATCTCCTTAAGCTGACAGGCAACTTCAGCAAAGTCTCAGGATACAAAATCAATGTGCAAAAATCACAAGCATTCTTATACACCAATAACAAACAGAGAGCCAAATCCTGAGTGAACTCCCATTCACAATTGCTTGAAGAGAACAAAATACCTAGGAATCCAACTTACAAGGGATGTGAAGGACCTCTTCAAGGAGAACTACAAACTACTGCTCAATGAAATAAAACAGGATACAAACAAATGGAAGAACATTCCATGCTCATGGGTAGGAAGAATCAATATCGTGAAAATGGCCATACTGCCCAAGGTAATTTATAGATTCAATGCCATCCCCATCAAGCTACCAATGACTTTCTTCACAGAATTGGAAAAGACTACTTTAAAGTTCATATGGAACCAAAAATGAGCCCGCATCGCCAAGTCAATCCTAAGCCAAAAGAACAAAGCTGGAGGCATCATGCTACCTGACTTCAAACTATATTACAAGGCTACAGTAAACAAAACAGCATGGTACTGGTACCAAAACAGAGATCTAGATCAATGGAACAGAACAGAGCCCTCAGAAATAATGCCACATATGTATAACTATCTGATCTTTGACAAACCTGACAAAAACAAGAAATGGGGAAAGGATTCTCTATTTAATAAATGGTGCTGGGAAAACCGGCTAGCCATATGCAGAAAGCTGAAACTGGATCCCTTCCTTACACCTTATACAAAAATTAATTCAAGATGGATTAAAGACTTACATGTTAGACCTAAAACCATAAAAACCCTAGAAGAAAACCTAGGCAATATCATTCAGGACATAGGCATGGGCAAGGACTTCATGTCTAAAACACCAAAAGCAATGGCAACAAAAGCCAAAATTGACAAATGGGATCTAATTAAACTCAAGAGCTTCTGCACAGCAAAAGAAACTACCATCAGAGTGAACAGGCAACCTACAGAATGGGACAAAATTTTTGCAGTCTACTCATCTGACAAAGGGCTAATATCCAGAATCTACAAAGAACTCAAACAAATTTACAAGAAAAAAACAAACAACCCCATCAACAAGTGGGTGAAGGATATGAACAGACACTTCTCAAAAGAAGACATTTATGCAGCCAAAAGACACATGAAAAAATGCTCATCATCACTGGCCATCAGAGAAATGCAAATCAAAACCACAATGAGATACCATCTCACACCAGTTAGAATGGCCATCATTAAAAAGTCAGGGAACAACAGGTGCTGGAGAGGATGTGGAGAAATAGGAACACTTTTACACTGTTGGTGGGACTGTAAACTAGTTCAACCATTGTGGAAGTCAGTGTGGCATTCCTCAGGGATCTAGAACTAGAAATACCATTTGACCCAACCATCCCATTACTAGGTATATACCCAAAGGATTATAAATCATGCTGCTATAAATACACATGCACACGTATGTTTATTTCAGCACTATTCACAATAGCAAAGACTTGGAACCAACCCAAATGTCCAACAATGATAGACTGGATTAAGAAAATGTGGCACATATACACCATGGAATACTATGCAGCCATAAAAAGATGAGTTCATGTCCTTTGTAGGGACATGGATGAAGCTGGAAACCATCATTCTCAGCAAACTGTCAGAAGGACAAAAAACCAAACACTGCATGTTCTCAGTCATAGGTAGGAATTGAACAATGAGAACACACGGACACAGGAAGGGGAACATCACACACTGGGGCCTGTTGTGGGGTTGGGGGAGCGGGGAGGGAAGCATTAGGAGATATACCTAATGTTAAATGATGAGTTAATGGGTGCAGCACACCAACATGGCACACGTCTACATATGTAACAAACCTGCACGTTGTAAACCTGTACCCTAAAACTTAAAGTATAATAAAAAAAAGAAAAAATAAATAAATGAATAACCTATTATGCAAATATGTAAATGTACTAAGCACCTATTATTACTAAATGCTAAGTTTTTCACAAAAAGCATACTTAGATGAGTTGACTAGCATGTAAGAATGCTTTTTGTATATCTTATATTTTGATTTTCACCATAGCCCCATGAGATAAGGCTTTTATTACCTTCACTTTAGAGAGAGGAAACTAAAATTCAGATACATTAAGTGAAATGTTAAGTGTCACAGAGCTACAGTGGGGAGAGGCAATATTTAAACCAATTTCTTTCCAGAAACTCATTGTCTTTCCACCGGGAAGTTCATGAGGTCTTGACATCCAAATGATGTCATAAGTCCCTGAGTCCAAAAGACAGAGTAGAAAAGATGACCACTGGACTTTATGGAGCTCTTTTATAGTTGGGTAGCTCTGAAGGAAAACAGAGAGTTGTCTATAGCCATGGGAACATTTCATCAGAAAAATGACAACAATATTGCATAAACCACCCCAAAGCTCAGTAACTTAAAGCAGCAATAAACTTATAACTCACACATGATTACAGGTCAGCTGAGGCTTCATCCATCTCTATACTGGACTCTTGGGGCATTTTAGCCTGTGGAGTCCATGGAGGATTCTGATTCACGGGGCAGGTTGGTGAGAGAATTTATATGTAGCCTGCAGATATAGCTTGTTATGTCTTTTTCCATGTTTCCTTCTGCAGCTCAGACAAACAGGCAGCTATGGCTTGGGGAATATGCTTCTCCTGACAATGGCAAAAACGTAAGGCAAATGAAAACCTATGAAACTAGGCTAGAAATGGCAAGTTGGCATTTCTACGTGACATTGGACAAAGCCGGGACTGAGTCCCAAATCAAAGGGAGGAAAGATGAAATATGCCCTCCATGAGGCAACCACAAGGTAAAGATGTAGAAGAGGATGTGGATTAATGGAGCAAGCAATCAATCTGCTTTCTAAGTAATTCCTGGCTTAAAAAACTGAGATCAGGTACACTGCCCTGACAATAAAAATAAGTTCAACTTTCTTCTTTTACTGCTGCAGGAACTGGAAATGCAAAATGAATAAAAAATGTTCCTCTTCCCTTCAACTAAGACAGAAACATAAACAATATCTCCACAGTGCATGGGAACTTTTATTCACTAAAGAGTGATCAGAATAACATTTCAAGATGTCAGTTTGGAATATAAATCAGAATGGTTAAAAAAATTCATATCATTTGATTCAGCAGCTTTCCATCTCAACATTTAGCTGAAGAAAACAACTAAATAAGTATGCTCGGGTGCACATACAAAGATATTAATCAAATATTGTTTAAAAGAGCAAATATCTGAAAAAAAAAAGTCTAAACTCAAAAGAACCAGATGGATTTCTGGAAGTAAATACGCTAAGTATTTATTATATTTAGTTATCTATGGTTGATGGGGTTATGGGTGTATTTTTCTTTTTGTTTCTGTTTAGTTTCTATTTTGTCTACAGTGAGCAGGGTTACTTACATGAAGATGAATTAAATTAACATATAACTTAGAACTTGAAATCATAATCTTACTAAAACAGAGAAATTGGGATTCACACATAAAGAAATAATTAAAATACAACGTAATTTGTTTCACAACAGTTTGCTATATAGCAAGTACAAAGAAGGTAACTCTATCAGATGTGGGTGAGTCCTAGGGAAACTTTACAGAGAAGATATTATTAGATCTAAATCCTACAAGATGTGTGGGAGCTCACTAGAAGGAGGAAGAACAGTGAGACCAGTGGATGTTCCAGGTAGAGGAGAGTACTTTGTACAGATAATTGATAATTAAGGATATTTTGTAGAAAGAAGCACCAATGACATTTCCATTAGTCAAAAACCCTCAAGGGGATTGAGAGGCCAGAGTATAATTTAATACATTTACCAAATTCTCCCTACCAAAGTTATTAATCAATACATTTTCATAATCGATAAGACACTGATGAAAGAAAGGATGGCATGTTTATAGTGGAAGAGGAGGATCTTAGATTTGTGATATTGAGAAAATGCTTGTAAGTCAAGTGACCACTTTCTCATGATCCCTAATTAAATTTTTGAGCATTCAAAAGCTTAGGTAGTTACTGAAAAGACTGTTCATTTGAATTATGTTGTAGAGTTGAAAATGATAGATCACTCATAATCAGACATTTCTTCCTGAGAAAGGCAGAATAGAGTTTTTCAAAACCATTTGGAGGATGTGGTCCATTTGCTGATTTCCATTTCTGGACTTGATTTATAACCATATGATTTCATCAAACTCAGGCATGAAAGAAGAATTTCTGCCTGGCAGATATTTTAGACAGGACCAGATTGCCCAACATCATCAAATTTCAGGATTGTTACATTTTCCAGCAACTATTCTATTCATCCATGCTTTGCATGTGCTCACTTCTTTTTTCTTTTCTTAGAGCTTTCATATGGTGATTATTTTCTTCTGTTACTAATAAATAAATAATAATCTTGAACTTTCTAAACTTCCAGTTTTTCATAGAGTCAACATATTTTGTTTCTTTCCTCAATCAATAACACTAATGAAAAGAGTATGAGCCCAAGGGAAAACTTGAGTTCACTTGTGTTGCAAATTCTGGCACAACTTTATTTCTATTCTAGACTATTTATATTTGACTTCTGTGTAATTATTTTATGTATATATCTTATCTCCCTCTTGCAAAACGTTAATCATTTTTTCCAATGCAGCAACTACAGCACATACTTCTTTTATATTTTGTCCAAATCCCTACCCCTACTAACAGACATGTATAGTGTTGTTACGAAATTCACTGAAACTAGTGAAGTTAAATAAATTCACACTATTATTGTTGCTGTTCTAAACTGTGCATATGTACAGACCTTGGGTTTTAAACTATTTGATGAAGTTTTAAAATTAAATTCCTATAAGAAAACAATTTTCCAAGTATATTTGCACCTAGACCTTATGATATTAATATTTCTTGATAGGTGACTTCTTGGGGATAATTAAGTATATACACAAGCATAAAAATTAAGTATAAAATTTATGTATAAGATAAAAATTAAGAATATACACAAGCGTATACACAAAATTAGTTAAAATTCTTTATTTCAATCACCTTTCAATTACATCAATATTTCAGGTGTTTCAGATTTCTTTTAGAGTAGCAATTTCCAATCTTTGCTAGACATTAGAATCATTTGAGATGCTAATAAAGAATATTGATAAACAGGCCTCACCCCAAAATGATTGAATCTGAATCTCTGTGAGTGTGACTCCAACATGAATATTTCATACATGTTAAAAGACAAAACTTTTGACAAATTAAATTTAGCAGCACTTTTTTTTTCTGTGAGCAAAGAAAAATTCATGAATTGGGCAGCACCCTTAACCAGTAGAATTTCAGAGAGCTCCACCTAGCAGCAGACGCAGGCAAGTATGTATGGACAAAAAAAAAAAGAAGTAAAATGTGGAAACAGCTTGATTGGTTACAGTTTGGCATTAGCCTTATTTGGACATGGTGTGATGAGGCATTTGTCATCTAGGGACATAGTCTGATTAGTTGGCAGTCTGTGGTTGGATGCAGTTTGGTTGCTGTGATTGTTTGAGACTCAGCTACTTGTCACAAGAATGTACTCTTAAGTAATGTCACAGTTTGTTTACACACCAAGTTAGGTTGCAATTTGCTATGTACAGAGCCAAGATAAAGAGGAAGATTCAGGCCAAATTTAATTTAATTTAACACACATCTCCTCAGACAATTCTAAAGTACAGGCCAAGTGGAACACTACTACTCTATGGCCAAAGTCATAGTTACCAACTTGAACTTCTTGAAAAGTGGAGAAGCTTTTGATTGATTCAAAGAAAGTGAACTGAGAGTCAAATTAATGTTAGAATCAAATCTATCCAACAAATACGCTGAGACTGCCAATTTGGTACAAGGTTATGAGGTGAGTCAACAGAGATTTTAAGACACAAGGGTCAAAAGTTGCCATTCCAAAGAGCCTTTCGGTTCAGCCATATTAGTTCATGTTTTTTGTTTTTGGTTTTTTTTTTTTCCCAACTTAAGGCCATAGGAATGCTGAGACTGCCCCGGTTGTCCATGTATCTTCTGACTCCTTTTATTTGGAACGTATTTGGAACATAATGGCTGGATTCATCATATGTTCTGTTCTCAGACTAATCAGGTGATCTGGCTTCAAACTCAGCCTACACTTTGAGATGGACACTGGAAGCCTGCCACAGCATCTTCCCCAACAGAATCCTTTGCCAAAGGTTAATGTAAATGCAGAGCTGAAATGACACTGCTAACTCTAAGAACACAGGTCAGACGTAAGCCAAAGAAGGAAATTGGATTCCTTACTTCAGATCTTGACCTCTGTACCTTTCTGTTAAGTATGAGCACTTTTTCCTTTTCTAATACTCTGTCTTATGAGATGATATGCCCTCTGGCTTAAGACTGCAACGAATTGTTTTTTGAAAAACTGCTTTCCGTAAAATTGTCATCTATTTCTTTAGAATACCTTAGATATTATGGTCATTTCAACTAGTAATTGTGTTTACATCATCTCTGAGAATGGCACACAATTAAGAGAAAAACAGCCAAAGCAGTTCGGTGTTTTTGCTTATTGTTTGATGATCTGAAAACACTGCAGCTGGAAAGAATTCCATTAATTTGTGGCTAGCACTGATGCATCAGCCTCAAGATCTTCCAAGTAAACAGAGGGAAATTGGCATTGCTATCTTGTGGCAAGAAGCAAAAAACAGACTGGTACAGAGTTCTCCAAGAAGGAAACATTAACCCAGATGTGAACAAGACAATGAATGAATTGTTCACTGGGGCTTTTCAACCTTTCAGCTGTGAGCAGTAATTACAATCACCAATGCATCCAAATACTCAAAGGAGGCTTAAACCTGAAAATTACCCATCCTGTCCCGGGCACAATTATGTCTCCATAGGTCCATGAAGTACAGGCATCCCAATTTAACTTAGATACTTAACAAATTAAACTTCTCTTTAGGAGAACCCCAGAAAATCATGCTATTCTTAATGCGTGCACACACACACACACACAAACACACACACCACATTAAAAAGCAATTGGCATTTATCTTCAAGAGTCAACTCTTCATACTCATTGCATAACTGTCCTTTCACTTCTAATCAGAAAGGCAATCTTTTTTCCAATATGGTAAATATAATTTATTTGCAAGTCTACCAGAAAGGATTATAGCTGGTTATTTTAGGCCTCTGACCTCAGTGAATGGTGCACTATCATAACTTTTTTTTGTCCTGCCAGGGAGCAGAAGTGTTTGTATGTTTTTTTGCTTAGATGGTAAAGTTCTGAATCATGTTTAATAAGTAGCTTAAATAATTTTAAACTATGACTAGATATACAGAAGATCACCTGTATTTTAGAATATATGATTACCCTTTGGCTCCCTAAAGAATTTCTCCATCCTGTAAAGCCCAAATCAGATTGTTTTAATGCTCCTCTTCTTAAACTGTTGTGTTTCTGCATTGTTAATAGTTCAGCCAGAGTGTTCGTTCCCATGTGCCATAAAGAAAATTTCTTTCAATAGAAGTTAGTTTAACCAGCAAATATAAATTGAAACAATTTTAACATCATTTGTATGCATCTTCCATAGAAGTTTCTCTGATGTCACCTTGATACATAGAAGGCAAAAACATCTAGACTATATTATCTACCTATCCTCTGGAAACTTTTCCGAAGTTATTAGCTGTTAAAAAAAATCAAGCATAGCAAACATCTGTACTGATTTTGCCTAATTAACAGCATGTATAGACTATTTTCAGAATTTAAATTAAGAATCAAGTTAAATATGTATGAGGACGTAAGTAAAATATATGAATACATATTAATCTAGAATGTTTACTAAAAAGCAAGCATTGAACTTTTAGAGAAGGAAATAAAATTACTCTTCCAAACACTATAGATTAGGAAAATCCAGTGAATCTTAATTTATTTAAATGAGTACTTACTAAATTGGTTCTGATACCACTTTATGTTTTAAAACAACTTTTTATACACCAGCTCCTAGTTATAAACATAGTACCATATTGACTCTTAGCTCATATTCCTGTAAAATAGCTCTTTTAAAGAGAACAGAGTGAAAATCTGAATTCCACGTGTTAGGCTATTTGGTACGTGAATACAAAGCTGTAGGCATAAATAATTCCCCTTTACTTTTATGAGAAAGAACTTCCCTGTGGTAAAAGAGAATTCTCTGTGCTGTTCTCTACAAATTTTCTTTTAAAAAATTCAGAATACTTCTTGCCATTAAATTACCTCATGTGAACCTGATGGCAAGTCAAATAAGCATCTTTTCAATGCTTTTACACTCAATTAATAAAATGTTGATTTTTAGAAGAGATTTCATGCTCAAGGAGTTTTATGGAGGGGTCTTTAAATCTGGCTTTCTTCTTAGAAATTGGACATGATGCTTTTCTCAGAAGAATGTCCAAATAATGAATGGCTATTGCAATTCAGGAATCATGAGCACCAACGTTTCCAAAATTGTTTCATACTCAAACCCCGTATTTCCAAAATTAAACTAGGCACCCATGTGTCTGAGGAAACATTATGCTAATGATTAATTTATTTTTATGATCTTTGTACAAACTGTGAATATTAATTTTGGTGAAACATCACAACACAAAATATTATAGATTTTCATCTAAAAATTGTAATATAAAATATATCCTATAAATATTGGAAATTAAGCCTTTTTTCCCTTAACATTCAGTGAGTGAACCTTTCTCATATGTCTCTCCATAAGACTGTATTCAAAAGTATATTCTAAGGCAATGATTTCCACACTTTAGACTGGTGCCCAGTGAAAGAAAACTGTGTTACACTGAGGCTCGGTACATGCATACACATATATGTATAATTGGAACATTAAATTTAAGGAAAACCTTTCCTTGCTATAAGTCTCGCTCTTATACTTTCTATTTTATTTTACTTCGTTTCTCTCTGTTCTTGGCTATTCTATTTTATTTTTCCATGTTGGTTATGGCCCACAATATTAATTTTATGTGCTATCTATGGTTTTCCATCTAGAATTTTAAAAATACTTTTTTAAGAAGAGCTTTGACCCTGCCTACTTCTGTGCTAGAGGCTGAAAGAACTTCTGTATATACCCATGTCCCCATCAGGCTCCCTAGGTTGTTCAAGACCCCAAAAATATAATTCAGTCCAGTCCAGGCCCTTGGCCGAGAAAATTATAATTCTTCAAGATATAAGATCTTGCCTGTGAGAAGCTACATTTGTCGAGATTGTCTAAAGGATGGGCAGATTGTCTACACAAATGGATAATCTCTGACATCTACTTCTGGATTAAGCCACATCAACAAAACTCGTAGAATGATTGTGTCAAGAATCCATCACCATATCTGGAAGATACGGTGAATGGATTGGAGAATCATGCTTCCAGAAGTGTGTCAAATCTAAGGATGTTGTGGTCCAAGGCATCTCAAACTTCAGTGTGCACAAATCCCCTGGGGAACATGTTAAACTGCTGATTCTTATTAAGTAAGGATGAGGTGAGCCCTGAGATCTTGCATTTCTAACGAGCTCTAAGGTGAGGCCAGTGCTGTTAGTACAAGGACCACATTTTGGGCAATAAGGGTCTATATGAGATGATAAATTGAGCATTTTAAATTTTTTGAGAGTTCTTGAGATAATTCTTGAATGTTTATTTGGAAGAGTTCTTTTCTCAATCAGTTTCTTTGCATTTGAGAAAAAAATGATATATTTTTGTTAAACTAGATGCATTCCTGGATCCGTTATATACATTCCATTGAATTTTCATTAATTTCTTTTTTATTTTGTTTTCCCAAATATTGCTAATTTGCATTCTGATTATCCTTCTCATTTGTGTATATTATTAAGAAATGTTTCGTATATCTTAAAATAAGACAACAACGAGAGAGCATGGTTCAAGAGTACAGGATCTATGGAAAAGCTTAATCAGTGTCCCCAGACCCATGGCGTGTGCACCAGCACATCTGTGAGTGGTGCCTCTCACCCACATCTAGTCCTGCTGAACTTTTCATGAATGCCAAATGAGAACCTCTCTTTGGCAGCAAGCTACCTGGCCTACACTCAGTATTAGATTCTTAAGCTCCTAGAATGAGAGAGGAAATATGGAAGGAAAAGCCATCCTCTTCATTCATTTGAGGACATTGGGAAATCAATGAAATTAGCTTGGGATCTCTATTTTCCAAACACCATGGTGGAAAAACACCACTCCCCCTGTTATATTTTTTAATGAAAGCATGGTTACAATTAGGCAAAAATTATGCATGCATTTGGTTCAAGACATGAAAATAAAGAATCAATGTATTTCTGGCTATTACGGTGGTAATTGCTTTGTTTATAATTCTCTGCTGTGGTATTATCTGCACAAAGAATTAGATTTAAAATGGCTTTCGGCCGGGCGCGGTGGCTCACGCTTGTAATCCCAGCACTTTGGGAGGCCGAGGCTGGTGGATCACGAGGTCAGGAGATAGAGACCATGGTGAAACCCCGTCTCTACTAAAAATACAAAAAAAAATTAGCCAGGCGTGGTGGCGGGCACCTGTAGTCCCAGCTACTCGGAGAGGCTGAGGCAGGAGAATGGTGTGAACCCAGGAGGCGGAGCTTGCAGTGAGCCCAGATTGCACCACTGCACTCCAGCCTGGGGGACAGAGCAAGACTCCGTCTCAAAAAATAAATAAATAAATAAATAAATAAATAAAATAAAATGGCTTTCAATTAAGTCTAAATTGATGGTGGACATCAAAAGCTCATAAGTTTTTATTTTAACAAAAAATAAGATGTGTGAGGGAAAGGAACTAGTTGAAAAGAACAGAGAAATGAATTATTGCTAGACACAAATTTCAATAACGTCTTAAATTTGATCAGTCTGCCTTTTCATGGAGCTATCTTTTAGGAACAAAACTTAAAAATATTTCTATAAGTTAAGTGTATGTCAGCTAAGTTTCTGCTTTTAAAAAAATGACATATTAGAATGCATATATGGGAATCATAAGACAGTCCTCCAAATGTATTTAATCAGATTATTATCATTTTTGCTGATTCCCAATAAGATCAACATTAGAAAGATACTACCAAGAATGAGACTTTAGAGAAGGGAGAATAACATGAACATCTTGTTCTTTTTAGCTTGGAGAAGAGAATAGATTAGCAAGCAGTTGATCCTGTTTCCATTGGAAGAAGAATTTGGAAACAGCATTTGAAACAAAAAATAATTTATCACAATGGAAGAGAATGGAAATTGGAACTGCTAGACTGTGGTATCTTCTATGAACGGGTAGTACACAGGCTGGACCAGTTTCTTGGTATCATTGTGGGGCTATACCCTTAACAACCTGAGTGCCTTGGGCACAACCTTCCATTTCTATTTTTGTCAATGAAAGAGGTTAGACTCAGTAGCTAAGACTAGACATATATATCACCTGATGTATCAATATTCTTAAAATACTAGGGTTTTGTTTCTATCCATTTTAATCTAGCAACATCTCATACTTCATAACACACACACACACACACACACACACACAAACACAGAAGCACAGGCATGTGCACCATCATAGCCACAATAAAACAACAGCACTTTCCATGTGAATTTAAGAAAGCCTTATAAATGTTCTTCATCTATTTTCTGAACGGTAAAATGAGGGTGTTAGATTAGAATAGATTATCTTTATGATCTCTTCCAGCTCTAATGATGTATCAACTAAGTGACATCATAACAGGAAGGGAGCATGTGGGAAAGGTGCCTGTGGCTTGTAAACATAGGACACTATGAGCCCCATGAAATTGTCCTGACCTTATGTTGAGATCTCTAAGATTCTCTGTGGCCCATAAATCCAGTGAGTACTGCATTGTAAGCCTTTTGTAAGTGTTTTCATATACACAAAAAAATATTCTCAAAGTTTAGCAATATTGAAAGTAAACCACCTGTTTCCATTTGCAGTTACTTGTGGCAGACAAATCATCAATTCAGATGCACAATAAGAAAGGCTGAAGAAGTCTAAGAAAAAATATCACATTTGGCCAAGAAAATGATCTTGTTTAAGAATGTTTGAAAGACAAAGAGAATAATCAGCCAGAAATCAGGCATCTAATATTTCTTGGTTTTTAAAATTCAGATCATTCATTTATTCAAGTATTTATTGAGAACTTTCTAAGTTCCAGGCAGCGTTTTAGGCCCTAGAGATATAGAAGTGAACAAAACAGAGCCCCTGCTCATAAGCTTACATTTCATTTTTTGTGCACATACATGAATGTCTGCATGAAACCTAGCATAAACATACAGAAGATGATGGAGATAAAAGATCCCTCTGATAAGATGACATTTGAGCAGAGGCCTGAATCCCAGTGAAGGATTCAGCCAATATTTGCAGAACAGTATTTCAGGCAGAATACAATTTAAAAGCTTGAGGAAAGAAGGTTGTGTGCTTGACATCAGTGGGGCTGGCTTGTCCCGGATGAAACAGAATATGTTGACTTCAACAGTGTGTTGGCCCTGGGATAAAAAAATGTGTAGCCCATCTTTAAGTGTAAAAAGAATTGTATTCTTTCATGTAATAGTACTGATCTTTAGGGAAAAAACTTAGTTCTTTACTATCATATATATTTACGTCTCTTTGTGGATCTATGAACACTAGCATATTCAAACTCTGAAATCCACATACTTCCACTTCTCTCTGTGAAGTCGTTTTGTTATTTCCACCTCAGAAGTAATAGCCTGGCTTTGTCAAATGGTCGCTGGCCTAGTAGTCCCTTAGTTTGGTATCTTGGGTCTATATCTTATTTAAAAACAAACAAAACTCTATGGTAGCACAAATGAAATCAGATGATTTAAAAATACATGCTGTAGACCAGCACTAGCAATTGTGTAAGGTCAGATCTGTGAGACTATGTTAACTTATCTGATGATTCATGCATAAATATTATCTACTTAATGATAAACAGATAATATATCTTGTACATTGAGATAAATTATTTCACTCATGCAACCACATAGTCCTTGGACATTAGAAATTGCTTTATAATTTAAATACGAGCTGCCAGTTCCTCCATTGGCCCTGTATTATTTCCTAGGAGCACCATAACAAAGTAGCAAAAGCTAGGTGGCATAAAACAATAGAGTTTATCATCTCATACCTTTGGAGGCTAGAAACCCAAAGTTAAGGTATTGGCAGGGCCATGCTTTGTCTGGTAGTTCTAGGGGAGAGCCTTTCCCTTGCCTCTTTTAGCTTCTGGTGTTTTACCTGCAACCCTGTCATTCCTTGGTTTATGGATGCATAGCTCCAGTCACATGACCATCTTCTCCCTGTGTAATTTTACATCATCTTTCTTGTGTCTCCGGTTTTGTGTTCCAATCTTGCTTGTTTATAAGGCAGCCAGTCATATTGATTAGGGTCTACCTTAATGACCTCATTTTAACTTGATTACCTCTGTAAAGCCCTATTTCCAAATAAGGCTGCACTCTTAGGTACTGGGGGTCAGAATTTCACCATCTTGGCATTTCAACTCATAATATCAAATGTGATCCCCTAAGGGTATCATTCAGCACAGAATAGAAAACACATTTAGCTCGTCGCTTCATACCTAATTAGTGCTCAATCAGTAAATGGTGGTTTTTATATTATTAATTCTTAGTGTCTAGAATCCAGAAATCAGCTCTGATGTTAGCTCCTAAATATATGACTCATACATTGTATCAGTTAGCTATTTCTGTGTAACAAACCACCACCAGATTCAGTGTTTTAAAACCATCAGTGTTTATCACTGGGCACAAGTCTACCAGTCAGCTGGGTAGTTCTTGTCTTGACTGCTTTCACTCATTTGTCTGTGGTCAACTACTCAGTTGGTTGGAAACTGGCTAGTCTAGGATGCCCTCAGTTACGAAAACTGATCTCTGCTGAATGTGGTCTCTCATATTCCACAAGCCTAGTTTAGACTTGTTTAACAGTGGCTGGGTAGGGTTCTGCCATGTGGTATAAAAATGCACAAGGCCCTTTGAAGCCTAGGCTTGGAATTGGCACACTGTGACTTCTCCTGTATTCTTCTCTTGGCCAAACAAGTCACAAGGTCAATCCAGATTCAAGGGCTGGGGAGATAGACTTCCCTCTTGATGGGCAGAGCTAAAATTTTACATTGCAAAGTGCTCGGATATAGAGAGGGGCAAAGAATCGGGATATTTTTGCGACCAATCTAATGTATTTATTATATAACCATTACCAAAAAAGAAAAAAATCTGCATGTTACCAATAAATGTCTTCATCTTCATTAGTTGGGCTTTTAGCCTCATTTCTTAAGTCCATGAGGACTCACATTCTATTTTAACACTGGTGTATGTATGGTCGTAAATTAAGCCCATTGTCAAACTCATAGACTCACTTCCTTTTATTGTCCTTCATTTGTAAGCCAACCATAATATTCTCCACCCCTGAATACTCTTGACTGTTGACCAGACCTTACTGTCCAATATCTCTTTCAGCAATCTAGGAAAAAGGCCTACATCTTGACCATTTCAAGAACTTATTCCCCTGGAAAATTAATGGTGAGCTAAAGGATATGGGAAGAAGTGATAAGGGAATTGTTCTAAACCCCACTTTGATTTCTGTAAAGGGTCTTGTGCTTTCCTTAACCCCACACATTCATTGGCATCTGTACAACAAATCTTCCACTTTCTTTTTGAATTAAAAATTAAGATTCTCAGGGGAAATTATGCAATGGGAAGTTGACACCTCAATAAACTTGGCTCACACATTTTATTGATTATCATAAATTGAATTATTGCAATAAAATGGGAAAACCAAAAAAAATTATCCTTTCAAGCTCCAATAGTATATATTTCTTTCGATTAGGGTAATATCTGCTTGATTATAATGTACTTTCTGAAAAGTAATAAATAAATCAGGGAACCATTCCAAACTAAGTTTCTCTCAATTGTCTCACAAAAACTTTGATGGCTTTTTAAGCATTTTCACAAACTTATGGACACTGAATATGATAGCAACACTTAAAGTATTCACTCAAATGAACATTAAACTTAAAACTTAAGGCATAACAATTTTAAACTAAAAAAAAATTCAAATGACGTTCTTGCTGCCACAAAAACTGGATTCTGGACTCTTTTTCTTTTACTGACTTTTTAAAATTAAAAATACTTAGGTTGTGCCTAATGGGGATCTTTTTTTTTCTCTTTTTGGCAATTGCCCTAAGCCTGATGAGCTGTAAAAAGCAGGCCCTTGGACTTAGAAAGCTTCATTTCACTTCTCTTCTTGAGACTGGCTCGTGTATGGTTTCTCTGCCTTCTGGCCTGTCTCCTTCCCTCAGCCTCTTACCTTCAGTAGGTGATGTCAAGAGGCCATGCCCCAAGGTTGGGAGTAAGGCTGACAAACAAGGTCAACTAAAGTTGAGGAGACCCCTTTCTTTCAACAGGGTTGGACTTTCAATCCACAGCATGATCTATGTTCTTATTTATTTTTGAAACACAAATCATTTTGTTTTTTTCCTTTCTGAAATACTTTTCTGGAATAAAATTAAAACCACAATGGAATTTAATTTTATTGACTTTGTGACAAATAAAAGAAAGAAAGAAAATCCTTCAAACTACTCTAGATATTTAGATGTGAAATGTCAAAAATAAGTTTTTAAATTTTGAAATATTTTCCAAGGAAAATAACTATGTAGTACAGGTCATCTATTCAAGATTTGGTTAAGATACATTTGTCATGACTTCTCTAATCCCTCAAACTTTCTACCCACAATATTCCTTTGGCCTGTTTCTCAATGAGGCATTTTTCAATAAGGTAAATAATGAGAAATCAGTGACGGCAAACTGGGGCAGGATGTAAGGTATGAAGTGTGTTTGTGTTACTTGCACGCTGTGAGGTGCAGTAGAAAGTCCAAGCATAGATAGACTCCATTCCTAGGTCTACCACCTATTCATTGTGAATCCTTAAGGAAGTTACTTAGCATTTCTAAACTTCAATTTAGGTCATCCATAACAAGGGAATAATGAGCGAGTATAAAATAATTTGAAAAGCATTTTGCATGTGATAAAGTGGTATGAAACTATTATTTGCTGAAACTATAAACTGTTGTGAGCTCTGAAGATAGACTCTGACAATGGAGGATCATTTACAACAGCAGAACAGAAATTATGCACATGGAAGCAAGCTTCACTCTCCAAAGTCAAGACAAAACAGACTTTTCTTGTGCTTATTGTAAAAATACTGAAATGGGTTGGATTCTTCAAGGAAATTACAAAATCACTCAATACTTAGTTTGGTTTTGGAGGCACCTTAGAGGCAAATGAATAGAACTTGATCTATATCATTCTAATTAAAAGAAAACCAAAATTGGCAATTTAGGCTGAGGTTCTCAAATACTGGTTTCGGTTGCTTCTCTTTGGCATCCATCACCTGATATGTGAAAAGGTTCTTAATAAATATTTCGGACAAATTAAGATCCAATACTAAATACTTAATATTTTAACAGTAATTTCTATTAATTCAAGTCATCTTTTGTTCCCTCTCTCCTCTACTTTCAATTTTGATATTCTTAATTGGGGGATCATATGTGAGATTCTCATGATTCCTACAGGTTAAAAGTTTTGCAACATGTGTTCCTTTTCAGGGTGCTACAAACATACCTGTGAAAAGACTGTTGTTTTCATAACTCAGAATTCCAGAATGCTTCCTGGATAAGGTAAAGTGCTAGTGAAATATTCTGCCTTTGTCAGAATAGGATGTTGGCTTTGAAGAGGAAATTGAATATGTCTCTCTGAAGTTTAAGATGAGGCAACAATCAAAAGTCAATGTCAAATAGATTTTTAAAATTTTTTATACTCCAATATAAATTTCAAAAGAAATTCCATTAATTTCATTGGAGATTCAAATGAAAAATAAACCACAAATTTATAATAATATTTAAAATCATAAGAAACTGCTCCAGCCTTTGTACCTATCAGAGAATCTTACTTCTCAGTTGCCTTGCTAACCACATATACCATTAGTGCTATTTAAATTTTATATTTCTCTTCTTTTTTTTTTTTTTTTTTAGTGAAGTCGCGACCTCTGCCTCCTAGGTTCAAATGATTCTCCTGCTTCAGCTTCCTGAGTAGCTGAGATTACAGGTGTGCGCCACCGTGCCTGGCTCATTTTTGTATTTTTGGTAGAGATGAGGTTTTGCTATGTTGGCCAGGCTGGTCTCGAACACCTGACCTCAGATGATCCTCGGCCTCCCAAAGTGCTGGGATTACAGGCATAAGCCACCATGCCTGGTCTATATTTCTCTTCTTATGTCATCTTCTCCCACTACATTTGTTCTCCTTTTTGGATAACTGGTCACTGCAGCAAATCCCATGCCTCTCATTGCTTGTCCACACAGAAAAAGAAACTAATCAAAAAATCCCTGTTCCCTCTCAGCAAACCAATGAATGTTCCTATTCTTATTATCTAGAATAGCAGGAATAGCAATCTAAATGTGGAGCAGCATCATCCCTTTTTTCCCTACCTAAGACATGATCCCACCTTACCATAAGATGCCATTAAAACTTGCCCACTTGCTTATTATGAAACACGTAACTCAGAAATGAGTAGCACATAAGTCCAGACTAAAATGCATCACAACAACTGAGCCATGAAGACACCACTGGTCTCCTTTTCTGTGAATACTGTTGGATTCCTAGGACTTCTTGGAATGAATCAAAGTAAAATGACTTCATAAAACTTTTAGGTAGAATCAGACAAAATAAGAAGCAGAGCATTTCAGCTAAATTGCCCTAATGTATTACTGTCAAGAACCCTGTTAGTCTTCAAATCCAAATTATCTGTTCAAATCCAGTTGCTCCTATTTATGCAGAGTCCTTTTCAAAGTTTCTTGGAGGTCTGGGGTCAGAAAAAACCAGGGGGACATGGAGGAGTAGAATAATCGATCTCTAAAAAACTAATGACATTTCTGGTATTGTTGAAATACATTATTTTGTGGTGAAGACTAAATACCATGTGATGGTGTTAATGAGATGCTTCTGTCCCATGAGCCATGTAAAGGACATGCCCTGCTGGCCCCTTCTGCTAGTCACTGACACTCAGCTTAACACCATTTTCATGGCGGGTCTTCTTTTGTAGCTCTATTGTTTTACTTCCACATTAACTGTTTTTTGCCTTGGAGCAAGTTGAGAAAAACAAAAACCATCACATTCCCCGTGGTGCCCTCTCTACATGTGTGGAGCTGCTTTGAGTTAAGTGTCTCCAGCTGGTGTGTTAGATTGGCCATGGGCCACTCGGTACCTCCACAATGCCTGAGGAAATGGTGATTTTTCTCATCCTCTTTGGATGAGGAAAGAGAGTCTATGACCTCCCCCATTAATTCCTTCCAAGACCTTAAAGTGATTGTTTTACTTCTAAGGCTTTTACTTTCTATCTTTAAAAAATAAAATAAACAAACAAACATGTCTCTTCTAGCTCATGTACTGGACTATTCTGAAGTTTGATTAAGTTATGAGAAGTGTTTTGGAAATCATAAAGATGTAAATAAATGCAAGATATAATCATATCACCAGGTCATATTCACTTCCTGTCAATGTTACATTATTTAGTCTTATTATAAGGGATTAGCCACATTCTGTGTGGTATTGTGCGGTATTCAAATCTTGTGGTGTCTATCATCATCTGTTGAAAAGAATTGAACCCTTTCAACATAATAAAATTTCAATTAGTTTTGTGTAGTTTACCCACTCTTAAACCAGTTTACCTACATCACACTTCTTTGTTTATTTCCAAACTAAATATTTTAACCCTACTTTATCTTTCTCTTCAAAGTATGTGGACTAATTTTTATTAGTCTGAGAACCCATTTACTTCCCTTGGATTAGAACCACTTTCAACTGCTTATTCACATTCTGATGAAAGTTTAGTAGATGGTATTTCTACATCCTACCCCCTCTTTCTCTGTCTGTTCATCATCCTGTTTTCTCATTCTCCTTCAAATTCTTACACATCTACAGGATTGCTCCAGAATTTTCTCACTTCCTGGTAAGAGGTTCAGGGACTCATTTCAGGTCCTGAACCTCAACCTTTTAGCCACTTAACAACTCCAGCTCCCCAGCTGTCTAACTCATCTTTGTAGTTATATACAATACAGATTATTCACAACTTCATATGGAAGGTATTTCTGTCCTACATTTTTAAATTTGGGGACCTCATTTGAGTCATATTGCTCACTAATTAGTGAAATAAGGGATAAGGTCTAGATAAGTGACTGATGTGGAAGATCAGGTACAAATATTTTCCTGGATGTCAGAGTGGATATGTATACTTCTCCCATCATTACAACAAAAAGAAATTACACTAATGATTATTTCAGGTGTAAATTTACCTCTCATATTCTCCAACCCATAAGGATATTGACACATATGCCTTGTATTAGTTACTCGAGTCACCTCCAATAAGAGGAATTGATTGGAGTATACTAACTAAACACCTAGGATCTTTTATGTGCCTTGGATAGGAAACAGAGTATTGAGTCATCCAAGCTGCTTGATTTTGCAGTTATAGGCGTCAGTTACTAAAGTGCTGTGATATCAAGCACGTGCACATGGAGAGCATATTGTTGAGTATTTTTATAAGGAATTAGTCAATGTAATTGTGGGCTGTAAAGAGATTGTTACACAACCTCATTATAGGTTGTAAACACTTCATCACATGACATCTTTCCATGTCATAAATACATCATCAGCGACCATTATGTTCTCTAATGATGACTTCTTGCATCCATTCGTCACACAAAAATGAGTAAATACCATAAGGAGAGCATAAACTGTGCAGTTTTTCACTGCTATGATAACTCCATCTGTAGAATTTCTTATGGCATGCTGTATATTTACATAGTCTATCAAACAGCATAAAGATAAGGATACTTGCTCTTTGCTCTTTATTCTTAAAACCACCTTTGGCTAGAGGTAATAAAATCTGACCTGAACTGTGTGGTTTAGAAAATTATATTTTTAAAAGAAGGAAGAGAAAAAGACAAATAATGGGGGTGGTAGGGGGAGAAAGAGGAGAAAAAAATGGAAAAGAGCAAACCACTTAAAGCTATTTAAAATAATTGTGTGATATAGACCTTTTTATGTTTGTGTGTATATGAGTTAATTCTTTTAGACATGTTTGACTTTAGACATGCTTGGCAATTAGTTTACATAAAGTAGTAGAACTGACAGCTCCCTGTGCCCAGGGTTAATTTCAACTTCTTTAAAATTAAAATGTTAATATCAGTTTATTTCTCCAGGGCCACATGTTGTATATTTTCACTAACAATTTTCACCTTTGTGCACGACTCCTCCCTAATACCCATGCCTTAGATTGTAGGATACAGGAGGACATCTATAAGATTAGACTAAAGCAATCATTTCCAAACTTGTTTTATGAAGCCATGGGTTATGTTTGTGTCCCCAACGTCTCTAATAGAAATAGGTTGGTGGGCCAGGCAGCCTCAACAACCCATCCTACCTCAACCATGGAAGCTCCACTTTCATATGTTTTTAAAATTTGGGCATCAGAGTATGAAATCCACTAGAGTAAATGATACACATGTTTATTTGAGCCCTAATCTCCCATGGTGTCTTATTTTTGTGTGACTGCCAGCGGTTATCATGGGATAGTGGTGGTAGGCAGCAGGAGATGGGCCTAGGCCTCTCGTTGATTAAAACATATAAGTTTAGACTTTTGACCTTATCACCAAGTTAAGTCACATACAGTCAATGTGTTTGTGTGCACCCATGTATATGTGTGTTAACTGTTTATTTGTTAGACACAGGCATTTAAAATATACCATATTTTAATAACCCTTAGTTGGCATTTCCTCATTTTAAAATGTACTCAGGCTCTCAAGCCATAAGAATTTCTTGTTCATTTCTTTACCTCTGAGGAATTCTGATGATTACCCTGCAATACAGTGGTAAAATCCATGCCATAGCTTCTAACTGCAGGTCTAGGAAAGCATCTCTAGGAGTTATGAACTTCCTCTGTTATTAGAGGATTCTCTAGCACCACGTGGGTTCTAAGGTAAGACCTGCAGAGATCACCTCACTAGGTTTCTTCATTTAATTCCCACAATAGTCCTATGTAACTACTATTATCTCAACTTTCATATGAGGAAGGTGAGGCTTAGAGAGACTAAACAAGACAATAAGTGACAGAATGTTATTCCAACCCAGGCAGGCTACCCCCAGACACCAAGATCTTAACTATTAAGTTCCATTTACATTAACATTAATACAAATTACTGCATATTTCACTTTGAAACATATTAGAAATGACCAAGAATTAAATAACTCAAGAGGAACTACTTAATTTTTGTTGTTTATATACTATTATTTTAGTGTCTCTGATTGAAGATGGCTAAATAAAACAAAAATTTTAAACTTAATTTCCTGAAATTTACAAACACACACATGCATATACATCAGACACACACTATATACATGAAATTATCTACTCTTACACATACACACATATATAAAATGACAATAATATAGTAAAATAATTTATGTAAGAGAATTCATTTCAATGTAACATGCAAACATCTGACTGAAAAGAAGTAGAAAGGTCAGAATATATTTTATAAAGAACTCATAAAATTGAATAACAACAGCAAAGCCCAATTCAAAAATTGGCAAAAGAAATGAATACACATTTATCCAAGGAAAATGTACAAATAGTTGATAAGCACATGAAAATATGCTTAACCTCACTAACTTTTATGAACATGCAAACCAAAACCCACAATGAGATGCCCTTCATATCCATGAGGATGGGTATTATAAAAGCAGAACCAGACAATAACAAGTGTGGACAAGAATGTAGAGAAATTGGAACACTTGTGCACTGCTGATAGAAATGTAAAATAATGCTACCACTGTAAAACACAGTTTGGTGGTTCCTCAAAAAGTTAAACACAAACTTACCATATAATAGACTAATTCTACTTGTGGATATGTATGCAAAACAATTGAGAGTAAAGATTCAAATGGACACTTGCATGTCAATGCTCATAGCAGCATTATTCATTATAGTCAAAAAATGAAAACAACTCAACTGTCCATCAACAGATGAATATGTTTTTGAAAAAATCCAGGGGTATATACATGCAATGGAATATTATTCAGCCATGAACAGGAATGAAATTCTGACACATGGTGCAGAATGCTAGAGAATGAATGAACCTTGAAAACATTATGCTAAGTCAAATAAGCCATACATAAAAGGAGAAATATTTTGTGAATTGACTTATATGAGGAACCTAAAATAGTCAAGTTCATAGAGACAGAAATTAGCACTGTGATTGCAAAGGGCTGAAGGAAGGGAAGAATAGGACTTATTGCTTAATACATAGCAAGTATCTGGAAATAATAAAGAAGTTCTGGAAAAGAATAGTAGTGACAGCTGAACAACACTGTGAATGTGTTTTAATGCTACTGAAGTGTACACTTAAAAGTGGTAAAAGTGATATATTTTATGTTATATATATTTCACTACAATAAAAATTAATAAAATAATCAATAGTTCTATTAAAGATTCCTTTTGAAATAGTAAAAATAATATCCTCCAATTCATAAAATCTTTTTATTAAATTCTGGCCATATCATTGGCCAGGATACTTCTAACTGGGAAGTTCAGCTCTTCACTGAATAAAGAAATCTTGATCTACCTCACATGGTCTCCTTGCTTGTTCTCTGTACATTTAAATTACAGTGTTACCACAAAGAGGGAAAATTATACCCTAAAAATAGGTTCATTCACTATGTACTGTCTATAACACATTTATAGCTGCATTCTTCCCCCACAGTACATTGAAAAGAGAGGAAAAGAGAGAGAGAGATTGAAAAGAATCTAGAAATGAATCATATTGAAAGTTAATAGCCTTTCTCATTTTTCATCCATCCTTAAACTCGAAGAGGTAAACCTGAAAGTCTGTATCATAGCTCTACACTTCCCAGTGGTGACAGACGAAAATAAAGTTTGACTCAGCCTAACAGGAAAAGTCTGACTCATTAAATTCAAAGCCCTGACTCTCTGCAGAAGGTGTTTGGAGCAAACCCTTGATGTGTTGATCCCTAAAAGAGAAGACTAGCGGGGGAATGATCTCACTCACCCACCACGCACTGAAGGAAAAGATGAATGAAACCATCACTATGTTGATATTTCGAGGATCTGAAAATATGTCTGTTGATACTTAAGGAATATGTTTTGAAATAATCCCCATTTAGAATTTATAAGATCCAAAGGTAATTCTGTCACATGTGGATTTCTCAGCTTGCTTTCTCTAAATAACATTGCCCAAATACCCCAAATATTCTTGACTGTATATGTAGACAATGATGGGGGAAAATAATCTACTAAAAATGGTATAAGTCCTGTTCTATTTCCCCATGGCTTTTTGTGTCTACATTAAGGAGAATAAGAACTATCCATTCCTGTAGCTTCTTTCACAATAAGGGAAAGAAACGGGGAAATAAATAAAAAGCTTTGCTCTATCTTACGTAACTTGAGGGAACTTGCCTAAGAGAAGGCTTCTCTGTTAACTCTGGTGAGTTTTGCAGTCTAAGGAATGGACAGATGTAATAAGCCAGCACAAGAAAAAGAAGTTCAACTCTCCACTCACACACACACTCTCTCTTTTCAGTTTCTCCTTTCTTTTTGCCACCTGGCTTTTCCTGTCCAAATCCACTGACTCCCAACTTCAGTGTGTGGGGAAAATGTACCCTCTCTCATAAAACCACCTCATTCTTTCACAAGAAGAATCCTTCTTAAAATACTAGGACTTCTCACCAAAGTTTTCAGAAATATAACAAATTAGAATTATCATGACAACTACAGTAAAACAAAATGGACTATTTAGCTTCAGTTCCAGGCCAAGTCAAAGAGAAGGGGTTTGAGGGCCACAGGCTAACTACATTCTCTGCTTTCCTTTCCACGTACACCTCAAATTAGACAGTGGCTAAAGGAGCCTCCCTCCCGGGGAAGAGGAGGCAGTGGTGCTATAGGCATTGCTGGAATGTTTCAGGAGGACTGACTTGGAGTAGGGGTATTCTTTGAGGGGGGGTGGGGGTGGGGGGGTTGAGCAAAAGGAACAGTGCATGTTTAATGAGTTCAAACCTCTTCCACACATTAAGGAAAATATTTTAAAAGGAAACAATATTACTCAAGTTTTATTTGTTTCAGCTACTTGGTTACAACTCCACACGGACACAATTAATGGAGGAAATAGAGTATTTTATAAGCCCAAGACTCTCCCTCAATCTGTGACCAAGAGAATTTCTTTGCCTTAATCACTAGGCATTTTTTGGGGATGGCTGTATATTGCCAAAATAATTATATCCTAAGCTTCAGAAAGGATTTTGTCTAGTCACTCCCTAAAAAGTTATAATGGTTGTTCCTGTGAGTAAATTAATAATAAACTTGGTGCTCTTTTGCAATATTTGCATGTGTATTTTAGCAACTCTTAATATTGCACTATTTCATGTGTGCATGTACACACACATGCACACACACACATGGGTGATTGAAAGCAATGTTTCCTGTTAATCCAAGAATTGATGGGCAGACAGAATGACCTGAAAGCCCTGTTCCCAGGAAGTGAATCCCTTTCTCCAGCCTACATGCTGTTGCTCACCAGTAAAAAACAAATGGCTTTTAATTGATTGTGCAAATAATTAAATGTTCTGGATACTGGACATGTTAAAAAGTAAAAGAAAGAAAGCAAAAGCAGCAAACAAATTCACTCATTTTGCCCAAATGTTAAGGAAGAGAAAACTAACTGCAGAAGTAACTGAGTGTACAAAAGCATGTAAAGTTTACAGGAACAGAATGCTGGAGATAATAATTCATCAAGACTTTTATGTTGGTTCTCTTTCAATCAGATGGAGTAATGAAAGACATTTCACAAAATCCCAAAATCAGTTTCTCAGAGCTTTCACAATTCTAATTGCTGAAAATAAATTGTTTGACGATTTTTTTCCCTTCTGCCAAGGATAATCTTAAACGTAATATGTGTCCTTTATTTTTCTTCTTTTACAGCCAAAGAAAACCAGAGTGCAAGAGCTCTGGTTAAAGCGTGGTGAAGGTGAAGTGTCAGCAATGCCTGAGCAATTGAGATACGCTAGGATCTCATTGTGAGTATTACCCTCATACGTGATTCCATCCTCATGTTTTGTTCAGATACCATAAAAGGCAGCCAGTCCCAGGCCATCCGTATAGACTGTGTGAACATTCCTAATCTCTGCACAGCATGGCAAAACAAATAATCACTCCATTCACTTTGTTTCTGCTCTTCCCTTCCCTCCACCCTATAAATATGGTTTATTGTATACATAGCTTTTAGGGTCAAGTATTAATGGTGAGAACCATTAACAGGGCAAAGGTCAGTGGCTCCTGACTTCAGTGACCCTTAAATTTAATCTAGCGTGGCAGAAATAAAATTACATATGATGAACTTACGAAGTGTGATAAAACCTGCTTTGCCCATACAATTGGGTGGCAACAGAAGAATGAAAAAATTTTAAACAGTAAAATCTTACTTGGGGATCTAGTGATAGCCCCCAAGTTAAAGGTTGACATTCATAACCAACTGCCATCCTTGAGGGCCAAATTCTGACATCTTTAAAATATCACATGGCTTCTGGGCTCCAGCAACCTTTCTGAAATTTTATCAAACACACACTCGTCTTTATTTTTATTTAGCTTTAGGTTTACTTCAATAAGGGAGATAAGATTGCATTTTGGAAAATATAGAAACGAATTTATTTACCCCAGCTGAACTTGATCTTTCAAATCAGTCACACTTACACATACTTTTTATATCTTTTCAACTTGAGTGCTTGGCATTTTAGTCTTTTGTCTTTCTCTTTGTCCACCTGTTTTCATTTAAGTATATCAATTATTGTCCCCTAAGATTTGAAACATCATTTCAATTTTTACATTTTTTAAAAATGCTAACTATACATTTTCTCTGACTTCCTATTATTATCATTTCCCTTCAGTAATTCCTTCCCCAACATTTTTCAGCTTATTCTAAGACCAACTTCCAAGAGTCTGACTGATTTAAGTATGATTTCCTACTTTTTATTTTGAAATAATTTTATTATTTCAAATATTTAATTTCAATAATGTAAAAGTTGCAAAAATAGTACAGATAGTTCTTACATAGCATTCACACAGATTTCCTAAATCTTGAACAATTTATATCTTTAGGATTTAATCATCAAAATAAAGAAATTGATATGGTTAAAAATATTAACTAATTAGTAGAATTTATTCAAATTTCACCAGTTTTCCACTAAGGTTCTTCATGTCTCCTTCATATTTTCAGGTTTGTGCCAGTTGCTCCATCTTTCCTTATTTTTATGATATTTGGTGTTTTTAGGTCAATTATTTTATAGATTATCTTTAGGTTTGGTTTAATTTTGTTTTCCCTGTGATTAGACTGCTCTTATGCACTTTTGTCAATAATAGCACAGATGTGATATGGTGCCCTTCTCGGTGCTTCATACTAGAGGTAGGTGATGTCAACACATCTTATGACTGGTGATGTAAACCTGGATCATTTTGTTTTACTATGGTGTCTACTGGATTTCTCCACTCTAAAATTACTCCTTTTATCTTTATAATTAATAAATATCTTGTGAGCAGATACTTTGAGACTATGCAACTATCTTGTTTCTAGTCCTTTTTCCCCCACACATTTTAGCACCCATCAGTGGTTCTTGCCTGAGATAATTATTATTTGTGATTGCTTGATGGTGACTTTTTAATTTTTTTCATTCCCTCTATATTTGGTATTTGTTGGTTGAAATTCTTTTTTTTAAGACAGAGTTTCACTCTTCTCACCCAGGCTGGAGTCCAGTGGCATAATCTCGGCTCACTGCAACCTCCGCCTCCTGGTTCAAGTGATTCTCCTGCCTCAGCCTCCCGAGTAGCTGGAACTACAGGAGTGCACCACCACACCCAGCTAGTTTTTGTATTTTTAGTAGAGATGAAGTTTCGCCATGTTGGTCAGGCTGGTCTGGAACTCGTGATCTCAGATGATCCACCTGTCTCGGCCTCCCAAAGTGCTGGGATTACATGTGTGAGCCACCACACCTGGCCTAGTGATTGAAATTCTGCAGTGAAAAAGAGCTGTCCTTTCTCCTTTTTTATTATTTGGCTATTTGTTTGTGTCACTTCCACGGATACTTGTTTTGTTCTATGTGTTATAACTTAATATATCATGTTTTGGGCTCAAATTAGTGCCAGCTTTTGCTGAGAACTCCTACTGGGTAGATCCTGTGTCCTTTTACAAGTGGCCTTTTTTTTTTCTTTTAAAAAAAAAAGCACTTTCTAACTTTCTGTCACCAAGAGAAGTTTCACATTCATCTGGTATTTTCTCTATCCTATCCCTGAAATTAACCAAGGAGTCTATCTTTTCTATTGGAGAATAATATTTAGAAACTAAGATCTTGATGGAAGGCATGCTGATTGCTGCTGAGGTGTCACTGCCTCTAGGCCCTTGCAGCAGTTAAAGATAAAAAGTAATCTGTATATGTACCCACACATACACAAACATGTATATTTATTTATCTGTCCACCTGTTTGTGTGCATATGTGTTTGTGTGTGAGTATATATAAACAAACATAAATTCACACTGATCCTATAACTTCAGTCCAGCACCACAGCCTTCCCTTTCTCCTTGTGTGTATTTTGTTTCTCTGATAGGGAGAAACTCAGCTCTCAGTATCCACAATATATTTGCTCATTTGTTCAATCCTAGTATACATATAAAGTAGTTCCAGAGCTGCTAACCTATACATATGTCAGAAACAAATTTATTAAGTAGAGAAGAGTATTTGTAGATAGTTCTTTTTGTCTTTTACCTTAACTTTGCAGACTAAATATTGTCATTTTAAAGCTACTCAGCTCATTTCTTCTCCCTTTCTTCTCTGTGATTATGCATTCATTTGTTATTGTTTGTATTCCAGAACACACAGACACACACACACAGACACACACACGCATACACACACACCCCCCATACATAACCAACCAGCCTTTTTATTTTCTGGTTTATCCTTCCTGTATCACTTTTTGACACAAATCAGCAGACACATGCATATTTTACAATATCCTCTTGTTTCTTACATGAAGTGTAGCACACTACAGGCATCCTTAATGCTTTGCCCTTTTCACTTAACAGTTTTCCTGGATGTCACCACATATCCATTTTTAGAAACCATCCTCATTCAGCAGCACAGCTGCACAGCAGGACTTCACTGTGGGGCTGCACCACCATTTCTTCGACCACTGTACGTGGGCATTTAGGTTGTTTGTAATTTTTTTTTTTCTGATATGAAGTTTCGTTCTTGTCACTCAGGCTGAAGTGCAGTGGCACGGCCTTGGATCACTGCAACCTCCGCCTCTCGGAATCAAGTGATTCTCCTGCCTCAGCCTCCTGAGTACCTGGGATTACAGGTGTCCACCACCACGCCCGGCTCTTTTTTTTTTTTTTTTTTTTTTGTATTTTTAGTAGAGACGGTGTTTCTCCATGTTGGGCAGGCTGGTCTTGAACTCCTGACCTCAGGTGATCTGTCCACCTTGGCCTCCCAAAGTGCTGGGATTACAGGTGTGAGACACCACACCCAGCCATTTCTAATATCTTTAAATCACAAACAATACAGCAGTGAACAATCTTTTCTTGTAATTATTTTTGTATTATCGGAAAAGTATCTTCAGGATAGACTCCTAGAGGTAGGATTGCTGGGTGAAGAGATAAGGGTGCATGCAGTTTTCTTAGATATTGCCAAGTTTCCTTTCAGAAGGTCCCTCTAATTTGCATTACTACCAGCAATGTAAGGGAGTGGCTATTTCCCCAGAGCCTTGCCAACAGAATGTGTTGTCCTACTGAAATTCTCATCAATCCAATCGATGGGAAATAGCATAGTTTTAATTTGTGATTTTCTAATTATGAATTAGAATGTGAGCTTTTTTAATATTTTAAGGGCTGTTTTTATTTTCTTTGCTGTGAATTATCTGTTTATATCTATTGCCATTTTTCTATCAGGTTTTTTAGACCTCTGCTCCATAATTTATAATATTTCTCTGATATTGGTGATATTAACTATGTCTGTGGTATATATCATGAATTCATGAGTATTTTCTTCCAGTTTTTACTCGTCTTCTGACTTGTTTATAATTTTTTTTTTTTTTTTTTTTTTTTTTTGAGATGGAGTTTCTCTGTATCACCTAGGCTGGAGTACAGTGGTGCGATTTTGGCTCACTGCAGCCTCCACCTCCCAGGTTCAAACAATTCTCCTACCTCAGCTTCCCAAGTAGCTGGGATTACAGGCACCCACCACCATGCTCAGCTAATTTTTTGTATTTTTAGTAGAGAAGGGGTTTCACCATGTTGGCCAGGCTGGTTTTGAACTCCCAACCTCAAGTGATCCAGCTTCCAAAGTGCTAGGATTACAGGCGTGAGCCACAGTGCCCAGCTATAATTTTTAATGCAAGTTTTATGCACTGAAATGTATCAATCTTCTCTTTCCTTACCTCTAGATTTTGAGCCATGGTTAGAAAGTCTTTCCCTAGACTACCCTAGAGGTTGGGGAAATTCATTCTTGTTTTCTTCTAGTCCATGTGTGGTTTCATTATTTTGTGTTTAGATATGTAAGCCATTTGAAGTTTATTCTTACAGTGTGAGGTTTGAATATAATTTTTCTTTTTACAAATGGCTAATGCATTGTCCCTACATCATATATTTAAAAGTTGCTGCTTTTCTTCTCAGTGGTTTAAGACAGTATTTTTATCACATGCTAAATTTCCATGTGTACTTGGTTCTAGTTCATGCTTTCTCTTTTATTCCATTGGTCAATTTGTCTATCCATGGTTCAATACCACACTATCATAATCATTTTGAGCTTTCTAGTATGTTTTAATTCCTCGTGGAGCTATTTTTCCCTTCTGTCCAGATTCTTCTTTTAATTCATGGGCAATCAACTTGGGATGCATGTAGAACAAATAAGGCAACACAAATAGGGTGTAACTAATTAGGGCTGGTGGGGACTATGAAAAATAGGGGAGTTTTCGGCCTGCCCAAACTAAAGGAAACAGTTGCTCTTTAGTTCTAGCTGAGTGTTTCTCAGCGGGAATGTAGGTCAAATTTAAGATCTGATTTTTTCTAGATGAGACAAAACACGCGAGTTCTATGAGAAATCTTCCAATTTTAAAATGCTAGTTCGCTAGCAAAGAATTACATTTTCTTTCTTTTGTTTTCTTTTCTTCTTTTCTCTCCTCTCCTCTTCTCTCCCCTCCCCTCCCCTCCCCTCCCCTCCTTTCCTTTTCTTTTCTTTTCTGAGTTTCGCTCTTATTGCCCAGGCTGGAGTGCAATGGCATGATCTTGGCTCACTACAACCTCCGCCTCCCAGGCTCAAGTGTTTCTCCTGCCTCAGCCTCCTGAGTAGCTGGGATTATAGGCACCCACCACCATACCCGGCTAATTTTTTGTATTTTTAGTGGAGACAGGGTTTCAGTTGGCCAGGCTGGTCTCGAACTCTTGACCTCCAGTGATCCACCTGTCTTGGCCTCCCAAAGTGCTGGGATTAAAGGCGTGAGCCACGGCGCCTGGCAAGAATTACATTTTCCTTTACTTTTCTTTTCAGCAATGTTCTGAGCCAAAAAGTTGAGCCATCAGTGAGCTACATACGGCCCGAAGATTTCTAGATTGCACACTTTACTGTGTACAAGAACTTGCTAAACAGTGATGTATACAAAATTAAGTTCTGATAATTGTGTATCAAATTGTTGAATAAATGAGTTTTTCAGAAAGTAAATACAGTCATCTCAAAGATGTGCAAAGGAAATAAAGATGCCCATAGACTATAGTTCAAATGTGCAAATACTTTCTATCACTCTGTTTTCAGGAGAGTAAAATATCTTTAAGACGAATGTTGTCCCATTGCTGTCTCAAAATGGTATTATACTTAGTGAAAGCGGTTATTACAAAATAGATTTGAATGGAGTTTTAGGACTATTTATAATTTAAGATGAAATATGTGTGTATACTAAGTCATCAATACATACAAAGAGAAGGACTAATAGAACATTTTATTTCAGATTATTTTTGAAATATATATGTAAAGTTTTTAGTCATAAAACCCGAAAACAAAAATGAAACTTAACAGTATTATATGATATAAAATGAAAAGTATAAAATCTTACCCTCACCAAAAAATAATCATATGGCCAAGCACGGTGGCTCACGCCTATAATCCCAGCACGTTGGGAGGCAGAGGAGGGTGGATCACTTGAGGCCAGGAGTTCGAAACTAGCCTGGCAAACATGATGAAACCCTGCCTCTATTAAAAGTGCAAAAATTAGCCAGGCTTGGTGGTGCACCCCTGTAGTCCCACCTACTCAGGAGGCTGAGGCAGGAGACCTGCATGAACCCAGGAAGTAGAGGCTGCAGTGAGCCGAGATTGAGCCACTGTACTTTAGCCTGGCTGACAGAGCGAGGCTCTGTCCACCCTGCCCCCTAAAAAAATGAAAACATCAGATTCTTATTAATGCTTTTATATTTATATATGTACAAATTAATTAGTAAAATATATCTTAATGAACTTATTATTCTGTATATTTTTTTCATTTTCATATTGGTTTATATGGAGCTGCCTCATTATCTGTATTGCTATAAAACATCCTATTATGTGGATTGTACCTAATCCTTTAATTGATAGTTATTTCCATTGTTTTTGGTTTTTCTATTTCAAACAATGCTGAAATGAACATTGTGTGCATGTGTAAGTGTATCTATTAAGTAAATCCTTAGAGATGCACTTGCTGGGTCAGAGGATGTGTGCCATTCAAAAATGTTAAAATAAAGTAAATATGTAATGGGTATGACAATATTAATTTCAGTATTTTTCTAGAAATTGATTCCAAAGGTTTTAATTTATTATTTAAAAGTTAAATGTAGATTTTATGTATTACAGAGATTATCCTATAAAAAATTATATTCTATATTTGTTTTTAATTTTAAAAACATTATATTTATTGTCATGATATATGTTTATTAGCGATAAAATAGAAAACATAGATATAAGCAAAGCCTAAACATTTTACAACACCCCAGAATAAATAATGTCTTTTAATACAGATTTGTAAGCATATTAATTTACAAGTATTTTCATAGCATGTAAATTATTTTATATAAGTTATATAAGTTACTTAAAAAGTTCTAAATATATTTTAAAATTTATAAAATTATTTTAAATGGCAAAATTGTTTTCTAATATAATATATAAACACAAATATAATTAATCAATCCTTGTTAGGTATTTCTAAGATCTTTAATTCAAATTTTTCATTGCTAGAAATATGCCATGAACTTTCAGAAGGCTGAGACTTTGAATATTTGAGACAATTCCATGAACATAGTAGGTGCTTGATAAATATTTCATAGATGGATATAAGGATTATTGAATAAATAGAGTGGTAAATTTTGTTTCTGCTAAATATTTATTATTTCCTTAGGATAAAGTCCTAGTGGAGTTGTTAGATCAAAAGGCAAATTTCCAAATGGGAATTAAGATTTCTCATATTATGTCTGACAATGTAGACCTCACTTAAAGTGAAGGACAGCAAAGCTTTCTTAACCTAACCCTTATCAATATGTCATCCATATATGTGTGTGTGTGTTTGACTATGTATATGTGTGTGTATATATGTATATATGTGTGTATACATGTATGTGTATATAGATATGCATCTATTTATGTATACATTCACAAATATACACACACACACAAGCCACACACATATATATACATGTTTATACACACCTATACTGTTAATTTGAGATGTGGTAACTGATGTCTCAATTTTGCCATAATTGCTTTTCTTTTTAACACTAAGAACAAGTATAGAAAATTACAAAGGCTAGCATTACAAATACTGTTTATCTGCCATCCAAAAATGAACAAAATTGGTTCAAATGTGCTTTAGATATGTTTAAAATAAAACAGAGCAGTCAAACATCGTCTTCTATATTCTTCGCCCTAACCCTCGTTCTTCTCCATGTGCAAGCATTTTTACAAGTTAATCTGCATTTGATATATGTTTTTAAAATTTTTACTTCATGTATATGAGTGTTAAACCATATATTTTATTATTTTATGTTTTTAACTTTTACATAAACGTTTTTAATGCTATCACAGACTTCGCAAATCTCACCATTGTTTTTCTCTCTTCCATAATACGTAATAGTTTCGTGATTACATTTTACTTATTTTAAGTTCTTTCATTATTTTGAAGTAATGATAAATCCATTTTCATAACTTGATTTTCTTCATTTATAAGCTATCCATTGCCCGCATGCAATTATCTTTAGAAAATGTTTGTATCAATAAGATGCCAGAGGCCACCCTGAGTTTTATAATTTTGTCTGCCAGCCTTTTACACTTCTTCCATGTCTGGATACTTGCAGAATTAAAGTTTCACTTTGCAACATTTGCCCAAATGAGGCTACGTATAAGCCTTATGTGCCAGTTTTGACTATAACATGATAGTTGTTCACGAGAAGGAAAATGATAATTTCTATAATTCTGCAAACCTCAATCCTCAGTTAATATCTTTTTGATAAATTGCTATGGATCTGTTTTTCCCAATGGCTCATTTGGAAAGTGAGATTTTTTTCTGAAGTCATCCCTCTATTCACTAGTCTCCTTATTGATCACTTACTTTCTCATCATCTTTATTTTATTGGCTTTTCCTCTGACTTCTGAGAGTGTTTCCCAAATTTATTCTCTAGTTTAGAGATATTTCTTAGCACCACTTGCACTACAGGAGCAAATATTTATTTCTAATGTTGAAGCTTGGTTAGTTGTTTGTTTTTCCCTGTAATTTTATCTTATTGTACCTTCTTTTCCTTGTAACCATTGCCTTTTCATTATCAAGCTATGTCCCAGCTTTGTGGAAATCGTGTCTTCTTAAATTGTATAATGAATAAAAATTTCCTGAAATGTTCTCCAGTACATGCAGTAGATTATTTTCAGAGATTTGCACTCCTTCTGAATCTTCTAGATCCTATCCTATTGTCATTATTCTAAAATGTAGTTTGGCCTTAGTTTCATAAATAAAAAATTTAGAAATATTTAAAAATTAATTAAAACAAAAAAAGGAGTCAAGATATTATGTAATACTAACTCAATTTAATAAATACTTGCCATATACTTGCAATGTGTCAGGAACTACTCTAGCCACTCATAGGGCAAATATTAAAAATCAATTTTCCTGCATTTGAAGAATTTACAACCCAGTGAGTAAGATAGTTGAGAAATGACTCATTATGATGCTAATCAAACTAACATAAATGCTATCTTAGAGGCAAACGACCCACTCTCAATAGGTTTTGGAAAGTTTTCATCAATAAACTTTTAATTGGGTCATAAATAACATGAACTTTAACAAGCAAAAAAATTCTTCTGAGAATCATTTGAATAAGATGTAAAGGTGTTTTGAAATTTGAGAAAAATGTGTGATATGTATATGTAGATTATATATATCATTATTGTGTAATACATACATATGTGTATATATACATACATATATAAATATATTTCTTGCTTATATTTACATAGCTGAAAACATGGAACATTATGCCTTATTATAGTTACATTATATAAAGTATATGAAAGATCCAGCTGAAACTCAAGTCTCAGGTTCTGGAAGCACTGGAGCATCTAGCCCTAAGTATTTGATGGTCCAGCCATATTTTTAACATGTTCACCTGTATGTTTCAACAGCCCTTTTGGAAACAAAACCATTTTTACTTTTTTGTTCTTGAGTCACACTTTGAGGGACTACATGCTATTTGGCTGCAGTTTTCATTTCTGCAACCATTTTAACGGTTTCTACAAATCACCCAAGCAGCCCCACCACAGGCTTGTTGATTTGGTTGTGCAACATGAAAGAGGAGGGAGCTATGAAATTGAAATGTATGGACAGAAAGAATTCTCACCCTATATATGCAGTATTGATCTAAGCATTTGGTGCAACAAATTCTTAAGTGAACTTTTCTTGTTCCATATATCAAGAGTCCTATATTCACACAACCATTAAATATTGTAGTCAGAATCATTAGAAGTTATCAGTACCAATACCCTGAGACCTAGACAGGTGAAATGACTTTCTCAAGGCCATCTAGCTGATTAGAGACAGATGGGGGAATAAAAATTACCTTTCCCAATTTTACCACTAGTAGTTTTTTTTGCTATAATCAACTATTTAATATAGTCTACTCTTTTCCTCAAATGCCAAAATTTCGCATCAAGGGTCTGAGGACCAGCAAATATTAAATACTGTGGCCATCAGCCAACCATGACTCAAGAAGAATCAAACTTCCACGTGCGTTGTAGATCATGTGGGGATCTTGGAAAATACAGATTCTCATTCAGGTGGTGGAGGGCGGGGCCTGAGACTCTGCCTGTCTAACAAGCTTCCAGGAGATGATATCAATGCCACCGGTTTACAAACACACTTTGATTAGCAAGGAGCCAGTTGACCTCAAGTTGGGTTCCCAATAAGTTTTCAGTAAGAAATTCTTTGTATTGTTGATGTTTCATACAAAGAGAACCCCATCCTGCTTCTCTCTAAGGTCATCCCTGCTACGTATCTTTCCCTGCCTCCCCTCATACCCAGGGGAATCCACTCAATAAAAGGACTATTTGGGAGCAACTTCCAACCCCCTTCGACCTTGTTACCGAAATGCCTTAGGTGTAAAAGCAAGATAGAAATCAGTCAGATTCAGAGATAGAGGGTCCACCACCAAAAGCTGCAAAGATAAAACCTGGAAGAATCAGAGCTGGCTTAAGATTGATTAATTATCTTTCTCCTCACCCAACCAGCTTATCTTGGTCCATTGAGGAATTTATCTTCATTTTGTCTCTTGCATTTAACTTGTTTGAATAGGAAATGAACTGCTTGAATTTCATGGGGCTGAGTGTTTAACCTCAATGGAACCACATGGACTAACTGCCAATACTGAAATGCCAATCAATGGGTACTTAAAAGAGGAGATGCCTGAGTCCTGGACTTGCAGCTAAAGACAGAAATGCTATTTATACACAGTCAGGTGGTTTAAAGATATGTAAGTTATCCACATAAATGTATTTGCTTTCTTGTAAATAAAACAAGAAAAATAAATCAACATTGCTCCTCAAGGAAATCAGGCGATGTGCTTAAAAGAAACTTTCATGACCCTTGCCTTCATTTATTAATGAGTCGCTTTCCTAGGAATTTGGATTTTGGAGGGAAGTTCTCCCTGGGTTATCTATGGGCACACCATGTCCCTACACACTCAAGACATATGGCAAGAGGAGAAGGGCATTTTTGGCAGAGGATAGAGAAATCAACTGCTTTTTTTTTTTTTTTTTTTCTTTTGAGACGGAGTCTCGCTCTGTCCCCCAGGCTGGAGTGCAGTGGCGCGATCTCGGCTCACTGCAAGCTCTGCCTCCCGGGTTCACGCCATTCTCCTGCCTCAGCTTCCCGAGTCGCTGGGACTACAGGCGCCCGCCACCACGCCCGGCTAATTTTTTGTATTTTTAGTACAGACGGGGTTTCACTGTGTTAGCCAGGGTGGTCTCGATTTCCTGACCTCGTGATCCACCCGCCTCGGCCTCCCAAAGTGCTGGGATTACAGGTGTGAGCCACCACGCCCAGCCAAAATCAACTGTGTTTTTACCTCAAAACAAAAAATGGTTTTGCAAAGGGAGCTTGGCTTCATCTGTTTCAACAGTGTAAAGATTTGAAGGTCAAAGTTTTCCTCAGTATGGATGATCTAATGCAAAGCTCAAGAACATTCGTGTTCTTCACCAAGGTAACTGTAACTAAAGGGACAGATAACTTTTGTATTGAAGCCACATGGGAAGAAAAAAGGACACATTGTCTTCCTTACAGAAGAAAAGAGCAATTGCTCTGTGTATACAAGACAGAGAAGTCAATGGCCTAACGGATTATTCGATCATATTCCCAGAGCATTGTTCAACTACATTGCCTGATTACGGTCAGACAACTGGAAACCAAAATAATTCTTGTAAAAACAAGGGGCGTGTATTATTTTTACTACTAGACACAGACAACTGGTAGGGCTGGAAATACAAGACTTATCCCAGCTAGAAGTAGCAACCACCTGATTCATTTCCCTGTATTTCCAAAAGTATCCTCTCCTTTTCTGTAAAAAAAGAGGAAAATGGAGGAAGATACTTCCATGTCAGAGGGGAAGGATATGTTCTTGCATCTGATAACTAAGGATGACCAGTCTCAGTAATCCATTTCTAAGCCCCTATAAAAAATAACCACCTTTTCTCCTCTCCATGACCCCTAGACAAGAGAGACTAATGACCTCCCAAACAAGTTACCACAAGTACAAGTTATGACTGTCACCATTCCTTCTGTCTGCAAGGTAGGAGCCTCTTCCTCTCTCAAGGGCCCTTCCCCAGAACTCTGATTCTAATAGTTAACACTTGTTGTACAATACACTTTGTTTCCAAAGTCTGGTGATGGGTCTCAAAGAACAAAGCCCACATTCAAATTTCAAAACAGAATAGTTTTTAATTATATCAGGATTCCGGCTTATAGAATCACAGAATTTCAGAATTAGGCCAACCTCTTTCACTTGACTGATTAGGAAATTAAGGTTCAGCACAGGCTGATGATTTGCGACTAGTAAAAATAATAACGGTGAATATGCAGTACATGTTTACTATGTCTTTGGCACTGCCCTGAGACTTTCGTGAAGATCGCCTCATTCCTCAAGACAACCACTGATTACATATTGCTATTAGATCCATTTTGCAAATGAAAACCTGCAGCACAGATTTCTCAAGTAACATGCCCAAGGTCTTCACGCCAGTGCACGACGGGGCCAGGAATGAAATCCAGGCAGTCCAAAACCAGATCAGAGCCCTCATTCCAATTTGCAATGTTGCAGCAGACGCACGACTGGCATTGAGCTTCCCTTGCCCCCTGTGCAGCCTGCCTTGTACTTCTCATA
This sequence comes from Symphalangus syndactylus, assembly GCF_028878055.3. Lineage (NCBI taxonomy): Eukaryota > Metazoa > Chordata > Mammalia > Primates > Hylobatidae > Symphalangus > Symphalangus syndactylus. The sequence continues at coordinate 69,010,583 of NC_072446.2, forward strand.
TCACTTAGCTCAGCTCAAATAGGAACATTCTGTTAGGAGCCTTAGGGACCTGAGATCTCATTAACCTCTCTACTACTTCTTTCAAATAGCCTCATGGGTACCCATAAGTATTATTTTATTTCTGGCTCATAAACTTTCCACCAGGACAGGACACCACATCAGTGAAGTCGTTAAATCTTTATAATAACAATATTATGCTAATGGAAATTATTAGTCTATTCCTCATCCCCTAAAAACCATCTGGTAGGTTTACCTGGCAATTACTTTGAGATGTCATAGTGAATCTTAAAGCATAAAGAATATAGGGATTCATAACTTTCTCTGAGCAATGGAGTTTTCCATGTGGTAACAAGCTGGCATGGCTGGACTATTGGATTTAGACATAAACAGGATACTGGAAAAGGCTGGGGGAGAGCACACGGCAGCTCTCAGATTAGAATTCAGGTGGTAGGGTAGAAAGCATAGGTATTTCCAAGTCCAGGCTTTCTACTGGGAGAATGGGTTGCCAATATTTTGATTGCATTATGAATTTCTTCATAAAATGGTTTGTTCTTTAATATCAAATAATAAAACGTAGGTATTAGGGCCCATTTAAGTAATTTAGAGTAATTAGAGTCTTAAGTAGAGAGCACATGTTCAGAGCAGAACAATCTCTCTCCAAACAACAGTGATGTCAGAGGTTTTAGGTGTGAGTCTGTTTTCTCTCTCTCCTCCCTGTGGCTCAAATGCATGGTGTGGTTTCCCTTCCTGGAGCCCAGTTACCCAGTAACTCCCGAAATGGCTGGATAAATGTTGGCTGCCATGCACATTCAACCTTGAAAGCACAACAATCTGGGATTTTAATTCAAACAAATGTGAAAATGGATTATAAATAGGATCCAGCTGCATTTCTAATAGTGAAGAGAAAAAGGAGCTGTGACCAAAAAAGTAAGGAAAAGGAAAATGAAAGCACCTTGCCTTTCTTTCCATGGGCTCCTCTCATGCTGCAATCACTGCCCTATTCAAAGAGGCCGCAAGAAGTTCTAAAATGTTTTAATTGTGTTTAATTAAGTTGTCATTTGTTACTTGTCTTCCTGAAAGTCCTGGCTAATTAAACCAGGCTGCATTTTCAGATCTACGTGGTTACCTCCAGCCTAGCATTTAATAAAGGAAAAAAAAAAAAGGTTAGCAGAGGCTGTCTTCCTGGAGATTTCCCATCCTGCTGCCAACCACTCCAGTTTATATATTAGCACAGATGTTGGCCAGCACAAACCAAGATTTCTGCAGGGGTGTTGACAAAGACGACCCCCGCCCCAACCCTCCATAATCCTTTTCTCCTTCCCACAGCAACTTTCGTATAAGTCAATATTTGAATATGGAAAAACTGTGTGCAATTCATCTCAAATCATCAGCACCTCACAAAATGGAATAATGTTACCTACAGCCTGGATCAGTGGGGAAATCCAAACCTCTCAGTTCAAAATTCATTCTAATAGAAAGCCTTAAGGTCACTGACTATGTCTTAAGTGTCAACCTCTACCAGATGTTTTAATTATGCCTGGTAATATCCCCTAGAGGGTCACTGTGTGATCGTGCAAGTTATACCTTGCACAACCATAGAGGGCGCCTTCCGTGACATGATCACCAGTGATTTGTAGTTTTACTATGAAGATTTTCCGGCAGATGGCAGTAAAGTGTCTTGAGGACAGGTCCCCAATTTCTAATCCTGTATTAGGCCTGGGACAGTACAGACCCATACAATTCATCACTGGGCTGAATTTCAAGTAAAGAACAGGTCATCATATATCTTAATCTTTTTCACTCCTGTCCTAAGAATTACATCAACTTTTTATGAAATGAAAACACTATTAGTGAATTTCACTCTATCATCATAGCAAACATAGGTGTTTTCACATCGACATAGAACTCCTGTGTTTATTTAAAGAAGAAAAACTACCCAGAATTAAGTAATTTTGAAGGAATCTGTTCCATGTATGCATCACCCAACAGACCACAAATCTTTGTTTCTCTGACTTAGATATAAAACCCTCTACCCCTCCCAAATTTGCTCACAAGAATCAATAATACAGGTCAGACACTGAATTTGCCTACAATGGCAAATGCTTCCCAAACATTTCAGCAAACAGTCTCTAAGTTTGTCTTTTCCCTTCCAAGGATTGCTTGTTTCACCTGCAAACACTCCCAATGTGAATATGTTTAGCCCCTTCATTGTGGAAGGCAATTATTTGTTTGACAGGAAGCTTAGGGAGATAGCAGACAATTTTGCAAACATACCAACAGGTGAAGAGTAATTTTAAAATCTCCCGCTCCTCACTCCCATCTCCTTGAAATGTGTCTGTCTAGGGTTTTAGTAAATATTCTTGTGGGGTCTCTAAGATGCCTTTATATATTTTATGCACAGGCAGAATTGTCCAGTGATCCTCCAAAAATGTGTGTGTGTGGCTTACAAAACCATTAGTCTCTAGGGATCAGTTGAATAGCACAATCCAAGACCATGTATGGGCCGTTGAAGACATACAACCACCAAGGTCCCCAAGATGTCTGTTTTCAAAGGCACCCACACTTCATTGTCAATGGGAAATAAGTCAGGAGAAATAAAAGTGAAAACAAGGGTCAACGACATCAGTAGACACATTTCATATATGTTCAATATGGGACTGGTACTTTAAAGAAGGAGACTTTAAGGATACCAATATTGTCATGTCTGCAAAACAAAGCTAATTTCTTCCTATTACATTTATTAAATTTAATCTTCTGATTAAAATATGAAATATTTTCATATTAAAATAATGAAAAAGATGAAATAAAGATGGAGAGGAGGAAGAGGAAGAAAGAGAAAAGAGGAAGGAAGGAAAAACAAGAAAGAAGGAAGAGAGGGAAAGAGGAAGGGAGCTAGGGAAGGAAGAAGGCTAAAGCTAAATCTGGATAACAGTTATGTAGGACCCCGTGTATCACAACCTTAAAAAGGGCAAACTCTGGCCCATCTATTTTACTTGAGATAATTTATTCTATAAAAATAAGAGATATGTAGAAGATATATACATAACAGGCCAGGCACGATGGCTCAAGCCTGTAATCCCAGCACTTAGGGAGGCTGAGGCAGGTGGATCACTTGATGTCAGGAGTTCGAGACCAGCCTAGCCAACATAGTGAAACTTGGTGTCTACTAAAACTACAAAAATTAGCCGGGCATGGTGGTGGGCACCTGTAATCCCAGCTACTTGGGAGGCCGAGGCAGGATAATCACTTGTACCCAGGAGGTGGAGGTTGCAGTGATCCGAGATTGTGTCACTGCACCCTAGCCTGGGTGGCAGAGCCAGACTCCATCTCGAAAAAATAAAACAAACAAAAAACACACAAAAAATGAAAAAAAAAACCACATATATATGCATATATATATATATATATATGTATAACATACATATAGTAATGTTCACTGCAGCATTGTTTATAGTTGTGGTTAACTAGAAACACCCTAAACATCCAATTAGAGAGGATTTGTTAATTGGCCCCTGCTGACCCTTCTTCCCTCATCCTAGTACTCTGCACACTTACTTCTATCCATTTAACTGACCTATTTGAGAGCCTTCACAAATCCAATTACCTCTTCCTCAAATTCTGAGCCCCATCACTTCACAGAGCTATTCCTTCTTATCCTTCATGTCTGTTTTCTAGCACTCTGCCTTCCTCTTTTCTTTATCCAACCTAGCATGTAGTGCACTCACTTCACAATATTTTTTGTTCGTTGTAATTGCATATTTATGGTTTCATTTGAGTGTTTAATGCCCAATTTCTTCCAGTAGCTAAAATCTCCACAATGACAAGGAACAAATTCAAGCCCTACATGCCTAGTGTTCATTCTCACCTTCCCTATGGAAAGGGCTTAGAAAATGTTTGTTGAAAGAATAAGTCTATAAAACAAGAATATTAAGCATGAAATTGCCATTGCATGACAACTAAGTTATAAGTTTTTAATAATTTCTCACAACATGTTTGTTTCTTCATGTTTTCAACATGAATACCTAAACTAATAGGTATTAGTTTATAATATGATTTTCTCACTTATAATTTCTCTAGTTTTCGGTAATCTCAACATGTTTAAAAACATTAATAATTTCTTACATTATGTTTAAAAACAATAATTTCTCACAATATGTTTAAAAACATTAAACATATTGTGAGAAATTATTGAAAACTAGATAAATTATAAGTGAGAAAATCACATTACAAACTAATACCTATAATATTGTCCTAATTTAAAGTTTAAGAAAATTCCTCTGTGTATGTCCCTGAATTTTTCATGTCTTCTATGCTGAACATGTGTCATTTTTAGAATGAAAGGGAAATGTTTCAAACTGCCTCTTATTTCACTATAATCTATTTATGTGTTCTCTCTTTCTCAAGGTACTAAATGCTATATGCACCTACTAGAGTACTTCCTCCATCGGTCTATGCAAACCTTTGTATTGATCTCTCTTTAGTTATCATTTTGATATCTGTATTAGTTATCTACTGCTGTGTAACAAACTATCCCAAACCTAGCAGTAGAAAACAATACAAATGCTTTTATTATTATCTCACAGCTCTGGAGGTTGACTATTCTCAGTAGGCAGTTCTTGCTCAGGGTACCTCATGCAATCGCAGTCAGATGGCAGCTGGGACTGACATCATCCCCAGGGATACCTTGCTCATATGTTTGGCGATTGATGCTAGCTGCCAGCTGGGAGATATTGGCCAGAAATCTACAAATGGCCTCTCCACATGGCCTGGAATTCCTTACTGCATGGCTGCTGGGGTCTGAGAGCAAGCACCTTGATGGCAACAGGCAGAATTCATATCACCTTTCGTGACTTAGCCTTAGAAGCCACGGGTCATCACTTCTGCCATACTCACGTGCACCCAGATTCAAGGGGAGGAAACATTGATCCCACTGCTCAATAGGAAAAGTATCGAAGTTACATTATAAGAATAGTGTGTAGGCCGAGCATAGTGGCTTACTCCTGTAATCCCAGCACATTGGGAGACCAAGCCAAGTGGATCACCTGAGTTCAGGAATTCGAAACTAGCCTGGGCAACACGATGAAACCCCATCTCTACTAAAATACAAAAAATTAGCCAGGCTTAATATTCTTGTTTTATACAACGTGGTGAAACCCAATCTCTGCTAAAAATACAAAAATTAGCCAGGCATGGGTGGCACATGTCTGTAATCCCAGCTACTCGGGAGGCCGAGGCAGGAGAATTGCTTGAACCTGGGAGGCAGAGGTTGCAGTGAGCCAAGGTTGTGCCACTGCACTCCAGCCTGGGCAACAGAGCAAGATCTGTTTCAAAAAAGAAAGAAAGAAAAGAAAGAAAAGAAAGAAAAGAAAGAAAGAAAGAAAGAAAGAAAGAAAGAAAGAAAGAAAGAAAGAAAGAAAGAAAGAGAAAGAAAGAAAGAAAGAGAAAGAAAGAAAGAAAGAGAAAGAAAGAAAGAAAGAGAAAGAAAGAAAGAAAGAAAGAAAGAAAGAAAGAAAGAAAGAAAGAAAGAAAGAAAGAAAGAAAGAAAGAGAAAGAAAGGCATGTAGGATGGGAGATATTGTGGGGGCCATATTTAGAAAGAAAACTGACTGTAATGTCTTGAAACTTTGATTTGTAATTCCCCACTACTACCCTAAATTCTCACAATATGTAAGAAAATTTCAGTTGGCCATTTTTAAATAAGTTTATTTATGTGTATTATACACTCAATAAATATTGCTGGTAAGCATTAAGAGGCAGCGGTAGCTCCAAGCTAGCTTTCTGGAGTCCTAGGATTTCCTTCAAAGACTGCCATTGTCTCACAAGTTTCTTACCCTCAGTTTTACATTTTTTTAATTTAATATCAGCCTGCCCTTTCAATATCACAGAATTTTGAGAAAGAATGGAAAAAAAAAACCCACAGAATTTCCAAAAATGAGTTATTCTAATTGCTAGCTTTAGAGTTTCAGGGCATATTATAGGTGTTACATTAAAAAAAATAGAAACTTTGGGTTGGTACATTGAATGTGCTGGAGATTATTGCATACCTATGAGAGAGAAGATGAGAACTCAGAAGATCAAGTAAATAATAGTGCTTTCAACGTTTCCTATGTTTTTTGAACAGGGAATCATATTTTAAAAATATAACATTTTACAAAATCTTAGTCTCTTTTCAGTGAGAAGTGAGCAAAGTGTGTGACCATAGCCATGGTATATGTCCTATTTGGGTTTTTGTTTAAATGTTAAATGAAAGAATAATAACCAGCTTGAGTGTGTGATATAAAGGTAAGCAGCAATGTATTTAATGTGCCCAGAATAATATCTTCCACATAATACGTCCTTAATTGGTGATGACTATTTCTATGCAAAGAAAAAAAAATTTTTGTCTCTGGCCTTGAGCTTACCACATACTAAATCAATGTTATAAAAATACAAGGTATTAATCAAAGGATCCATAAATTAGCTCCATATCTGCCCTTTTAAGCATACCATAATAAATGATATTTATTAATTATTTTTTAAGTGAAAAGAGTACTAAAATTTCTATCTGCTGGCCTAGAAAAGTGGTATTTTTTTTAAAAATCTATCTTGATCTCTTAGTAAAAATCAAGGCTCAAAGTCACATTAGAACTAGTCTAGATAATGTGTAAGTATAAGATGTGAATTTGTATCCCAAGCAACTTAGGAAAATGCTATTCCAGGATATTGGTCCAGACCATGAAGTTATTATGACACTGGCTGATGTACAGACACATCCACAATCCAAGTCCTTATCAAAGAGGAGCTTGCTATTAAAAACTACAAATTGTAAAAGGAAACTCACCATCATTGGTAGTAACTGGGAGTATCACTAGAAGTAACCAATAGGAAAATCAGCATCCGAAAAATAAGAAATTATAAAACACTTGGCTGGGCGCAGTGGCTCTCACCTGTAATCCCAGCACTTTGGGAGGCCGAGGCGGGTGGATCACCTGAGGTCAGGAGTTTGAGACCAGCCTGGCCAACATGGCAAAACCCCATCTCTACTAAAAATACACAAAAAAATTAGCTGGGCGTGGTGGTGGGTGCCTGTAATCCTAGCTACTTGGGAGGCTGAGGCAGGAGAATTGCTTACCTGGAAGGTGGAGGTTGCAGTGAGCCAAGATCATGCCACTGCACTCCAGCCTGGGTGACAGAGCGAGACTCTGTCTCAAAAAAAAAAAAAAAAAAAAAGAAATTATAAAACACTCTAAAAGTCTACAAAAGAAATGTATTTTAAATGTTTAAAAAGCTAAAAGTAGAAATAAATATATTGAAAAAGAGCGACTGTATGAATAAAGAACACATACTTTTAAAAGGACTAAATGGAAACTCTAGAAATAAAAAAGAAACATGCACTCAGATAAAAAGTATTAGGGTCAAGATGCAAAGTGATATAAAAATTTTAAAAAGATTCAAAGTGGTTAATATACAGCAATGTATATAACAATTACTGTATGTTTACTAATTTGTTTCACTTGAAATCAAGGATAAACTAAACAACAAAACGTGAAAGACGGAAGTTACTTGATTAGCCATTTTTATAGTTCCTCATATTGATTTGGGGGAGGATCGAGATTTGGTCAACACTAGATTTTGTCGCATAAATAAACCATGTTTAAAATATAAGAGTAATCACAGCAAAATAAAAAAACATGTATAGCATTCAAACTAAAGGAAGAAAAATGTAGAAAGTTCAGTTATCCTGACAGAATTTTTCTATAAAAATAAATAAGAGCACATTCAAGTTAAAGAGAAAGCCTAACATTCCTTGTTATAAATTCATTCAAACATAACATCAATAACTAAAAATAAAGCTGGATTATATCTCTGTTAAGTGGCATTTTTCAGAATATATTCTTATATATCTATAAATTTTTATAAGAGATATCCCATACGATGTTGATGGTTTTTCTTAACTTTACTGTTATTCTAGTCATTTACTTTTCAATCTAGCACATCCAATTGATTCTAGATACTTATTTCTTAGTGAAACACTAGAAATTGAATGAACTCAATAGGCAAGCATAGGTACCTTTCTAAACCCTTGATTTTATCACAATTCTTAGGTGTATAAAGAAGGTATATTGGGGCTCAATCTGTTCATCTGTAAATAAGGACAGAAATACTTGCTCATTTTACAGGGTGGCTGATCTTAAAATAAAGGAGGAAAATAGACATAAATAATGGTGAAATTATAAATAAAAAAAGTTCTCAAAAGTATTTTAAAATAAACAATCCAATTTAAAAATGGGCAGAAGACATGAAAAGACATTTTACCTAAAAGGATATACAGATAGCAAATACGCAGATGGAAAGAATGTTCAACATTAGTCATTAGGTAAATAAAAATTAAAACTCCAATAAGATATCAATAAACACCTATCAGAATGGCTAAAGCAAAAATAATGACCATACCAAATAGGGGAAATACATTCCCATGAGAATGTAAGATGGCACAGTTACTTTGAAAAATAATTTGGCAGCTTCTAATGAAACTAAAAATTCTCTAAACATACAGTCTAGCAATTATACTCCTAGATATTTATTATAGAAAAATAAAAGGAGTATGTTTATACAAAAATTTATGCATGAATGTTTATAGCAACTTTGTTTGTAACTGCCAAAAATGGAAACAACGCAGAGATCTTTCAATAGGTGGACGGTTATACAAATGTGATGCATAGATACTGTGAAATACTACTCAGCAATTTAAAAAAATACATACTACTGATATAAGCAATGACTTAGATAGACCCCAGAAAATTATACTGAATGATGACAGCTAATCACCAAAAGGTTATATAGACTGTATGATTTCATTTGTACATCACACTTGAAATAAAATTATAGAAATGAACAAATTAGCGGTTGCCAGGTGTTTGGAATGAAGGGGAAAATGACTATAAAGGGGTAGCTTCCATATCTGGATTGTGGTGGTGGTTACACAAACCTACACATCATGATAAAATTGCACAGGACACATTCATGCATACACACACCCACACACACAAACGGGTTCATGTATAATTGACAAAATGTCAATTTTCTGGTTTTGATATTGACTATAGTTATGCAAAATGTTAATATTGGAAAAAGAGTGCAGAAGACCCCTCTGTACATTTTCTTGCAACTCGTTGTGAATATATACTTATTTCAAAATGAAAACTTTATTTAAAAAAGGAAAGCATTGTTTATTATTCTTAAGACATGGTAAGGTTGGCTGTGACATTCGACTAACTGCCATCAGCTACTAATGTCAGTCCTTGTCTCTCTTTTTTTTCTCTGTGCCCGTCTGATAACAGACCAATAGTGCTATTTACTGAGACCCTTTTCATTCAATTCCCTTTGAAGAGTTTTTAAATCCCATTTTTGTATTCTAAACAGAAATTTACATAATATTGTCCTTGGACAAATTTTGAAAAAAAAAGTAAATTTCCACGAGTGTGGGTGTGAGGGGAAGGGAGAATGTCATAGGCCAAAGCACTTGAAAAAGTTTTAACAAGGAAGAAACTTTTTACTTTTTAGGAAAAATCTATTACAGAACTTTACCAGGAAGGTTCTCCATCTTTTATTTATCTGTGCTTTTCTCACGTCATGGTCCTTTATCTATCCTTTTCCTCAAATGTCTTTCAATTTTGTTATTTAATTCAAGTATTGATTAGATTCACGAGAATCCCCAAGGTTGCTACTAATTTTTTACTGAATGCTGATTTTTCAAAAGCTATAATCTAGAGTCTCCAATAATTTCTTCCCAATCATTTCCAAAACTCATTGAATTAGTAACTTTCATTTAGCACTCAGTGTTGCTCCAGCTTCACCCTGGATGACCAATGGTTTGTCCCTTTCCACCCTAGCTTCTATCTCTATCTGCTTAATGTTGCTTCTCATTAGGCTGAGAATGTGTTTATTTAAAAAACAAAACCAGTAAAACAGAACTCAGAATGCTGCACAATCCCACTCCACGTAGAAACTGAAAGGCAAGAAATGAAAAGATAGCCAGTATAGATTCCATGTGGCATGAGGATTTGTTTTGAGATGGGGTCTCACTCTGTTGCCCAGGCTAGAGTGCAGTAGTGTTATCACTGCTTACTACAGCCTCGACCTCTCAGGCTCAAGTGATCCTCCCACCTCAGTTCCCAAGTAGCTGGAACCATAGGTGCACTGGTACCACGTCTGGCTAATTTTTAAACTTTTTGCAGAGATGGGATCTCACTATGTTGCCCAGACTGGTCTCAAACCTCTGGCCTCAAGTGATCCTCCTCACTCAGCCTCCCAAAGTGCTGGGATTACAGGCATGAGCCACTGAGCCTGGCAGGGATTTTTACTTGGCATCTTTGAGTCCACTTTTGACTTACGCTCAGAGGATATCAATAAGTGCTTCTTTTCAAAGCACTTTTAGGCTTCTTCTTCACCATAATATTACAGGTTAATAGACAAAACCTGCTTTTTCTTATCACAGCTTAATTTTCTCACCTCCTGTGCCAATTCTGTCAGGCCTTTGGTCCTCCCCTATTAAGCCCTCTTCAATGGTGTTTTGTACTCTTCTGCCACCCGACCAATGGGCTATATACTAGCAATTCCTTACAAACAGCTTTTTTTGACCCTCAAACTTCCAGCTTAGTTGATTTTTGACTTTTGTCTCAACCAGGGATATTTAGATAACAAGAAACAGATATACTTCATACTATCTCAAGAAGATTGACTTTTATCTCAACCAGGGATATTTAGATAGCAAGAAGCAGATACACTTTACACTATCTCAAGAAGAAAACCTATTTGTAATCTCACGAAACACAAATGCTAGAAAGTTACCAGGCAATATCTCTGGCCTACTGGTTGGCTCTCTCTTTTTATGGTATGGTCTGTCATCTCTACCCTCTACTCACCTCTCCATTATCTGTTATGTAAGCTAGTTCAAGGGTTTTTAAAAAATTTTATTTCCCCTCACAACTTTAACTTGAACATATGTTGCTTTGGGTTGCTATGACCCAACTGACCTTAAATCTACCTGACCCATTGTTTTTTTTTTTTTTTTTTTTTTTTTTTTTTTTTTTTTGAGACGGAGTCTCGCTCTGTCGCCCAGGCTGGAGTGCAGTGGCACAATCTCGGCTCACTGCAAGCTCCGCCTCCCGGGTTCACGCCATTCTCCTGCCTCAGCCTCTCCGAGTAGCTGGGACTACAGGCGCCCGCCACCACGCCCGGCTAATTTTTTGTATTTTTAGTAGAGACGGGGTTTCACTGTGGTCTCGATCTCCTGACCTCGTGATCCGCCCGCCTCGGCCTCCCAAAGTGCTGGGATTACAAGCGTGAGCCACCGCGCCCGGCCTACCTGACCCATTGTTTTGTCATAAGTTTTGATTCCTTAAAAGTGGATTCTGAGACAGGAATCTGAGTACAAGCATTTTATTTGGGAGGTAATCCCAGGAAATACTGACCAGGATGTTGGGGAGTAAAACAGGAAAGGGAAGGCAATAAATACAATGTGTGTGATCAAGCCAGTTACCTCTGTGGGCAAGTGGAACTTCATCTTGCCGAGAAACTCTGGAAATTGGTACAAAACACATGCCTCAGAGTTATCCCAGGCAAGAGGCAAAGAAACTGAGGTGTTTATATCCCAACTTTTGTAAGTCATTGCTCAAGAGCCCTTCCCAGGAATATCAATTTCTGGTACTTCTGACCTGCCATGATCATGTGCAATGATGTCTTTGGTTACCAGAGAAAACACTCAGCTTTGGGAAATCCATCCATGGTGCTCCACAATGGTGAGGTCCCATGGAGCTGGATAGCACCTGACAGCACCTAACATTCACTGCCTTATTTCGTATGTATCTTAGTTCCAATTTAAAATGAGAATATGAGGAGCTCAGCTTGGATTACGGGCCCTTGCTCCAAATAACGTTAGTCATTGAAGCAAGGTCATCTGGTCTGAACATATCTGCCTAGGCCTACCCCTTCAGTAGTGGCTTTGGGGCATCTCCAGGGAAGGTGACAGAGCCTGGGAAAGTGTGCCTGAGAAGACAATGCCTTTGGCCACCATAACTACCCTGCACCCCTACTTTATCTCTTTGGTTGCCAGGTTACCTCAGCGAACATCCATTCCTGCTTTCACAAACAAGGCAATATTCTCATGAAATAATCTGCCTACACTCTGCACAGTCTGTATAGTTACCCACATATACTTGTGAAGTACTTATAGTCTAACTTCCCTTGGGCAGGATTTCTCCTCTCTATCATGTGCTGCAAAGATCATCTTAAAGGAAAACAGCACCATCACATAAAGAATCCTGCTTTACAAAAGAATAGTAGTAGTTTGACCTCTGGCTTTGAGTTCAACACTAAATCCATTTCTGTCCAATGTGTCCATATACCTTCCCTATGCTGTTGGATATCTCATAGTGCCTGAGGATAATTTCATCCATTCAACAGTGTTTTAAGCATTTGATGGAAAGAAAGATTGGAATTCCCACTAGTGTAGAAATCAGATGCATCAAGTAGAGATAGTTCCCATAGTTTATTGCTGTTGTGTGGATGCAAACACGAGTGCTGAATGCTCACAACAGAGGACTGAAAATAATGCCATGTTGTACATCTCCTTGTGGCATCTGAGATGAGGACATGAAGGAAAGACATGCCAAAGATGTCCAAAGTTTGTACTGGAACAAAGGAATTCACTTAGCAATGCTTGTAATTATGAAAAGTGAAGTAACTTCCTGCTTGATCCTAGGTTTCATGCTAAAATTTCCTGTTAAGAGAATCATGTTGATAATATTGAGCATTTCCTGGGCAATAATGCAAATGATTTAATCATATTGATTCTATAAGGTTTTCATCATGTCAACTTTTTTTTAAGAGACAGGGTCTTGTTCTGCTGCCCAGGCTGGAGTGCAGTGGTACAATCCTAGCTCACTGCTGCCTTGAACTCCTGGGTTCAAGTGATCCTCCCACCTCAGTCTCCTGAGTAGCTGGGACTACAGACATGCACTACCATGTCCGGCTAATTTTTAAAAATTTTTGGAGAGATGGAGTCTTGCTGTGTTGCCCAGGCGGGTCTCAAACTCCTGGCCTCAAGCAATCCTCCTATGAAAGTGCGGGAATTACAGGAGTGAGCCACTGCACCCAGCCTCAAAATTTCCTTATATAGGTGGAAGGAGGTAGTACCTTAGGTTGTAAGCACCCAAATGCAGGACAATTATCTAAATCTAAAAAGAGCTCAGCTTGTAAAGTTAGATAAGTTCAAAGCTAACAACTCCAGAACAGCTTCCTAAGAGGGAAATGCCATCTTTAAGATCTTCAATCAAAACTTACTGTTGAGAAATAAACCAAAGCTTATTTATTGGAAACCATTTGTACTGCATCAGAAGCACTAAAGATGTTGACAGATTCCATAGGCTTCAAAGGGCCATTGTAGTTTTAGAAAAATGAGCAATTTGATAACATTTGAATAAATTATTTCAACACAATTTCCATTTCTTTGTCATATAGATAATTTAACACTTCTTAAAATTTCTCCCATGTTTAGAATTTGCCCAGTTTTTTGAAATTATTTATAATCAATAATTTTCCCAATTGAACTTCTCAACTTTCTCACTTTTGTGTTTTCATTGTTCTTATATGCAATACATTTTTTAAGAAATGTATTGGCAATAAACGATGCCAACATGTATGAAACAAAGAAGATATCATTTTGATTCTCAGATCTTAAAGGAAAACCATATAAGACCCTGTCACCATCATAGTCTCTCTGCCACACTACATAGAGTAGTAACCTTTAATAAAGCTCACTTTTAAAATAAACAACACGAAAACACTGATGTTCACTATAATATTGGAAATGTGCGTTGTAAACTCAGCAAAAAATGTGTATCTAACTTTGTTACCAATAAATACTCAATAATATTTTAGGATAAACCCCGTATTCTTTCGTATTGTTAGATTTTAGAGTCTAAGACTTAAAAAATTGAGATTGAGAAAGATTACGTAAATAACATATGTTCCTTATACATGTTTTCCTAATTTGAGGGGCCCATTGATGGGAGCATTCTCATGCATGCCTTTCTAAATATGTTTTCTTTCTCCAAAGTTTAGACACCGGGTCCCATGTGGCACAGATACACTTTGTGTTCTGCATTTGTGCACAACATGCCTACTTTGTGTCAGACACTTGCCAAATATGGAACAAGACACGTAAGATACCTGCTTTCCTGATGTTTATATTTTCATGGGGGAAGACAGATCACAAATAAACATTCAAACAGCATAATTTCACAGAAGTGCAATGTAAAACATAAATATAATTTGTAGCAAAGTGGGAGTAAAGCAGGATGTCGACTTTAAGACTGGGAGTTCAAAAGAATATTTATCAGTCAGACTAGGTTAGGTTATAGTGTAATAACAAACAAATCCTAAAACTTCAATGGCTAAGGTCAATGAACATTCCTTCCTCATTTAGGCAAAGACATCTATGAACCCAGGAGGCCTCGCAGTGACTTATCCACTGCATGATGGCTTAGCATTGTTCTTCCATGTTAGCACAGACTTCTAGAGTCTCCATATCAGAAGAAGGAAACTTCATAGACCCTCCCACTGGAAAGGAAATGCTTCTGCCAGGAAGTTGCACATGTAACTTTCATTTATATTTCACTGGCCAAAGCAACCCACCTGATTAGTCTTCCTTAACATCAAAAGGCAGGCAAGTTCTGATCCCTCCCTTGTATCCAGAAGGAGGAAAACTGGAAATATTGAAGTGGCTACTGCATTTATTCTGACTCCAGAGTGATTAGGAAGAGTCATTACTGAAGACTCTGGGGGAAAAGCATTTCAGCCAAAGGGAATGGCAAAAGTAAAAGCCAGAAGCTGAACATGAGCATGGATTGTTGAGGAATGAAGACCAGAGGATAATGAGCATGGAGGAGCCAAAAAGGATGAAGCAGATGTCTGAGAAAGGCAGCAGGCCACATCATATCCACCTTCTAACTACACAAGGATTTGGATTTCATTCTGTATCCAATGGGAAAGCCCTTGGAGTATTTCAAGCAGAGGGCTCACACGATCTGAATTATATTTTAAAATCATACATCCACTCTTTTTTTTTTTTTTTTTTTTGAGACGGAGTTTCGCTCTGTCACCCAGGCTGGAGTGCAGTGGTGCAATCTCGGCTCACTGCAAGCTCCGCCTCCCGGGTTCACGCCATTCTCCTGCCTTAGCCTCCCGAGTAGCTGGGACTACAGGCGCCCGCCACCACGCCCGGCTAATTTGTTGTATTTTTAGTAGAAATGGGGTTTCACTGTGTTAACCAGGATGGTCTCGATCTCCTGACCTCATGATCCACCCGCCTCAGCCTCCCAAAGTGCTGGGATTACAGGCGTGAGCCACTGTGCCCGGCCATACATCTTCTCTTAAACTGTCAAAGCCCTCCTTCTCTTTGAAGCTTCATCTCACTCTCTCAGCTGGACTAAGCAATCCACCCTCTACATTCCCTGTCTCCTTGGCATTGGCCTCCCTTTAATCAATCACCTTGTTGCAGTATAATCATAGGTTTGCCTGTATTTTCCTCATTCAACCATAAAAGACTTGAGGGCAGAGATCATCTTTTGTTCTTTATATTCCTAAGGCCTAAGGTGATACTTATAATGCTGAATTGTGTTTCTTCTGAGAATGAATAAACTCTGAACCTGGTTCTGGTGCTCAGGATCACCCAGGATGGTGGACTTAGAGGGGAGCAAGCTTTAAGGTCAAGTACGCTGACTAGTAAAAAGGCTAAGTACAGAAGTTGTCCTTCAGAGTCATACACCCAAACCTAAACTTAGGAAAATATTCTTTTTGTTTAAACTTTAAGTTCCAGGATACAAGTGCAGAATGTGTAGGTTACATAGGTATACATGTGCCACGGTAGTTTGCTGCACTTATCAACCCATCATCTAGGTTTTAAGCCCCGTATACAGTGAATTGGAAGTGGAGAGAACAGAGTTCTTCCTGCTTGCCCTACTTGTCTGCCAAACCTGTGATGGGCTTTAGTGGTTGTTGAGATCATCTGAGGTTTCTAAGGACTACAAGAGCTCCAAGGCTCACAATTTTAAAACCACTGATTCAACTCATTACCTTTATTTCCTCAAATTAAAAAAAAAATGAAAGAAGAGGTCAATGAGTTGCAAGAGTCACAAAAATAATAACTTGGCTGGGTCATGCCACTCTGACTATGGAACTCAAAATAGTTCTTCTGACCCACGTTACTCTGAGCAGATCTCTCAGGAGTAATACAGTGTTCTTTTTCTGGGTTCTTAGATGGAAACCTTCAGAAGTGGGAGGCATAATATTCTCTGGGCAAGGCCATAACTTCAAAATTCCTCTCATTTCATGTTCTGACACATCACTTGCTTGCTACCACTGAGGGCACCCATCTATTCACTCAGAATTTTGCCAGAGGCAGGTACCTGACTCAGTTTTCTGGGCTTTTGATTATTCCCAACATTGTGTGTTTGCCCAGAACCTTCTCTAGCAATGAAGCTACCCTCCCATCCTAAGAGTAGAAGAGGAGGAGGAGATTCACAAAAATATATCAAGTTTTCTTTCCCCTTCACAACCCAGGAAAAGTGGGCACTTTTCCTGGTTGCTTTAAATCTAATTGTCTCTAGGCTCAAATTAGAATTAAGAATCGTGCCTCCACGTGTCTGGAATCAACCCTCCCATGCAATTACTTTCAAGTTGTGCTTACCTTGTTTGAAAAGTGCCTTATAAACAGAATCATATTCTTATATTAACTGTGTTAAAGATATTATCACAGCCATCATCCACATTATCGCTTGTAAACTGTTAGATAGTCAAACAGAGACATAACAAATCCCAAGAAGACATTTTTCACTGGTTTCGTTTTCTTGAGTGGGGGTGGACTACGTTACTGCCTCCAGCTACTTTACGCTCAACTCTCAATCTGATGTTACCTCGATTCAAAGGAAAGATTTAAAAAAAAAATTATGTTTTCCATCCAAATATTTTAACTATAAAACCTTACCTCCAGATACATTAATTCAAGTGGAATTTGAAACTTAATGTTTCTGCTTTCTCAGGAATTTTTACTGCCCAGTTGTGATCATTTAGGCAGCCTGGTACTCACTGTTGGAACTCAAACAAAACCAGGGACAGTATCACTCTTTAGAAGATATTTTCTTCAAGTGGCTAGAAAAGTCCCCAAATCAAAACAACCCGAGAAGTGAAGGGTCACAAGCGATTTCAAGAGATTACCAAATTCAGCCTCTGTTTTAGACAGGTTGGTAATAGAATCACCGGGACAGAGAGCTAGCCTGGTTTTTGTTTTTGAATTGAACTTTATAACAACTGTGCTCCCTCAGCCACATTCTATATGAAAAATCTTTTCATGCATGTTACATTAACTCCTCATAATAAATTGTCAGGACAATTGTTTTACCCATAGTGCAAGACAGAAAACTCCCATGGGAGCCTCACAAGGTCCTGTACTTTGCATCATTGTACCAGCTGATTCTTTAGTTGTATTCCTTAACCAGTCTCTCTTCACCTAGTTCAACCTCCTGCTTTAAAGCAAGACTGGAACATGGTTTTCTTTATCAATGCAGCATTTTCTAGAATTGAGAAGATACCCGCCTGCCATTAGTAAGCTGCCAACTCATCCTTATTGTCTAACTTAAACTTCCTACAATGTACTGAAGCCAGAGCCCAAGCTCTGACACAAGACATCCTCAGGTACATGTCCTTTCTCTGGCTCTTACCAGAATGTGGGAATTTGGCCACATTATTTAATATCACTGAGGCTCTTTAGTACAGTACCTGAAACATAGGAGGCACCCAAAAGAATGACAGGCATTATCATTATGCCTTCAGATATTCTCTTTTATTTTATTTTATTTTTGAGATGGAGTCTTGCTCTGTCGCCCAGGCTGGAGTGCATTGGCGCAATCTCGGCTCACTGCAAGCTCCGCCTCCCGGGTTCACGCCATTCTCCTGCCTCAGCCTCCCGAGTGGCTGGGACTACAGGCACCCACCACCATGCCCAGCTAATTTTTTGTATTTTTAGTAGAGACGGGGTTTCACAGTGTTAGCCAGGATGGTCTCGATCTCCTGACCTCGTGATCCACCCACCTCAGCCTCCCAAAGTGCTGGGATTACAGGCCTGAGCCACCGTGCCCAGCCTCTCCTTTATATTTTTTAAGAGACGGTCTTTCTCTGTCATCCAGGCTGAAGTGCAGTGGTGTGGTCACAGCTCATTGCAGCCTTGAACTGCTATGCTCAAGCGATCCTCTCACCTCAGCCTCCTGAGTACCTGGAACTACAGGTGCATGCTACCATGGCCAGCTATGTTTTCTAATTTTATTTTTGTAGAGATGGAGTCTCATTATGTTGCCCAGGCTGGTCTCAAATGCCTGGGCTCATGTGATCCTCTTGCCTCCATCTCCTGAGTAGATGGAATTACTGGCACAAGCCACCACACTCAGCTATTCTCCTTTAATCTTATACTCCCTGTATAGTTCATGATATTTGTACAATGTTTGATATAAGACATAAGATTTTGAATTTCAAAATCAACTTACACAAATTGCTATTGAATGTCTACATCAGTTGATAACTACATCACTGAAGTAATCCCTGAGCCAGAAGGAGGCAGCTATACAATATTCTACTTATTTCAAAACTAATTTCAAGGCCTGGTGCAGTGGCTCATGCCCGTAATCCCAGCAGTTTGGAAGGTTGAGGTGGGCAGATCATGAGGTCTGGAGATTGAGACCATCCTGGCTAACACGGTGAAACCCCATCTCTACTAAAAATACAAAAAATTAGCTGGGCGTGGTGGCGGGCGCCTGTAATCGCAGCTACTCGGGAGGCTGAGGTGGGAGAATAGCGTGAACCCAGGAGGCAGAGCTTGCAGTGAGCCAAGATCGCGCCAATGCACTCCAGCCTGGGCAACAGAGCGAGACTCTGTCTCAAAAAAAAAAAAAAATTTTCAACATCATTAATATTAGAAACAAAACTTGAATCTTTCAGGAATACACATATCTCAGTTCTTAAAAAATAGCCTTTTGTTACATTAACATATTTAAAATATTTCACATTGTTTGTTACTGTATTTATAGCAGATTTAGAATTCCATGATTCTATAATGCCTAGTTCTTATTTCCTTTGGTTAAGTTTAGGCTGTGGTAGATTATTGTTCATCAAATATTCACTCCCTTTCCCCCATATTTGTGGAAAGAGTGCCATTCTCCACTCCCTTGATGTTGAACTTAACCAGGTTTCTTGCTTTGTCCAGTGGGATGTTAGTGAACACGACAGAGGAAAAGGTTTGAGCTGTGCCTGTATAATCGGGATTGCTGTCTGGCATAGCTTTCAGTCACCATGAAAATTATAACATGCCCCAAATAGCCACTTGTTCAAAAGGGATAAGAGATACATGGAGTATACTTGAATAACCTGAAGCTAGGAACCTACTCTAGCTAAACCCAACATGGACAAACCCAATCTCAACTACCTCACGAATACACTAAAAAGACTTTACCCATGTAACAAACCTGCACGTGTACCCCTTGAACCTAAAATAAAAATTGGAAAGAAAATAAATAAATAAGAAAGGAAGAAATGACTATTGTTGGATGTCCTTGAGGTTTTTTTGTTTTAAGTATTTTGTTATGTAGCATTATCATGGCAGTAGATGACTGATACATAGGCTTTATAAAAGACCACATATTATTCGAAGCACTCTTCATTGCAAGCAACAGAACCATAACCCAAACTAATCTATGCAAAGAGAAAAATCAATTAACTGGATCTGTGGGTTTAGGCAAAGCTGAACTTTGATCACCTTTTAATATAACTCAGTTGGTGTTATCAGGAATATACCCCTCACCATCTCTCAATTCTATTTTCCTCCGGATTGGTGTCATTCTCAGAGGAGATCCCTTTAAGTGGTGACGACGATGGTCTCCAGGAGTGTTAGGTTTACATACTGCTGGTACATCTAATCTAGAAAGAACAGAGCACCTCTTCCCTAAAATCTCTAGCAGAAGCCCTGGGAATAAGGCTCTCTGATTGTATGGTACACCAGGAGCATACTCCAAACTAATCGTTCTGGCTGGGGATACAGTGCTCTGATTGGTCAAGTGTGGGCCATGTGACTATCACTGGCGGCGGTGGAAGCAAAGAGAGGCTGTAAGTCCCATGCAAACTTCAGGAACTGAAAATAAGAAAGAAATGGGTCCCCAGGGAAGAATTAAGAGACTGCTACCAAAATGGCACACAGAGGAAAAAATAACAGAAGAGCATGACAGACACAGCTATATAGTATTTGACATTTTTTCTGCCTTAATGTAAACAGCCACTACTTTACAGCTTCAAAAAGAAGTGCCATCAGCCCTCTTAAGAAATCTCTCGGGCATGCCCTAGCATTGGTTTTAAGCTCTGTGCCTCAGCTTGGCTGCCCTAAAGGACACTCCTCATTTCACTTGTCCTGGTATTTTCCTAGTCTCTTGGCCTATTTGGGTTGTGGTTGTTTGTTCAGAACACAAGGCGTTAGTTCTCTCCACACTAACCAGAGGGAAATGATCAAACCTAGAAACTAAAAAAAGCTAAAAACCAACTTCTGCCAGTTTTGCATAAACTATCCTAAATGTATAGCCAAATCTTGGATTTAAAAGCAGTACATTATAATTCAGTGTTTCTGTGCTTTACTGGCCAAGCACAAGAAACAAGTCTCCCTCAAAGCACAGTTTTCAAACCAAGCCTGGATATCAGCCATCAGTTTGGTAAAGAGCTATCCCTTTGTGATTTCCCAAGGGTGACTATGCCAATAAGTTATCACGCTGACCTATTTTTAAAGCAGGCGCGACATCACTTTGAATTAGGAGTGTCAATGCTAACTAGCTTATTATTGTGAAGAATACCCATTGTTAAACTCGCCCTGGGCGAATCATTCTGCACACGTGGATACATACTTACTGCTTCCATGTTGGACACCAGTGCAGATATGAGGCAAATGAAAATCACACATTTAGCAACCAGTTTTGTTTTTTTTTTGTTTTTTTTTGCTGTTTGGCAAACTGACAGCCTTTTAGAGAATGATTGATCATTTTACTCCTAAAGGCAGAACTGTATCTTACCCCCTCTGTTGTCTTCATAGTGTCTAGCCCAGTCAGCTGTGTACACAATAAATATAAGACAAATTGAAACTGTCTATAAGGTTTCTGTCTCCACATTCAAAACAGATGAATGCCCCAGTCCATGAGGAGATGAGCTATGTTTTTTGTTGTTGTCGAACTTTTTTTTTAACAAATAAGCAGCTAAATCTAAGCTGTAAAATAATAACTTGTATAAAATACATTTATTAGTTGCAATAAACACACAGGTAATTAGAGGCAAGGCAGGCATCATTTTTAAGTTAGTCCAGGTCCAAATGGCAGGAGGCTAGAGACCATTATGAGGGTTTTTAACCACTCACTGAACTTTTTTAAAAAGGTCCTTGCTAAGAACTAAATAGATTTAAAAATAGTGTTATTTTATGGATGAGATTTATATTACCAACTATGGGAAGAAGCAAGAAATATGTAGAGGACCACCCCAAAATTTCACCTACCCTACTTTTCATCAACCACTTTTTAGCATCATTCTCCAAGAATGATTCTCAAGAAGGCTGAAATATAAGCCAAGCCTACAGTGTTTTTATTCTACAGAAGAGGAAGGTAAGATTATAAATGGAGCAGTAACTTCCCTGGTTATTTAGTGATCAACCAGGGCTAAAGCTTAGGGATCTCCTATCCCCTTTTACTCCCCAGGGACTTGACTTCTTCCTTGATAGTTGGTAATTTTCCAGCTGTTACATGATTTTTATTTTCAGCAACAACTTTAATAAGTATGAAGTTTGGCTTTTACTAATGCTTAGCTGTTTACAAAGACTTTCACATGACTTATTTTATTTATCAGTCAAACAATTATCCCATTTAAAACATTAACTACATATGAACAAAAGCTCAAGTACAGATATGCATCTGTATATATACACTTACCTCAGTGCTCACACCCTCATTATGGGAGTAGCAGAGTCACTATCTCGACTTTAAGAAATTCGTGACTTCACATGCACACTGATTAATCCAGCATGTGAGGCAGGTAAATGCTAACTATTATTAAGACCCTGATTTTTTAGTTAGCAAAACTGACACAGTCAGTTACTTAGTTAAAAAAAAAAAAAGATTATTAAGAGTAAAGGAAGGAGACCAGGCTGTTGGCAGACCAATGCCAAGAACACCCCCTCCCCAGTGGGACAGGATTGCTGGTTGATCACAGAGACAAACAGAGCAGACATGTCAAAACAGCAGCTGCTCATAGTCTTGTCACTTCTGCCAGCTCAGCTGACATACTCACCTGGTCACAGCAGCAGCCTCCCAGAAGCTACCCTCTATTAAGTTCTTATTACATGGTAACATGCACTGTGACAAATGTCTTAATGCATTATATGCCATCAAATTCTGTTTTTTTTTTTTTTGAGATGAGTCTCACTCTGTCGCCCAGGCTGGAGTGCAGTGGCACAATCTCAGCTCACTGCAACCTCCGCCTCTCAGGTTCAAGTGATTCTCCTGCCTCAACCTCCTGAGCAGCCGAGATTACAGGCATGAGCCACCATGCTCAGCTAATTTTTGTATTCTGTATTTATTTATTTAATTTATTTATTTATTTATTTATTTGTTTATTTTAGTAGAGACAGGGTTTCACCATGTTGGCCAGGCAGGTTTCGAATTCCTGACCTCAAATGATCTGCCCACCTTGGCCTCCCAAAGTGCTGGGATTACAGGTGTGAGCCACCATGCTTAGCTTATCAAATTCTTATGATAACTCTTTAAGTGGATGCCATTATTATGTTCATTTTACAAATGAAGAACTGGTAGTTCAGAGAAGTTAAGCTACATGCCAAAGATCACACAGGAAAGTTGCAGAGCTGAGATTTAAATCTAGCTATCTTTGACTAAAATCTGTGTCTGTCCCCCAGGCCCCATAAAGTTCACTGCCCACATTTTCTTCCCACTTTCCTCCTTCTTGCTTTCTCCTTTCCACCACCTTGCAGAATCAAAAGATATCATAGAAGCAAAAAATAACTTTTTCTGACAGGGCCTCCTCCTCTCAATATTACTCTGATGAGACTATTTTAACAGAAACTCTGGAAAAACATGATGTCTCATTAGACTCACTTTACTTCAACTATTAACTCCCAAAGTCAATGTGGTTCACAGCTGGAAATTTAGAATACACAGTGGCTGTCAGTTTATATCTCTAGCCCCTACTGACAATACCACTGTATTGTAATACATGGCAGAGTACTGATATTACCATGGGTTTACTGTCCATATTTATAATTGATGGAAATGGTACATTTCAACTAAAGCTTAGGAAATATAAAGAAGTATTATTTTCCCATCTAAGTTCATAGACCCTTCTATAGTCTTGCAAGTAAACCAACTTCTTCCACAGATAACAGCAATCTCCATGGCAAGCTGGCCTTTTATTATGACTGTCAACATCAGCAAAGACTTAGGCAGGAAAAGTTGTGAGTGTGTGACAGTTTGGAAAAAGGGCTCAATCAATGGCACAGGAGCTTTGCCTACAAGTTCCTATGGAAAGTAACATTGAAGTGCATGAGCATCTTCTAGAATATATCTAAAACTACATTTCTAACACTGCTGAAAAAAAAAAAAAAGAAAAGAAAAGGAGCTTGGGTATTGGCACCAGGAAAAAAAAAATTGTCCAAAAAGAGGGAAGAAAACATGAGAAGCCTGTTGTTTTTTGTTTTTTGTTTTGCTGTGAGACTTTTTGGGGGTTGTTGCTTTTTTTGTTTTTTCTTTTGAGACAGTTTCACTCTGCCACCCAGGCTGGAGTGCAGTGGCATGATCTCGGCTCACTGCAACCTCTGCCGCCCAGGTTTAAGTGATTCTTGTGCCTCAGCCTCCTGAGTAGCTGGGATTAAGGCACTCGCCAACATGCCTGGCTATATTTTGCATTTTTAGTAGAGACGGGGTTTCGCCATGTTGGCCAGGCTTGTCTCAAACTCCTGACCTCAAGTGATCTGCCCGCCTCAGCCTCCCAAAGTGCTGGGATTACAGGTGTGAGCCACCGCACCCAGCCAGGATTTTGTTTTGGTGCTGCCCTAGATGCCCCTGTCTAGTGTAAACTATGTTTTTTTCTTTCTTCCTTTCTCCACATTTTTTAAATGCTATTCAGGTGTTTAGCTCTGGACACAGAACCAACAGAAGCGATCAGAAGCTCTGTTAGGCCCAAAACAAATTCCAGATTCCTTTTCTCCTCTTCCTCTATACCCCTCCCCTTCCCCAAAATCAAGGACCACAAAGTATCCAGTTGGAAGAATAATTTCCTCTAAGAGCCAAGATTCTTAACCTTTACTGTTACGTGGACTCATTTTACAATTCAATGGAGTCACTGACTGCTTCTCAGAATAACAATTTTTAAATGCATTAAATAAAATATATAGAATTATTAAGAAAAACATCAATAATGAAACATTTATAGTCTTTTCTTAATTTTATTTTTCCATAAATTATTGAAGTACAGGTGGTATTTGGTTAGATGAGTAAGTTCTTTAGTGGAGATTTGTGAGAAACTGGTGCACCCATCACCCGAGCAGTATACACTGCACCATATTTGTTGTCTTTTATCCCTCACCCCCCTCGCATTCTTCTCCCCAAGTCCCTGAAGTCCGTTGTATGATTCTTATACCTCCTCATAGCTTAGCTCCCATATATCTATAATAATATTTTTAATTGCTATAGTGAGGCATGTGCTCCCTTATTAACGCTTTAAGTGGAAAGATCTAGTGGTAGGTCTAATATTTACCATAATATCTAAGTAGTGTTGGACATAAAGCATCTGTTGAGACCAGATGTCTCTACATCAACAACTGTATTGTAATATGTTACAGAATGCTGACATTACCATGGGTTATTTGTCCATATTTATAATTGGTAGAAAAGCTATATTTCAACAAAAGCTTAGGAAATACAAAGAAATAATGTTTTCCCATTAAGTTCATGGACCCTGCTATAGTTTGAATGTCCCTTCCAATACACTTGTTGAAACTCAATCCCCAATATGCCAGTGTTGAGAGGTGGGGCCTTTAAGAGGTGATTGGATCACAAGGGCTCGATTCAATGAGAATTGAATGAATCCATCCATTCATGGATTAATGGATTAATGAGTTATCATGAAAGGGGAACTGGTGGCTTTACAAGAAGGGGAAGAGCAACCTGAGCTAGCACATGTGCACGGTCATCCTCCTTGCCATGCAACCAGCAAGGAGGCTCTCATTAGATGTGGCCTCTCAACCTTGGATTTATTAGCATCCATAACTGTAAGAAATAAATTCCTTTTCTTTATGGATTATCTAGTTTCAAGTATTCTGTTATAAGCAACAGAAAATGGACTATTACAAACTCCTTGACTTCTATCCATGGATCCCAAGATTAAAATCCTTTTCCTAGAGGCATATATGCTGGTTTGAAACCACCCTTAAATTTTTACACCTCTGCACTCTCTGCCTTGTCTCCTTGACCTGCTGAGCATCTCTCACCAAATGAAGAGCTTATGCTTGACACCTGAGTTCCCAGCACCTTTCAGAAAGATTGTTTTAAAGGCACCTTGAATATGGTAGAAATGTTAGGAAGCCTGAAACAGTAGAGATTTTGTTTGTTTTTTTCTCCAGCTATTAAATTTAAGGCTTTGGAAATGGAAGTTGTCCTTCAAAGGGCTTATGGAGAAAGGATTTCATCTGTAGGCAACTCGGCTGGAATAAACCAAACTTAGGCCATGCCTATATAAAGATTTTAGTGCAATTTAAGCTTTGAAAAAGAAAAGGAATATGCAGAAAAAGATTTTTTAAAAGGCCATGAAAATGGCAAAGAAAAGGAGAGAAAGAGATGGAAGAAAGATAAAAGGAAAGAAAGAGAAAACAGAAGATTTTTAACAAGATTCTCAAAAGTGTGGCAATCCAACGGATATTAGAAATAAACTAGAACTTTGTCGTCATTGTGACTTTAGTTTTGGTCATTCAAACAGCTCTGAATATCAGCCTTCAGTTTTCCAAAATGACAGGCTTTGACTTCTGACTCCTTAATATCAAGACGACTGTGCAGAAAAGCAACCATCACTCAACTCAAAATTACACTCCTTATCTCAGAGGAGTCCAGAAAATTCGGGCAACTTCAAGTAAAGGGTCAGCTCTCAAACACAGTATTTTCCAAAACTACTATGACTATCTTAAACATATATATAGCTATGCAAATTCCACGTTTCCTTTCATGCTATTTTCAGATTGTTTTTCAAATTAAACATTAGACTCTGCAGCGCACAGAGGATGTTAGATTAAAGGGCCGGTTGCGTTCCACAAGGTTTGGGTTTTCCGCATTTGCCTAGAAATAGATTTTCTCTGGGTGGGCCAGGTGAAATGCAACAAAGTTATTGTTACCTCACTTCCCTTGGCTTTTTGGGTGGAGAAGCCAGATGAAAGAGAAAAAGAAAAGAAGAAAAATAAAGGAGCGGCCAGAGAGGAAGAACAAGGAGAGGGAGATGCCATTTTGGACTCAATGAGGTCAGATGGATCTACCACCAGATTTTTTTGTTGTTTAAAGAACAAACAGAGAAGAGGTAAGAAAAAAAAATGTGGCTTACAACAATGATAAAAGCAGAAATATTCGCCTCTCACATTGGACATCAGTGCTGGTTTGCCCAAGATGCTACAAAGTAAGGGCAAATAGACCCCAAGCATCCAGGTCTCATTTGATTCTGTCCTGTGAAGCAGATGGGCCTTTGACTGCATTTAATTCATTTACACAACAGTGAGCCTTGACTGAGAGCTAAAAGAGAAACCTTAGGCTTGAGTGCTTAATCTTATACCCAAAATCATACTTTTTAAAAGGCACCGTCTACAGATTCTTCATTAAATTATATAACCTGGCACAACAAGTTGGTTTTCTTTAATTTAGAGTGTACCCGCAGATTTCTTCCCAGCCAGAGGAGTATGCTAATTACGTGACCAATTCAGTAACTGAAGCACACCATGCTATTAGCAAGGGGATTGAAGAGCAGTTTTGACAAGCTCAGAGCCTGTCAGGGACATGAACTTAAGGCCTTAGGCCAACATCTGACTCTCTCCTGCCTCTAGTATCTGAATAATCCATATTTTTACTTGGGGCGGGGTGATGTTTACATATTGCACAGATCTTATTTTTAGCAAACTTAACAATAGCTGGAAAAGCAGCAAGGGCCTTGCACCTCTGCAGAAAAGCAGGGCTTCCAAAAAGCCATTCCCTCCGTCTCCTGTTATAATTTATGTTATGACGAAGCTATAAATCAGTCATCATGCCCGTTAATTTTTTTCAACAGCTATTACCTCTGCTAGCTTTGCTTCAGGCTATGTAGTACAAACACAATTGTTATCAAGGAATGAATTTTGGGGATTCACAGCTTTGTCACACTGTTTTCTACAGGAAGATGATGCCGGAAGAGAATTTTCCAGGGCTCACACCATCTACTCCCCTCTTCCTTCTCCAGCAACAACAGTGAAAAGTCTGCATTGGCATCCTGAACATTGAGCTCTTGATTTTTTTTATTTTTAGAGACAGGGTTCTCACTTTGTCACCCAGGCTGGATGGCAGTGGCAAGATCATAGCTCACTACAGCCTTGACCTCCCAGGATCAAGCAAACCTCCTGCTTTAGCCTCCTGACTAGCTGGAACTATAGGTGCCCATCACACGCCTAGCTAATTGTTTTAATGTTTTCAATTTTTTTGTAGAGACAGGGTCTTATTATATTGCCCAGGCTGGTCCCAAATTCCAGGCTGGGCTCAAATGATGCTCCTGCCTCAGCCCCTCAAAGTACTGGGATTACAGGTATGAGCCACCACATCTAGCCCTCAATCTTTTCATAGTCAAATACAGATGCTCAATGGTGATGTTGAGCATTTTTTCACATGTTTATTGGCCATTCATATATCTACTTTTGAGAATTGTCTATTCATGTCCTTAGCCCATTTTTTTTTGATGGAATTTGTTTGTTGTTGTTTTTCTTTTTCAACGCTAATTTGTTCGAGTTCCTTATAGATTCTGGATGTTAGTCCTTTGTCAGACGTATAGATTGTAAACATTGTCTCTGACTCTGTGGGTTGTCTGTTCGCTCTGCTGATTGTTTCTTTTGCTGTGCAGAAACTTCCTATTTAATTAAGTCCCACCTATTTATCTTTGTTTTCGTCGCATTTGCTTTTGGATTTTTTGGCCATGAAGACCATCTTACTCCTTAAAGACTGGTAATAATCAAAAAATCAAAAAATAATAAACGTTGGCAGGGATATGGTGAAAAGGGAACATTTTTACACTGCTGGTGGGAATGTAAACGAGTACAGCCATTATGGAAAACAGTGTGAAGATTCCTTAAAAAACTAAAAGTAGAATTACCATTTGATTCAGCAAACCCACTACTGGGTATCTACCCAGAGGAAAGGAGTCATTATATGAAAAAGATACTTGCACATGCATGTTTTTAGCAGCATAATTTGCAGTTGCAAAAATATGGAACCAGCCCAAATGCCCATCAAAAAATGAATGGATGAAGAAATTGTGCTATATCTACACCATGGAATACTATTCAGCCATAAAAAGGAATGAAATAATGGCATTCTCAGCAACCTGAATGGAACTGGAGACCATTAATCTAAGTGAAGTAGCTCAGGAATGGAAAACCAAACATATGTTCTCACTCATAAGTAGGAGTGTACCTATAAGGATGAAAAGGCATAAGAATGATCCAATGGACTTTGGAAACTTGGGGGAAACAGTGGGAGGGGTTGAGGGATAAAACACTAAAAATTGGGTACAGTGTATACTGTTCAGGTGATGGGTGCACCAAAATCTCACAAATCACCACTAAAGAATTTACTCATGTAAGCAAACACCACCTGTTCCCCAAAAACCTATGGAAATAAATATATATATATGAATGCTCAAAATTAAATTTTATAAAGACCCCAAATGAGGACATTATCCTGGGTTCTCTGGGCATCACTCGCTTCACTTCCATAACATATTTTACAAACCTCAGAAGCTAGAACATAGCTCTTCACCATTCCCCCCACCTCTCAGTGCCAGAGGTGTTTTTTCTCCGTCTTAATCAGCGTCCATAGTCAAGGAGGGGTTTCAAGTCCCAAGCTTGACTATACTGAACTTTGGGATCACCTGGGAAGCTTTAAACAATACTCATGCCTGGTACCACTGCCTGAGATTCTGATTTAATTAGTGTTAGCAGTTCTCTCTGCTGAGAACTTGACAAAATAAATCATTTCAAGGCTAGTTTTGAAAATAATGGTAAAAGATTCCTGTTAATAGCATTTCTGGGAATTTGAATGGGAAAAATGAGTGTGTTCGTGGTTAGGAGGAAGTGAGGGGGTGGTTGGAGGTCACTTCCCATTAAAGTCCTTACTCTGTTTCAGCCACAGAAACAAGTCATATAGCTATATATTTTCTTTAGCTGTTCTCTGTGCCTGAAAAGCTCTCTCTCCTCTCATCCCATCCCCACCCCAGGTCTTCTATCTCACTTCCTCCAGGAGGACTTCCTGGTCTCTAGGACAGAGCTGGACCCCTGCTATCCCACCTCCTGGCCCTTTGGGCTTCTTCTTTAGAATACATGCTGCAGAGTTGCTTTTATCTATTTGCCCCCTAGCCTATATGTACCACAAGTGCAAAATGCACACCTGTATTCATCAAGGTTGTATTTGCATAGCCTCGCACTGTGCCTGTAACATAGTAAATGCTCAATAAATATTTGTTGAATGATTGAAAGTAGATCCTTATTTACTCCTTCCAATATTTAGATTTAAAATATCTTCTTCTAATGGCCGTGAGACACCAGCGTCTAAAAGATCCTGTATTCCAGTGGTGGCAACACATTTGCTCCTTGGTTTCAAAGGCCCAACTTTTTGGCCTTCACCCTTTCTGTAAATACAGTGGGTGCAGGGGGAGATTATCTCTGGGAATTTGCCTCATCTTGGGATGAAAAGAGCACTGATTTATATCAAGTGGTGGAGCTCAAGCCCTGCCTCTCTCAACATAGTCTATCTGGAGGGTGTCTGTGATAGGTAAATGAGAAAGCATCTTGAAGTCTATTTAAACAGCAACATGTTGAGTCAACTGTGTTAGCTGTCATGCTCAGCACTAGAGTTCAGCTCTGGAGATCACCTCAAGAACTATGACCTTCCAGCTATTTATTGAATGTCTCCTAACCTGTGGTCTACAAGCAGGTGCTTAGGGCTATCTGCACGTGGAAGAAACTGCCAGTGTAGGCTCACAATCTGAAAGGCTTAGCTTCTCCATGAGTCTATAAATATAAAATAAATATCTTGTCTTACTTGAGATTACTTCTGGGGTGCATTTCACTTAGTATCTATTCCATCTTGTAACTATTTCTTTTACTGGCCACATCAGCCCCTGACTTTGAAATACCTTCCTTCTGAATTAGATACATTCATTGTTTACCCCTTCCTATATTAAGCACATTTTTGGATTATTTTTACTCCATCTACAAGCTGGGTCTGCACAAGAGCTGGCTTTGGAGGTGGTCATCAGAGTTTTGTCCTTTTTTAGGTTCACATAGAAAGAGTGTGTCTCTTAGCAAAGTCAAAGAGGTGGGACATCTATCAGGTCACAGTAAGGAGTCAGTCACGATACATGTGTAAATTCTGAACCTCTGAAATTTTCTACAATTCTCAGTTCACCTCATTTCTCCTCCCACTCCCCATAAAGTCTCTCACTGTAAACAGAGCTCTTGACTACCATTTTCCCTGCTCTGTGTGTGAGCCTAGCCAGAGCTCAAGCAAGGGCCACCGGAAAGCGTCAGAAGTCACCTTCAGTCCCAGCTCCTCCATCACCCTCCTGGGAAGCATCTGAGAGGGTATTCCACTTCTGGGAGCTTCTGTCTCCTCATCTGCATATCAAGAGGGTGAACTCCTTCCTCTACAAGGACTTTCATTACTGACCCTATTAATACTTAATGAGAACTACAGAATACATTGAACAGGCATGGGTTTCCTTTCTTTTGTTGGGGGTGGAGGGGATTTTAGTTAATATAAATTCAAATTTAGAGAAAAGTTATAAGAATAGTACAAAAACTTCCACACATTCTTAATCCAGATGCACAACTAGTTTGCATTTTACTTGATTTGCTGTATTATTTCCTGTCTTTCTAAACACACACACACACACACACACACACACACACACACACTTTTGTAGTGCTTGAAACTTTTGAGAGTAAGTTGCAGGCATTATGTCCTGAATAATTCAGGGTTTATTTCCTAGCAACAAGGACTTTGTGCCAATACATAAGGCATACAAAGATCATTAAAACAATACAATGATGAAAACAAGGAAACTTAAATGTAATTAATTCATAGGCCATATTTTGATTTCATCAATTTTCTCAATAATGCAATGCAGCCTCTCTGAGGATTTGGATGTCTCAGTTACGTATACTGTTCGTCAT
Organism: Symphalangus syndactylus; assembly: GCF_028878055.3. Classification (NCBI taxonomy): domain Eukaryota; kingdom Metazoa; phylum Chordata; class Mammalia; order Primates; family Hylobatidae; genus Symphalangus; species Symphalangus syndactylus. The sequence goes on from NC_072446.2 coordinate 69,042,150, forward strand.
CTTTGCAGTAGTCTTTATTCTGAGCAAAGGCTCTTTAGTTCTCTTTAATCTTGAAGTTCTTCTTTTGACTTTCAAGACCTTGATTCTTTTTCAAGAGTACAGACCTGTTATTCTATGAAGTTTCCCTTTATTTGTGTAAGTCTGATTGTTTATCATTAGATTTTGTTTGTGAATTTTGGGCAGAAATACAATAGCGGTAATGTTTTGTTCTTCCTGATGTATCCTATTTGAGGCTTCTCCAAATAGGATGATGTAGCATTGTCCCCACTGATAGTTGATTAAGGGATGTCTACCAACATTGGAGATTAACTTGAGATAATAAGAACACTATGTTCTTAATATATTCCCTGCTGTAAACGGTGAAACAAAACTTCTAATGTGCCTACTTTAGAAAAAAAGAAGATACAAGTTTTTTGGAAGAATACATCTCTCTCTCTCTAGATAAATAGATAGCTAGAGAGACATAGATACACCTATATACAGATATTTGCATATATGTATGTAAATTTACATATATATAAAATGTATGTATAAAAATTCAATTATTTATTGATTTCCCAGTAGACACTAAATTGCTAGGTATTACACAGAGAATCACTATATTACTCATATATTCTTAACTGGCCATCAAACTGCTGTATTTTACCACCCAACTCAGAGCAAGTAAATCATCTCTGATGTGTACTAGTGGTAGGGTCTGGTTAAGCTCACTTGGCTTGGATTCAGGAAACCTGAGTTCGAGATGAAGCGTATTCCAGCTCACACACTCTCTCTCTTTTTCGGACCTGATTCTCATCCAGGCAAATTAATTTTGGTCTCAATTATTAAAGTAGATACCCCTTTCAGATGGCATACTAGCTCTTAAAGTATACCATCTGCAAAAGACTGCTAAGAAGGGTGTTCAGCATCATTAGCCATTGAGGAAATGCCAAGTAAAGCCACAATGAGGTACTGCTACACACCTGTCAGAATACCTACAATTAAAAATAGTAACAACAACAAATACTGGAGAGGATGCAGATAGACTACGTTCCTTATAGATTGTTGGTGGAATGTACATGGTACAGTCACCCTGGAAAACAGCTTGGCAGTTTCTCATAAAACTAAGCATGTAATTACAATACCACCGAGCAATCATACTCTTGGCATTTATTACAGAGAAGCAAAAACCTAGGTTCACATAAAAACCTGCACATAACTATTCATAACAGATTTATTCATATTATCCTAAAATTGCAAACAACCCAGATGTCCTTCATCTATATCATGGAATACTACTTAGCAGTGAAAAGGAACAAACTATTGATGCACCCACATCTGGGATGAATCTCCAGGGCATTACACTGAAACAAAAAAGATAATGCCAAAAGGTTATACACTGTATGATGTAATTTATATTTTTGAAATGACAGAATTATAGAAATGGAGAAGAGATTAGTGCTTGCCAGGGATTGAGGATGAGGGAGAGGGTGAAATGGGAGGAAGACATGGTATAAAAGCTAAACAAGAGGAATTTTTGTGGTGACGAGATTGTTTTGTATCTTAACTTCCCCATGGGGGAAACTCGGTAAAGGATGCTCAGTGCATGGGATTTCTCTATATTATTTCTTCTAACTGGAAGTGAACCTACAATTACCTCTAAATAAAAAGTTTAAGTTTTTCAAAGACTACTGCATAAGCTGATTGTGTTGTATTTCTTGGCTCCAAGATTAATGGAAATTTTGGGGAAGCCTGGGGAAAAACAGACAAGGGATTGACAAAATGACAGCAAGATTCCCGCCTGGCCTTTGAGCTCCCTTTGTGATGCCAAATGCTAGGAATGTGTGTCTGTCTTCAGCAGCTGTGTGGAAACTCCAGGACTTAGCAGAGAGACACTCTTAAGTTATAAGATGCAGGTGGCCTCTCCAGGGAGAAAGTGTCCCTTGGAGATAATGCAAAATAGCCCCAAGCTCAATAGAACTTTTACTTCCCTGACTACTTGAAAAGCTATTTGCAAGGCTGTGCTAATGAAATTGAAGTGGTTTGTTTCTTTTGGCAGAAGCAGCCAATCTGGTCCTGGTGTCTAGTCTTCTTAGAAACCCAAATACACTGACACCGGGACTCACACTACCAAATGCGGTCATATGGAAGCTAACACTACACTCTTTTCTGATGATAAAATTGCAACAAGAAATGTAAAGGCTTTGAAGCCCAACCAAGAGAACTCATTCAAAGTCCATGGGGTGAATAATAGAACTAACAAAAATTAGTACTTACTGAACACTCATGGTGTAATTTCATGAATTATCTTGTTTAATCCACACAGGTATGTGAAGAATTAGGTGTAATTATTCCTATGGTTTACAAGAGGAGGAAGCTAAACTTCAGAGAGGTTAAGTGATATGCCCGAGGTAATAAAGGGACAGGCCAGGATTGCGCCTGAGGCAGAGAACTAAATTCTCTATCCCCATGCTAAATAACATGCCTTCAAGACAAGTATACCATAGGACACAGGTATGCCTGAATGAGGACAATGTTTGTGTTCCCAGAGACATTCATTAGGGTGCATTTTAATAGGGAAAAAAAATCTGAAACCGTGTTTTTTCTTTTTTTTAAATAGCCATTCAAAAATTTAGAATAGCATATGGTATATAATCTGAATGGCCCCTTCAATCAATCTCTTTAATTTAGTAATTATTCTGTTGAGGTGTATGACTTCAATAACTAACACCCTCCTCCCAAGTAGGTAAACCATCCAGTGTCCCCTCCCCTATACACACTGGAACAGTTCAGTTAGTTTGATTACGACTTTAGTTCAAATTTGGGTTAGCAATTGAATTTCCATTTCTCATGCACATATGAAACCTAGACCTTTGCTTTAAATGAAGTTTGGTCTTATTTTTACATTTTTTCATTCTGCTAACAGAATATATGAATGGTTGTTATTATTACTATTGTTGTAATCACCTGGAAACAGTTGTTCCTCAATTCAAAAGTTTTATTTTATTTAATTTCTCAGTTGCTGCTTAATAGTAACAAAGTCTGATGATTAATAGAATTATAATAAACTACAATTTGCCTTAAGAAATGAAAAAAAGGTATGCTTGGAGAAACAAAGGTTGAATGTTTAGTTGAAATAACTCATTAATTAAAGAGAACCAAAGTTTTCTATGGCCTAAAAAAATGATTTGTGTAAATAGTTATTGATCATAGAGTATAAATATTTCATGATTTTTCACCATTTTAATTACTAAATACAATAAAATTAATATACATTAATAATTTATTTGATATTTACTACATGGCTAATTTTTAAATGATATTGTGACTTGCTTTGAATATTCTCAAAAATGTGGACATTCATATTGTTTAAATTGATTTTCTGAATTTTTAAAAGCCTACAGTTCCTTTAAGTAATTTGTATTTAAATGGCTTTAATTTTCTAAAAAGAGATAGATAGATAGATGATAGATAGATAGATAGATAGATAGATAGATAGATAGACAGACAGACAGATAGATAGATAGAACTTGTCAACCAGGAAAGTCAATGAAGAGTATCTCACATTTAGATTAGTATAACTCCACAATTTTTCTCATCCTCAACCTAAATGGTTTACTTTCTAGAAAAAGTTATGAAATAAAGTCCTAGTGGCCTAGCGAACTATGTCATCAACTACCACAAAACATCCAGTTTCCCCAGGGGGGGGAATATTAGAACACTTAAAAACATCTGCAAGCGTGAAATAAGAAAGTATCAGATCAAAGGGAGGAAGCTAGTTACAAGGTCGGTTGAGCAATTAATAGGTAAAGACAAAAAATTCATGTACAAGTCCAGAAGCACTCATGTTCCCTTCCTGCATGGAAATTGTCAAATTTGTGTTTGAAAACAATGACACAGGAAATAGAAAAGGTTCCACTTTTGAATAACGCAGTTCGTAGATGGTGTCATGGTAGATAAATAATGACAACTGATCCCAAAGATTATTCCTGAAGGATTGATGACTCTTTGGAAGTCAGTAACCATGGTCAATTAATGGCATTGGTGAGTCTCTGACAAGGTCTCTTGGAAAAACATTGTTCTAAAAAATAATAATTAGAGTAGTATCAATAAGTTAACTAATTTTAAAAAATATATATATATCCAAGATAAACTACTCAAAATAGTAAATGAATAACTTGAAACACATTTAATATATCACAGAACAGCTGGAAAGTTTGCACCTGCAATAACAGAAGTATAAAAGTTTACATCAAGAGTTTGTTTTGAAAACTCCACATTTCCAGTAACTTATTGTTTTATTCACAGAGAAACTCAGTTTTGAGGATTGAGATTAAATGTGAATAACAGTTACCAAATTCATTTTCCTGTCAATTTCCTAACCTACATATAAAGTGACAGTCCAGCTTACTAACGAGGCAATAAGAATATACAATTAACTTCACATTAAGTACCTAAGGAATCAATTTATTGAGCACTTACTATGTGCATGTACTTACTCAAGCACCAAGAATCAAGCAATAAATAAGACAAACAGATCCTTGCCTTCATGGAAGTTATCTTTTTAACAGCAGAGACAAGATTAAAGATAATTAATTATAATCATGATAAGTGCTCAGAAGGGGAAGTACAAGGTGATAGGAAAATGTGTAACAGAGTCCAGATACGATCTGGGGAATCAAGAAAACTAACCTTAAGGAAGTGACATCTGAGTTAGGGTCTGAATAAAACTTCAAGATGAACCAGGAACCAGGTGTTGAGCAGGACAGGGCGGAAAGGAGGAGGGGAAGGTTGTGAATTTGGAGTTTATTTTGGGCAACCTTCATTCTAGAGACATTATAAAGGCTCTGAGACTTGAGGGAGCATGATACATGACAAAACTCTGTTCATATAGGTCTGTGTGACTATGGACACATAGAAACTTCCAGCAGGAGATCCAGATAAGAGATGATGGTAACTTAGATCATAGTGGCAACAGTGGAGATTAAGTGAGGTGAATGGATCTGAAAGCTATTTTCCAAATGAAAACAACTGGAGTTGGAGATGACTTTGACATGGGAATTAATGGAAGGAGATAGAGATGTCTAGGATGGTTCTTAGCTTTCTGGCTTGACCATCTAGATTGGTATTATTCAGTGATGTAAAGAACAAGATTGTGAGAGAGGTCACACATTCAGTTCTGAGCATGCTATATTTGAGAAAGCCTGAAAGAGAAGTGTGTATTAAAGATACAACTTTGGAAGTGATTGATGTAGAGATTACTGAAGCTATAGGCATGATTGTGGTAAACTGGAAACAGAATACTGAGCTAGAAAGGGAGATGGTCTTTGACTTATTCCTGAGGATCTCCAACATTAAGACTTGGCAGTATGTACCTAAAGAGATGAAAGAAGTGAAACTAAAAGCAAGAGGTTGACAGCATTATCAAAGTCAAGGGAAGACTTTGATTTAAGTCAACATTCTAGTGTATCTCACAATTTCATTAAACGTCTTTGTGGCTATTGAGGCATGTAGTTTAAACAGTGATTGTCATCATAAAAAATAGCATATTTGCTTGTTTTTGTTTTCCTCAGGAACTGTAACTTAGATAAAATCTGTGAAGGAAAAGATAGTTCACTGTCCAAGATGATAGGACTAGCTATCTATGGCTATTTAAATTAATTAAATTAAAATAAAATTGAAAATGCAGTTATTCATTTACACTAACCACATTCCAGTAACTACATGTGCCTAGGGGCTAACATCTTGGACAAGGTAGACATAAAACATTTCCATCCTTGTAGAATAGTTCCATTGAACAGCGCCAGTCTAAGAGAACCCTAAGTCGATGAGAAACCAGGTTTAAGTGAAGCAAAACTTACGTTCCAGATCTTCAAATACTGCCAACATTTCAGGTCAGAAAGTCAGGATGGAATAAAGATGACAAGGGTCATAAAGAAGCTATAACATGGCACTTGCCTCCACTACAGATGAGAGGACTGGGGCCGGGGACCAATGTGTTTCTGAACGTGTTCCAAGGGGAAAGGGCTGAAAGTTGGATTAGGGAACTTTCAACTAAGGACCAAGGAACGCAAGGTCTTCAAGTATAAGCTCTGACATGAGGGACGAAGTCTTCCTTAAGCAGAGAAGTGAACTCTACTCTAGGTACCCTTTTGACACACTTGCCTAAGATCTGCCAAGCTTCATATTTCTGGATAAATTAGAAGTTCTGCCAATGCTACCTGCTAGCACAATTTAACTTTTTTTTTCTTTTTTTTTTTTTTTTTTGAGATGAAGTCTCTCTCTGTCACCCAGGCTGGAGTCCAGTGGCATGATCTTGGCTCACTGCAACCTCTGCCTCCCAGATTTAAGCAATTCTCCTGCTTCAGCCTCAAGAGCAGCTGGGATTACAGGCATGTGCCACCATGCCCAGCTTTATTTTATTTTATTTTATTTTATTTTATTATTTTTTAGGAGCGATGGGGTTTCACCATGTTGGCCAAACTGGTCTTGAACTCCTGACCTCAAGTGATCCACCTGCCTTGTCCTCCCAAAGTGCTAGGATTACAGGCATGAGACACCGCACCTGGCCCACATTTGAACTTTTATATTATAAAATCCAAAAAAAGAATATTAATAACAGTGGTGAATGAAGTTCATCTTTCAGAAAACCCATGAAAATCTGTTAAACTATGGTTTTCAAATTTAAATTCCAGGCATTTTTCGCCACCCACTTCACTATAGCCAATATGCTCTCATATGAAGGAGTAAAGAAAACTGAATACCCCACAAACATAGCTTCAAATATTGAAATTAGAGTGCTTCAGGGAAAAATAATTTTTAAATCTGGTATCACTGCACATTGAATGTCATTCATGAGTCTACCAGACATGACCATTTTACCATATTTGGGTTAACATGCTTTTAAGTCATTAAATAATGAAGTCACTATTTTTTGTTCAAATATTAGTAAGTGCAATGGCCCCATCTCTTCCCTGGAAGAGATAATAAAAATAACAATAACTAACATAAAATAGGCAGTTAGTATTGGCCAGGCTCTTCATATTTATTAGCTGACTTAATTCTCACAATAAATTTAAGAAATTTATGAGATAGGCACTATACTCATCCCCATTTACAGAAGAAAATACTAAAGGAGGACTTTTTTTTTTTTTTTTTTTGAGATAGGCTGGAGTGCAGTGGCGCGATCTCGGCTCACTGCAACCTCCGCCTCCTGGGTTCAAGTGATTCCCCTGCCTCAGCCTCCTGAGTAGCTGGGATTACAGGCACGTGCCACCACACCCGGCTAATTTTTGTATTTTTAGTAGAGATGGAGTTTCACCATGTTGGTCAGGCTGGTGTTGAACTCCTGACCTCATGATCTGCTTGCCTCGACCCCCCAAAGTGCTGGGATTACAAACATGAGCCACCATGCCTGGCCAGGAGTACATTTTAATAGAATCAGTATAATAGAGATAGAATACCCATGCCTAAATTAATCAACAGAATAGAAAAGCATTTCATTAAATATTTAATTATGCAATTAAAACTAGAGATGACATAGGATTTCAGTGGAGGAAAAATTTCATATAGGCCAGAGTAGTTGGGAAATGGAATTTTTAGGAGAATTTTAATAGAGAAACTTGCTCATTCATGTATTTAAAAATTATTTACTGACTCTCTAGAGTATATGAGGCACTGGGTTATAGGCTGGAGATAAAAAGCTAAATAACCCTATATGCACTCATAAGAAAGAGGCAGAGAAAGGGGAGGAAAAAACTTTTAGGTAAAGTGCCACAAAGGACTCTCAAAATGGATCTTTGATTTATCCTTAATCTTCCTGTTTCCCTCTCTCCCTCCCTTTTTTTTTCTCTTTCTCTCTGTCTTTCTCTTTCACCCAGTGTGTTATTTCTACATCCACATACTTGTAGAAAGATTCGAGGTGGTCTACATTTTTAATTAGATAATCAGCATAACCACGTCTTGATTTGCTTAAGATAGTTTCAATTGATGCTTAATACTCTGGTATAATTATAACTGTAATTATAACTAGTGCTCTCTTTTACTCTCAAAAGTATCCTGATTTGGATGATAAATAATATGGCCACTATACAAATACTTGCCTTTGTAGAAACCAAAACAAGGAAGAGAAAGGCACATACTCTTGTCAACACAATCACAGTCAATAATCTCCCAGAAAAACCAAAAAGTTGTGACTTTCTATTGCTGGAAGAAGTTTGAGGCTGGAAAATTCTTTCGACTGAGTCAGGGCAACTAGGGTGTAAGGGGCAGGTGGCAGAGTCAGAATTAAGCGGGAAAGAAGGCCAACTTGAAAGACAGCACCTTCCACAGTTGTCCTGTTCAAAAGGTCTAGGTTTAAGTTCCCTAGACTTTCTCTGAAAAAATCTCATCAAAATCCTAGATGCCTCCAAGTAAAGCCCCCCAGCCCAACTCTCTCCATGAGTATCTACCTCTGAACTTCCAACTGCCTGTTGGACATCTCCATCCAGAGTCGTAAGAGTAGTTCACTCATGGTGCTCATACGAAATTCATTATGCCATCCCATCACAGTTTGGTCTCCCTCCTGTCATCTCCAGCTCAGAGAATTGCAGATCTTTCTACCAATCACACAAGCAGAAAGAAAAACCGACATCATGCTTGATACTGCCTATTCCTGCCCTTCTGCAGTTGATAAACGACCAGGCCCTGTAATTCCACTTCTCTCACAGCTTTTTTCCCCTACATTCTCATCTCTCCAGACCCACTAAAACTGCCTGTCTTAGTCTGGATTTCCCCCAGATCAGACCCTGAAATCAGGCTTGAGTTCAAGTGGTTTATTTGGGAGGTGATTCCAGGAAAAACAGTGAGAATGTGGAGAAACGATATGGAGAAAGGAAGCCATCAAGTTACTACCGTGGGCAAGCGAAGCTCACTCTCACTGGTGTCCTCTAAGAAACAGCACTAAACATGCCTCAGCAGAGTTGGCCTAGGGGGTGAGGAAGCTGGAGTATTTATCCACCTACTCCCATCCCTCATTAATTGAGGGTTGCTCCTGGGACATTATCTCCCTTAGTGCCTTGAGGGTCTATACACAGGCCAAGCATCTTCCTTCTGCCAGAAAACACCTTTGGAAGAGAGTCGCAGAAAGCCTTTGGTGTGTTCTGGTGCATTATTCAGTGGCTTCCAAGTGGGCCACACATGCTGGTCTCCTGCACCACCTTACTTCAGGCTCTCGTGACACTGAGCCTTGATTCTGGCAAGAGGGTCCTAATGTGTTTCCTTATCTCCCACCCTTGCATTCTTCTTTCATTCTCTACACAGTAGACCATGTGATGATTCTACAGTTGATGTAGATGTGATCATGTCCTTCCTAGCATGGAGTCCTTTAACAGCTCTCCAAGTTCATGGAAATACCTCAACTTTTTCTTGGCTTCTGCTCCGCTCTTTCTGTACCTGCTGTCACCTCTCTATCTTGTTGCTCCTGCATGTTTGGGTAACTTGCTTTCTCTGCAGAGACCTCTCCTTTTCCATGTTCCTCCCTCTCTAGCAGCCTCTTGCCTTTACTCCACCCTTTTGCCCACCTAGTGGACATGCACCTGTCTTCTAAAACTCAGTTTAAGTATTATTTCCTCTATGCAATCTTTTTCCATCCTTCAGGTAGATTTATCCTGCCATGCTTTGTGTCCCATTGCGCCCTCTGCACCATTCTGTCTTCTCCACTTTGAAGAAAGCCTCTTGAAGGTAGATGCAGTGTTCCCAGTGCCTTCTATGGGAGTTTTTCCACTTTTCTGGTGCTTTGAAACCCTTTGGCAATCTGGTGAAGCCCTGTATCCCTTTTCCAAATAGCTTTAAATGCACAAAATAAAGTACATTAGATTACAAAGGATATGAATTATATTGACGTAAGTATTAAAATATTTTCCAAAAAGTCTATTCAGTCTTATGAGTGATAATGGCTCCCTGCTGTTGTCAGACACAGAAAGCTTCACCATCCCTTGTAAGTTTCTTTTAGATCTGTCTACACTCTTGTAAATAGTTCCTTTCTCAAATACCTCCATTTAAGTGTACTAGCTCTTCCTCCTTCCACCCTCACTTTGATGAATCTAGTGCGTAGCCCTTTTATGGAGATTTCATTTTATCCATGGCCGCAGATCTATCCGTGCATCAGACACACTCATACACAGCTGAATCCCAGTGTAGATTCCCTGATACTCGTCCCTGACACTCTTACAGAAAGATCATTTTACTGTACATTTGACCACCTTCCTGTTTGCTTTGACATCTCATTTATTCATTCATTTGTTCAACAAATGGTCTACATTTTTGCATACCGTAAGCTGCCTTTGCTATTTTTAAAACGGTGAGGCAGCATACAGATTATGGAATTTGGAGAAAGGTAGACATTTTTGCCACTTACTAAGAGGAAGCTCGGGCAAGTTAGTTAGCCTGCCCCAACCTTGGTTTCCTTAATTCTTAAGGATGGCAGTTGTGAGTATTAAATGGGCTAAGGTATGAAAAGTGCCGAGAGTCTTGCCTGGCCCATAGCAGATGTCCTAGATCAGAGTTCTAAGGAAAAGGACTTTAAGGCAGATATCTGTGTAAAGAAGTTACTGCAGGCTGGGCGCAGTGGCTCATGCCTGTAATCCCAGCATTTTGGGAAGCCAAGGCGGGCAGATCATGAGGTCAAGAGATTGAGACCATCCTGGCCAACACGGTGAAACCTCGTCTCTACTAAAAATACAAAAAGTAGCTGCGCATGGTGGCATGTGCCTGTAATCCCATCTACTCGGGAGGCTGAGGAAGAAGAATCACTTGAACCTGGGAGGCAGAGGTTGCAGTGAGCCGAGATTGCACCACTGCACTCCAGCCTGACGACAGAATAAGACTCCATCTCAAAAAAAAAAAAAAAAAAAAAAAAGAAGTTACTGCAAAGTGTTCCCAGGATCAACACACATGGTTGAATGAGGATAATAGGACTAAGAAGAAGACTGGGTTACAACAAAAGCCTCAACTAACCCCAAGACAGCTCTGAAGCTGGGACAGCCCTTTTAAGTTGTCCCACTTTGAGGCATGGTGTTTTCCCTTTTACCCACCAGTCATGGAGAAGACTGTTCCCAAGAAAAGAGCATAACTTTGGGGATGAGCATTCTCTCTACCTGAGAACAGTGATCAGAGAGATACAAGGCTGAGAGGTGTTAGCTGCCAACAGTCCCAGCCACTGGGGGAAAGCGTGTCTCAGTCCTAAAGGGGAGATCTTAGGGACACACTACAGCATCTTCGACACTGAATATTTTTTAAATAACTGGACAGCCATCACCATCTCCTTTAACTTACATCCCTTAAGGTGTGTAAGGACACAACCACTCTGAAAAACATCGATACAGAGAGAAATAACCAGATAAAATGGTTTTGAACAATGATTTATCAAAATCCATTTGAAGGCTGGAGTTGAAAGCCAAAAGCATTTGAAGAGGTTTCAAACCATGCTTCCTTGGGTAGGGTGAGGTGAGATGAAAAGAGAGATGTAGGACGATGTTAAAGCTGGAAGAATTCCAAGCTTGACTCTATTCTATGTATGATTTCTCTAAAGATTTGTCTTCAAAAGCACACCCTCAGAGTACACATATGTTTCCTAGGAGGGGAGGAAAGCCCCTCACCTTTTTTCAGGCTGTGTCTATTGAGGGGGATGCTAACAGGCCTGGACAACTTGGGCTGTGTTAGCAGCAGGCTCTCTGCCCCTGTTGGTTAATCAGCACACCAGGGTGCAAGCAAGGCAGCAGGCTGCCACAAGGGTGGGGCCGGGAAAGTGGAGTGTGGCATACGCAGGAGGCTTGGACAGAAGCGCTCACAATATTCATTGCTAACAGGGTCCTCTGCTTCAAATCCCTACTGCTCAGGGAGAACAAAAGAATTCACGGAGACTTGGGGCTCTTCCTGGAGTCTTGCACATAAGCAATAGCCATTATTCATGGCTATAAGGCAGGATTGAGCCCTCAAGGCATCTTTCCTAATTCCTGGCATCCTTGGATTACTGCAGACAAGCTTTCCATTCAGGATGGAAGGAGACTCGTGGGAAGCAGCACCTGCCCAGGGAGGGGAAGTGCTGGAGGAAGTTCCAAGCTGAGAACACAGGTTTACAGCTGGTTTATTATATATATACTCTCTGTTCTCTTTCCAAACAAACAGCAGGATTGGGAATGACAATTCACCTCAAGGATTTTAAAAGAAAAGTGATGGAAATAAAGGGTGGTTAATTCACCTAAAACTCCAAACACAATCCGTGTTTTGGATCCACGTTATTTTGCCTCTAGGCTTTTTGTTTTTGTTCTTTCTCATTCAGTGACACCCTCTCCCTCCTTTTCACGAAAATTCTACCCGTTTTTTCTAAGGCCTGGCTAAAAGTTTCACCACTAAACTTATTCCAACATTTTCCAACTTCCTCTGACTACACATGCCTTTCTTGTGTAAAATCTTTCATTATATTAGGGTCATAGAATGATCAGAATCATCATTACTAACATAGCCGACATTTATTAAGTGCTAATTACGTGCCTGCACTGTGCTAAATGCTTTACATGGATTATCTTATTTAATGCTCAAAACAGGTCTATGAGTGAAGTCACTTTGTTAGCACCATATTTCATGTAAAGAAACTCATTGCCCCAGTTCTTTTCCCTGTCTGTATCCACCCCTTGGCCATAGGGGTTCTTCCCAGTAGATGTAACGCATGCTTCCCTGTTCACTCTCTTGAGTCTCAGCTGTGTGAGTTGCTTTGGTCAATGGGATATTCATAGCCATATGTCAGACAAACCTTGACATGGATTTGCACAGGGAGTTTTTCTCTAGTGCTTCTACCATTGCCATGAGAATATGCTCCAGTCAGACTGCAGATCCAATGGGGATAACAGACATGGAAAGCAGACCTGAGCCCAGCTACCAGCCTAGAACCCAGGCCAGCTAGATCTGCAACTTGAAGCCTAGGTGCCCAGCTGACTAGCTGACTCTTGTGTAGTCACATGAACAAGAACAAATAATAGTCATTTTAAGTCACTGAGTTTTGAGGTGGTTTGTTACTCAGTGATAGTTTACCGATACAGGAACCCACCAAGAGGTTGTTACTTGTCCAGGGTCTTACAAGTAGTGATGATAAGAAGATTCTAGCACAGACTGGTTCCAGTTCAGCTCCCACTTCCTTAATAACCATGGCTTCCATTTTCACCACCACCACTACCATTATCATATTCTTCCTTCTCTTCCTCCTCCTCCTGTTTCTTCTCCTCCTCCTCCTCTTCTCCTTCTTCACCTTCATCCACATCCATTTATTGAATGCTTAATATGTGCCAGGCATCCAAAGAAGTACCATTCATGTATCATCTCATATAACAACAACTCGTTAATGTAAGTACTACTACTGACCACATTGTACAAGAAGTTCTGTGACACAGCTTGTAAGGAACAAAGCATGGGTTCATTTCAGATCTGCCTCATCTCAGAGTTTTCATAACTTGCATGTTCTACTTCAATACACTGCTACCTTTTGAGGGAAATCATAGCCATCGCTAGAGAAAAATATTGATCACTTATGCCTCTTTATACCCCAACTTTTTCAGGAAGCCACCTCAAACCCCCCAAGGGTTGCTTTTGAAAGTTTTTGTCTTGCTTTTGAACATTTTTAAGAATAGTAAGGTCAGGCGCGGTGGCTCACGCCTATAATCCCAGCACTTTGGGAGTCCGAGGCGAGCAGATCATGAGGCCAGGAGATTGAGACCATCCTGGTTAACATGGTGAAACCCCGTCTCTACTAAAATACAAAAAATTTGCCAGGTGTGGTGGCGGGCACCTGTAGTCCCAGCTACCCGGAGGCTGAGGCAGGAGAATGGCGTGAACCCAGGAGACGGAGCTTGCAGTGAGCCGAGATCAAGCCACTGCACTCCAGCCTGGGTGACAGAGTGAGACTCCATCTCAAAAAAAAAAAAAAAAGTTTTCAAGCATCTGGAAGATCTGCTTTAAACTATTATTTTAGAAATAAGGACGCTTGGGCTTAGAGAAATGAATTTATATGCAGCAAATAGTAGAATATCCAAAGCCATACCTTGAATGCTCAACTTCAGCCTTCTGCTGGTAGGAGACCCCAGCCCATCTGTGTAGAGCAGAAATGGCAATCTGATGTCTCACTACTTAAGTAGAATTTCGTTTTTAGCCTTACTTTAGCCTTCACATCCAGAGGTGTCTGGAGGCAGGCAAGCTTCATGGGTGTGCAACCTGAACAGTCACATAAGGTTCTGCATTTAGAAGGTCCCCATACTTGGTTTAATGCTCTACTGCCACCATCTTTAAATTCTTAATTATTTTAAAATAAAAGTGCTGCTCTTTTATTTTGCACTGAGCCTCACAAACTGCATAACCAGTCTTGCAGAGGTATCTGATGCTTTAATTCCATAGATTTTAGGGGATTCTTCAATATGCAGTGAGTTTCTTCTCAACTTTGCACTTTGCTGACTATCATCTACAAGGGCACAAGCCCAGGGAGCAGAATGTTAAGAACAGGATACTCAGCACCATCATAGTCCAACAATCCAGTGGCACCTCCATGCCAATACAGGTGTGGACTTCAAAATGCTGGCAGCCAGATTTCAGCCATTGGTTAAAAGTGACCCTTCTTCATTTGAATACTCCCTTCTCCCACGCTCACAGGAGGCTTCGCTACGTCTTTTTGCCATGAAGTCATTCCAAATTATCACCGTCCTTGAATCATATTACCTTCATAAGAAGTCACTTTGAATGAATAACACTATTTTGACCCTGAGAATAACACAGAATGGTCTTGCAGCTATTTTAATAAAAATAAATCATGAAGTATCTCCTTCCATTTTCCCTACCTTCATAAATAGCATAGTTAATACAGAGCCTTATAATAAAAGATATCAGTGTAATGTAAAATCCATATAAAATATCAACCTTAACATCACAGTGGTATGAGTCAGCTAATTTCTCCTCCTATACCAACCTTGTTCTTATATTTAAAACTTTTTAAAAAGATTAGATCAACAGAACTACATGGTGGCTGTGAAAAAAAGTGACTTACCCCATGAGATAGGAAAGAGTAAAACCTCTATAAAGGTGAACTAATAGGAAACTATAAATGAATTGTGTTGCCACATAGAGTCATCTGAAAAAGTTTTATTAAAAATGCTTCCAAAGTATATTAGATTTTATATTATACCAGGTGGTGCTAGGATGAGGGAGTGAGTTTATAGAGGAACTGTTGAACACAATTTTATTAGAATGGTTGTTCCCCTGATTATAATAAGGAGAGAAATAAGACTTATTAGTTTGGTTATTTGAAACATGCACACGTACACTTTCTCACACAACTCTAGTTCTGGGCAGGGTAAAAGTTCCCTTCCTCAGCTGAGAGTGAGCATGAAAATGTTTTATTGCTATTACAGGAAACACTATTTAAGTATCGTCTTTTTTAAAATGCTCCCATTGTAAGACACATTCTTGGTTTTATTTTCTGCTATGATGATGGTAAATTCTGATTAAACATAGGGGATTGTTTACAACATGGGGAAAGACCAGCATGCAGCCCTAAGCGATTTAAAGTCAGAAGTAGATAAGATATTTTAGAATGTCAAAGTAATTTGCCAAATACAACATGGGGAGAGGTAGAAGAAAAAAGGCATATTCTTTTATGTTTCATTCCTTAACAGGGACATCTAAAACATGTATCGATTTAACATGGCTCGGAAATTAAAGTTATGATATCAATAACATATAGCTAACCACATGTCAGAATGAAGGAAGATTGTATCTTGGAATACAGGAGTCTTCCTTGTGCAAATCCCATTAGGACCAATAGGGAGTTATTCATGCATCCAAATCCCTCCCGTCCTTCCCCTCCCCACCCCCAGACACAGACACCCTTGTTCTGAATGATCCGTGTATTTATCTATTTCACATAAATCAAGAATTTAATTTAAAAAAATCCACAAACATGGCTATTTGAGAAATGAATCATGAGAGCTGTATGTATAAATCATATAGACCTTAAAAGCATTTATGATATAGCCCCTTTCATATAAACCGACCAAATGTTTTGGAGAGCTAAATCATACGGAAAAAGGAAAATGTAGTAAATAAAATAGAAAATCAATGGTTAACCAAACTGATGAACAAAATATCTAGATGTCACTCATCTTTGAATGGCTTCCTTAGAAATTTTAACAGGAACAGGATTTGCAAGAAATTATTACTTTTGGTAAAGCAACTGAACCTGTTTATAGTCAAAGATTTCTTTAAGAAATATTACCAAAAAAACTTTTGCTAAGAAAAAAAAGGACAATGGATTTAGAAGAATACATTAGAAATAAAAAGAGTCAGTAGATGACAAAAATATTCATTTGTTGTTACAGGTGTGTTGTACAGAATACTTGTTTATGATTTTACTAATTCTAAATCTTCCTTTCTAAAAATGTTATTTTTCTCTGAGTAATTATTTTAATTATTTTGTTCTTTTTGCCAAAAAAATTGCAGTATAAAAATGTTATCACTTATTTACCATAAGTTTCAATCATAACTCTTAGTTTTCTAACCTTCTAAATTACTAGTGATCTGCATACCTTGTTGGATTATCAAAGACTTCTTATTTCACTAGATGAGGATAACAGTAAATGATAGTGTTTCCCATATTTTTCTCTTCAGTAACACATGTGCATGTTTATTTTGTATTTCCTTTCTGATTCTTTTATTGCCTAAAGCATTTAGCCATTTCTGAACTAATTATGTTTCTAGATTTATCTACTTATTCAGTATCTCTCTCACTAGACTAAGTTTCCTGAGTGCAGAGACTTTGTATTTTATTGTTTTAGTGTTTAATATCATTTCCAGCATCATATATGCTATATATATATATGTTAGAAGACCAGTTGAATGTGTAGAATGAATTGATATTTGGGTAGCTGATAAAACTGATCAAGGTCCATCTTTTTGGATGCACCTAGTTTAGCAAGCAGATGTGTTTCCTAATGTTGCCTGGGCACAGTCTTCAGCCATTCACCTTTTTCAGGAATTGATTCAGCCTCTGCCCTTCCCAGAAGAGCCACATCCAATGATTAATCAACATGGAAGTAACCAACTCGGGACAACTTTGAAGGGCTATTTCAGCTTTAGAGCACCCTGGGAGTTTGGCCAAAGCTGCCAAGGGGCCTGTATCGCAACTCAACTTCTCCATGTGCCCATAATAAACATCGTTCATGCTAAACCAGTGAGGCTAATCTCCAAAAATGAAAAAGCAAAAAAAAAAAAAAAAAAAGCAGAAACTCAGGCACCAAAGTGACTCAGGGTACTTCTTTTAGCCATTGAATCAAGTGGTCTCAGCCAGTTATAAAGACAACACAAGCATTAGGAGAGATGCAACACAGCTATCAATTTCAGGAAGGAGATGGTGGGTCTGGATTACAGGTAGATAGGGTGTGCTATGAGACTCAAGGCTGCCAGGTCTGAGGAGCCTTTAGTTCTCCAAAGTTTTAGGTCAGAGAGTACGGCCATTGGAGCAAATAATCAGTCTGCCTCACCCTGCCTGGTTGAGAGATCTTGTTGAAAGACCTCTGCTTGGAAACAAGCACCCACATCTGGCCTCATGAGAGAAAGAGGGGCCTCCTGTTAGGGTCTTTTCAAATGCTGCACCTGCCCTGGTATGTCCTCAGGCTCTCCTTCTAGTTCCTGGGGCCTCAGTTTACCCACCTCTACATATTTCCTACATTACTTCAAAGAGGTGCTGGGAGACTTAATTAATGTTTGTCAAGCACATCTTATATGAAAGGAATCGTATGCAGTAAGTTCAAAGTAGTCTTGGCCCTGCTGTTTCTTTCATGTGTGCTGAGAAGATCTT